>NC_141620.1:19720874-20456707 GCF_047967505.1 Dipteris shenzhenensis
TGTCACAAAGAAGGAGCTTCTATATGGACACTTTGAGAGCCGGGAGGAGACAAGAGGCAAGGTTTGAGTGGGGAGGTGGAAAGGCAAGAGGCAGCTTTGAGACAAAGGAGGAAATGACAGGTCAATGGAATGAAGGGAGGAGATGGATGGTCTCAAAGCCTTCGGTTAAGACTTAGCCAGAACTTCACAAGCCAATCCAAGTTTGTACGGCACACATCAAAACAAAATGAAATCTTAAAGAGGATGCCGATCAATGCATGTGCCAAAAATAAGTTTTGAGTGTTTAAAACTTGCATTTGTTTTGACCTAAGGTTGGCCATTTTTTAATTAATTTTTAGTTAATCAATTTTCTTGATTCCAACAAAGCAGACAAATGAGACCTCCACTGGATGTAGACAAACTAGTAAGCTTGGCCAAGTTGTTGTAAGAAGACACAATGAAGCGAGCCATGTAAGAACTAGTTTGATACATATATACACCGCTGACTTTTTGTAAAGTGCATCGTTGGATTGTTTCTTTGCTGTATTTTGGTAGATATAAATATTTGGAGTATGCAAATGCCAACATAATCATGGGAAAATAGTTGTAATAAATGTATATAGTAGTTTGAGAATTGAGATATGTCTTTGTTATGTGAATAGATAAACAGATCTTAAATTGTAGATTGGAAACAAGGCAAAAATCAATGCTGAATTTTCAAAAAAATATGGATACATTTATTTATAGTAGTTTTCTTCTTCTCAAAAAATAATACTTTCGAGACCAAAATGGCCATCGAGAGTATTGTATCCTAATGGTCTAGTGGAGTTGTTTTTGTTAATGTAGTACTACTCTAGCATGTGAGCTTTATTTGTGTTTTCTCAAGTTCCAAAACTCACTTAAAAATTCTCATCGAATGGTTGATGAGTTGCAAAATCAAACATCATCATTGTTGGTGGGTTTTTTCTATGTCGATCTATTGATAGGGCTTTGGTGATGATATTTGCCACATTGTCCTTAAATGGACAATAGATGAGATCAGTGAAGCCATTAGAAATACAATCACATACATAATGATAATGATTTTCAATGTGTTTCATGCGAACACGAAAGATAGGATTGTTGGCTATGGCAATGCAACTCTAGCTATCACAGAAGATAGAGTTTGCTTCACCATCCTGTGCATGATGCAAGTCATGCAAAAGCTTCCTTAACCACATTAACTCCGTAGTCATTGAATTTGCAACTTTGTACTCTGCTTCACTAGAGGAAAGAGAGACTCGCTCTTGCTTCTTACTGAGCCATGAGATACAAGCTAAACCCAATGAGAAGCAATAGCCAATAATAGACCATCTGTAGTGAATGTCCCCTAACCAATCTGAGTCGGTGAAACCACTCAGCTCTAGATCACAATCTGAAGCATAATGCAAGCCAAGAGAGAGAGTGCCATGGACATATCTTTGAACCCTCTTTGCTACATTCCAATGTGTGATCGTGGGACAATGCATGAACTAGCTCAAAAGCCCTATGGCGTAGGCAATATCAAGCCGTGTGGAGCACAGATATATCAAACTACCAACCAACTGCCTATACAAAGTGCTATCAAACTTTTCAGCAACATCATGCTTACTCAGCCTAAGTCCCTTTTCCAATGGAGTAGCCACACGCTTACCATTCTCCATTTTAAATTTTTGCAACTACCCCTTCGAATACTTTGTCTATGACAGAGATCCGATCATGGGTCTACCAAAACTCAATGCCAAGACAATAATGCAATAGGCCCAAATCTGTCATGTCAAAGTTGTGACATAAAGCAGACTACACTATTGTAATTTGCTGCAAATCACTGCTAGTGAGTATGATGTCATCCACATATAGTACCAACATGACCAATTCTGATTTTTGCTATAGAACATATAGATTTGGCTCTGTATGAGTGTTTACAAAGCCCTGGGACATCAAAAACTGATGCATCTTCTGATACCACGCATGAAGTACTTGCTTCAGCCCATATAGAGCCTTCTTGAGCTTGCATACCTTGTGCTCTTGTCCCTTCACCTCAAAATCTTGGGGCTCATGTACATAGACCTCCTCTTTAAGATCTCCATTGAGGAAAGTGGTCTTGACATCCATCTGGTACACTGTCCAACCATAAAATGTAGCAAGAGAGATGACAGAATGAATGGTGGTCATCTTGACCACTGGAGCAAAAGTCTCCTCATAATCTATCCCCTCCTCTTGTGCATACAACTTGGCAACCAAATGGGCTTTGTATTTCTCAATTGTGCCATCTAATGGTATTTCATCTTATAAATCCATTTCATGCCAACCACATTTTTCCCAATGGGCGCTATTAACTAGAAAAGAAATCAAGGCATGAGGCTAGACACTAGGCATGGTGACGCTTGAGGGCCATGGAGGAAAAGGGAACGTGAGGGGAGAAGCATTAACATAGGTGGGGAAAAGGGATTAAGAGGGGTGGGAATGAAGAGGGGGACTATGGCACAAATGGGAAGGAAGAGGGGGAAGAGGAGCAAGTACATGTTGGGAGGTGTAATATAGAGATGGGGACATCAAGGGAAGAGAGTCATGCTTTATTTGAAAGGAAGGATGGGGGGAAATCAAAGTACTAGCTAGATGGCTTTACAAATAATGAGCGTGTTACATCAAGGAATAGCCCCCTCCTTTTATAGCCAAGGGAGGGGGTCTCTCCCAATAAATGCATGGTGTGTGTGGAAGAGTCTCCCATGTGGGCTACAGGGGTATGCACTCTCAATTGTGTGCAACAAACCTTTGCCTCATTTTTCCACACAAATCAAACCTCATATCTCAAGTCTAAGATACTCCCTTGGTCTCTTCCCAATTTTATAATATGTTTAAACATCTAGGAGGACAAGTGGAGGGTTGGCACAAGGAGTCTTGCCACATCATCCTACTTTCCCCATTATTTAGCTTGCATTCTTTGACTACTACACCCCCCCCCACACGAGCCTATCCTACATGGAGGGAATAATCCAATATAATATCCATCTCCACCTATTTTATATTGCTTCTCCCATGGTCCTTGGGCCATGTCTCACTAAATGCAAGCATGGGACCGCCTAGGTGGAGGGGTGGCACATGGAGGAACCATACCACCTTAACATTTTATAATATTACTACCATGGATTATGTATAACACACCTATGGGTCCTCTTACGTGGAAGGGTGGCACATGTTCATGCCCTGCCACCTCAACCTTGGGCCTTATGCACACCATATTTTATTATACTATTTCCACACATACAAGCACACACACATATTTATGCCTTTTACCTTGGTTTCCCCCCCCAGGCAAGGAATGCGTAGCATTTCCATGCCTGGGACCATCACGCACAAAGAAGGGCTTGAGGTAACGCTTTTGATCATCTTCTTGCCATATGGCTCATGTAGCTCCTGTACTTGTACAGACCCATTGCTACATTTCTTGATGACTTTGTATGGACCGGTCCACAGTGAAAGGAACTTTTTATCCATTTGGTGGTCTAATCTGTTATCAAAGCATAGCACAACATCCCCCTCAGCAAAGTGTCTTTCCCATCCCTTGCAAATCTTAGCATCCAAGCAGGCCTTTTGTCGGTTCTTTTGGATCTAGGTTTGATGTAGGGCAAGGCATCGGGTTTCATCTAACTTTTCAAGTTGTACCAACCTGGCCTCTACACATTCATCTTTTGTCATCCACTATTCTTGTGCCAATCTCAAGGCTAGAATCTCTATCTCTAGCGATAAAACTACCTCACTACCATATACCAACTCAAAAGGAGTGTGACCTGTAGATGTTTTATGGGTGATATTGTAAGCCCACATAGCTTCAATGACCTTCTGATCCCACTGGCTCTTGTACGCTATGGCCAATTTTCCTATGGATTTACAAAGGAGGCCATTGGTCTGCTCCGTCTGTCCCATGGATGCTGGATAATAGATGCTAGAAGTGCAATGATCAATACCCATGCGATCCATGAGCAACTCCACTGCTTCATTTAAGAATGGACTCCCATGGTCAGATACTATTTCCATGGGTGTCCCAAACCTTGTGCAGATATGTTCAAATATGAAATTTGAAACTTCCTTACCATTTGTAGCGGGGAGGGCAACAGCTTCAGCCCACTTAGTGACATACTGAGTGGCTACCAAAAGATACTTCTTTTTGCGGGCAGCTATGGGCAGGGGCCTGACAAAATCTATTCCCCACTTCTGAAACGGATGGATGGACATCACTGGGTGATGTTACCTAGGACGCAAATCCTTCCTACCAAAGAATTGGCATGGTTCACAAGTTTTGCAATACATAGTAACATCCTTGAACAAGGTCGGCCAATAGTACCCATGTAAAATCTTCTTAGCTGTATAGTCACCGGCATAGTGGCCTCCACAAAATCCATCATGATAATGCTTCAATATCTTAGGTACTTCACCTGCATCAATGGCTTGTCTTAGTACCCCATCCAGGACTTGACAGTACAACACCCCATCAAAGAGTGTAGCACCTGCTATCTCTACAGATTTTCTCTCTCATAGCTAGTACTTTCTAGAGGAAAGGAGAAAGCGGTCAGAAACCTGTAGATACCACCATACCATGGATCCCCAACTTCTATGGCCACTACAAGGGTTACATCGAGGCACTCGTCTAAATGAATCAAAGAATTCTTCAAGTTGGAACAACCCCCTTTTACAATTTTGAAAGAATCATATTCTTGTAAAACTACCAACCATTTGGCCAACCGGCCCATGGGATTTGGTGATTGAAGAACCTGCTTTGCAAGAACATTGCTACATATTATAATGAAGGACTTTCCAGCCACATAATGCCTAAATTTCTCAATCCAAAACACCAAAGACAAGGCATTCTTGTCAGCCTTAGAGTAGCATCGTTCAGTTTCGAGCAATTGTCAAGAAGCAAATCGAACGGGATACATGAACCGATCCTCCCCTTGCTGAAGAAGAATACCTGCCAGAGTGTGCTCACCAATCCCAGGATTGATCTAGAAAGTTTTTGACCAATCAAGATTGCGTAGAATGGGTTCTGAAGCCAGAGCACTCGATTTCTACAAACCCATGATCACAATCCTCATCCCAAGAGAAATTAATGCCATCTTTTAATAGTGTGGTCATGGGTCGCATCAAAGTAGCATATTGATCAATGAAGCGGCAATATATCTTGCTAGATTGACAAATCAGTGTACCTGACGCTTTGTTGTTGGCGAGGAGAGCTTCAGGATAGCTTCTACCTTCTTGGGGTTAGGCTTGACGCCCTTGGATGAGACAATATGTCTTAGTAACCTCCCTTGAGTGGCTCCAATGGTGCATTTATCAGGGTTGAGATTGCCATTCACATCATCGACCCTTTGGAAGCCCAACCTCCTTAAGGTAGCAGGAGCATTGGTGAGGCCAAATGGCATTACTTTGAATGCAAACATCCCCCAGGATGTGGCAAATGTGGTTTTAAGCACATCCTACTCAACAATTCTGATTTGATAAAACCCGGAGTAACCATCATAGAAAGTATACATCTCATGACCACTTACCTTCTCAAGAATGAGGTCTTGAAAGGGTAGAGGATGATGGTCCCTCTTGGTGGCCGCATTGAGTTCCTTATAATCGATGCAGACCCGCCACTTGTTGTTTTTCTTTGGGGTGACTACCACTGGTGAAACCCATTCAATATTGTGAACCAAAACAATAAACCCAGCTTCTACAACTCTGAGCGCAAAGCGTCGGTCTGTAGGGGCCCTAATCTCCGATACTTCTGAGCCACTAGCTTAGCATCAGGCTTCAGCTCTATCTTGTGTTCTATGACAGTCATGGCGAAGGTGGTGGTAGCTTGTTGTGAAGAGGTCAGGGAAGTCTTTGAACATTTCTAGGAACTCATCTTTCTCACTCGGATTGAGGTCAGGGGAAAGCATATATTCAAGCTTACCTTTTCTGCGGGTGGTGGGGTCAGAGACACCCCCATCATGTAAACTTTCCTCTGAGAACTCCTCCCCCCCCGTTTGAATCTTCCATTGACTCCGACACTGCGGATGAGCGAGTATCAATGTCTTGCTCCTCTTCTTCTTCTGGTTCAGTAGCACCTGGTTGCACTGGGATCTTCTCCTTTGAAGCACCAAAAGACATGTGTCCTATCTTCTAATAGCTGACTGCATCACTCTTTCTCAACCACAATGTCCTAAGTATGGCTGGATAACTCCTGCCTGTATCTTCAATGTCCACTACATAGAAATTGATAGTGGTGGTCAACCCATTGACAGTGATGGGTAAATCCTCAATGACTCCCAGGGTGGCGAGCCGTTGACCATTTGCTACCTTGATTCGAGTGGAGGAACGCCTTGTGCATTTCAAATTCAACTTCTTCATGATACAGGGCACCATGATATTACATGCAGTTCCCCCATCAACACACACACTTTTGATACGGCAATTATCTATGATGACATCTACTGTATGCAGGTGCCAATCAACTTCTTCAAAGATAGAAGAAATCTCTCGTACCTTTCCCTTTTTCTTGCTCTTCCTTGTTGAGAGCCCTTGCTGCAGCTCACGTCTCACCTTAGGGCTTAATGCTATTAGTTGAGGAAGCGTGATGCTCTAAGACCGATGAGCAAGGTCTTAAATGACAGAATAGTCTTCTTGCCCTGAGTTGATAGGAAAATATGAGGGCGACCACTTACTCTTGCGAAATCTTTTAGCCTTCTCTATTGGTGGGTCTACCATCTCAGCATCTAAGGGCTCTGAGAAGGACGCCTTCTTCCTAGGGTGGCCCAGTCCATGGTTTGGAGAGGGGTCTGAGGTGGTACAACTTCTTTTCCTAAGGTCAAGGATCTCTACATCAGAATCCTCGATGTTTGATTCACTTAAAAGATTCACCCCTAGAATATTGGAACATTCGGTGCAATAATGACCCTTCTAGTGGCACTCATAGCACACAACATTGGCACATTCTCTTGGAGGGTGATTGGCTCGATTTTTTATGCCCACCATCTTAAGCCATAGATCATTCAGGGCTATCGATCTTTCACGAGCTTCCTTATTGGGGTCAGTTACCAATCAATCATCTCTTGGATCCCATGCACTATTAACCCCATGAATCCGTGAATGAGACTAGCTCCTTAACATTTCAACCCTTTCTTAACCTTGAACTCATTCTATACCATGTAACTCTCTTTCACACTTAAACCCCTAGTTGAACTCATCCTAAAAAATGTAACTCTTTCTCAGCCTTAAACCCCTAGTTATATTTCTTAACCCTACCCTCCTTCTAAGCCCTATAAACATTTCCTAAACCTTGGAACCATTACAGAGGTGAGAACCTCCATCGAGCCTTGTGTTCCACACTTTATTTTCACCTAAGCTCATGTAAGAACTACTACTTTAGCCAAAACCTCTCCCTGAAATACACCCAAAGACCTATGCTATAGTTGGGAACATATATGCTACAAAGAGCAATAACATAACTGTAGGTGATAAACACCTCATAATTGGAAGTGAGAAAAAGTGACAACATTTTGGCACTGTTGTTGAGGAGGTTAGCGATTGGATCAAAACGGATCATATGTTTGCTTGCATGGAAAAGAATGTCCTATGAAATCACTCAAGGAAAATGAGTATGAGAATGCTTCCAAATTAATGCTAAATTTATGAAATCTTTCTTAATTACATGCTAAAAAACAAAGCAATTTAATTATAAATCACAAAAGTTAACCCCTACCCTCAATCCTACGCTCAACCTCGACACCCTATAAAAGCATCTCCCCTACTACTTAATCCTTCCCCGTTCACTTTTGCACACCCCCTTCTCCTTCATCGCCACTTTTTCATCCACCACCTCTCCACCCTTCCTCTACCCCTTCTTCCACCTCCTCGTCCACCACTTTTTTGTACATCTTTTCTCCACCATTTCTTCCACAGCTTCTCCAACACCACTTTTCCTCCACCTCTTTTACGCTTTTTTCCATCCCTCTTCCACCCTCTCTTTCTATTCTCTCTTTCCTTTCCCCTTTCTCTGTCTTTGTCCTCTTTCCACCTTCCCTTCCAATTTTTCTGTCTTCCCTCAAATTTTCATCTTCCCATTTTTTCTTTCTTCCCTCCCATATTTCCATTTTCCCTTGCAATTTCCATTGCCTTTCCCTTCTCCTTACCCTTTTTTCCCCTTCCATATTTCTATCTTCCCTGCAATTTCCATCGTCTTTGCCTTCTCCTTCCCCCTTTTTTCCTTCATATTCCACCTTCCCCCCAATTTCCATTGCCTTCCCTCTTTTTTCCTTCCCCCTTTCTCTCTTTCTTTTCCCTCTTCGCTTCCATTCCCTCCATTCTCACCCTCCCCCTCCTTCCATTCTCTCCCACCCCCATCCCCTTCCATTCTCTCCGCCCCCTTTTGTTCCCCCCACTTTTTCATTCCCTCCTCCCATCCCTCTCCCTTCCCCTATCCTCACCCCACCCCTCCTCCCCCTCCCCCTTCTCCTTTCCCCCTCTCCTCTCTTTCCCCCCTCCCCATTTTCTTGTGCTACACTAGAAGCCATTGTTCTCCCTTTTCCCACTACCAACCCATGCATGCCCCTCATTCCTATTGCTTGTCCCCATTCATGACCCCTTGCCTATCTGATGTCATGTTTGTCCCCCTTCTTAGCCCATCCCAACCGCTCCATTAAACATGTTTCATTTCTCCCCCCCTCCTTGCCCCTTCCACTCATATGATTGCCTGTAACTTGAGAAGAGGCATCTAGGGGCAATTGCATCAGTTAAGCCACTTGGATGAGTTACGCCTCTGAGCTGCCTAATCACAGATGGCAATACAGTGCAGAAGGAAGGCCTAGCACAATCGGCATATTGTGCCTAAATTTGAAGAAGGATATGATCGTGTTATTCTATACTGCTAAGTTGGAAGCTATCAAACCAAATTTAATTTGGTTGGAATGGACCGTACTGGCGATAGAAGTTTTCGACAATAGGAAGGTAATGTGTTCTCCAAGTTGTAAAATGGAAACAAAGTAAAGCCATACCAAGCATTGAGTTCTTTAGACAAACGGAACTCCGAAAGAGATAACTCGATTGACAATGCCTTAGTGAATTTCTCATAAGGCAACATGCCAGCTAGCTATTTAATTATGGTGGAACAAATGCATCGTGTTCCACCATGTAGCATGATTAAAGTTGAAGGCCTATTAATGCAAAATCATCATGCCAAAGCAAAGGAGTCTCATACAATCATTGATTTGACAGGAACTACAATTGTAGATTCAAATCGACTACATTTGGTCAGGAACTCTACTGATCAACCTTACTTGTGGACTTAGTATACTTTTTCATCTTCAACAACCCTCTCTGAGCTTACTTTTGCTAAAGCTTTCGCATTTATGTCATCCTCTCTGATCCTGGTATCTTTCTTATACCAATTCATTCTCATTACCCAACCTCTTTGCCAGCCATCTTCCTTCTTGGTTATCAACTACGTTATCCTCGTTATCATGGAGGAGACAGAGCACCAAGTCTGATAGGAGAGGAGACTAAGCTCTCATGTGTCACCGCACACCCAATTGAAGAATTCTCTTGCAATGTTCTTATAGGCATCCTAGAGACCAACTGTCTTCTAAATTTCACACAGCTGCCATGGAAGGAGGTTTCCGATGAGGAGCTAGCAGAGGAGATCCTTAACTCTTATGATGAGGACAACAACCACAACCTCATCATCAATGAAACACATGCCAGGATCACCTCATAGTTGCTAAAGAAGGCCTTTCGAGATTGAAGCAACACACCACTTCTGCAAAGTTGGCGGATGCCAAACGGTGCAATGCTTACTTTGAAGGAGGGAGCTACTCATCCTCATAGGGATACCTGATCAATAAGGATGAGGATGAGGGCTTGCAAGTTTTTGTCCAAGTTCATTGGAATAAAGAAAAGTGTAGGCTATGTGTTAAGGCAATATGTGGCTTGAGTTATCACTGCAATGGAGGACTTGATGGTAGTTGACTAGTTCACAATTTTTGAAACGAGCTGTGAAAAGAGGCTACACTCACTCCAACCTCAGCCCCCAACCCCCATCTTTGCATGATATACCATCAGTGGGTGTCAAAACGGTGCCTTGGTACACTACCTTTTTCAAGTAGAGTCGGGCCATTGAGAACTCAATAGGGTGAGCAGGAACCTGACAGCCAGGAACAACAACATCAAGATGAACAAGGAATTGGTGAGCAGGAGTAGGAGATGGAGCAAGAAGAGGACCATGAGCAGGAGAAGGGATGGAACCAAGAATAGCAAGAATGGGAGAAGGAGTAGGAAGAGCAGCTCATCGAGCATCAAGAGGGAGAAAAGAGACCGGAGGGGAATGACGATGAGGGCACCTTCGAAGGGAAAGAATAGGATAACCTAGAGGGGAACATCCAGAAGGGCACCTTCGAGGGTAAGGAAATGGAGGAAGGTGAGACAAGAGAATAGGAAGAAACTCCCAGGGAGCAAGAAGTCTGAGCAGGTGAAGCAGAGCCATTACACCAGGCCAAGCAAAAAGGAGGTAGTGAAGGAACATGGTAGAGAGAGGGAGAGACAGAGGGTAGGCTAGGGAGAGAGGAAGTGATACTCAAAAGGAGACATAATGAAATGGAAATGAAATGACTAGAGCAATGAAAAAAAATGAGAGTACTCACATGTAGACCAAAGAGCTTGTAGCTTGATACTAGATTGATTTGACACTAGGCAAGTATAGCTCTTATATAAGAGCACACACACACATATGAACACCTATGCATATAGGATAACTCCCAATATGACACATGGCATCCAAAGGACACACTAGACTAGAACTCACATTAGAACACACATTTTTGACTCACTTTGGCTTCATATTCCAACACCCCCCCATGCAGGCAAGGCAAGAGACTATAGGAATGAAACCAAGAATAGAACATGACAATGACGGTCTAAGGTGAGGGACTATTGGAATGGGATGCGTCAATTTTACGAGCAAAAACCTATGAGCAGGTTTATCCGAGCGTGTTTTTCAAGAGATTTTTAAAAATGTTTTTCTTTAGGAAACATGGTTTTTACACTTTTATTTTCACTAGAACTAGATCCCTTTATCATAAAAATATACAGACTAGTCACTCATTCATTTTTACGCAACATAATTTTCTTATTTAGAGACATCCCTTTGTACCCCTGTTATTACCTTAAAAAAGTGTTGATTCCTTTAAGAAACATTCCTCATAATCACTCTCAATGTAATAATACTATGCATATATAATTACTTATTAACACATTTATATCATATGGCAATATCTTTTTAGTGTTTTTATAGCATATTTATGAACATGTTTCTAAATAAGTTTAAATTACTATAAATAAGTATTAACTTGGGCTTATATATCACTCTCATAAAATACATGTAATATTTAATACTATATATGAAAGATTTTCCAAAATATAACTCCACAGATGTGCTTAAATGGGGTGTTCCGATCAATTTGAGTGGTTAAATGACTATATTTGGACATTGGATATGAAAGTTATGTCACTTTTAAAAGTGCTGTCCAAGGTAGTTTCACCAGTGAAACTACTTGGGAGACTTGCTTCAAAGGGGTTTCGCTGGCGAAACTACCTGGATGGCTTGCTTCAATGAGTTTTCTTTGAAGAAACTCTTTCATGAAGATAGGTTGAGAGAGGGTTTTCAATGTCACCCCCTTAAGTAAAAGTTGTAAGAAGGATCATAAGGGAATTTTCATAGAGAAGTCTACTCTACATGTGGGTTTCTTCAAAAGCCATCCCATTATGCTCTCACCATTCCTACAGATTCACCTAAAGATTTTTGTATAAAATAGGCATTGCTATAATACTTTGCATATTTCTAAGTGAAACTATGTTTTCTTCTGATGGATTTTTGCCATATTTATGCATAGTTGGAAGCTTTTCTTTTCCTTCGCTCGGACGCTCGGAAGATTTCGCTCAGAAAATGCTCGTCCCCATTGGAATGGAACCAAGAACAGAATATGACAATGACAGTCATCAAACTGTGCACCCTATGTAACTCAAAGGCTAAAGTCTGAGCGTGTTCAGAGGTTGATCCAAGCACTCTCATGGCTTGAGACAACATGCTCAAAGGCTCACGTTATAGCATGGCTACATGACCAGGTCATAGGTCTAGGAATACACCAACATCTTGGAACTCGGCTAGGCCTGATAAAGAGACCTATCAAAGCCAATGCATGGCTCCCACAATGCGTCCCCCTCTAAACCTATCAAAGCCAATACATGGCTCCCACAGTACATCCTTTCCTGGCTCCAAGGGCTAATGAGAGACATGGAGCCACACACTAAAACAATATAGGAAAATACACCTTTTTAGGAGGACTAAGGCAGAGAACCTTTAACACACATGATTTATTTGCATTCATTTTGGGAGACAACTGAGGGCAGAGTACCCTTGACTCAAACAAGAAAGTAGTAAAGATATATTTTATTCATTTTCTGCATAGCAAGGGAAGAGAACCCATGTGCCCAAAGTAGCTACTACACAAGAGTGTGCACATCCTAATGCAAAGAAGTATGTAGGTAAAGAACCAAGCGAGAAGTAGGGAGAGGTAGGGAAAAAGGAAAAGCAGGGGATGTGGTGTGATGGGAGGGGGGCAACGATGGAGAGAAATGAGGTATTACTTCTAAATTTTTGGTTGACAAATCAATGTGTCTCACTGGAGCTTTAAACCTTCAGACCAAGGGTTTACTTTCATAGCATTACTAGAGGACTCTCCTTGTCTACTTAAGCTGCATGATTCCTACTATTTACTGGTGCCAAAAACATCCTTTTCAACCTTCATTTTATGAACTCCATTAGGTGGTGCATACCAAGATTCCATTTCTTTACATACAACATCCTTGATCACTCTAAACTTTTGTGTGACAGGGTTGTAATAGTGATACCTCTTTGGCTCGGTTGAGATCCTAACAAAATGCGTTTTTCAGCCTTTGGATCAAGCTTTGTCCTCAAATCATTTGGAAACTTACTATGCATTCTTATGTCTTACAGCATATCATCTACAGCCACCTTCCCTATTTTGTCAAAAAGTATGGATGCCCAGCAATTTGGTCTACCCAAGGCATGGAGAAGTCTCACTACATGGCATGTAATGCATTTTTCAGACACACACAACACTATGGAGGGAGTCAAAAGGCAAATAGTCTGAAGGAAGTCTTCCAATGGTTTTACCGAGGCATACTACAAAGGCTGCATGCTAAAAGAAAAATTGCTAGCTCCAAAGTCAAGCTTGCTTTTCTTCTAGCCCAAAAGCAAAGATGAAGACAAACTCTAGACAATTCAATGGCAGCAGAGAGACATAGACAATGGAGGGAATCGAAGATATTTAGAAACCATAAATGGACAAGTAAACATGAATAGTAGTTTGTAACTTATTGGTGTTATGTCCACATGTTTTCAAACTCAATCAATAGAATTTTTTTTTGTGGAACAAGTGACTCTTGGTGTTATGCCTACATGATTTGAGACTCCATCAACAGTACTTCTTTTGTGAAACATGTGATCTAAACATAATACAATTTGTTCACAATTTCAATATATTGTTTGTTTAATATTTAATGACACCACTCTATCTATCCCAAGGACTTTGTACAAATTAGTTCATCTTCAACTTATTGTTCGTGTACACAAGATCATACCAGACATCAAAGACTTTGTACAAATCAGTTCAACTTCAATATAATGTTTGTGCTATATTTGATGACTAAATCCTATTTCTCCCAGGGCGTGCCGATAGGAACTCTCTTTTTTATCTTGATTGGACTCTTTTTCTTTCTTATTGGCTTGATGTCGACTGTCTGTTTATCAATGCTTGCCTTTCTTGCTTGTCTAGGAGGGGTATCCTTTTCTAGGAGGGAATTGATTTGATTTGACATGGATATTAACAGAACTGGAAAATTTGCAACAAAATGCGAGGAGAGTGCTTGACATTTTCCAAATGGTCCTACATCACGTTTTCCTGCAAATTTCTATGTCTCTTTTGGTTCTCACTTCTTCCTCATTGTTTTGCTATCTTTGGCCCTGTGGAATTCTTCCTTGATGATGAGAAATGTTTTTGCTTTGGAATAGTTGACTCTCAGGCCCCTCCTTTCAAGAGAAAGCTGGACTTTTCTGCTGCTATAATTAGACCACAACAATTACCAGGTGAGTCATGAGAGCTCGTGAAGGGAATTATTTGGTGATATCCTATGCATTCCCTGATTGCATATGTCAGCATATAGAATTCAATGTATATAAATTTTGAAACAGGAAAAAGAAAGAGACTGGAGCAGAATGCTAAGTCTTCCATCTCAAAACAAAAGGAACCAGAAGAGGACAAATCTCCAGATTTGCTCCTATTTGAGTTTCTTCACAAATGCAAGGCTCAGACGAACTTCATCTTGGAGGTTGATAAGAAACTTCACAAATGCAAGATGAAGTTCGTCTGAGCCTTGCATTTGTGAAGAAACTCAAATAGGAGCAAATCTGGAGATTTGTCCTCTTCTGGTTCCTTTTGTTTTGAGATGGAAGACTTAGCATTCTGCTCCAGTCTCTTCCTTTTTCCTGTTTCAAAATTTATATACATTGAATTCTATATGCTGACATATGCAATCAGGGAATGCATAGGATATCACCAAATAATTCCTTTCATGAGCTCTCATGACTCACCTGGTAATTGTTGTGGTCTAATTATAGCAGCAGAAAAGTCCAGCTTTCTCGTGAAAGGAGGGGCGTGAGAGTCAACTATTCCAAAGCAAAAACATTTCTCATCATCAAGGAAGAATTCCACAAGGCCAAAGATAGCAAAACAATGAGGAAGAAGTGAGAACCAAAAGAGACATAGGAATTTGCAGGAAAACGTGATGTAGGACCATTTGGAAAATGTCAAGCACTCTCCTCCCATTTTGTTGCAAATTTTCCAGTTCTGTTAATATCCATGTCAAATCAAATGCTAGGATCAAATCAATTCCCTCCTAGAAAAGGATATCCTTTTCTAGGAGGGAACTATAAATCTTCAACTCCAGCCTTTCTCTAGGAGACCAATGCACCAACAAATAGATCTATCAAAGCCAAAAAACCATAGCTCCCACAGTACATCCCCTCTTGGCTTCAAAGACTAATGAGCAACATGGAGCCACACACCAAAAATACATCATTTTAGGAGGACTATCCAAGGCAGAGTACCTTTATTGACTACAAACACATGATTTATTGCATTCATTTTTTGGAAATACCCCAGGGCAAAGTACTCACGTACATCATGCTTAGAAAGCAAAATCATGATCTCCATCATCCTCTAGATGTTGGAGACAGGCAGTAAGAGGATGATCTTGTGTTGAATGGTCATCTTTGTCTGCATCATCACTAGTGGCAGAAGCCACCCAACTGGCATGATTCTTCGATTGTTATTGAGCAAGCTTCTGGTAGCACTTGTCCTCCGTATGACCAAGCTTGTTGCAATATGTGCACTTGAACGGCTTGAATGGCTTTCCTCGTGCTGGTGGAGTCGATGGCCTAGGTCTCCATTTGCTGGTGGAGGCAAGAGCATGTGTAGTATCCGCTGAGTAGGATGGAGATTCTTTGTTGCGGCGATCCTTTTCAAGAAGAAGAGATACCATATCTTCAAAGGTAGTTGATGCAATGCGAAGTACTTCAAGGGCATTCTCAAAGCGAGAAATCCATTCCATACTTGTCATGAGGACAGCCATTTCGTCCTCGTCATCTGGGCAACACTTTAAGTTGGAGAGTTGTTGAACTAAAGACTGAATTTTTGCTATATGTGCACTCAAGGTATCAAATTCTTCAATTTTCAACTTATAAAATTGCATTTTCAGAAAAACCTGAGTTGGTGATCTTGTTACCAAATATATTCTCGAGGCGTGCCCAAATCTCCTTAGCCTTGGACTTGAAGTCGGTATGATGAATCGATGAATCAATGAATCATCTAGGCAAAGCCCGATGATTGTGATGGCCCTCGAATTGTGTTGCTTCCAAAGCTTGCGTATTTGAGGCTCCGTTGATGCCTCAAGCGCTTCATCATCTTCGATGGCATCCCAAACATTCTCCTTCATGAGAGGAAGTTGAACTTTTGTTTGCCATGTTGGGAATCCGTCCCTTGAATTTGTCCACAAGGAGAGAGTTGGTGGAAATCGAACCCATGAAGATGACAACTAGGAGAGAAAGCGGGATAGTGAGAGTGATGGACGGAATGAAGTTGTAGAAGAGGAGGAGCAGATGGCGGCACAATGGAGCTGTAGAAGAGGAGATATTGGGCACAATGGAGCAGAGGAGGAGCAATTGTAGATGGCGGGCAGAATAGTAGCAGGCAGAGAATAATGGCCAGCAGAAGAGTAGCGGGCAGAGAATAATGGCGGGCAGATCAGATAGTAGGCAGAATGGCGGGGAGAATGGCGAGCTGAGTGGCGAATTGAAGAGCTGAGTGTCGAGCTGCTAAAGAGCTGAGTGGCGAGCTGAATCCCACGAATTGAATGGCGAGCTGATTCCCACGAACTGAAGCACGGGCTGAAGTGACGATCTCTTGGCTGAAGTGACAGGCTGAAGTGACTACCAACGCTCTCCAATGGTGAGGCTCAAGGTGGAAGAGAGGTTGAGCTCAAGATGGGATTGGAGAAGGCATTCCTCCAAGGGGAATGAGGGAGAGAGGCTTCATGTCCTCAATCTCTTACCTCAACCTCTTGGAAGATAGCCTAGCTCTGATACCAAATGAAGATGAAAGATATGGAATGGAAAGGAAAGTAGAAAAGCAAGACTAGGCAAACATAATGGAAATGAAATAAAGCTAGAAAGAAATGTACAACCAAGCAAAGTACTTACATGATCAAGAAAGGCTTGAGGCTTGATAGATTTGACATGAGAAAGTACAATGCCTTTATAGGATAGGCACACTTTTTTTTTTTTTTCCGAAAAAACAGTGCTAATTATATTACTTCGAGAACAAGATACAAAAAGTCAGCTTGTAGCTGACGGGCTGCGTTCACAAATCGGACACAGCCCTAAAAGGTAACACAATAAGTCACTCTCTCACGTCGGGATGAGGCGAGTGTGAATGAACAGCCATCGGGGTGGTGAATAGCACCACCGAAGGCCCTGCGAGGTCTGCTCGAAGAAGAGGCCCTGAGTGTTCCAAGCCCGAAGGAAGCGTCTCCGCTTCTCTTGACCGGACCGGGAATCTCCCTGAATCTGGTCCCACTGGCCTCTGAGGGTATGAATAATCTCGCACCAAATATCAGTCATGACATGGACAGTCGATAAGGAGGTGCCACCGAGGATCTGCGCGCAACGCGAGGTCCAAATGTGCCACCCTGCTATGCTGCTGATAATCTCCCAGACTGGCTGCCTCTCCTGAACTCCTGTATCCGCCTCTGCTAGGTGCTGCGGGATACCCTCGAGCAGCCCCCATGTACCCTGCGTGATAAGGAAAGTGGGGTCCTGCTGGCATGCCTCGAATAAGTGATGTAGACCAGGTGCGGTGCTGCACCAACAGAACGCGCCCCACGTGATCAAGCCTAGCTCTGGTGCTGCGCGAGTGAGAATCCCGAAAGTCCACCTCCACACTTCCTGGGCGCGAGTGCAGCTCCACAGGCAGTGCTTTGGTGACTCCTCAGCCACATGGCAGATCTGACAGCGTCCGTCCTGGCCTATCTGTCTCAACCAGCTCCCCACCGGAAGACCTTTGTGGGCGAGAAGCCACAGGAAGTAGGAGATCTTCCGCGACTGCCAGCTCTCCCACAAGGCCTTCCAGAAGGCCTGCAAAAAGAATCTGAAAATACCCTGTGCATACCAGTTGGGCCGCTGGGTGGGGGGGCGACTCTGCATCCTCCCAAGAACTCGCCTGCCCAAAGTCGTGCTGTAGGCGAAGGAGGTCGGCCCCTGTCCTGTCACAACCTCTGGCCAGCTCCACTCTCCTGGGTCCCACTCAAGCTCTGACAAGGCCCGCCCCTCCCAGAGCCAGAGTCGCCAAAGCTGCAGCTGATCTTGCTCAATGCTAGAGTCAGTACGCCAGACCTTCCCCAAAAGGCCTACGATCCGAACCCTCTGCCATGGGAGTAGGGGGTCGATGAGTGCATCCTCTCCTGAGTCGTCCATCCCCCATAACCGCGAAGAAAGAAAAAGAGGAGTCGACCATACGTCCTGCGACCACCAGTGGGATGCCACGGGGGGTGAACTGTCCCAG
Organism: Dipteris shenzhenensis; assembly: GCF_047967505.1. Taxonomy (NCBI): domain Eukaryota; kingdom Viridiplantae; phylum Streptophyta; class Polypodiopsida; order Gleicheniales; family Dipteridaceae; genus Dipteris; species Dipteris shenzhenensis. Next base: position 19,739,084 of record NC_141620.1, read on the forward strand.
CCAACGATCGTCACCAGGCATGAGGATCTGAGGCTCCGGTGAAACTAACCAGTCAGCTGGGATCGCGTCGTCGATCTCCGTGCGTCTCACCTGGGCTCCACGAACACCTCCAGCGGCGTCTGCGAGATCAACCGTCTCCAAATATCTGTACGTGTCCCTCCAAACTCGAAGGGACCGGGCTGGCCCCCTCATCCAACCATCCCCCCTGATGTGTGATCTCTCCCCCAACTGAAGGCCCTCGGCATCTCTGACCTGATCGTTCCAGATAAGCGGCTGGCGATCAATCTTATCCTGACAGCGGGGAGGGGACTGAATGAGACTGAGGCGGAGCCGCCTCCAAACCATGAGGAGGCTACGAACGAGTGGGGAACGGGGCTGAGTAAGTGGGACGAAAGTGAAGATCCACCTGAGGGACGGGAGCCACTCTCCACCTCGTCGCGGGACACAAGAACCGACCCCCTGTTGAAGTAGCATCTTCCACGTCTGCCCCCCCCGGGTCAAACCGCGGATGACTAACTTGCCTAGCAAGGCCTGACTCTGCAGCTCTGGATCGATGACTCCAAGGCCTCCCTCAACCTGCGGAAGAATAACTGTCTGCCAAGCAACCCTGGCTCTGATATCTCTGAGGCCATCCTCCCCGGACCAAAGGAAGTTCCGAACCAACCTCCTAAGCTGTGCCACACTGGATCTCGAGAAACACCAACAGGAAGCCACATACCAAGCCGTGGCAAGGAGGACTTGGTTGACTACCAAGGCACGACCTGCAAGGGAGAGCTTAGCAGTGCTCCAATAAGCCAGCTTCCGTCGGATGGAATCTAGCACCGGGAGAAACTACTGAGCTGGCGTGATGTCCAGGCCGACCTGAAAACCCAAGTATCTAGATGTCTGTCCCCGCGGGATCCACCTGAAACCCAAAAACCTCCCCCACTGAGAACGCGCCCCGGGGCCTGTGAGGAAACCAACTGATTTGTTCCAGTTGATTTTCGCACCAGCAGCCGAACAGAAGACCTCCAGGGCCAACCTCACCCTCTCCAGCATCAACTCATCGTCCTGGACATACAGGGCTGTCATCCGCGTACTCCGAGTCCAAGAGCTCCGTGTCCTCCCGGAGGGGGAGGCGAACACCCCTGATCCCTGTAGACCTCGCCCGGAGATAGTAAGTCATAGCCTCGGCGAAGAAGAGAAACAGGTAAGGGGCAAGGGGGCAGCCCTGACGCACTGATCTCTCCAAGCTAAAACGCTCTCCCATCTTGCCTCCAATGATGACTCTGCTAGAGGCTGTCCTGTACAAAGCTGAAATGCCCTGAATCCAACCTGCTGGGAAACCTAGCCGCTCCAGAGTCCCCTCCAGAAAGGACCAGTCCACCCGATCGTAGGCCTTCTCAAAGTCGAGAAGTAGGATGGCAAGGTGTGATCTGCTGTGCTGAGCCCACTCTGCCGCCTCTAAAAAGGTGAAGACATTGTCCAGGATACTGCGATCTTGAACAAAGCCTGTCTGAGTGTCGTGAATGATGTCTGGAAGTAGAGGCCGAACTCTGGCACTGATCATCTTGGCTAGGATTTTGTAGGCAGTGGTAAGAAGAGTGATCGGACGCCACTGACGGATCTCCTGTCTATCTCCTCCCTTCGGACTGAGGCAAATCAATCCCGAGGAGAGGCTCTCTGGTATATAACCGCTGCTGAAAATCCTCTGAAAAGCTGCTAAGAGGGACTGATGGATCTGGTCCCAGAAGGAGGTGAAGAATGCCCGGGATAGCCCATCCTCACCTGGGCATTTCTGTCCATCGATGGCCATCAAGGCCTCCAGCATCTCATCCGTGGTAAACGGTGCCAACAGCGTCGCCTGCATGCTAGGCTAGACCAAGGAAGGAGTGTGTCTCCACACCTCCTCGCGGGCACGACGAGTGCGAGGAGCAAGTGGCTCCTGCTGAAAAAGGATCCTGTAGAAGTCGGTGGCCAATCCCAAGACCTCTCCCGGAACCGTGACAATGTGTCCCGACGCTGTCCTGAGACTCCGAAGCTGATCACCTGCAGCTCTCTGGCCATGTGTCCTGAAGAACTCCCTGCACATCCGATCACCCTTCCGAGCCCAGAAGGAGAGAGAGGCGTGATAGGAAAACTCTGAGCGACGCTGGAGTGTCTCCTCAAGAAGGGCTCTGGCTCGAAGGGCCTGGATCTGAAGCTCCTCCGAGCCCGGGGATGCCTGCTGGAGCCGCTGAATGGAGGCGAGGTCTCTCCGAAAGGCTCTCTACCCCACCACTCCTGTCGAACCTGTAGGGCTGCGAGCTGGCAGATCTGGCTGGACTCCCGCAATGCCTGCGCCACCGAATCAACCAAGTCCTCGCACTCGCCCCAGTGTCTGTCCCAAAGATCGCAAATACTGCTGCGCATGTCCTCCCTCGAGAAAATGGAATCGGGAATCCGGCATGAGCGGGGGGGAAGGGTCTGAGCTGCCGAATCTAATGATAAGAGCACCGGCGCATGGTCGGAGAGTGTCGTCCCTGGAACTATACCGGCCTGACCGCCTCTGCTGATGGCCCAATCACTAACATAGAATCTGTCCAGCCTCTCCAGGAGTCTGCCTCCTTCCCTGCGGAAACCCCACGAGAAGTCCAAGCTCCCGTGCCAACGCCGGAAGGACGGGTCTCGCCAACAGTCCCTTCCTCCTGTCGCAAAGATGAAAGAGTCCCAAGCGGACTGCTCTGCCTGAGCCATACCTGTAAATTCCGGTCCTCTGCCCTGCTGGTCCTCCAAGGTCTCCAAATTGTTGAAGTCACCTCCAACAATCCAAGAATCCACGTCTGGGAGAATCCCTGTAAGTGTCCTCCAGAAGGTGGCTCTACAACGGAGATCTGTGGGAGCATAAATGTTGAGGATTCCAACTCTGGAGCCCTCTAATTCCAGGCCTACCCAAAGGGCACGACCTGGAATCAACGTGCCATGATCGAAAACTCCCTGGGCTAGCTGCTCTCCCACGGAAGTACAGACACCACCACTCCTCCCCAGTGCGCCGATCGAGGGCTCCCAATAAGTGTGAGAGCGACCAGTGAGGATCTTCCCACATCTACGGGAGTGAGCCGCCGAAAGCTTGTGTTCCTGTAGCAGAAGTACATCCACACGTCCTACCACTGCTGGCTGAAGTTCCTGTCTCAAAATGAGCTTCCTGGGACCACGGGTGCCAGAAGAGTGAAACCCGTTCACATTCCAGGATACGAGGTGTAGGCTCATGGTGAGGACTGGGAGGCAGCGAACAACTGTCTGCTCGCGGTCGAGGTCGAAGAAGAAGCTGACATTTCGGAGGAGAGGCGCTGGCGCTTATGGGAGGTTTGGAGGGGGAGGCGGGGTCGTCCTGCCCGTCCTTCAACACCTTCAGCAAAGGCGAGAGGCCTTTGGTACCATGAACGAAGGCTTTCTCGAGCCAGCTCGAGATCTCTGAGGTGGACATCCCGTAGAAGGCACGGAGTTTCTGTAGCGAGGCGACGGGTAGCGGGCTAGGGCGGTAGGGTGTAGCGGGGCGGGGGGGTAGCGGGCTGGGGCGGAGGGGGGTAGCGGGGCGGGGGTGAGCGGAGGGGGTAGCGGGGCAGGATAGCGGGTGGGATAGCGGGGTAGCGGGGCGGGGTAGCGAGGGTGAGCGGAGGGGGTAGCGGGGCGGGATAGCGGGGCGGGGGTGAGCGGAGGAGGTAGCGGGGGCGAGGGTGAGCGGAAGGAGTAATGGGCGGAGGGGGAGGTAGAGGTACGGCGGGGGGGAAGGGAAGCTCGCAGGAGCAAGAGCGTCGATCTCTGGGGCTTATTGCGAGAAGTCTAGGCACACACACTCTAAGTGTCAAAATGTATATGGGATAAGTACCATAGTGACACGTGGCACTCTAGGATATAAAGTAGTATAGTTCTACTCTAGAACACCCTAAAAGTCACTCAAATTGACTCCATTTCCTAACAAAAGGTGCCTCACCATCCTGAGCATGATGCAAATCATGCAGTAGCTTCCTTAACCACATACATTCCATAGTGGCTGCATTTGCTACTTTATATTCAGCTTCACTAGAGGAGAGAGAGATGCAGCTTTGCTTCATACTGAGCCATGATATACATGCGGAGCCCAATGAGAAGCAATGATCTGAAATGGACTTGCGGTCATCAATGCCCCCTGACCAATCTGAGTCTGAAAAACCACTCAACAATACATCACCATCTGGAGCCTTTTCAAAACCTAAGGATGGTGTCTTTGCTAAGAAGGAAGGAGCTTCCACATCTAGGTGCATTTGTTTGTCTTGCATTACCTACTTTAGGTTTCTTGAATATAAGGCAAGGCACATACTTCAGGTCATGTACACCCTTACAATGTTGAACAACTCACTCATACCAAGCTCTGGTAAGGCTGGAAAGTTCAATGTTCAAATATCCAATCTCGACGTACCCAAACATGGGACCAATCAAATGCATAGAATGCATACCAACCCAACAGCCTTAAAGATAATGTTTACGAGAGCCTTGGATGTGGGCTTATGAACATGAAAATGTCAAAGAGAGACAAAAGAAGATGAGAAACCTAGGGGGAAAACAGAAGTAAAATAGAAGTAGTATTGATCGCCTTTTAGTCCCACAAACAAATAGTGGTTAAAATGACCTTTAGTCCACAATTTCACATGACATGTAGAATGTTGATGTGGTAGCTTGACATGGCATGTTGAGGTGGCATGCTGATGTGGCAGCCATGACATGTGGCATGGGACACATGGCAACTTGTGGGGAGGTGGAAGGCCATACCTGAACCATGGCACCACTTCTCACTGCTGGAACTCCCCATACAGCCCACCAAATTCCAAGAGAACGCCCTCCATGTGATGTTGGGCACATTTTCTAATATTGGAAGCTGGCCCCTCCCTACATCTAATAAAGAAACACTCCCCCTATCATAACCCTCTTTCTGGTTGCATACTCTCCAGCCTCCTATCTCTGTAGCCTCTCTCCTGTGCACTGCAGCAGTCCATCCCCTTGCAAAAGCCCCTCCTGCCACTGTAGCAGACCATCCCCTTGCAGAAGCTCCTTCTGCAGCAATCCATCTCTTTGCAGAATCCCCTCTTGCTACTGCAGCAGACCATCCCCTTGCAGAAGCTCCTCCTACAGCAGTACATGCCCTTGCAGAAGCTTATCCTGCACCAGCAGTCCATCAGCTCCTCCTGCAACAGCTCTTCCTCTTGCAGAAGCTCCTCTTATAGCTACTCCTTCATACAATCCTGCTGGTGCAGCTTCTCCTACAGCTCTTCTCCATGCAGACCTACTGGTGCAACTCCTCCGGTAGCTCCTCCTCCACATGGCCCTACAGCAGCATTTTCCCATGTCATCCTGCTCCCACTGTTGATGGAGCTCTCACCCTATGCAATCCTACTCATTACCAACAACTACGCTTAATCTTTAAGACAAAGCTATAGAAAACTTATAGTGTTTTTGCATAGCTTTTGAAGTTGTACCAGCGAACTAGGAGTACTCAGTTATGCCGAATTCGAGTCTCTTATTCAAAGCATTGGCTAAATGTTATTGATGTATGGAAGCACGTAATTGTGCAGGCATCTTTCCTTAGGATTGGAGAACCCTTGGAGCCTTAAGCATCCTAGCTACGCTATTTATTGAGACAATCATTGTGTACATAGACTTATTACACAGCCTTTAGGTTTATTTTCACATCTTGTACATAGCTCCAGCTATAATCTAAGTCCTTCTGAGTTGGGTATCAAGGTTGGAAGGTGTTGATAAGATTTACTTTAACACCTTCGTCTTGTATTTCATTGTAATAAAGAGCCTAGATAAGAGGGAGGTGTTAAGAAATGGAGTCAAGATGAGTCAGTTTGGTGTGTTCTAGTGTGAGTTCTAGTCTAGTGTGTCCTGTGGATGCCACATGCCACATTGGGAGTTATCCCATATGCATTGGTGTTCATATGTGTGTGTGTGTGCGCTCTATATAAGAGTTGTACTTGTCAAGTGTCAAATCAATCAAGTATCAAGCTACAAGCTCTTTTTCTACATGTGAGTACTTTCATTTGTTCATTGCTTAGTCATTTCATTTCCATTTCATTATGTCTTTCTTTGAGTATCATTATCTCTCTGACTTTATTTTGTTGTTCTCTTTAATGAGACAACACTAGCAGATGTATCAACTGTTTTAGTCTCATAGGCTGTTTGGCCTTTTAGAGACGTTAATATATATCTATCTATCTATCTGTCTCCCTTGCCTACCCTCTCTCTCTCTCCCTCTCCAGCATGTGTCTTCATGTGGTATCAGAGCCTCCCTTCCTACCTTCCCCTTCTTCTTGCACTACCTAGAGAGTGAGAGAAGCCCGCAAATGGAAGCTACCCTCTCCTCCAAGGTAGAGTTCTGTTACCTTATCACACGACCACCTGTCGACAGGCGTTGACCACATGACGACATCTGTTGACCACATGTTGACCATGTGTCAACACAAGTTAGCCACGCGATCACACGGGTTCATCCAGGAGTACTGTCCGAGGCTGTCAACCACAGGTCGACACATGTCAACCACAGGTCAACCAGGAGTATCGTGTCCAAAGTGATCTCATCAAGAGCTGCGCACATGGAGAGTGAGCTTAGCACATGGAGCAGTCAGGAGTATTTATATTTACACAGTGGTTCAGTGATACAGTGGTGCAGTGGTGCGGTGAACCAGCTCACCTGCACATGGAGAATTTACACCATCAGGCTGGCGAGTCAGGGAGTCAGGAAGTCGCCGAAGCCATCAAGAGATGCGGTGAACCAGCTCACCTGCACATGGAGAATTTACACCATCAGGCTGGCGAGTCAGGGAGTCAGAAAGTCGCTAAAGCCATCAAGAGAGACAGCGGCGCAACGGCTATCCTCAACAGCTAAGGAGATAAGAGGATGACCAATGGGAACAAAGAGGGGGAATTCTCAGCGAAGAAGGGACCCTCCAAGGCGGGGGATGAGGATGAAGGAGAAGGGAGAGAGAGAGAAAGGGAGGAGAGTGAGGAGAGATAGAGGCTAGAGCTACGAGCTCGCCAAGGAGAGAATGTGGAGAGACTTGTGTGTACTTTTTGTCTACTATGGGGATAGACCTGTGTATTCTGGTGATTTGCGACTTGTGTATTCTTGTGACTTGCGACTTGTGACCTGGGGACACGTCCAGTGATATGTACATTGGCCAACTCGGTCACTTTCGCATCTCTCTTGTCTCTTCCGGATATGGGGATTGTTCACCAGTGTAGGATTTTCTTATTTTGCTTATGTTGTGGAGTTCACCGGTGATTGTCATTTAGCATAGTGCACTCGTACGCCGTCGTTCACTGCAGTATAGCATACGACACTCGCACACTACTGCACGGTGCACTCTGCACGATCCATTGCATTAGAGCATTGCAAAACTCATGCTTCTCACGCCAGTGGCCTTTGGCCTCCGGTAACACCTCCGGAAGGATAGGAACCCCTCCCCTCAAACAGTTTATGGCGATCACGGTGGGACTCTGCTGGTATTGAGTAGCACGAGTGAAGTGGTGATCTAGGGTCCTAGAGAGAGGTCTTATGCCGAGTAGTTCTGAAACCTTTGAAGGAGCTAGTGAGAGAACTAGGAGGTACTTGAGGAGAGTGGAGAAAAGACTTCCGACAGACCAAACTAGGTACAAGAAGCATTACGTGCGACGTAAGTTTGCGAAGCCCTCAACTCGAGCACAAAGTGAGCCCACTGGAGCAGTAGCCAGAGCAAGTAACTCCATCGACACTCTCATTGACTTGGATCAACAGGAACCCTGGTGGTCAGATCCGGACTCCGGAGAAGAAGAAGTGCAAAGCGGAGAACAGGTGAAAGAAGAGGATACTAAGGACGAGGGCTCCTCAGGGACTCATCAAGGTCAAGGAAGCCCCTCTCCTCTTCCTGCAACGATGTCTTCATCAACCACCTCTTCTACCGGAGTGGTGACTCCATCTGCTCCCGCCTCAACCTCTTGTGGACAAGCTGCTACCTCATCTGTTATGCATAGCTCCGGGCTCCTAGCTAATCGTTCTTCTACATCTATTCCATTGGGGGGTACTTTTGCTCCGGCCATGCCTTTACCTGCCATGATGGTTTCATCTCCCTTTCCATCCACACCGGTGTTGCCTTTTCCACCACCTCCTTCCTTCCCTTCTGCCTACTCATCCATGACTTCAGCTCCGCCCCTCTCTTTCCCAAATGCTCCCCCATCCTCTTTCACCCCCACATCTTCCATGTTCTCACCCTTTCCCTCTGCAACACCGAGACCCCCCACTTACGCGCTACCATCTGGGTACACTCCCTCTATGACTACATCAGTAGTGACTTCCCCGTTGTGCTCCTCCACAGGAGGAGTTGTCGGGGTGGTCTCCTCCTTGGGAACACCAACACTCATTACAGCCCCATCGGGACTCCCTCCAACTCTTGCATCTTCTCCAACCTCTCGGGTGGGGATGGCCGTTCTCAGTCCCCCAGACAGAGCTAGACTTCTTGAGCTACTCAACAAGGTCCACGTGAAGACTCAAAAGTTCAAAGGCCACCTCCATGAGGATGCGGAAGCTCATGTGAGGAAGTTCCTCACAGCATGTAAAGCTAAAGGTGTGGAGAATGAGCATGCGTTCCTTCACATCTTTCCTTCGTCATTGGAGGATGCAGCGGATGTATGGTACAGTCAATTTCCTCCGGACCACTTCCAGACGTGGACAGACCTAAGGGAGGAATTCTTACGCACTTTCAAGTTGGAAAAATTCGAACACATGATTGTCCAAGAGTTGTCCACTGACACCATGAAGCCTGGAGAAAGCATCTCTGAGATGTACACAAGGATGAGGGTCTTGGCGGCAAAGATGTCTGTGCCACCTAATGATGTTGTTATGAAGGGATGGTTTTTGAAAGCATTACCCTCTTCCATTGCTATAAGGTTGGTGGATAAACTCCCTGAACATGCCTCACTTCAAGACTTCCTAAAAGAAGCTGTCAAGATGGAACGGTCACAGTTAAGCATTGCCTCATCAACGAATATGACCACCCAACTCCCAAGAGAGGAGGGATCATCCGCATGGCAGCAACTCAAGGAGGAGTTAGAAGAAATCAAAGAAGGCCTGAAAGATAGAATAAAGGTGGATGGCCAATCGTCCTTTGAGGCCCAAATTCGAAGTGGCCTTTGGTGCACCGAATGCAAGGGTTCTAACCATGGTTACTAGGAGTGCCCCTCCAAGCGAAAGGTACCTACTTCTACCTCATTTTGTACATTTTGTGAGATCCATGGACATGATGCCTCTGAGTGTAGGTACCTCAAAGGATTAAGGAAGCTTCTTCCAGAGTATACCTCAGGGGCACCTCTAGTTGCTGCAGTCAACAGAACGGTACCCATAACTTCTGGTCCAGCAAAAGTATCTTCTGCTCCCTCTCTTGCACGAGCATCTGAGCCACCTCCTCCTCCTGTCATGCCACCTCCATTGCTTCCGACTCCCCCTTTGCTCCAAGCTCCTGCCCCCAATTCAATTGGTTCCCCTTATTTCTATCCTCAGCCATACTATGCCCCGTACCAACCACCTATGTCACGAGGTGGCTATGGACCCTCTTATCAACGCGGTCGAAGGGGTGGTTTCAGAGGTGGACGCGGAGGTGCAAGCAGAGGTACAAACTTTAGAAGACCCATCATGTGTTACAGATGTGGCGAGTACGGCCACTACCAAGATGATTGTACACAGCCGTTCGGGGGATCCTCTTGTACACAGTGCAACACAAACGACCACTACACCAGAGATTGTCCCAATAGAAGAGTGGAACCCGCATCCCAAGTGAATATGGTTGATGTAGTAGTGGCGGGGGAGGGCAACAATCCCCATTTGATTGGCGCAGTGTTGGGCGCTGTGACACGGTCACATACAAAAGGTGACAAATGTAAGGGTGACTCAGAGTCAGCACCGGAGACCTCAGCACCAATAAGTTCGACAAGTGTTCCCCCACCGAGGTCATTCTCCTCCTCCAAGGTACACAGTACGCCCAGGAATAGACCACCCATGCTGGCTTCTGATAGTGATTCAGAAACAAACTCAAAGGGCCCACAGCCATTAAGGTCAACCACTAACTCTAGGAGTGCCTCATCCTCGGGGGATCACTCTATGCCTTTGAGGTATCACGAGGTAGCAAAGGGTGTCACGAGAGATCTTCAAACAAGTTCTGAAGATGAAGGTAGCACACCTCAGCTTCCATCCCGCAAGTCCAGAACTGTGAGGTTTGCAACAGAAGTGACAACCCTCGGACAGTACCGGGATAAGGAGGCACGAGTAGGTCCTCCCACTTTGTCCTCAACAGCACTCAACAGAGAAGAGGCTATGGGGACAAGATCTAGTTCTGCCCAGGAAAAAGGGAAAGGAGTAATGGAAGAGAAACCACTAGAGACAATGACTCACAGTTCAGACCTACATCCACATCCTCGTGTAAGCTTCGACCCTCGGCCAGAGGCTAGGAGGATGAAGTTGCAAAAGGCTAATGCTAGTGTCCACCACTACTCCTTGTTTGAAGATCTTATGAGTTTCAAACCCAACCTCACTCTATGACAACTTTGTCTATTGTCCCCCCAAATCAAGCATCAGACTATTACATTTCTGAATCGCCTCCCAGGAGGTCGACACAAGGGATCTACTCCGAGTGGGCCACCACCAGAGACATTACCGGCTCAGCATGGGTCTACACCGGACCACTTCTCTGCCTACGCTGCCCTCACTTGTGAACAAAGTCCCAAGCTCACCGTGGAGATCCATGGAGTGGAGCTGAAGGACGTCTTCCTCGATGGTGGGGCGGCTGTGAACATTATGCCAAAAGGTACACTCCAAAAACTAGGGTTGAAGTTGACAAGTGATGTTCACTTTCAGGTACGCATGGCTGATAAACGCAGAGTAAAACCAATGGGTGCAGTCAAAGGTGTTCACATGAAGATTGGTGGAGTAACTTTTCTCTCCAATTTTGTTGTCCTTGATATGACCGAAAATGAACAAACTTACCCTCTACTTCTTGGTCGGCCATGGTTGCGGTCTTCAAAAGCCATTCAGGATTGGTCAACTGATGAAGTTCGATTGCCCCTGGGATCGACATCCCTCGAAATAGATATGGTCATAGGGCAGGCAAGGCACATACCAATAGAACTAGGAGAGGAGGATTTTGAAGAACAAGCCGGAGTCGAAGAGGAGCATTGGGCCTGTGGGGACTGGCCCAGGGGTGGTGACCAAGGTATCAATGAGGAGACAACCCTAGAAGGATTTGAAAGTTTGACCTACTTGTTGGATCGGGCTGATCAAGAAGACAAGGAGGCTGTCATTTTGGATTGGATGGGAGCCCTGGGCTCATTAGCGGTCAACATGGTGGAACTATGCCAACAAGAAGATCAAGAAGAACACCTACTTGCAGTATTAGAAATCCACCCAGAACGACAAGGTCTGGCTGAACTAGTTTACGAAAGGATGCCCTTTGGACTTTGCAATAGTCCACACATGTATAAGAGAATGGTCACTAGGGGTACTATAGTGGACACCACAGATCGTACTGAGGACAATGATGGTTCTGCAGTAAACATTGAGGATCGTCCACTGGCCGACATGGAGGACATTGGTCAAAATGATGCTGACAATACTATAGGATACAATGAAGAATCTACTAGGGACGAGGCTAGTACTGCACAACCCACCAATGGTACTCCAGAGTACAATCATGGTATTACGGTGCACAACCATGGTACTACGGTGTACAACCATGGTACTGCTGAGTGCAATTATGGTCATAGAGAAGACAGGAACACTAATGAAGACGAGATTGATGGTGATAGTGATTTAGAAGAAAGTGACATAGACATTGCTGAACTTGAGGAGAATCACCACCAACAGCTTGAGGTCTTGGGCGGACCCAGGGTGCATACCGGATACAGAGGTGAAGACATGGCCGATCTCACTTTGCTTGACCTTTTCTTATCAGAAGCCGACCACCCCTCAATTCAAGACCTTCTGGAAACCACTTATGAGGTGGAAGGCTTACCTTACCGGGGCATGCTGAAACAGTCACCGAGGCATCGAAGGCACACAACATCTGCAACATCTACTGATTCTACATCTCAGTCAATGCCTGAGAACCCCCCAGTTACTTACCCCCCATCTTGGTTGAGAGAAGTGGAGGGGGACTTTCCCCTTGAAGATCCTCCACCACATATAGGACTGAGAATGGGTGAACCAAGTACCTCAACATCCCAATGCATTGCCCCTGTTGATGAGGCACGGAACTGGCGGTATCTCAACATTGGAAGTGAGGACCAACCCAGGCATTTGAAGTTAGCCACTCGGGTCTGGGAACATGACTATCTTCTAGCTGCAGTCACCGACCTTTTTAAAGAATTTGTGGATGTCTTTGCTTGGTCCTACAAGGATCTGAAGGGGGTGCCCGCTGATTTCATGGAGCATAGCATCGACTTATATCCAGATGCAGACCCTGTGATTAAAGGTCCATACCGCATGAATCCCAACTACGGCAAGGCAGTCCAAACAGATATACAGAAAATGGAGCAAGCAGGATTAATCTACCCAGTGGATTACTCCGATTGGGTCAGCGGAATTGTCATTGTACCCAAAAGAGAGACCGCAAACTTAGAATATGTGTTGACTATCGAAGTTTGAATGCTGCAACACGACGTGATAGGTTCCCCCTTCCCTTCACAGATAGAGTGTTGGAGACAGTGGCAGGACATGCTTTATACTCATTCATGGATGGATATAGCGGGTACAACCAAGTCCGAGTGAAAGAACAGGATCAGCCCAAGACTACCTTTGTCACTCAATGGGGAACATACGCCTACCGAATGATGCCCTTTGGACTATGTAATGCCCCGGCAACCTTTCAACGACTTGTAACCAAACTCTTTCAAGAGAATATCGGCAAATTTCTTGAGGTATTTCTAGATGACTTCTCCGTTTTTAATGGTAAATCGACCTCCCATCTTGATCCGACCATACAAAATGATCATCTACATAAGTTGAGATGGGTCTTTGATAAGTGCAGAGAAGTGCGCTTGTGTTTGAACCCTGACAAATGTTTCTTTCTCGCACTCCGAGGTGTTCTCCTTGGTCATATTGTTTCTGCTGAGGGCATGACCACGGATCCCGCAAAGGTAGAGGTGATCATCTCATTGCCCATCCCTCGTACACCCAAAGAGGTGAAGTCCTTCTTAGGGCATGTAGGATATTACCGAAGGTTCATACGTTTCTATGCCGACATTGCTATTGCCCTGACTATACTCCTACATCAAGACCGATCGTTTGTTTGGGCCACCCCACAACTAGCCTTTGATGATCTGAAGCATCGCCTCGTGAAGGCCCCTATCCTCAGGCAGCCCGATTGGGATGTAATTTTTCATGTCCATGTGGATGCTAGTGGGTGGGCAGTAGGTGCTATACTGGCTCAACCTAACCAGGATACCAAGATTGATTTGCCGATCTACTTCGCGAGTCGACAACTCAATGGAGCAGAACGCAATTACAATACCACAGAAAGGGAGGGCCTCGGCATGGTTTATGCCATGACCAAGTATCGTCACTACCTCTTGGGCAACAAGTTTGTGATCATTACTGATCATCAAGCTCTTAAGTATTTATTGAATAAGCCTACTCTTGGTGGCCGGATAAGCAGATGGATTCTTCTTTTTCAAGAATTTGAATTCGACATTGTGGTGAGGGCTGGGAGACTGCATCAACCTGCAGACCACTTGTCCAGGTTACATTCCGGGGAACCAGCCAGTGGTATCACCGATGACTTACCCGATGCGGGCTTGTTCAGAATAACAGCACTACCTGATGAATGCCTATTTGCGGTGGACTGCTTCCCACCATGGTATGCCAACATAGTACACCTCTTGTCTACAGGTGGCTTTCCTCCAGGATTAACTCCAACAGAGAAACGCAAACGGATCCTTCAAGCTGCTCCTTTTAAGTTGATTGCAGGTCAATTGTACAAGCTTGGGAAGGATCAGATCTTGAGACGGTGTGTGCTTCCGCACGAGACACAATCCATTCTTAAAGAGGCACATGCTGGCATAGGTGGAGGGCATATGGCCTCAGATGCTATTGCTCGTAAGATCATGCGAGCATGGTTCTGTGGCCCAAGCTCTTCCGCGACTGCCATGTTCATGTGACCAGATGTGATTCATGTCAACGAGCGGGCCCCAAGCCTACAAGGCGTGAGTACCTCCCTCTCAAACCATTCACTCCGGTGCCTCCCTTCTATCGCTGGGGATTGGATTTCATTGGACCCATCTCTCCTGCCACACGCCGAGGGAACAAGTATGCTCTGCTTGCCACCGACTATGGAACCAAATGGGTCGAAGCCAAGGCAGTCAAGAACTGTACAGCCGAGGTAGTAGCCACATTTCTATATGACCAGATCATCTCTCGGTTTGGTTGTCCTGTTGAGTTAATAAGTGATAGAGGGTCTCACTTCCTAAATGACACCATTGCTACACTAGTTCACCTGCTTCAAATAGTTTACAAATTTTCATCTCCCTATTACCCACGTGCCAATGGTCTAGCTGAGAGCTCAAATCGCACAATGTGCGGGATCGTGCATCAACTTTGCCTAAATTCTTTAGCCGATTGGGACGACGTACTTCCAGCTGCTTTATTCGCCTATCGAACGGCTTACAAGGCAAGTACTGGGTATTCACCCTTCGAGCTGGTCTATGGACTGGAGGCCGTTATGCCTTATGAATTTCATCTTGACACTCACAGGATTCTTCCAGACAAAAATGACAACCTTGAAGCCTGCACAATGGAACGCTTGTGGGATTTGGAAGCACTGGCAGAGCATCGACGTGAAGCAGTTTTCGCTCAAGAAGTTTGGCAGAAGCGACAAAAAGCTTGGCATGACCGGAACCTCAGAAAAAGGAATTTCAAAGTCGAAGATTTAGTAGTCTTGTATTCCAGTAAGTTTCTCAAACACAAACCTAAGTTTGTGAGTGGTTGGACAGGTCCATTTCTCATTGCCAAGCTTATCCCAAGTGGCGGAGTCTACTTGGCCACTTTAGAAGGCAGACTTCTACCTGCCCCGGTGAATGGGTCATGCATCAAGAGGTACCATGATCAATGAGAAAACACCCTCCTAATCCTTCTCCTTCCTGGTGACATCTTCTCCCTCTGAGTGAGGGCCACTTTCTCTTTCTACAAGGGTCCTCCTCTCTGTCCCTAGTGCCACTTTCTCTCTCTACATGGCTCCTCCTCTCTCCCCTTGGTGCCAATTTTTCTCTCTAAATGGGTCCTTCTCTTTCCACCGGAGTGTCACTTTCTCTCTCTAAGTGAGCCCTCCATTTTTCATCCCGAGCCACTTTCTCTCTCTAAGTGTGACCATCTTTTTTCATCCCGTGCCACTATCTCTCTCTAAATGACCACCCTTAAAATGCGGCCTCCCTTTTTCACTCTGTGTCACTTTCTCTCTCTAACAACGGCCTCCCCTTTTCATCCTGTTTTACAAACTCCTTCTCCTTCTACCTTCTCTCCAACTTCCACCTCTCTCTTACAAAAACCTTCTCTTTCCACCCTCTGTCCAACTCCCTACCTCTCTCTTACAAACACCTTCTCTTTCCACCCTCTGTCCAACTTCTACCTCTCTCTTACAAAAACCTTCTCTTTCCACCCTCTGTCCAGCTCCCTACCTCTCTCTTACAAACACCTTCTCTTTCCACCCTCTGTCCAACTTCTACCTCTCTCTTACAAAAACCTTCTCTTTCCACCCTCTGTCCAACTCCCTACCTCTCTCTTACAAACACCTTCTCTTTCCACCCTATGTCCAACTTCTACCTCTCTCTTACAAAAACCCTCTCTTTCCACCCTATGTCCAACTCCCTACCTCTCTCTTACAAACACCTTCTCTTTCCACCCTCTGTCCAACTTCTACCTCTCTCTTACAAAAACCTTCTCTTTCCACCCTATGTCCAACTTCTACCTCTCTCTTACAAACACCTTCTCTTTCCACCCTCTGTCCAACTTCTACCTCTCTCTTACAAAAAACCTTCTCTTTCCACCGTCTGTCCAACTTCTACCTCTCTCTACCTCGCTCAGGAGGACACCTCGACGAGCGCCACCTCATGAAGTCTGCACCAGAGCTTCTTCAGTATATTCTGTTACCGGTGCCACAGGGTTACCATCAGTGGCATGTCTTGTATCTCCATCAGTCGTGCCCGTGCCAGGACTTGCCTCTCCATCAGTCACACTTGTCCAGGCTTCTCCAGCGATCTCCAGACTTTCAATGGGAGGGATTGCACCAGGTACACCTCCTGTTGTACCAGTGACGAGTACCAATGACGACGACTGTTGTACCCGGGACTTCCTCGACAGGTGTATTGTTACGAAGGACTGCAGCTGTTTCGTCTTCACTCCCTACCACTTTCACCGATGCAGTCATCATCACAGTTCAGGCGACCTCTGACCATGTTTTGGACCAGGTATTGGACCTGAATCTTAGCCTGGGACCCGACTCCCACTCCCACGGGCTTTCTCAGGAGATGTCATCCCAGGGTGTACTTCACATTTCGGCCTCCCCAGGCAGAGACAAGACTAGAGACGGGAGTGGGAGCCCCTCTCGCGGAAATGCTCCATCGGCCACTTCAGCATCAGAGGAGGTATTTGAGGGAGGGATTCTGCCCCAATCTGTGGATTGCCCACCCCTTCATGAGAATGATATGTTCACAGCTTACATAGCTGTTCATCGAGCACACCTCTTTCAAATATTTCCCTGGTGGAAAAACAGAATGAAGATTACAGCCAACTAATATCAATCCTTCACAAAAAACGCTCACCAGTATGTGGGAAAGAGGAGGATCTCAATCAAATCTTCACCGGACTGCCTCGCACAGAACAAAAAGATCTCCAGGGCCCCGACATGTTTTGTGCACTTGGACAAATTGGCACCTACAGGATACCTGTCAACCGAGGAAGAGGGAGCTCTCCCTGACATGTTTGAGGAATTGGGGGACGTCATTAATTTGGCAGACAGGATGAATTACAGCGACAGGTATGCGTGGATGAAAAGGTCCCTGCATCTTGCTCAGCGTATCATGGACGACACCTTCACGCAGCTTGGGACAGCGGTCTTCAATTCCACAGGTTATGCTCATAAGCTCCTCTCTCAACAGCAACATTTAAAGTTAGAATTCGAGAGAGCTCAGGCAGCCCAGCAGCGCGCCACTAGCGTGACACTTCGACAACAGGAGGAAAGGTGGCAGAAAGAGAAGGACTCAGCAATACATGAGCGTGACATCGCTTGGAATATTCAGAAGGCTGCCCTTGAGGATCGCCTCCATAATCACAGGCAGGAATGGGAAGCAGCAATGACATCTTTACGCAGCCAACATGCTGCAGCTCTGGCAACTTTGCACAGCCAGCATGTCACAGAGGTGACCAGATTTCACCAGGAGATTACCAAGTTAAAAGAGTCTTTGTCTTCCTCCGAGATTGCCAAAGAAAAATCAGAATCCAGAGTGGCTGAATTGGACAAGAAGCGTTCATCCATGGAGGAAGAATTCACAGCTCTTCGGATGCAGTTGGCCAACCTCCAGACTTCCTAGTCCACCTTGCAAGAGCAAAAGGATCATTACTACCGGCGATACCACCGATATAAAGACAAGTATGAAAATCTGAGAAATGTGATGGACACGCTTGAGTGTGACGAGGAAGCACCCCATCCGCAGATACCTATGACTGAGCCAGAGCAAAGGGATGCGCAAAAGGCCACAGAGCCAAATACGAAGGCGGAAGAGGAGAAGGCAGAGGAACAGGCTGCTGTTTACCACCCTCAGTAATCTCATACAAGGGTTGATACATGGGTGTTGGTGTTTGGGTTTTTTTTTTTTTTGCACTGTTAGATTTTGCCAAGCTGTTTGGCCCTCACTGTAAATATCAGTGTTTAACCTCAAGATGTACTCAGTTTTTTTTGCAATTTTCCATGCTGTCCCTTATCATGCAGCAGTTTATTTTTCACGTTTCAACTTGATACAAATCTTGGATTACTCCCAAGGCCAACCACATGGTCTGTACTCTTTCCTTTTCCTACTCCATCACCATATCAATGGTTTGTAAGTTTATTTTTATTTTTCTTTGACGGATTCGTCCTCCCTTTCTATTCACCGGGACGGTGAATGATCGTGGCGGGGGAAACTGTTACCTTATCACACGACCACCTGTCGACAGGCATTGACCACATGACGACATCTGTTGACCACATGTTGACCATGTGTCAACACAAGTTAGCCACGCGATCACACGGGTTCATCCAGGAGTACTATCCGAGGCTGTCAACCACAGGTCGACACATGTCAACCACAGGTCAACCAGGAGTATCGTGTCCAAAGTGATCTCATCAAGAGCTGCGCACATGGAGAGTGAGCTTAGCACATGGAGCAGTCAGGAGTATTTACATTTACACAGTGGTTCAGTGATACAGTGGTGCAGTGGTGCGGTGAACCAGCTCACCTGCACATGGAGAATTTACACCATCAGGCTGGCGAGTCAGGGAGTCAGGAAGTCGCCGAAGCCATCAAGAGATGCGGTGAACCAGCTCACCTACACATGGAGAATTTACACCATCAGGCTGGCGAGTCAGGGAGTCAGAAAGTCGCTGAAGCCATCAAGAGAGACAGCGGCGCAACGGCTATCCTCAACAGCTAAGGAGATAAGAGGATGACCAATGGGAACAAAGAGGGGGAATTCTCAGCGAAGAAGGGACCCTCCAAGGCGGGGGATGAGGATGAAGGAGAAGGGAGAGAGAGAGAAAGGGAGGAGAGTGAGGAGAGATAGAGGCTAGAGCTATGAGCTCGCCAAGGAGAGAATGTGGAGAGACTTGTGTGTACTTTTTGTCTACTATGGGGATAGACCTGTGTATTCTGGTGATTTGCGACTTGTGTATTCTTGTGACTTGCGACTTGTGACCTGGGGACACGTCCAGTGATATGTACATTGGCCAACTCGGTCACTTTCGCATCTCTCTTGTCTCTTCCGGATATGGGGATTGTTCACCAGTGTAGGATTTTCTTATTTTGCTTATGTTGTGGAGTTCACCGGTGATTGTCATTTAGCATAGTGCACTCGTACGCCGTCGTTCACTGCAGTATAGCATACGACACTCGCACACTATTGCACGGTGCACTCTGCACGGTCCATTGCATTAGAGCATTGCAAAACTCATGCTTCTCACGCCAGTGGCCTTTGGCCTCCGGTAACACCTCCGGAAGGATAGGAACCCCTCCCCTCAAACAAGTTCCCTTCCCTTAGCCTCACCATTGTTTGGAGCTATTGGAGGAGGTGATCAACATCGACCATCAGCTCAGAAAGCCCTGCCATTAACTACCCCTTCAGCCTGGATATATGCCTCGCCGTCAACTGCTGTTTCAGCCTGCAAACAGGCCATACAGCCTGCCATACACAGGCTGTACAGTTCGTACAGACTATTCCAGCACTGTACAACTTGCCCGCCAGGCCTCCGTACTGCCTTCGGGACTACTTCCCTCACTTGCTGCATCGTACCAGCCCATACAACCTGCACGTACACCCACCATTGCTGCTCATTGCCCTTGCGATGCGTGCCATTGCTGCTCATTGCCTCTTCTCCTCCACATGAGCTGAGCTATCCTCATTTTGCCCCCCATGAATTGCTGCTCCATCTTCCGCATAATGACATCTCTATCCTCCGCCTCTTCTACCTTCATTTCCAGCCCTTAGTTTAATCTCTTTTCCCACTCCTAAATTGCTGAAGACTGAAGTGCCCATTTCCCGAGGTACACAATGAGTTCTCTCTCTTCAAATTCATTGCTCGTGGAGAAGTTCACGGGGGAAGGATTCCCTACTTGGCAAACTACGGTTCAGTTGCTCCTCATGAAAGAAAATGTATGGGATGCTATTGAGGATGACGCTCCCACAACGGATCCTCAACGACTCAAGACATGGAAGCAACACAACTCAAAAGCTATTGCAATCATCAGACTTTGCCTCGATGATACTTTTATTCATCACATTGACACTTTTATTCATCACATTGACTCAGGCAGAACTCGAGGCATAGGGCTCATTGTACTTAAACCCCCGTTTTTTTCTGATTCACCTGGTCCCAAATGCTAAGTTCAGGCACTCCATAATGCCCCCAACCGACCTATCCTACATAACACTCGTCTACCATTTGGATTCACATTTCCCTTTACCTCTCTCTATCAGCCTTATCTTGGATTAGCCATCCCAAGGCGTTAACTGCAATGGCAAAAAGTGGTGGGGATAAGGTGCAGCCTTGACTTAAGGACCTCTTACAAGCAAAGGGAGCAGAGATAAGACCATTCACCTCCACTTTAGCCCTTAAGTTGGACAACAAGGTTTCAACGAAGCTTCTAAACCTTGGTCCTACTCCCATGACCTCAAATGACTGAAGAATAAAACCCCATTCCATTCTGTCATAGGCCTTGTCCAATTCAATTTTCATAAAGCAAATGTCCTTCCCTACTCCTCAACTAACTCCAACCCTTACCACATTGTGATAATAGCTTCTAGAACGTCCTTTGCTTTTATGAGCCTTTTTAATCCTCTGTTATCCATTTTTGCATTTTAATCTTTAATCTTAGGTCCAAGGCCTTTGCTAATATTTTGTAGCTTGTATTTAGCATTGTGATAGAACACCAAACTAGAAATCAACTCCTTTTGACTTCCTTTAGGAATGAGTTTGATCATCCCCATGTTAATTCTCATATCTTGGCTCCCACGAGAGAGAGACTCTTCTCAAAGGCTTCATAGTATAGGGCCCCTTATATCCTAGAAGGAATGATAAAAACCAATTGGGAGACATCCTCCCTGGAATTTTCCGGGGGGCCATAGTAGAGGCGGATTCCTTCAGTTCTTCCACAGAAATGGGTTTGTCCAAAAAGTCAGCATTAAACTTAGGGACTTTTAGACAAACTCAACTTCATTTTGCCCTGGCAATTAATTTTTCAGTATTAGTAATCTCCTATTCACCAAGAATCTTTATAAAGTGTTCTTGTACCTTTCTCACTATGTCTTTATCTACAAGAACCTCCCTATCGGGCCAAACCATTTTTGAATGTGCTCTTGGGCTGCTTTCTTTCTGAGGCTTTTAAAGATGTCCTCGGTGGGTCTAAAAGACTTTCCCGCCCACCGGTCTCGTTAAAAATCTGTGACCTGTGCAAGCATATCTACTCAACAATGAAAGTAACTACAATGGAAAAAGCATCCAATTCCATTTAGAAAAAGCAATTGATTTGAAAGAAAAAGTACAAGAACAAGGATTAGGCAGAGAGTGTTCATACAAAAAAAATTACGAATGTGTTGCATGAACACTCCCCTCTTTAGATTTATGAGGATCCACAAGGTGCAAGAGGATTAGGAGCCAAGGCCACACGTGAGACTTATATGCAACCCCTATCAATGTGAAATGATGTGGCTTCAATACAACTGTTGTACGACTGTACTACTGGTACATCGCATGTAGCCAAATGTACTCTGACCTCTAAAAAGCTTAGGTACATCTACCAATGGACCATTTTAACTTGCTTCACATCATCTCAGATGCCTTTCACGTTGACCTCCTTTCTCTCTGCATGTGACACTCCTTATCTAACTTTCTTCACAAAATTTCACTTAAATGCATGCAATGTTGGATCTTTTGTTTCATATGACATTATAATGATTTTTATTTTACTGCACAATGTCTTTGACAAAAAAAGCAAGGTTAAAATTTAAACTTTGAATGGCAACTACTCTAGAATACTTCCGACACTCCCAAAACATCTTCGATCCACTTTCAGCTGGGGGGTACAAGCATAGCAAGTAACAAATCTTATTGAATCACAAATGATCAATAGCTAATTGAGGTCATGTCAGGTCATGTCATAAATTGAGGTCATGTCATAATTAAGGTCATGCCTTGGTTGTTTTCCACCTCACTTTGAGGATGTTTTATTTATCCTCATGATTTCATGATGTATTCCATGCTCTCGCAGGTTTTTTCTCTTACTTAATAGAAGTCTCTTTCTTGAATTTTTTTTTTTTTGAAAACCAATAAAAAGAAATGTAGCTCTCTGCTAAAACAATAAGAATGCACGTGGAATACTAACCTGGTATGCCCCAATCAAATGTACAGCAATACAAGCATTGGCAAAATCAACTAGCCAATAGGGGTTGTAGAACCCAAATCCTGTCAAAAAATTCCCAGGGGCATTGTTTCCAAAGGCAGCATACCCTACGCATCCTGAAAGCATGTAAAATACAGTTGTAATGGCAACTCCTAGAGATGTTGCCTTCTTCATGGTTCTGTTTTCTGGAGGAGGTGATTTTAATGTGTCCTGTACTCAAAGATGCAACACATGTAAATATACAACTCACAATTCAAAAATAATCCTGGGTACAGAAGGCTGAACGTGAAGATTGATTACATGACTATTTTGGATAGTTCAAATGTGCTATTAGAACATTGAAAGAATAGCCAAAATTACAAGTCACAAATCAACCTGTTTTATCAAATAGATTATAACAACACTCAACACATTATCTTCAACATCATGGGAGATTGATCCAACAAATATACACCATGCTCAGTGCAACGTCATCAGAAACTTGTCACTACCTGAATTTCAATAAGGATAATTGAGAAGGCATATGCAAATGCAAACCTTCTTAGACTTTGAAACATAGCCAATGCTAACGCCACTGAGTGTGCCGTGCGAATGGCCAGGTTCTGCAAAATCCATTGAAAAATCCATCAATGGATTGTAATTTCATGTTAAATCTAATTAAGATTAAACTTTCTGTTTAGTCCAGAACAATCCCTTCACCGCCCACTAGATTTTCTTCTTGCTTTTTTTGTCATCAGTTTTACTTCTCTCAATTGATGTAAGGATTCTGGATGGTATCTTTTAACTAGAAACTGAGTAAAACATGAGCCATGTTTATGTAATTTATCAATGTGCTGACTTTTCAGGTAGGGTGATACGTATACAACACCACATAATAAAATTTAGAGAAACAGATTGAATGCAACATCTCCAAGAACTTGAAAAACACCCAAACCTTCTTACACTTTGAGACATATCAATGCTAACTCATCAATAGTGCCATATGAATGGCCAGGTCGTGCAAATTCAATTGAAAAATTAAACTAAATAATTGTAAATTCGTGTCTATCTTAACATAACAGAAAACATACGTTTACTCAACATTCTGCCCCCTGTTTTTGTCGGTAGTTATTACTCGTTTCATTTAAGAAAGATGGATTCTTAGGCCTGTAAACTAATATTTGAGTATATTACAAATAAAGTTATTTTTATTTTTGGATTCTCAGAGTGATCAGCATTAATAACATTGGAAAATAGATTTCTACTAGACACTAAAAGTTAATTACTTACAAGCTAACCCCTCTCCTTATAGGCTGCACCCTCCCCTCTCTCACCAACTTGGTGATATTTTGCTGCTCTCCTTGATCCATGCCATTGGACAAAATTTTTTGTGAGTTTAATGTAGAAACCAAGGAACATGCATAAGAGATTTATTTTCATTTGCTTATTTTGTTTTAGAAGATTTTTAATTACTTTTTGACTTTTGGATTTCTTCCCTAGCCTTCCTAAGCAAAGACTAGGTCATTTAGAAAGGATAAAAGGGATCTCTAGGAGGAATTTTTGTTTTCAAGAAATGAACTTCTATTAAGTGTGACCAAAATATTCAGGATAATATTGTGTAAAAGCCTCATACAAAATATGATATCTCTCTATAGTGTCCATGAAAGTGTGTATACGATATCTCTCTATATCCCTAAGAGTGACTGAGAGGCATGACTCTGAGTCCCATCTAAAGCCTTTGTGCATTTGGATCTCAATAAGTATGGGAATGATGTCGTCCAAGCTGATCCTATAGAAGGTGAATGCAGTCTGTGCAAAGACACAGGCACCGCATATAGAACAATCAGCTGAGAGACTCCTATGGCGATAAAATTTGCCTTATCCAAATCAGCTCCCTCGTAGAAGATATGAAGACTTGATAGTGTCAACCAGGCCATAGATCCCAAGTAATGCAACATCCTGCCAAGCAAGTATGCAATGCATGTCAGATATTTGGGCCTCGTTGCAACCCCAAATGCAATGCTGAATGAACTCTAAAGCTGTAAAGCATTGCGGGCATCTAGGATTCGCACCAAAATTCTATCTCCAAGTCTTGACTAGGAGTCCAAAATGCTAGAAGAGCCATGAAAAAATAGAAATACCTTCGAGTTGGGGTGACGCTGATCTTCCGGCTCAATGCCCCCCCCGTCTTTCTTGTTCGTTCTTCCTCGGCCACGCTGCTACCCCCCTTCATTCGTTCTTGCCCATTCCTCTCTCCGCCTTGCTCGGACGTTGCTGCCTCCCCTCAGTGTGGTGCTGGTCAACATCATGTCTTGGAGCAAAGCTTCTCCTGCCTTCTCTATTCAGCCTTGCGTTGCAATCAATGGAGGGTACAATGCCACTCCCATTGCTTCATGTCTTGAGGGGTTTCAAGGTCAATCTTTGGAGAATTGTGAGGGCAACTAGACTGGTTCGTTGTTACGAGTAAGTCTTTGGATTATGCTTCACCCGGGTGGTTTGCGCCTATGCGGCATGCCTTGCTCCCCGGTTTCATCTTGGTGCCCTTTCCATGGTAGTGTCCAGCATTTTCTCCCTCTTCCTGCTTGGCTGGACCGAGCGCCCCTAGTTGCTCCCTCAGGTCTGAAGCTAGAGAATCGTATGTTGAACCGGGAAAGCCTGGTCTCCCATAGGTTTCGAGGCAAGGTTCCACGCCCTATCTATCAAAAGAAGGTTTTTTTGGTGTTTTTCACTTGACTTTTTTTCCAATGGAAAAGACTTCTATGAAGTATGAAAAAAGTAGAAATGCATCATGCATGGCATAAACAAAAAAGTCACCCAGAATGGGTCAACAGAAAACCTCAGTACAAACTGGAAAGAAAGTTGGAAGTGCCACCTCAGTCCTGCTATAGACTCTCAAAAGAAGGGATAGCCCCTCCATTCTTTGAGAAAATATTCCTCCTGGCACAGGCACCCGGGAAGAGTTTTTCACTGGATTTGAAATGTTACTATGTTTTGCATTTTCATGGAGGTTTTGGGATGGAGATTTCTCTCCCACCTTTGTTGTAGTACGATGTCATTTTGAATGGAATATATTATTGTTTTATGTTCAAAACATATCTTTTTCGTTAGTGCCTTATGCAAAAATTAGTTTCTACAAAAGTATGTAAAATTTTTGCTATGGAGTCCAAAGGAAGATGGGGAATCTCAAGACCTCTGTGATAACTCCGAAATATTGAAAATTGGAGTCACGGAGAGAGAGTTATGGGGTTTTCTTCCCGTGTGTAAGATGTGATCCCTTGGGGGGAGAGTGCTTGAGTTTCTACAGTAATGATAAGTGTAACAAGATTGAGGAGGGAAGTGTCTAGATGTTTGGGTGTCGATAGAGGGGATTTCTCTAGAGAGAGAGAGAAGGAAGTGCTCTCGTGGTCTTGGAAAAATACATGAAAGAAAGACATGATGTACAGGGTTAGGAATGAGTAGAATGAGGCTTTTGTTGCTTTTTATGGAGGGGGCTATTCATAGCGTCATGCTATTTATAGTGAGGTTTCCTTCTATATAGAGGAGGGCCAGTACTATTGTGGCAACTCAATTGAGCGCTCCTCAACTAACAATGGGGCTTGGACGTGAGGCTAACACTCCAGCCATCTACATGGCTGATCATAGGATCATGTACCAAAGGTCTTCGGGATGGCCTCAAGTGATATGGGATGCTTGGGTGAGATACGGGCCTATGGATGAGTCAAGCTGTAGACCACGTGCTCGTGGGTGGACGGGAGGATCAAGATTGCGTGCACTTGTTTTTGATCGATTGGGATCAAGATTATTGTTAGTGCAGATCTTGTAGGGTCATGTTAGTGAGGGCCTTTGTTGTGGGTGTGTCTGCCGTCCCCTGTGAGGCTAGTGAGGCTAGTCTAGTGTACAATTGGGGCATGTGCATATGCCAAATGGATCAGGGCTTGTTTGAGGACGATGTACTGCTAGCTTGGCAGCCCACTGGAGGCACATTATAGGCGGGTATTCCTAGGAGGGGTGCTGGACAGATCGTGGTTGTGTAGGGCCTCTTTGTGGTTTGCTTGGTGCCGTAATGAAATGCTCTTTGGAGGTGTCCTAGGCAGGCCTATTGAGGGGGATAGTCAGGCCACCATGTGGGCCAGCATACCCAACCTGCTTGTCGCATTACCAAGCCCCTGCAGGCGGGTGCTTAGCTGAGGTGGGCCGACATGCTAGTCGAGGATGCCCCTTTTATGGCTATGTGAGAACCCCTTGTGGGGCAGATCTAGGTGGCCCATATAGGTCAGGAGTTGGCCCCCTAGAGGCAAGCAATCAGCCCCCGTCTAGGGCATGTGGTCGGTCCACCTAGAGTAGGGAGTCGGGCTGCTTACATCAGCCGACTGAAAGGCATGGAGTGCCTATTTACAGGCCCCCTCCTCACTTGTGGTGGTCATAGTGGAGGTTTACTCCAGCTGTTTAGGTGGTCCTGTGATCAATTGTAGTGTCTCCTTCTCTTTCTTTTTCTCTCCTTCAGTTCAGTTTGTGGTCTGGTTTGCTTTCTCCTTTTTTGTTAAGTATCCACTGTACTTCTCACAGCTGCTCCAGGGGGGATAGGTTTGAGATTACCAGATCAGTCCGTCAGGGATGCCCCTTAGCTCCCTTTTTATTCCTTTTTGTGGCTGAGGCTATGAGCTATTACATTAGAGCTCAAGCTGGGATTGTAGGGCTCAGGTTTCCTCTGAGGTAGGAGAATGAGGTGGCCACTACCATTTGTCTTTGGTTTGAAGATTGGGGCAAATTTCCACAACGATTCATTGGGGAAATCCATCAATTTGCTCAGCTCAGGCCTTGTATGGTTTTGACGCTCTAGTTGAGCATCTTGAAAGAAATCACAAAGGACTCAAGGTAGCCTTTAAAGAGCCGCACCTTAGTGGCAGACAATCAAGTCGCCAAGGTTGAAGCCCAAGACCACAGATGGGAGCTACCACCAATAGTAGCCAACTGAAGCAAGCCAATATAGAAACTCTGTGTTGTGACACCAAAAACCAACAAAGCACACAAATGTGATGAAGAAAGACATAGCCCCATCATCTAAATGAATTCAAAATATTCAAGCCACGAGAACCATACCAACAAGACTTTGAGAACCAATAGCAACCGGCATTCTAGCAATTCACAATAATGCAACGTCCAAGAAACTACAAGAGATTACAAAGATATGGTGTTGTAGGCATAAAGTCAACCCTATGGTTGACCAGTAGTACTTGGGTACTATATATACCAAGTACTTGTATTGTTTCATTTGAACATTTCTATTGGAGCTTTCTTATGTGTGCACTCTTGCTCACTTGTGTTCACAACCTGTCTCCACTTTGTTCCTACATTTGGTATCAGAGCGCTTCCGTCTCTAGAGCCCATTCCCACGCTTGCTTCCAAACTCCTGCAAGCTTGGTGCTCCAGTGCGCGTTCTTGGTTCTCACATTCATCTCTCAAGCTTTCGTTTGAGGTAGCTCCAACAGTCCAGCGGCTGTTTTTTGATCTTTTGAGGTCTGATTTTAACGTTTTTCAAAATTTCTGAGCTACTCGCATACAAACAAGACTGTCCCGCACCATTTCAGGAAGGGGAAAAAAATTATTCTATTTTTTTTGTCCGTACAGTCCGTACAGATCTGTCTGTACAGTTGCACGACAATGCCACGAGTTCGTACGACTTGTCGGAACCTGATTTCGAGCCCGTACAACTTGTTAGAAGGCGGTTTGAGCAATTTCGACTGTTTTTTGCCGTTTTTGCTCAGATCTGGACCTTTTTCAGCTCCAGCCTACCCGGAGTGTTCCAGCAGCTCCAAGCTCTTCTCTACACATGTGTTGTGTTCAGAAGTACTCCTGACAGCTTCATTTAGCTCCAACCAGCTCACTTCAGCTCCTTTGTCATCTTCGGCTTGCCCACATAGTCAGTGGACTGTTTTGCAGGTGGTTTGGGCCAAGTTGCACTTCCAGTAAGTGTTTTGAGCTGTGTATTTCGGTTCGGGACTGTTTTGGCAGCCCATACTCTGGCACTCTCAGGTGCATTTGCAGATACTCTACATTCTTGGGTGCAGTTGCAGTTACTTTACAGTTGTGGATGCTTTTGAGCTCCATTGGATGCATTTGAGCACTCGTGGGTGCGCTCTTTCAGATTTGCGTTGTGCATTTTAAGTTTGGGATTCCACTTCAGATTGCAGTGATTGGTTTATGCCATTTTTGCAGTGATTGCATTGTGCAGTCAGTGGCATTTCAGAGCAGCTAGTCTTACTTTGCATTTGCAACAAGCTTTTGTTTGGGATTTGTAGGCACATTTGCAGCCAGTTGCACTTTTGGGACTTGCAGTTCTTTTTGTAAGTACATTTGCAGCTTGTGGGTATCCCATTTCGCATCATGTCGACTCTTTTAGACAGTTTTGGCAATTTGTCCGAGGGTGATAAGCTGGATGGACAAACTATGCCTTGTGGTCATTCATGCTTAAGAACATCTTGGTTGGTAAGGGCTTGTGGGATATTGTTAGTGGGGATGAGGTGAGGCCAACATGCTCATCTACATCCAGCACAGCTTCTTCAGGTTAGACTACAGGCAGACAGCAAATTGCTACAGCCCCTCTTGCTAGTCCCATAGCATAGACAGAGGAGCAGAAGAAGTTTGACCACCGTAGTGCCCAAGCGATGTTTTTGATTGCCACAAATGTGAAGAGGCACATTATGACGACTATCAAGTTGTGCAAGGATGAAAAGGTAGCATGGGAAAGATTGGCAAACATGTATCATGTTAAGAATGAGGCAAGGGCCATTGCCTTGACAAATCAGCTCAAGGATCTCAAGATGCAAGTATATACGAGATGTTTGGTATGTTCCAGATTTGAGGCAAAATCTGATTTCAGTTTTTCCCATGATCAACATATGTTGGTCGAATTTCAAGATAACCAATGCAAGATCAAGGATCCAAAGAAAGGGTATGAGGTTGTAGCAACAGGCACATATGAGAAAGGCTTATACAAGCTTGATGCTCAGCCTTATGATCACAAGGTATTGGCTGTAGCAAATACTTCCCAGGCTCATTTATGGCATGCCAAGTTTGGACATGTCCATCACAGGCATTGTCCTACTTGTACAACAATAATATGACTTAGGGAATGCCAAAATTACAGCAACCAGCAAATGAAGTGTGTGAGGTGTGTGCACTTAGCAAATTGCATCGCTTGCCATTCAGTAAACAAGGCAAGAATCGGGTGAAGGCAACCAGACTGTTGCAGATAGTGCACAGTGATGTATGTGGCCCCATGACTATTCCCACGCATAGAGGAGCAAGGTACTTTGTGACCTTTATAGATGACTTCTTCAGGTTCACATGGCTTTTTCTCATGAAGTATTGGTTTCAGGAGTTCAAAGCTATGGTTGAGAACCAAACAATTTCTAGAATTGGAACACTTAACTCAGATAGAGGGGGAGAGTACATGTCACATGCATTCCAGGGATTTTTCTAGGGATTTTTGAAGCAGCATGAGATTAAACATCACTTGACCTGCCCTTACACACCACACCATAATCCACTCTCTGAGAGAAAGAATCGTACTCTCATGGAGATGACGAGATGCATGCTGAAATTCAAGGGAGGCTTTTTGGGGAGCAGCAGTTGTGACAGCCACTTATATTCAGAACAGATGCCCTACCAAAGCTTTGGTTAATGTGACTCCATTTGAGGCTTTGTATGGCTTTAAGCCAAAGGTTAGTCATTTCAGAGTTTTTGGCTCAGTGGCATATGCTTTGGTTCTAGATGCACATCAGACAAAGATTGATGACAAGAGTGTCAAATGCATTTTCGTGGGGTATAGTACTGAAAGTAGGGGATTTAGGCTTAATAATCCCACTACCAAGAAGGTAATAATCAGCAGAGATGTTCTCTTTGCTGAGAATGAGTGCATGCAGCCCGCTAGTGCAGACTTGCCACCATACGATAACACCACTTTGGACATCCTTCAGTTTGAGGATGATGAGATGGAGTCTCTTGATGATTCCCCTTCTACTTCTCATAGTTCAGATGGCTTGCCACATGTTGCAAATGGCTCTCCCTCAAATGTTTCAGATTTGGAAACCTTGAAGGGATGAGCTGTTGCTCCTCCCCGTGAGCTATTGCCCCTCCCTCTCCCTCTCTCAGCCAACCCCCTCTCCCTCTCCCTCTCCCTCGCTACCCCCCCTCGTTGCTCCTCCTCTCCCTCCCCTCTCGCCAGCCCCCTCTCCCTCCTCCCTCACCCTCCCTCTCCCCTTCCACCTCCCCGCCCTCCGTCTCCCTCCCCCGTTGCCCCCTACCTCTCCCTCCCTACTGCCCCTACCTCTCCCTCCCCGCCCTACCTCTCCCCCACCCGTCAGCCCCCCTGCCCCCCTTCTCCTCCCCCGT
This sequence comes from Dipteris shenzhenensis, assembly GCF_047967505.1. Classification (NCBI taxonomy): domain Eukaryota; kingdom Viridiplantae; phylum Streptophyta; class Polypodiopsida; order Gleicheniales; family Dipteridaceae; genus Dipteris; species Dipteris shenzhenensis. Next base: position 19,769,615 of record NC_141620.1, read on the forward strand.
CCCCTCCCCCGTCATCCCTCTCCCCCCCCCGCTGCCCCCCTCCCTGCTGCCCCCTTCTCCTCCGCCCTCCCTCTCCCCCGCCAGCCCCCCTGCCCCCTTCTCCTCCCCTGCCCCCCTCCCTGGCCCTCCCCCCCCAAGGAGACCCAAAATATAAAAAAAAAGTTAAAAAAAAAAAAAACCTCCTCCCTCTCCCTCCCCGCCCCCTTCCTTCCTAACTCAGCTCCCCACGCCTCCCCCTCAGCCTACCTCTGTCTCCCCCTTCAGTCTATCCTCTCCTTCCCTTCCCCTTTCTCCTACCCTCTCTTTCTCCTTCTTCCTGCGCTCGCATTCAGGGCGTCCTGGGCAGTAGTTTCATGAACGGAGCTTTTTCAGTTTTGGAATCGGCCTTTTCACATCGATTGGCGAATGGATCCCCATTCAGCCAATCTCCGTCCACCTCCACCGGCTCCGAGAACTGTCATTTTTTTAGAAGACGAGTTGAAGCAACTCAAGAAAGATGTGGAATTAGAGGGCTCTACATCACTTTTCGCCTGCATCTTTGGGTCACACCCTTCCAGATCATAGGCTAGAGACTCGATGCTGGCGGCGTTACCAGGAGACCTCGCCCCACACCTCAGGGATATTCGACTTTTGGGGCGTGGATTCTTCCAAGTGGTTTTTGACTCCCACGAGTCCACAGCCCTTGTTCTCAAAGCTAATCCCCTGGCTTTGGATTCGAGGAGGATCTTTCTTTTACCCTACACCTTGGGCTTTGATCCTGGGCTTCGATCCGGTCGAGGAGGACAGGCAGGTCACATCACTGTTCATTAGATTTCCTGGTCTTCCTCAAGTCTACCATCGACTGCTTCCCACTATCGGAGCCACATTTGGAGTGGTCATTGAGATCCCCTCCCTTCCTGGCATGCCTTCTTCCTCGGCAGAGGCAGTCAGTGCAGACGGGGTGCCTCGTGTTAGGGTCATTGTCTCTGACCCTAATATCTCAGATGACCACATTATGCTTCAGCATCCAGACGGCTCTCTCTTTCGACAAAGAGTCGAGATTTTAGGTAGACAGGATCAGTGCAGGATTTGCAGGACCCTTGGGCACTTTGCTAGAGAGTGCCCAAGGAAGAGAAAAAGACCCAAGAGGTCTTCTGGTGCGGCTCCTTCACGTACTACCACGACTGCACCTCCCCAGCACCCTGTACCATGCACTCTAGGACCACCAAGAGCAATAGGGCGCCCTGCTTCGTGCACCCCAGGACCACCAGGGATAGCAGGGACTTTTGATCCTGTTCAGACAGACGCCCTCCAGACTCTAGAGGTGGATGTTGTTGCAGCCCCAGACACTACAGTTCCACACATCAGGAGGGGCCTTTCGATCCACCAGCCCCAGTCACTTTGGTTTCTGACCACGAGGGGGCTACAGGTACTTCTTCCCCGCAGACTGTTCCTGCCACAGTCAGGACAACCGAGAAAGTGCAGGCGCAGATGAGGGCTCCTGATTCCTCTTTACCCCAGCCACAGGCCTCCTCAACCCCCAGCTCCAGTTCTACTGATAGAGGCCTGGCAGGTCCTTCTCCATCTTCCACGAGTGCAGGTCTTCTTCGCACTCCTCGGCCAGACTTGCTTATCAGGAATTCTTTTTCGGCACTGGCAAATTCGGTGACTATCATGGATGATGAGGATTTTGTGCCCTCCACCTTAGGGGTCCCCGTCATTGGGATTCCTTCTGACAGGGCCTCCCTTTCAGCAGGTGTGGGGATCCTTTCACCTGTTGAGTTTCCTACCCTTAGCAGGAGTGTTTCGGCCCAGGGGAAGCTGGTCTCCTCTACTAGGTCGGGTAAGCCTTTCCATCCAGCATCCTCCTATCGATGAGGATAGTCAGCTGAAACATACAGGGCCTAGGTGGAGCTCCACACCGTCACCGTAGGCAGCTGATCCGGAACCAGCTTCATCCAGGCGTCACTGGAGGTGCTATTGATATCCTTTTTATCTATAGGAACACAAGATGGATGCCAATGATTGCTCTAAGTCTGGCAAACTGCTTTCAGGACATACCTTCTGGTCGCCTGCTATGGGCACAAGGGGAGGTACTTGCATTTCGGTCTCTCTTTCTATTCTCCCCTTGGTTGCTAGTCATGGTATTATCTCCCCTTCTAGAGCTCAATGGATCATTATTTTGATTGGAGGGCGTAAGATTGGTCTTCTCAATCTTTATGCTCCCAACAACAGAGGGGAGCGGATCTCCTTTTGGAAGGAGTTACTCTCTTGGGCCCCCATTGCAGATTCTTGGATCATTGGTGGCGACTTCAACATGGTTGAGTTGCCTTCAGACAAAAAGGGAGGCAGACAGGGTGGAATTCATTCTTTGGAGAGGGCAGCCTGGGATGCCTTCCTCTTTCAGTTCAGTGACAGGGACACTTGGTTGGATGATGCCTTTCATATTATGCCACAGTCACTCCTGTACTCTTGGTCGAACAGGAGAATACACATGCCCATTCATGCACGGATTGACAGATTTTATGTTGACGATTGGGCACTTGACAGAGGAGGATCTGTATGCATTTCTACTGGGGTTTCCACCTCAGATCATTTTCCAGTGATGTTGCAGATTCTTGAGCCTCATCGGAGAGGACGCTCTGCCAGTGTCAAGATTCCGGATGCTTTTTATGCAGAGGAGAGACTCACGAAGGATATTTTACAGATTTGGATTTCTCACATACAGGGTGGAGCTGTCCACCCATCTCAAGTAGCTGTAGCCTTATCCGAAATTAGTGACTATTATCATACAGTCGTTGATTCTAGGAGACGTGAGATTCTCAGATGTGAGATTGGTATACGCCAGCAGTTAGCGTCCCTTTAGAGAGAAGAGTAGAAGAAGCCCACAGATGCTTGGATTTAGGAGCGCCTTGCTGCAGCAAGGGCTCATTTGCAGACATTGTTGGATCAGAGAGCAGAATATGCCTTTCATGCATGTGAATACTTTTGGATTCAGATGGGTGGCAGGGTCAACAAACACTTTTTCTCTATTCATGGGCCCAGACATAGTAGAGATAGTGTTCGTAGCTTGTTGACTCAGACGGGGTGTTACAGTTAAATCCTGATGCTGTCATGCGTGTAGCTTCAGATTTTTTTGCGTCCCTTCTTACTGCAGATCCAGGCACACAGGCCATTGATGATGCCAGAGAGGTTATTTGGCAGTGTATCCCTATATTAGTGAAGGATGAGATGTATGTTTCTCTGGATGCACCTTTCACCAATGCAGAATTCAAGACTGCATTACTTGCCCTTCACAAGGGCAAGTGCCCAGGTTCAGATAGACTTACCCCCTCCTTTTTTATTACTTTTTGGGAGCAGATTGGTGATCACATTACATCAGCCCTGCAGGGCGTGTGGGACTCTGATGAGATACCGGACTCACTTACAGATGGTCTCATTCATCTCATCCCAAAGGGAGGTAATAGGAATCTTGTGTCTCAATGGAGACCCATCACTCTATTGAGCACTTTTTACAAGATTCTGGCGAAAGCCATCAGTCTATGGCTACAGGTTTTTCTTCCAGATTTGATTCATGACACGCAGACATGGTTTGTGCATGGCAGAAGTATTTTTGATAATATTTTCTCATTTTGAGAGACCCCAGAATGGGCCATGCAAAGCCGCCAGAGATTGACCATTCTACTCTTGGACTTTGAGAAAGCTTACGACAGAGTAGACTGGGTTTTTTAGAGGGTACTCTATCTCGCTTTGGTTTTTCAGATGCATGGATTAGAGGAGTATCCTCTCTCTACAGATCAGCCCATAGCCAGTTGCTCATTGGGAGGGTAAGAGGGGACATGTTTTAGATTTCAAGATCTGTCCGCCAGGAATGTCCTCTTCCCCATTTCTTTTTCTATTTGTGGCGGAAGCTATGAATATCTACACTAATATTTATGGGCTGAGGCTTCATCCTAGTTCGAGAAGAAAGACGTCCGCATAGTCACAAAAGCATGTTTCACGCTTTCCTGTTTGTCATCCTCAAGCCCAAGATCTTCGACGGAGTCTTTTCCAACTACAAAAAGTAATGCAACTAGAGACAGCTCTGCCAGTCATGGTTTTTCTAATCTATAAAGGACCTGTACTTTCATTTCATTCACCACTATCCGCTGGAAAGAAGAGCTCCTGGATAGTGAGTTTGCATATGACAAGGCTATTTTTTTGGATGCCTCCCCTAGGACACTCACTTCCTTCCGGACAGCCTTGGATTTGTTTTGCACGGTTGCAGGTGCACACATTAATTGGCATAGATCCAATGGTTTTTGGATTTGCGAGGATGACACCCTGGATTGGGGTAATGATATTGGCTTCACTTGGGTACAGAGGGGCGTCTCCGTTAGATATTTGGGCTGCCAGGTTGGGGTGGGCATCTCTCCTTCACAACAGTTTGCTCCAGTGTTGGAAAGCATCATAAGAAAGCTCCTTTTCTGGAGCTCAGCCAAACTTGACTTGGCCTCCAGGGTGGTGGTGGTTAACCAGGTTCCTCTAGCCACAGCATGGTTTGTATGCTCTTGTTGGTGCCACTCTAGGGATTGTATCACTCAGCTTAAGAGGCCTGTACGAAACTTTTTATGAATGGTCTAGATGGCACAACTGATGTTACAGCCAGGGTGGCTTGGGAGACCTTGATTCTTCCTACAAGAGAAGGGGGTTTGAATATCATCGACCCAGATCTACAGTGTAGATATTTACTCTGCAAGTTCGTTGTGAGAGGGCTTATGCCAGGGCAAGAGCCTTGGAAGGATTTTTTAATCAGATGCATACAATCTCGCACACCCACTTCAGGAGAGGATTGGACACACAGTACTAGATGGGTTTTCACCACAGCACACCTCAGGTCTCCCTCTTTCCCTCTTATGGTTGCTATCTTGAGAGCATGGGCCAGCTTCAGGAGTACTCTTCGCAGGATTCCCCCATCCACCCGTCAAGAGATTGAAAGGCAACCTATCATGTGGAATGACAAGATTTTGGGTGAGCTTGGCAGACCACTTGGAGCTTCTCCTTACATGCAGTGGCCAAGATGGGAGAGGGGCCCTGCATCTACAGTGGGAGCATGGAAAGCCTTCAGGAAGCTTCCTCAGACCAACATGCCCAGATGGTTCTTAATCTCAGAGGGAGTGCAGGGAGAGTCCAACAGATTGATGCAGCCTTGCCCTTGGATTGGGTGGACATAGATGACATGCCTATTACTTGCTCCCCCTGGATGGGGGCATTTTTTAGATTGGGAGTTCCTTTACAGGTGATTGCTTTTCTTGACCCACATGAGGATGCCTTAGTGTTTGATGTTTCTTCGGGGGGCAGGCTGTCCAGATCCACAGACGATATCTTGTTGGAGGTACCATTTCAGCTAGTCAGGATAGTGGGCTTCATGGAGCATGGCTCTCTTTCATAGTGGTACTTGGATCCTGACCCTCTTCTCCTCGCCTTTGGCTCATGGAGGCTGTGGCTCTATGGAGGTGTCCCAATTAAGTTTTTGCAGTGGGACCTTGGGGAATGGGAATGGATAGATGAAGGGCACTGAGAGAAGGGAATCCCCTTCTTTCGTTACACGGTCAGTAATGCCAGGAAATTCCAGCTTAGCTCTAGGGGTTGGAGGCCCACCAGAGCTCATCATTGGGAGAACTTTCAGATTCTTACTGACTTGCAAAATTTTTTTTGGAAGACTCTCAAAATCTCATCGGAATAGAAAATTCACTCTCTTTTTTTGGCTTTCTATTCACGGTGGGATAGCAGTAAACCATTGGAGGTCCAAGTTCGGAGCTGACTCTTCTTGCCCTCGCTGCCTTTTTGCTTTGGAGACAATACAGCACTGCCTATGGGATTGCAAACAGGTGAGAATCATATGGAAGGGGATTGCAAGACTTTTCAGCACTTTTGTTCGCCTACCTTTCTATATGACCTGGGGATCAATGGCTTGGCTTACTCTTTCAGGGCCCTACGTATTTTTTGAGAGACTTGATTCCTCTTGGGCTCTTCACATTCGATGATAGCTTGTGGAGTCGTGCTCTCTAGAGGATGTTGCAGCCACTCTTTTCAGGGCTGCTCACTCCTCGGTCAACTCTCCATGGGAGATCCTAGCTAGCATTGTAGCATGGCACATTAGGAGAGCCAGATGCACTGAGACTTTGGAGGATTCTCAGGTTCACCCTTCTCAGATCTTGGCCAGGTACTTGGACAGATACGATACACACTCTGATCGCCATTTGGGTGACCATGCAGGGATCATCTCGAGCAGCCTCCTCCAGGAGAGTTACTTTTCCCAGAGATTGGAGAGACTCTCCCTTCTTTGCTGACACTTCTATAGGGTTGAGATGGCATTTTCATCCTCAGCCTTGGTTTCTTTCTACCTCATTCCTCTGAGGTGTTTTTTATTACATGCTTAGCATGGTGTATTTCTGCACAGAGCTTGCTCTAGCGGGTTTCTTTCTTACTTAATGTCTCTTTTTTGGAAAACAAAAAAACGTTTCAGATTTGCAGCCAATTAATGAGAATAGACAGCCTCATGTTTGGAGGCATTATCAACATCGTGAGGCCACTAAAGATGTTGATGCAGCTCTGAGTGGTACAGTAGAGAAATCTATTCCACATTGGCCAAGCTTGACCATTCAAGATGCTAAGGATTAGCCTACTTTGGGGAAAACCAGGGCCAGTACTCAAAAAAATCAGCAAAAGGTCAATTTTGCTTTGATGACCTCAGTGATGGAAGCTGAAAATGAGCCTCAGAGCTTCAAGGATGTTCAGCATAATCCGGCATGGCAGAAAGCTATGGAAGCTGAGATTAAATCCATTGAGAAGAATGCCACATGGGACTTGGTTGATGCACCCATTGGGAAAAATGTGGTTGGCACGAAATGGATTTATAAGGTGAAATACCATTTAGATGGCACAGTTGAGAAATACAAAGCCCGTTTGGTTGCCAAGGGGTATGCACAAGAGGAGGGGATAGATTATGAGGAGACTTTTCCTCCAGTGGCCAAGATGACCACCATTCATTCTATCATCTCTCTTGTTGTGTTTTATGGTTGGTCAGTGTACCAGATGGATGTCAAGACCGCTTTCCTCAATGGAGATCTTATAGAGGAGGTCTATGTATATCAGCCCCAAGGTTTTGAGGTGAAGGGACAAGATCACAAGGTATGCAAGCTCAGGAAGGCTCTATATGGGCTGAAGCAAGCACCTTGTGCGTGGTATCAAAAGATACATCCTAGGGCTTCGTAAACACTTGTACAGAGCCAAATTTGTATGTTCTGTAGCAAATTTTAGAATTGGTCATGTTGGTACTATATGTGGATGACATCATACTCACTGGCAGTGATTTGTAGTGCAGTCCGCTTTATGTCACAACTTTGACATCATAGATTTGGGCCTATTGCATTATTGTCTTGGCATTGAGGTTTGGCAGACCCATGATGGGATCTCTATGTCACAGACAAAGTATTCGAAGGGATTGTTGCAGAAATTTAAAATGGAGAACTGTAAGCCTGTGGCTACTCCATTGGAAAAGGGACTCAAGCTGAGTAAGCATGATACTACTGAAAAGTTTGATGGCACTTTGTATAGGCAGTTGTTTGGCAGTTTGATATATCTATGTTTCACACGGTCTGAGATTGCCTATGCCACAAGGCTTTTGAGCCAGTTCATGCATTGTCCCACGATCACACATTGGAATGTAGCAAAGAGGGTTCTTAGATATGTCCATAGCACTTTGTCTCTTGGCTTGCATTTTACTTTAAATTGTGATCTAAAGCTGAGTGGTTTCACCGACTTAGATTGGTCAGGGGACATTGACGACAAACAGTCTAGTATTGGCTATTGCTTCTCATGGGGTTCAGCCTGTATCTCATGGCTCAGTAAGAAGCAAGAGCGAGTCTCTCTTTCTTCCAAGGAAGCAGAGTACAAAGCTACAAATTCAAGCACTACTGAGTTAATGTGGTTAAGGAAGCTTTTGCATGCCTTGCATCATGCACAGGATGGCGAAGCAAACTCTATGTTCTGTGACAACTAGAGTTGCATTGCCATAGCCAACAATCCTATCTTTCATGCTCGCATGAAACACATTGAAAATCATTATCATTATTACGGGATTGTATTTCTGATGGCTTCATTGATCTCATCTATTGTTCATCTGAGGACAATATGGCAGATATCTTTATCAAAGCCCTGTCAACAGATCTTTTCCTATGACATCGACATGGCTTGGGGATCAAAGACATTCTCACAATGTCAAGGGGGGTTGTGAAGTGATTCACAATGACTCTGTGCAACCATGATACTTTAGGTACTGCAGGGTACACCTGAGATGTCTCAAGGGTACTTTCAGCCATATCTTTGAGGGAGGATTTGTAAGAGATTACAAAGATATGGTGTTGTAGGATAAAGTCAACCCTATGGTTGACCAATGGTACTTGGGTACTATATATACCAAGTACTTGTATTGTTTCATTTGAACATTTCTATTGGAGCTTTCTTGTGTGTGCAATCTTGCTCACTTGTGTTCACAACCTATCTCCACTTTGTTCCTATAGAAACTGTAAAGGATTTCAACCACAAAATCAAGCTTTCGCCAGAGTGGGGATGAAATTGTGCTATCAAGATGGGGATGATAACAACAGAATCATGTTGGGCCCCACAACATAAGCTCTTTTATGGAACATCAACCTTTTGATGCAGAAATGATACACATAGATACAAAAACACATTTTTTGGTGAAATCCATGTATCTTTATATTAAAAAGAGGCTGTCCCCACAGTGGGGATCAGTAAATAAGATTTCATTGTAGGACACGTAGATAGTGTACTCTATCTGACGAACAACCAGGCAATCATAAAAGGATTGCCTGAGTGACATTGCCTGAGTGACATCTGTAGTAGAACATGGAAGAAGTAGGCTCGCGAAATACTCTGTGATTCCTGTCTTTCCATAGAGTCCCAAGTGCCCACTATAGAACCCACATGAAAAATATATCAAACTCCACTTGTTGTGGGAGAATGCCAAAGTCCAAAAAAGCTTACCAAAGGAAGCTGTTGGAATGCGAGCCTGGAGGTGCTGCTGAAGAAATAGCAGGAAATCACGAGTCTCTCTCTCTCTCACACACACACGCACATAATATAGCGACATTTGTCATCATCGCTATATAGCGACGCTTTATAGCAACGATTCTTTTTTGATGCTTTTAGCGAGTCAGCATTTTCCTTTAAAGGATCAATGTTTGTATTATATTTGTTTGGGCTTCATGTAAATCATAAAAAAGGAATAAGGTCAAGGTCCTTGGTGAGGGTGACATGGCACTAGACTAGGTGGATCTAAGGCTAAGGGACCTTAATGCATTAAATGTGCCTAGGGGCAGATGAATTCAAAGATATCCCAAGAGAGGGGTAAATGATGCATTAAGGAAGGACCCTAAATTGAGGACATGTGGCATACTAGATCCATCTAGGGAGTTTCGGGCTTGTTGGAATTAAGCAAGCAGAAAGCTTTCACGAAATGGATTCATCTTTGGATTTCAGTAGAGAAGCTTGCAACCAACGAGGTTGGATGGGAGGATAAACCAGGTGCTTGTGCCTGTGATTCAACGTAAAACTAGAAGCAACGAGATTGGGATGTGTCACAACCATGAGCAAAAAATCCTAGCCTCCTCATTCAGTAGATCTATCCTTTTCATTGAAGATAAAGATGTTGTATTCAGCTTCCTTCATTGAATGAGGCCAACAATTCCAATGGTGATTGCCAAGGACAACCAGAATAAAGACAGTAGTTAGCTTACTCTCAGTCTCCCACTGTGTAACAATTATGTGCATGAGTCTTATGCATGTAAACAATCTCTCTCTCTCTCTCTCTCTCTCTCTCTCTCTCTCTCAGTTGGAATTTATGCTTTCGCATCAAGTAATTAGTACCACCATAGTTAAGGGTCTTAGCACATGTGAGGACATAGGATGGGAATGAGAAAAAGTGGTCTCATCCATATTCAAATGTATTTCTATCCTATTCCGATCCCAACCTGTGCTAGCAGTCAAAGAAGCTAGGGATGGAGGACACATGGCATCATTCATGTGGTAAGAGGTGGGGATAAGGTCACATATCATTCCATGCTTTCTAATCCCTAAAGAAGGGGATCCCATTCTGGTTCCTAGGATCTTGAGACCATGGTTCAGGATGGGAGAAAATGGCTATTTCCATCCTACACTACTTGTTTCAAGATGGGGGTAATGATGACAAATAGATTCGTATTCTAAGACCAGTGCTAAGATTTTGAGTTAGAGAGAAATGTAAGCTGCATGCCTAGTATATTAGTATTAGGAAGTGAATTATTTTCTTCTCTATGTGAGGAGTAGCAAGGGAGTAGGGAGTCGAAGCAGGACACCCTAGGTTTCTTCGACCTCTAGTAGCCTTTCCATGACTCCCCTCTATCCTACAACTTTGGTGGAAGGAGTGGGAGATCCTCAAAACCTTAGCAAGGATGACCTGTGGCAACATCACCATTTGTATAGAGATGCCAAAAAGATGCAATCAAGACGCTGAGGAGGTGTCCAAAGTCAGAGATTGGTCCTACGCCTGTGCTTCCATCACAACATTTATTATATTGACCCTAATGTAGTTAATGATATATATACAAGTATAACAGCTAGAGGCTCTTCTGAAGAGGGTCTTACAACACCAGCATGCTTGTCTGATGGGAGGTCCAATCTCTTCCGCAATTGTTATTAGAGGACAAAGGCCACTGTCGTGAGGTGCAAGGAGTGTGTGCTACCAATGACTTTGGTGTTGATGCAATGCTAGTGGTGGCATTGTATGCTATGGTGCAATGGATGGCCTGGTGATGGTGCAACTATGAAATGGTGATTGAGTAGACTATGGTGCGGATGATTGTGCAAGAGCAAGATGGAATAGAATCCCACAAAAAATAGAACCAACACAAGGAAAACAAGAATGCTCATGCTCATAAGAATCATAACAAAAAATGCTTATGCTAGAGGAACAAAAATGAACATCAGGGTGACCAAGTCGGCTAAAGTGCATAATTCCACCTCTCAGATAATATAGAGAACTCTTGCAAAAAATCCCAATACACCCAGGCAAGCTCATAGCTCAAGCCTCTATCTCCACTCACTTTTGTTTTTGGTGAAATCATTGATTGATTATATTATATGAGTAGCAACCTCAAAAAAGTGTGCTACAATTACATCAACTGAAAATTTCAGTATATGCCAAAAAGACCTCATGATCTATGCAGCGGGTCTACAAGCAATGAAAGAACGCCTAAAAAAGCCAAACAGAGAGAAAGTAGGATCACCAAAGACTTTACAATTCCTATATGTCCATAAAGTCCATAGTGCCCAGTAGAGAACCCAAACAAAGAAAAGATGAAACTCCGGTCTAGATGGATGAAACCCAAATAGCCAGAAGAACTTCCCAAATGGAACAGATGGGAATCTCACTTGCAGGTGCTATCGAAGCAGATAAAAAAACTCACGAGAGCACGGACAAAGCCAAAACAAGTGAGTCACAGTCTCCGAAGAAGCAGAACATCTATGGCAAAGTGCAGGAGCAATGTGACATGAACTAATAGCTGTCCAGATGGAAACACTCCCAAAAGAACTCGCCAAAAGAAAACCTGTTGCTGAAGCAGTACTTTATAGGCCCAAAGTTGCTGTAATCTTTTCCTCCACCACTTGGCTGGGCGATGCATTCACCAAACAGAATCACCTCTCTCTAAAACCCAAGGTTGAGGCAAAAGGATTTTATACAATGCAGGTATAGTAATCTGAGATAGCCCCAAAGGACGAGAAGAGGACCCTGGAGAAGTCAAAGTCCAATCTTCCAGTTGGTCCTGGAGTTCCAAAGGAGGAATTGGAACAAAGGGCGAAATCATAGAAGTAATTTGTCACCACAAAGGAAGATAATGAGAGCCCAATCCATATGTAGTGGCTGCTAGAGAAAAGGGGAGCACAGTACCAGCATCATCTATAACATCAGCAACCGAGGTGATGCCTTTAACCAGTTCTATCATGTGGTTGGTGGCCTATTTCAGGACCGACCCCCAATCGGCCGTTTTGGTCGGACTGGGTTGGTCACCCAATTGGGTCTAATTGACTACTAGTGGTGGCTATATAAGAGCAAGCCCGTGACGCCCATTTCATCACTGGCTACAGCAACCCTGATTCCTTAGCATCTAGCCTCCGTCCTCTACTGCTTCCAGCATGCCATCGAAGCTTCTCACAGGAGCGCATGGCTGGGAGGTAGTGCCATCTATTGTATCAGTTCTATAGTAATCAAAATTTTGATTCTCCATACTATCTATTTTCTCTCTTGCATACGAGATCCGATCTCAGAGAAAAGTTTTGTTCACATACAGTTACATTGCTTGTACCTTCCACTTACATTCACCAATTTGTCAACTGCTTGGAAGTTGGGGAATTCTATAGGGTGGAATGGGCAAGTGTTGTGCTGAGAAGATGAACTAAAGGTGGAACATCAAAGTTTTCCCTCTTTGTTGATGCTACCACTTGTATCATTAGGTGGGGACCTTTTGAGGGCAATCTGCGTTTGCTATCGGATCACTCACTTTCTACTTATGTTCCTTGGGCTGCCAAGATGATCAACTTTGGAAAACTTTCAGTCTCTAATGTCATGGGGACAATTTCCATTGTAATTATAAAAGTTGCAAGCGAGAAGAAATGGCAGACCAAATCATAGTTGCAGATGGACCATGTGATGAAGATAGAGATGCAGTAAGTTAAATGGTAAAATGAAGACTTCACTTTTATGTGCTAGTTTTCATAACTCCACTTGTTTGCTTGTTTATGTGATAGTTATCTTTTGTGAAAGAGAGAAAAAGCACCCTTACTCAACTTGTACAAGAGTTTAATGAGGAAGATGTGGTTATGTACTTGCTAAAGAATGTGTCGTTCCTAAAGGCAAAGGGAACCATTTGTGTCTTTGATTTACCATCTTAGCTGATGTCACTTGATGGTTCAATCCAAGATGGCTTGAAACAAGCTTTTATGAGTCAAGTATCATGACTTGGCTATGGGAATTAGGTGACCTTTATTTGTGTTGAGCTTTCTATTACACATATTCCTTACAACGTTCTTAATAGCAAATATTTTTATTTCATTACAGGTATTTGGGATTCTACACTCTACCAACATCAACGTTGATCTGCTTGAGTATGTTTGTGAGGCATGTAGAGGATTTCAAGTAATCTGGGACCCTCTTCATCCTTATTGCTACTCTTGCAAGGGCCCCCAAACTATCGCACAAGTTCCTTGCATTATTGGAGATATTGTTTGTCATGGTGGTGAGCAAGTGCCAATACGCATTCGTGGCTCATACATTGACATTGTGCTTTCATTGAGTATTCCTTTTGTTGAGGTGTACGAGCAAGACCTCATGATGGCATGTGACAAGCTTAGGAGTTCCAAGCCTAGTGGAAGCTTTAAGGTAAATAGTTCGAGATTTGTTATTGCATTTGAGGCAAATTCATGATGTAATTTCCTTTTTTCTTAACATATTTGCAAAGAAGCTCCACTTCGAACAATCCCAATTGTTTTATTACGCTTGAAACCTCTTGATTTTCAACTACTTCATTATTTGTGAAAGAAAAATTCAAATACCATGGACCTAGAACATATACTACAAACAAAACAATTGTCCAAAAATGTAGATTTCATGTTGGAAAATCCATCCAACACAAAGGCACTAATTTTTCTTCTACATTTTTTCCCTTCTCTAACATATCAATAATTGCTCGCAACCATATTTGAAAACATTGTGTCAACTTCTTGCACAACTAATACATCATGGCATTTGTTGACAGGAATCCCTAAATGTGCTACTTTGACAATTGAAAATGTCCAAAATATAGTGCAATGCTCTTCAACATCTTGTGCATTAGTAGTAGACATCATTAAATGTTTCCATGACGTTTTCAGAACACGCTTCACTTTGCTATGCTATGATGGAATCGAACTTTCAAAGAAAACAACAATAGGTAAAGCAAAGCAAGTTGACACAAGAGCATTATTCTTGGATGAGAATAGGGCCACTTGCACAATCAATCTGTTGGTTCATTTGCTATGCTATGATGGAATCAAACTTTCAAAGAAAATGACAATAGGTAAAGCAAAGCAAGTTGACACAAGAGCGCATTATTCTTGGATGAGTCAAGGGCCACTTGCACAATTAATCCATTGGTTCACTTGAAAGGAGAAAGTTTGTACAACATATGGAACAAAGAAGATGATATATTACTACAAGAACTTGTACATACAAATCCAACATTGCCTGCAAAAGACATTCTCAATACATTTAATGTGCAATGTCTCCAACACAATCACACTTCCCAAGCTCTTATAAGCAAAATTTACAAGATGAGAAGAGTTGTAATTGCACCAAAATTTATTCTTGACAAACAAAAGTCATCAAGAACAACTACAAATTTGGAGTATATAAGTTGCAAACAGAAAAAAAAAGAAAATCTAATTTCACATCTACAACAATATGCAAATAGAATTAAAGATACCCAAAGTTTTCAATGCATTTTTTGGGGGACATTGACATTTTGTGCAAAGCTTACAAAATTAAATGAGAAAATGAGTATTTTTCTTCAAGGCAATGGAGTAAACATAGCACACTCTCATTCAACTAATAAGTTATTGTGTTCTCTATGCCATAAAGATGTAAGAAATCAAAAAATTCCAACTCTATCCACAAAGAACATGAAAATGACACATGTGGACAAATACACTAAGAATCTTAATGACATTGAAGCAAGATTAGTTTCTATTAGAATACCCTTTGCTCAAATACGTGAGCTAACTTACAAAGGTCAATTTGGACTCCATGGAAGTGTTGTAAATGTATTTGCAGACGTTGGGAGAGCATAATGAGTGCTGCCTAGGTTTTTGAATGAGAATGACAAAGTTGCCATAGCAATCAAACACAAACTCTCATACAAGCATCGCTACATGAGTGGCATTATTCACCCAACATTTTCAATGCTTGCAGTCAGAGAATTTTTTACTAGACCATTGTCCAAACAAAACAATGTATGCATAAATATTCTTTGGGAAGACCATGTGAGGATTATTCAAGAACAAGACACATCAACTGACAATTATGAAAATGATCATAACAACTTTCTTGGAGAAGATCTTCAAACAGATACTTTAGTTCATGGAATCTATACAAGCCAACAAGTTGATGATTTTGAAAACCAAACAATTGTAGTTGCTCCCTCAGAGGGTTTCTCTCCACTAAGCCTCTTCAAAGACAAATTTTGTGAAGAACTAACTTTTCCAAAGCTATTCTTTTACAAACCTATACAATACAACATTCCTGAACGTACTTCCTACCAAAGTATTGCATGCTAGGAATTAAAAAATGTAGATAGGTGATTCGCACTATCCATTGATAACCTTTTCTTTAAGACAATAAAAATCCCAGTTAAACAAATTCTGTCTTTGTGTTGGGTTCACATGCGTAAAGCACAAACAAAAGGGAGGATACAAGTGAAGGATGCATTACTAGATACAAACATTGAGAAGCTTCTTCAATCCAACATAGGCTATCATGACATCACACACCTTATAACCATGGATGTTTTTATCGAAGCTATGCTTATATATTAATATAAAATCTTGATGAAATTTTCAAGATCATTTTTTTAATTTCACAATAATAGTATAATGTAGTACTTTTTTGTATATTTTCTTTTGAATTTTAAAGGAAAAAATGTAAATCTTAGCAAAACTTTAAATTTTTGTGCATTAAAATTTCAAATCCTAGCGAATGTTTCAAATATTTATTTTCATTAGGGCATACAAACTTTTGATGCCAATATTAAAGTTTAGCTTCTTAACGAAACTAACTTGAAAAAATCATCCATGCTTATAACATTCGGTGACTACAAGCACCAACTTAAGAAAAGTCTTTTTGCTATGTTAAGATAGTTGGGGCCACCATCATCCTTCATCACACTCTCATGAGGCAGCAAAAAAACTATGGGAGCCATTGATTGACTGTCTCCGAAAACTTAATCCAAATTCATCAAAAATCCAACATCAAAATCCAAACATTGAATTGAGAAACCTCATTCGTTTGGACCCCATCACAACAACTCAGTATTATGTCCATAAATTCCAGGCTTTGAAATCGATATTGAAAAAAGTTGCAAGCATTCTTGGTAAATTGAACGACTTCTTCTTTGTTACAAAATTCTAGAACAAGGGCAGCCAACATGACCATGGGCTTCTTTGGATAAGTGACACACCAATTTTTGGGATATCAACAAATGGGGAAATTAAAACTTCTGTAGATAAACACATATCTACAAACATTTCTTCATTTCCTTCTTCCCAAAGAGATATCCAAACTCATTAACACCAAAAAACATGCGATTCAAAAAACAAAAGATGCAAATTTGGTTTTCCATGTCCCCCCATGGAAAGTACAAGAGTACTCTTGCCACTAGAACTACAATCTATCAATAGCACTCTTAAAAAGAATATAAAGACAATTAGATCAATGTTGTTGGAAGACTCAACACTATCCTTGGACTATGAATCTTTCTTGGCAAGTCTTTCACTATCACAAGAACAATACATAGAAAGTATTTGAGCATCTATTTCCCAACAAACTTTATTCTTAAAAAGAGAACCAAAAGACATATTTACAAACAATTTCAACCCAACTTTGTCAAATCTATGGGGTGCAAACACATATGTTCAGTTCATACTCAAACCTCATGGAGCTGTAGCATATTGTACTTCCTACATGACAAAAATAGATAAGGAGACATTAGATGCTGTAAGGAAGCTATGTCACAAAGCATGGGCTCAAGTGCATCAGCAAACGAACGTATCCCACATGTTGGAAATGCAATTTTAAATACTCAACATATAAGCTCGCAACCAGCAATTTACCTATCTTTGTCATTGCCACTATCAATGTCCTCAAGATAATTTCAATACATTAACACAAACCCTCTAGAGAAATGTACGTTCTTGTTGAAGCATTGAGAACAACTGGAATAACTAGATCCAAACATTACAAACAATTTCTTCGATGACATTATCACAAAGTATTTGAAGCGCTCAATAAACCTTGAAGACATTTGCTTGGCATCTTGTGCAAGCGAGTAAACAATTGCAGGCACAAATGCAACAAAATGGAAAAAACCTTGAGTAATCAGTTACAATAACTAGCGAGACAAAGGACCCTGAGGAGTACTATAGAGAACTATGCACTTTGTTTCTCCCATACCGCAACTTCAAATTAATGCTTGACGAACAAATTACTACATGGCATGACAAATATGACCATCACAAAGTAACCATAAGCCAAAACAAGAAAAAGTTCAACAAACTTTTACCTAAGTTTTTGATGAATTCCACACCTTCTTGCAATGGGTCAACAACTTTAAACAACCAATCTAATGCACAAAACCCTCATACATATGACATTGTAATTGACGTGCCGACAAAAAAACAAAAAACCAGGAACACAATTAAAATTTATTATCATACAAGCTAATCTTAAACAACGAATACGACAACAAATTACGAGAGTTGAACAATGACCAGAGACTAATTCTCGAGGATATCATGCTAAAAAAAAGAGTCGACCCGGATAACAAAATACATCTCTTTCTAGCAGGCAATGCTAGAACATGGAAAACATTTGTGCTACTAGCAATTGTCCAACTCCTATTGAGATATTACTCACACAAGCAAACTAACAATATCAAATTGCCAAAAGTCCTATTGCTTGCTTACACAGGTAAAGCAGCATTCAATATTGGAGGAACAACAATTCATTCAGCTCTACACTTACCACTTATGGCATCATGACATTACAAAAGCCTCTCCATGAAAAGGCTACAAGAACTATCACAACTCTATAGGGATCTTGAACTAGTCATTTTCGATGAGGTCTCCTTGATTGGGTACAACATATTGCTTGCAGATAGCTGACATGCCGCTAAGAGACATAAAACACAACCACCTACAACCATTTGGAGATGTAGATGTTCTATTATGTGGAGATTTATCTCAAGCTAGTCCAACAAAAGGTACTTGGCTTTTCATTGACAAAAACTCAAGCAAGCCAACAATACCTTCTTATTGGGAAAATAACATTTTTCTGTACAAACTAACGAAACCCATGCGTCAAACAAATCCTCAATACATGAAGGTGCTAAACAAGATAAGGATACGTCAACAAAGCATTGAAGACATATCATACATAAACAACATATACCTGCATAAGCCACTACAAAAAGAAAACATCCCTCATCTGTTCTACACTAATGCATCAAAGGACATCCAAACAAGGAGGTATTCGAATTACTTATGGAAACATCACATATCCTTCAAGAAATTGACAATAAACATAGAACATGCAGCAAAAAAGTTGTGGTCTACACAAAATTCTACACTTGAAACTAGGAATGATAATTGAGATTTGCTTGGGCAACTTGGACATTCCAGATGGATTGGTCAAGAGAGCAGACAGAATATTCAAAGACTATGGAAAAACAATGGAAACACATGTTGCTTGGATCTTCTTCAACAACAACAACATAGGTAAACAAGCACGTTTCAACAACAAGCATCTTTACAACAACACAATCCCTTCCAACTAGACTCCAATATATCCAATCACACGAGAATTTTAGATGGGAAAGAACCACTTAAATACAATTTTTACGCACACAATTTCCAATACAACCCAAAGCCGCAAGAACAATCCATCGTTCACAAGGACTATCCATTGATTCCTTGGCATTTGACCCATCCTTTATCAAAACACATGGTCTTGTCGGAACCCTTCCAACCCTTTCCCTCTCCCTTTGATATCGCCTACCAAGAATTGAACTGCTTTTCTGTACAGGGCAAGAATATTCAATAGGTGCATATGCTTGCCCATAACATATGGTTCCAGCAAGCATTTTTGAATCATAATTGTGATCCCCTCTGAGAGGTTACATCATATGAATGAGCTACCATCACATTTGATGATGAGGTGCTCACTGTGGTAGCAATGGGCTTTTGCTGCACAACAGATTGCTATTACACACCATTTGATTAACAATCTACCCCAGAGTATATCCTAGCTACCCTCATATTTTTGCCCAGCTTCTATGACTGGTAGAATAGCTACTTGAGAATGCGCTCATAGATGCAGAGATGTAATTTCATCACATCAAATAGCTCTGCCAACCCTCCTATGAAAGTGGCTTAGACCTAGTGGTGTGCCAGTATAAGAGAGAGAGAGAGAGAGAGAGAGAGAGAGAGAGAGAGAGAGAGAGAGAGAGAGAGTCCCAAGTAGCCATCAAAGTGTGAAGGATAACCAACATCTAGCCCATTTTCCTTCATATGTATCTTCAAAACTATTATTTAACGTGTTTGTTGAGAAAATGTGACAAGTTGGAATCATGATGAGAGTGAATATATATATGCACATAATCATGGTAGGTTGTGTGATTTGGTGGTATTACCTATCAATAGCCATTTATTTTCGGTCATTGTTTCCTTGGATGTAGCCATTTTTGGTGAGGTTACAGGAAATGTTTTGTAAATAGGTATCTTGCATGGCCCACAACGCTCAACAGAATTCGACAAACTTTGTTCTCAAGTTGTAGTACACATTCCAAATTGAACATGAAACCAAAAAATTAAAAAATAACGATTTGGAATGAGACCGTTAAAGTATTACTAGTGCTTTGTTGCATGTGAAGCATGCATCCTGAAGACTATAGGACATAACAATTTATTCAAAAACATCAAATTTTGTTATGTATATACATGCAACAAGTAATCATTCAAAAGTACACTACGTGAGCTTCTCCTCAACCCAAGGACACACCTAAATGAGAACATTTTGTATGGATTAATGGGCCTCCAATATTGTGCTAAAGTGATGAACACCCATTTGAGGGCATGCTCCATAACTTTTTTTTGGTTTGTTGAAAACCAAAATAGATTGAAAATTTGGATTCCAAGCTAGTGGGATTACTGCATGGTGGTCTTAAAACATTGATAGTTGTTGATATTGGTATCTAGATTCACCTTAAAATGGAAGAATTTGAAAATGTGCAATTGGTGCATGTGCAAATATCTTTCAATAAATCCAACACTATTTACAATTTTGAATTGTTTCTTTTTCCATTTAGTTGCTTGCTATATGGCTCATAAGCATGCCAAAGGTCATTGCATTTCATAATACAAGCATCAAACCCAATAGCGTGCCCTTTCACCTATTTGTGTTTTGAAGCATTTGAGGCCACATTGCACTTGTTTGGGATATCTAATTCTACTGACGTGCATTCAAGAGTTAAATAGGGGCTTAGCACATGGGAAGAAATAGGATGGGAATGAGAAAAGATGGTCCCAAGTGGTTCCATGCATATTTCTAGCTTACTGGCACCAAGGAAATAGGATGGGAATGGGAAAAGGTGGTCCCAAGTTGTCCCAAGTGGTCCCATGTAGAGTTAAGAGTTACATAGGGGCTTAGCACATGGGAAGACATAGGATGGGAATAGGAAATGCATATTTCTATCCTATTCCCATCCCACCATGTGCTAACAAAAAAAGAACTAGGGATGGGATTAGGTAGAAGAGGACACATGGCATCAATTCATGTGTTTAGGAGGTGGGGACCACCACCTGGGGACAAGGACCTCCCATGTTTTAGCATCCCTAAAAAAGGGGAACCCATTCTGGTTCCCAAGGTCTTGAGGCGAGGTCCAAGATGGGAGAAAAAGTGCTAGTCTCATTCTAAATCCATCCTAGACCGTTTGGTATAGGATGCGTGTAATGATGACGAAAAGATTCCCATCCTAAACACATGCTAGACCCATCCATGTGCTAAGGCCCATAGAAGTGCTCACAAAACAAGGTGCTACTCTTGCCAAACTAGATGTTACAAGTTCTTACAACCTCACCTATAGATTAGGAGATCTGACAACCCTTAAATCTCCTCACACTTTATCCTTCCATGATAGCATTCATTAAGGCCCTTGCACAATCCCCATAGATAGAAAACGGCAAAAGAAACTCTTAGGCATTTGCCTTTTGCATGCCAAAAAGTTTCACAACAAATACAAAAACCTTTAGCATCCAAATTTTTAGGCTAGTTATAGATTGTCCATCACCCGCCCAAGTGAGAAAAGGAGATGGGCAGGTTGGGTTACACACCAAACTCAAAGAATAAGTAAAAGGATGAAGTCCATTATTACATGCAAATGTGAATGGCTTACATGGTGTAAGCTAATTGTTTTGTGATTGAAAGTTGTGAGTTCAAGCTCACAACAACACAATGCATCCATAGACACGTGTACAGATGCATTTTTTGAATTTAAAAAAAAGTGATGGGCGTGTCTATTAGTGCATCTATAGACTTGCATCTATAAGCCCATCTATATAATAGAGAGATGCACCTATAGACGTGCTAATATATGCTCTTGAAAATTTTAAAAAAATAAAAAGACACGCTAATAGACGTGCTTATAGATGCTCTGTAGAATTTTTTAATTAAATAATAGAATTCTGTGAGGTTGAATAGAATGTTGTGTATGTTGTGTGGTTGCAGGAATCCCATTTCTATAGTGTGCAATTCAATTCTTACAATCAACTGCATTTTAATTTGCATGATTCCATACACATCTATATCTGATGATTACAATTCCAAATAAAACATTACAACTCCAAAACATTTAGATCACAAAGCATTCATTTATAGAACATTGCATAAGGAAATTGAATGCCAAAAAAATAAGAGGAGTATATATTAACTCATAGCCCAAAAAGTGCTTGTATATACATATAGCACGAAGCCAAGCCACTTGTGGCTTCAAGTATAAAAAATAAGAGGAGTGTTTATACAAGAGAGGCATGAAGCTAAGCCAATAGCTTCTAGTACAAAAAAGAGTAGCTAGCACTAATTCTAGCACTACTATGACTAATCCAAAGCATCCGCATCCTCGCTCCCATCTTCATTGCCTTACCACCTATGGCTTCAAGTACAAAAAATAAGAGCAGTCTTTATACAAGAGAGGCACAAAACCGAGCCAATAGCTTCAAATACAAAAAAGAGTAGGTAGCACTAATTCTAGCACTACTTCTATGACTAATCCAAGGCATCCACGTCCTCCCTCCCATCATCATTGCCTTCTTCATCGCCCTCTTCATTGCCTTCTTCCTCATCAGTATCGTCGCCTTCTACCTTCTCGGTATCCCCAAGGGCCTGTAAATGAGGGATAACACATATCAATGTATGAAAAATCAAATCTTTATTTACAACATCGACATTTTTTAAGTACTTTTAAATATTTGTAAGGGTGCTCCAGTAGCCCGGATATACTGCTACTCAGTAATTAACCCCTCACCATAGAAGCGTCTCCATGTATGTCACCTGCGATGTCTGTCGGAGGGGGGAAATTGGTGATTGAAAATTTCACTACTCTCGCAAATTTTGAATTTTCACACCTCCCGTCCATCTCTTGGAAGATTAAGTACCTGAAACATGCCCCTGCCCTACAAGATGCATGCACCTCGATGTGACCTTGTGCCATCTTTGGTTTGGCATTTTCATCTTTTGGGTAAGTTGTCTTCTATTCTTTGCTCACCTCACAAGCTAGCTTCTCTCTGTTTTGGTTTGGCATTGTCGTCTTTCACTGATCGTCGCCATGACAACATGCAGCTCGCCATGGCTTGCAAGAGAAACAGACAGAGGCTGCCAGACAGGAAAGCTAAAAAGCTTGGTCAGGGCACAAGGAACAAATTGCGGGTCAAGGAAAGAAACGGCGTGGTATCAAAACGGAAATGGAAGACACTTTTGCAATGTTTGCAAAGGGAGAAACAATGAGAAGAAAGAAGAATCCTTGTAGAGAGCAGCAGTAACAGGAAGCAGTTGTTCCATATGCACGCATTCAATCATTGCCATCAAAGTGAAGAACAAAAGCTGTGGTGTCATGATTGATGGTAGCATTCGAGGAAGCAACATCAAGCCATTCAGGTGAATACTAGTCTCGAGTCTTCACAAGCTTTAGCCTGTGCCCTAAAGTTTGTGGAGTGACAACCCTACCAACACCTCAGGAGATGCACACAGAGCGAAAGCAATGCCTAATCATCCTGATCTGGGTAGTCTATGGGCTTTAATAGAACACAAGAAAAGGAGAGATAGCCTAAGGGCGGAAGTCTTTACAATAGTGACGACGTTTTGGAACAAAAATATGAGAGGTTCTCCAAATAATAATGACATTTGTAGAAAACAGATGAGACACAAGATGTTTGATGAGCACATCATACACATGCTTGATACAATGCAGGTTAGTTGTTGCCTAAACCAACCAGGTGGTTGTTCATGATTGAGTTTTGGGATATTTTACTAGGCTGGCTTGGACATAATATGATTGTCCTAAACCATCACGATGGTTGGAATATCATGCAACCATGGTGGTTTAGCTCAAACACCAGAACCAGGCTCTGGCTTGGACTTAATGTGATTGTCCTAAACCAGCCCGATGGTTGGAACATCATGCAACCATGGTTGGTTTAGATCAAACATTAGTTATTTGATTGTCTTGAACCAATGTGGTTGAACATAAATTAACATCAATGTATTTCACAACAAAACAACAATATATTGTTATTTGTCTGAGATCTTTGAACAACTTTATATTTATGCAAGGATTACATGACAAGGGCTTGACACTTTGCACAATGGGAGCCTTTAGTAACATACTTCGCAAACTGTGGGTTCTTATAATATTGAAGGCCTTCCCACAGTTCCTTCTGCAATATATCCATCTTGTGGATGACACTCCTAGGAACCCTATGTTCCTCCTCCAAGCAATCAATCTCATCTACGACAATCTTGGGTTACCAAGGGACCCCTTGCGAAATGGCTTCATGAAGCTCAAGATAAGCGGTAGAAAAAATGTCGTTGTAGCTGTGGCTTTCCATCTCTATTCCTTCACTATTCCTTCGCTCGAGACCTGTTGGGTCTTGAAACTTAGTTTTCTCTCCTAATATCCAAGCTGTAATTGTTCACATATTCTAACTTGTCAAATCAAGCCATCTTGACATTCTCAATGATGTAATCAAATGAGATCTTTTCCATCTTTGAAGACATGTGGACCGATAGATTCCCCACACATTAGATTGATGAATATGATAGGTTAGTTGTATGATAGTTGAGGCAGAGGAGGTAGGCACTGGCTAGAGGAGGTAGGCACCAGTAAGGAAATACATTTTCCTTGGTTTATGATTAATTGCAACCCCCACAAAATATAACCTTTAGTGAATCCCAAATAACCATCGCGTTTGTTTTAGTAAATCCTAATCATTAAATCCCAAAGTAATCCCAAACAAGGGAAAGTGTGAATCCCAAAGAGTATACTAATCCCAAACAACCATCATGCTTATTTTAGTGATAATGACTATGCATGAGGGACCGTCTAGTTCATAGGTTCAGATTAGCATTGAGTCAAAATTAGACTATAATAGCAATGATTGTGCATGAGGGACCATATAATTCACAGGCTTAAATTAGCATTGAGCCAGAATCAAACTACAATAACAATGACTTTGCATGCGTGACCATCTAGCTCACAAGCTTAGATTAGCTAGATTGTAATAACAATAGTTCTTGTTCTTATGACCAAGAACTATTGTTATTATAGTTTGATGAGCCGACTCAATGCTAATCTCCTGTCCTATTTTGATCTTGCCTTTCTTCAAGGCAATTGACTGTAATAACAATGACTTTGCAATGAGATACCATCTAATTCACAGGCTCACATTAGCATTGAGTCAGAATCAGAGACTGTAATAATAATAAGTGACCATCTAATTCACATGCTTAGATTAGCATTAAGTTGGAGTTAGATTGTAAGAACATATTAGACTATTAGAATTTTAGAATTTCTAGTTATAATGGCCATTATGTTATTATGATATTGGCTCTGATGACCGAGTTCTCCCATGGCAACCATCTAATCGCATGTCATGGTTAGATGATGATGTATATGGCCATCTAGGCTAAGATAGGCTACTAGCAAGCTGGGTGCATGTGCCACCGCTCCCCCCCATCATCCCATTGAATTATTATGATCTTGGCTCTGACGACCAAGAAAGTCTCCCATGGCAATCATCTAATCACACGTCATGGCTAGATGATGATGTATATGACCATCTACACTAGGCTGGGCTACGAACAAAATCTAGCGGGTGGATTGTGTGCTCTTAGCATTGATAGGCACCGAGAGTCGCACAAATTGACATAAGAAACAAAGGGAAAAAGAGTGGGAGGGTGGCAATTCTAGCTATATAAAGGCCTTAAGGGTAGAGAAATAATTCACAGCACCCAAGGAAATCCTTCTCCTACCCCTTTCCACGCTCTCCAAGCCCCTTCCATCCCTGTTATGAATCTTCTGCTATAACCTCAATGCCCCTTCTACATAATGCTGCCCAATTCATGGGTTCCATTGTTTGCCTTGGATCTCCATCCTACAACACTCCACTAGCCATAGCCATGACCAAGGGAGTTGTAGGATGGGGAGCCAAAGGAAATAGGTCTTAAGGGGTGGATTGCAAAATGGATTTATGTTTGTCGCATTTGATCCTGTTCTCAGCTATGAGTGTCCTCATGTTGGAGACCCTTCTAGGCTTTCGTTTTAGGGTCTCGACTTGTTCAAGTAGCCAAGAGTTTTTCAATGTCATGCCCTCCTTCTAGTTAGTAAGCTCGATAACAAGCTGGTATTGGTGCTGTGTTTGGAGACCGCCATGAAGAGGTGGAGACCCAACCTATAGTGGCAGAGAACTAGCTCCTACCTAAGCACACAAGGAATTTTCTATGCCTATCCATTTCCTTTTGACCAAAGGTGAGGGTAAGAAGATGTTTGGCATCTCTTATACCGCCATTGTTTTGTCAAGTTGGGGGTCCATGGGCAGGGGAGAGGAGAACTCAATCTAATAACATATCATCGTTGTTCCATCAGGCACTGAGAGAGAACTCAACTTGATGGAGAGCTACTCATAATTGAGCCCAACCTTTGGCAATGGGAGAGGAGAACTCAACTTGGTGGTGAGCTCCAACACACTGAGAGTATCAGTGTGCTGGATGTCACCACCAGATTGAAATGCTACAAATTTGGCCCAAAATGGTGGGAAAAAGACAAATCATCAAGGCAAGAGTCTCTCTCTATCACACACACATACACACACAAATGCCCAAATTGCTAAACTTTTTGCCCAAAATGGTGGGAAAAAAGACAAATCATCAAGGCGAGAGAGAGAGAGAGAGAGAGAGAGAGAGAGAGAGAGAGAGAGAGAGAGAAATCAAATAAATTTCTTTTAGCTCAAATTGGCATCTAGAGGAGGGCGCCGATGCCCTCCTCTGGATGCCAGTTTGGGCTTGAAAAAATTTCACAAATTTTGCTAGAAATATCCAAATTTAATCATGTTTGGTATCAAAACAATCGGAACACATCAAATGAGCTCATTTCTCTTGTTAGGTTCATGAAATTTTGTCTCTGGTGTGATTCTGTGCATGCTAGCTCTCCTCAAGAAGCCCTTTTGCGCTAAACATTTATCCAAAATGTGGGAAAAAAGGACAAATGATGATGGTTAAAAAGGAAAAGGAGAGAGAGAGAGAGAGAGAGAGAGAGAGAGAGAGAGAGAGAGAGAGGACCGCAATGCATGCATGAGAGAGGGGGTAGAGAGAGATGTGACAAAGTTAGACATAGACGAAGATAGAGGGTCTATACGTAGGATGAAGAGACAAATCACACACACACACACACACATAGAGCAGTGCATGCAAGAGAGAGTGGGTAGAGAGAGATGTGATAGAGTTAGACATAGATAGAGATATAGGGTTGCAATGAGGACAAGGAGGATGAAGAGAGAAAAGAGACAACAAGAATATTGTGTGTGTGTAAGATAGATAGATAGATAGATACATAGATACATAAAGAGAGAGAGAGAGAGAGAGAGAGAGAGAGAGAGAGAGAGAGAGAGAGAGAGAGAGAGAGAGAGAGCACGAAGAGAGAGATATCATAGAGAGAGGGGATGGTAAGATGTTGATAGCACACACACATACACACATACATAGATGTGTCATAAGTGGAATAGGTGGAACAAAACCTGGTTGCAAAAAAAAACTCGCTCCTCACACACTCTCTTTAAAGAAGTGTCACAAAGAGAAAGTGCTAGCATCTTTGGATTTAATCTCTTTTGTTAAATGTTTTCTTCAGATGTAATTTCTTTTGTTTCAATTTTGATGTAATACTATTATCGCAAAAACTATCAGATGTTATTTATCTTGTTTCGATTTGAATGTAGTACCATTATCGCAAAAACTATTGTTGTTGTTACTTCGGTAGTGAAAGTAACTCTAAAGAAGCACAAATGGCATATTTCTACCCTCCTTTACATTGTACTGCAACCATAGGGATCGTTGCACAAGAAACTGCTGAAAAAATTGTTGTTATTGTAGTGAAAATGGTTCACAAATGCCCTCATTTATGATTTACTACAACTGATGCGATTGCTACACAAGCAATTGTTGCAGAAGAACTAAAATAGCTCTAAAATAGGACTATATTTTCCTTAGCTTGGAACTAAAATAGCTCCAAGAACTAGTAGAAATTGTTGCACAAGGACTAGTAGGACTAAAATAGCTTCAAAATAGGAGTATATTTTCCTTGGTTTAGAACTATACTAACTCCAATAACTAGTGCGGTGTGGCTGCAAGGAAACTATCATAAATTGCAAATGTCTACATTTTCCTTATCTTGGAACTAAAATAAGCACTAAAATGACTCGAAGAACCAGTGCGATGGTTGAGAAATTATTGCACAAGGACTAATAGGACTAAAATAGCTCCAAAATAAGACTATTTTCCTTGGTTCAAAACTAAAATAGCTCGAACAACCTGCGCACGGTGGTTACAGATATGAACCTTAAGGTCCCCTTTAGGGATTGACATGGTCTTCATGCCAACATGGTGGTGTCTCCATGCCAACATCATTGTTCGAACCAGCACGGTGGTCAATGCAACAAAATATTGTGTTGCACAACACAAGATGGCAAAGCTGCACAATGACAACATCAAGGAAAAAGTTGTGTGTGATGTAGTTAGGTCATCGTGGTGGTTGCTTCATGCCAACGTGGTCGCTCCTCCATGCCACCA
Organism: Dipteris shenzhenensis; assembly: GCF_047967505.1. Classification (NCBI taxonomy): domain Eukaryota; kingdom Viridiplantae; phylum Streptophyta; class Polypodiopsida; order Gleicheniales; family Dipteridaceae; genus Dipteris; species Dipteris shenzhenensis. Next base: position 19,797,831 of record NC_141620.1, read on the forward strand.
TCATTGCAATCATGTTCTTGAGGGTGGTCTATACTTTGACTCCTTGCGTTTTGGGGAACTTGTGGACCATGATCATGAGTGCCAATGAATGCGATTGTTAGTGAGCAGTCTTGACTCTTAAGCTAAGGGCCTTAGGTATGGAGAGAAGGGGGAGATGAGATGGCAATGAATTGAGCAAAAATAGGGCACGTGTTGCAACTATGAATGCACAATTAGAAATGCCTGAAATTAGAAATGCTCATCCACAATCTTCAAGACGAGTTGTGACTAGGCAAATTGTGGATGCATTGAGTCATGCCCATGCTAGTATTCATATCCCTGAAAATGTTCCCGGGGTTGAAGGAATTGTAGAAGAGGATCTCATTACCAAAATATGCACTACCCCAATGCTTGATCCACCTTGTAAGATTGTTTACCGAGATATGGGGAGAGGATTTATGCAAGTGTCACAATCCTCTCAAAGAGCTGTTCCATGTGCACAGGGGGGAAAACATAAGTCACATGGTCTAGAGTGGGACTTTGTTATTAATGTTTGCGAGTACGTTGAGTGGAAATGCAAGTATTGTGGAATACAAAAATATGGGGGAGCACCTCGCATAAGGGGCCACTTGCTTGGTGACTCAAGAAAGAGCATTCAGCATTGTGCAGCCCCAGGAGCTCCTGCAATAGCTCACACCTTGACAAAGAAGTTGCAAGCTTCTAGAAAAATACGAAGAAGATAAATTTGCGAAAGTCAAGGTATAAGTGCAGTAGAGACTGTAAGCATACACAGTGACGGAAGTACAAGTGTTGTAGGATCCCATGCCATAACTCCTTGTGTGGAAACTAGCATGCAAATAGATCGCCACCTATGGCTCATGAAGCTAGATTGGAATCTGTGACTCCTAACTTGAGGCAACCCACGATAGTTGAGAGCATCCGGATTCAAGATTTGGAGAATGGACAGTATGTACTTGGCAGATCAATCTCGCAGTCAGAATATCCATTGAGTATCGTCAATAATGATGATATGAGGGCTGCATGGAATTGCATTGCTAACTATGGGCCGGGCTTTCAAGCCGCCTTCTTACCACACATTGTGTATGTCATTGTTAGATAAGGCATACGCAGAAGAGAAAGAGAACATAAATTGTAGCGTTTTCGAGCGACTGCATAACACCAGATGCACAATTATTTCAGACAGGTGGACAAGCATAAAACACCATGCTTTATTGAATGTGATGATTATATTGCCATGTGGGGAGGCGTTCCACACATTAATTGATGCCTCACATGTAAAGAAGTCGGGGACATATATGGCTGGTGTCTTATCAAAGGTTATAAGAGAGTTAGGCCCTACAAAGGTTGTTCAGGTTGTCATGGATAATGCCAAGAGTTGTTAAAAGGTGGGTAGAATATTGCAAAGGGAGTATACCAATTTATATGCGTCTACATGTTGTATGCATCCCTTAAATCTTGCATTGAAAGATTGGTATAAACTAGTGCCATGGTTCAAAGAGATTGCTTGTGAGGCTCGAGACATCGTGAAGTTAGTAGGATCAAAGCAACGTCTTGAAGCAATCTTTATGTCTCATGATGGTTCTACCATGTTGCAATTGCCAGCAACCACGAGATTTGCTACGTACTTCTACACTTTGCAATCTCTGGTGAAAAATAGGAGTTTTCTTATAGAGACATTTCATTGTGATGCATTTGAATGATGGATGTCAGAGTTGACCGATAGGGCAACAAAGGAGAAAATGCATGACTGGAAAGAAACATTGGGATCCCCTGCATCATGGAAACATTTTGAGGATGCCGCTAATGCTATGAAACCTATTTATATGCACTTAGGGATTTGGACTCAAAGTCTCCAACAATCGAAAAAGCATGGATGCACTTTTGGAGTATTGAGCAAGCTCTTATTGCGAGGAATCCCCCTACTCGCCCAGGCCAAGAGAATGAGAGAAGACCATTTAATGTACAAAACATAAGGAATTGTGGCAATTGTTTAGGCTGCGATGGGAGCAAGCTCATAATCCATTGCATAGTGTTTGGGTACCTTTTAGACCCCGAGTGGTGGAATATGAAGCCCGAAGAGATCCCAATAGTTATGCATGACTTTCATAAGGTGGTGCGATAATATTATCCCCACAACCATGAGTTTTCAAAGTGTTGTAGCTGGCGGTTGAGGCCATGCTTACGATTAGATCTTGTTGTGTGTGTGTAGAAAGCTCTCTCGCTTGACACTAGCAAATAGCTACAGTTGCCACCCTATGCAATAACTCCCACCCTATGCATTCTTAAATTTTTTAATTACATGAAATGCAAATGATTCTTTCAATACACGCATGCAACAAATGATTCTTTCAATGCATGCATGCAAGAAATGCAAGATAATTTCTTGAAATTTTTGGTTAAAAGCCCCCCCCGGCCTTTATGTGGAGGGCCAAGGAAACCTAGTTACAAGTCATGGTTCCAACTAGCCCTCCATCCTATTCAAGATGTGGGACCAGGAACCAGTTCTTGGACCAGGCCCCTCAGTCAAGACTTGGAGAGAGGAGGATTTTTACCTCTTCTCAATCCACTGTTAGTGAAAATGAAACCGGCAGTTGACATATATTTTGGGGTAGTAGTACTACTGCCGACAGTTTAAGGATTACCGTCATAGCAGTAGTACCACCAACGGTAAGCAACACAATACCGCTGGTAGTGTTACTACTATCGATGGTTATACTTAAACTACCTATGGTAGTAAAAATACCGCTAGTATGGTTACTACTACCATCGATAATAATGTGTAAAACTACTGACGGTACTATTAGAACTACCATTGGTACTAGGATACCGCCATTAGTGTTCCTGCTACTGCCGGTATGTATCCAGTTTTCAGGTCAAGGCCACTTGATAGCGTAAAGGCATGATTGTATATGTGAATGCATGAAATACATCATCATGACACGTAATCACAAGAAATTCATGTGATTACGTGAATATGCAATCCTTGGTGGTTAGCGCAACAAAATATTGTGTTGCGTAGTGACAGATGGTGAAGCTACGCAATGACTGGTGATAAGGCAAAATGTGTGTGAGATGTAGTCAGGACAGAGACTACGCTGTGCGAAGGAGGGCAGAGGAACAATCTTCGTTCTCATGAGTAAATGCATGTAGTGCCATGTGTCGACATCTGTGCTATTGACAATGATAAGATTGTGTCTCATTATTACGCCAGTGCGACAATCATGATGTTGAAAAAACTTTCAATGAGAGCATGACTCCGTCCCAAATTCAAAATCTCACCCACCAATGCATCGCGTCGCGGCCCTAAAATGGCCCCAAAATAGTTTCGCGATTGGCTACACCCAAGCAAACGTTGACCCTTTTTCTTACATCCTTATGATCAAGTGTTCTCCATTTTAAGATGACATTATTTCCCTTGAAGAGCTTTCACTTGGCGAAAAAAAAATTTCACCTTCACACCCCATTCTGAGATATGCATTTAATGTGATGGCACTCAAGGCTACCCTTTGAACAAAGCATAATTATAAATTTTGCTTACCATCACAACACATGATAAGGATTTGTACATCTATCTACATGTATATATGCTCTGGTACAACCACATTTCATGTCAATTAAAGCATTCCAAGTGATCAAGTCAAAGTCTAGTGAACTCTTTACAGAAGTACATGCCCTTGTATTAGGGGTTTGAATATTCTATAGGTCCAAGTCTTCTCTACCCAATCCTTATGGTAGGGTTCTCTACTCCAAATCTCAAGTACAATGAGTCTCATGAGAGTACAACTTTGATTGCTCATTTAACAAATTGTAAAAAGTATAGTGCAAACTTGGAGCTCCTACCAAGGGAATCAAAATTATATGTGTAACGTGTAAACATGTTGTTTTCATCATCATCATCATCATCTCTCTCTCTCTCTCTATCTCTCACCCCCCCTCCCCCCCCCAAAAAAAAAGAAATGTGTGAGTAATTGTAATACTACAATGCACTATGTCATACTAAATGATAGCAAATGTTAAGGAGTGTTTGTTGCCTTTCGTTTTGAAAAGATCAAGTTACACGCTTTCCAATTACTATTAGGTGCATATATTAATAGACTCCCCCCCCCAAAAAAAAAAGAAAAAAGAAAAAAAGAGAAGATCGTGTTAGAGGCTTTCCAATTACTATTAGTTGCATATATTAGTAGAACAAAATCTTGATGTAGTAGGGATTCCATCGTTTTACATCGTGCCATCATAGTAAACATTGGAATATATAGATTACTCTAAGCCTCAACTTTGTTAAAATCCATTCAAGAATCCATAAATTATGGCTAGTAGAAAGATATTACTTGAACCTAGTAGAGAGAAAAGGCTACACCCAATCACGCTTTGGCCCTTGAGAGTTTGTAAGCCTTGACAACTCAATGTATGTCTTATGCTCTCTCAATGTGTGACTTCTATATGCATAAGAGAGATATTCTATGTGAGGGAGAGAGTTTATTCAAAATTCACAACTCTTACCCTTAACAATTCATTCTATTGTGCTCTCTCTTACGTATGCATAAGAGAGAGATTTTGTCACTTGTGTGAGAAGATAGTTGATTCACAGAGAGAGAGAGAGAGAGAGAGAGAGAGAGAGAGAGAGAGAGACTACTACACATGGATCCTATTGCGACACTTAAGTACCGACGTTTAGCGTGCATGGGGTGCTAATCATCGGTATTGGAAGCGGGGTTCGTTAAGGATTGCTATATAGCGACTTTAGTGAAACGTCACTATATAGCGACATTTGCCTAAAGTTGCTATATAGCGACTTTTATCAGTTTGGTAATGGTCATTATATAGTGACACTGAGAAAGTTTTCTATAGCGATGTTTTACAAAGAGTTTTTTTTCCCATACCGACCTTAAAAGATAGTTTTTCCCAATGATAAAATTTTTTTAATTTTAATACATGTTTGATATTTTGAGAAAATAAAAGTACGAGAGCATGTACATCAAGCCTTTAAAGCTCATATATTCATGTCCAAGTTTGAGATGAAAAAATCAATAAAGAGCATTTACATCAACGGTTTTATCCTGAGCCAAGTCTAATGCACCAAACAAGTCTATCTCTAACTCTATACTAAGTTGATCTCCTATATCATCATCGTAATCATCATCGTACTCTAGCATTGTATGTTCACCTAAGAGTACTTGATCATCTTCTTCAATAAAGTGTGGTGATTCTTGATGATCGTCGTCTTCTTCCTCAATATCGTGATCTCCATCTTCCTCCCGTACGATGTCATTATGCGCATCTTCCTCTTGGCTCATATTGTGATCTTCATCTTCTTCGCTAGATTCATCTGGATAAATTGGATCTGACATTGGTAGTGGCATCTCCATATCCACATCTCTATCTTCAAAAATTTGCTTACTTCGTGGTGCAACTTGCTTGGATCACGTAGCACCATCTTGGATCAGAACAATCTGAATGAAAAACCACCTATATTGAAGGTGGGTGCCAAATGTCATCAATTATATATATGAAATTATGCTTAAGTACATGTATCAATGGATCTTTAAAAACAAAAGCTTCGATTAATTAAATCATTAGTGTGCACCTGTTCACAGTGCTTGAGAAGAACAGAAGTATCACTTTCATTGGTCCAAAGTTTGGTGGAGTCTATTGCAAAGAAACTGCTACTATCTTTTCTCATTGTCACATGGGGACAGTTGTAAATAGTTCTAAACCATTTTACATTAAGAATGAAAATACTAAATCGTCTGAAATCAACTTCATAGATTTCACGTATGGTTCCACAATAATTCAACTATGAGGAGAGAAGATTGATATCCAAAGCACTTGCTCAACTATCTTGTGTGAAGTTAGCCATGACTCCACATTCATATGTGACTCTCTTTGAATCGATGCGTTCCACGTGAAAATGTCATCCATATGACCATAATGCACTGTACTTTTTGTACTGCAAAAGAGCATCATTAAAACAATGAAGATGCATCTATTTTATAGTGTATATTGCCACAAATAATTACTTAATTACATCAAGAGGTAAGAAACTTACATGCATCATACATCTAGATGATAACTCTCACTCGCGCTTGTTTATTGTCTCTCCATCACGTTCGGCTTTACGTAGAGCCAGTTGTAGCCAATCAAGTGACATGTGAGTGGGGAGAAGAGCCAGATCCCGTGGATATGGTTGTGATTGCCTGTACATTACTCTAAATCTCGTCCTTGCATTTATTCTTTTTGCTTTGGCCGCTTCATATCTCTCAATCCACTTCTGCATCTCCTTGCTATTGAGGATACAAAACGTATTGAATTTCTCCATTTGCTCTCGCTCATCTTTCTTTCAATCCCTTTTCCTTGGGAAACCTCTCCAATGATGTGATCATCATCCTTGTTATGCCAAGCTTGCGGCATATCGAGGTCTGCGGATGCAAGAAACTCTGTGATATATACTAATGACTCTTGCACAAGCCATCCCTCTGCCATGCTTGCTTCTGGTCTCGCTCTTTGTCTTACAAATCCCTTCAAAGTTTTCATAAACCACTCGAGAAAAAACATCTACCGACTATGAACAGTACCTGCAATGGCCACCTCATCAACTATGTGCACAAACAAGTGCACTTGAGTTATCATAATGCTCGAGGGAAAGTGATTCTCAAGCAAGCATATGGCTTCGATGGATTCCACCCGTCTTCTCGATGCTCGATATGGAGATCTCTTTTTGAGATATCCACCTATTTCACATGCCCATGTAAGATAATTTATAATCGGTCTAAATATTGTGCAGGTTAAATTGAAGAAAATGCAATCAATGTGATTTGATAGTAAGCATACCTCAAGCACCCTTTTATTGTAATTGGGAGGATGAACTATCAAAGTAACAAAGAAGTCATGTCAACAATATAACATAATCATAATTACACTAACACATCACGATTATCGGTACACTAATCCTACAGCTTTGAATACTTATAAGACCTTGTGCCAATCATGGGACTTGATCCCACTAAGCTTATTGTCCTTTGAAGATTCTCCTTTCAAGCAACACATGTACCCTATGGGTGTTTGAAAAGAGGTAATGTCCACCTTGACTGCTGCCTCCTCTCTTGTAGAGAGGATCCATGTTGCTTTCGAGAGGATAACTTTTTCCGAAGCATGCACTTGGGACCACAAACGAGACATGTCCTATTCATAGCACACAAGTCTTCTCGCACTCCTCTCGAGTCTTTGGAACCAACCAAGTGTGCCCAAATAGTAGCCCCCACATTCTTGAAGATATGCATGGGATCCAAGAGATGATTGATTTGTAACTGACCCCAATAAGGAAGCTCATGAAAGATTGATAGCCTCATCATACCAGGAGGAGGTTCCTCTCCATTCACCCTCCAAGCCTAAATCCAGTCACTTGCTTTCAAACATGGTGGTGGTGGATCAAGCTGACCTCCATGCATGAGATGGTCCAGTAGAAGGCATCGAGCATGACCTTCGTAAACATTTTTCCTCATATGTTTGGAGTATCGTGCAAGCGATTTCAAACCCAGTCCACAAATAAGACAAGCATAGTACCTACTTGTAACAAGTCCTGCACGCATGCATGAATGTAATAGTATAAGACATGCGTGCGAAAGAGAGTCATAAAAGCATAATCCTATAGTATACATGTAAAGACACAACCACGTACTTGCACACTCTCCATATCCTGGGTAGTCATGCATGGTCCACATCAAGATACCCCCGATCGAAATATCATTGGTATGTCTAGGAGCTCTGGAAATATCAAAGACCCGCACTCCTCTCCATAAGATCTGTAACTCCTCTATCAAAGGTGCCATGTACACGTCCATATTTTTGGCCTTGTACTTCCCTGGCACAAGTAGTGCAAGCATGATGTGTTTCTTCTTTATTATTAGCCATGGTGGGATATTGTAATTCACCAAGACTATGGGCCATGTCGACTAAGATGCCGAGCATAACCCAAAAGGATTCACGCCATCCATGGCGAGCCCAAGATGTAGTACAACTAGCACCCTCATACAACTGTGTTGATTGCAACTCTCACATTTTGACCTCAGACTCTGACATCACTTTGCTTGCAGATTCAAGATTGAGACAAGCCCATAGTTTAGACATCCTAGCACCCTCGTACAACTGTGTTGATTGCAACTCTTGCATTTTGACCTCAGACTCTAACATCACGTGTACATGTGATGTAGTGCCCTTAAAAATAGAATCCACCATGTCCACCATACCCTCGTCATCATCCGAGAGACTATAGTCTCGCTCAAAGTGTGAAGGTATATGTGCACCCTCGTCACCCTCCTCATCATGTTTCAATATTTCGTGTAAATATAATATCTTGTCTCAAGGTTCCGTGTCATATGGTATCCAATATTAACCACAAACTCAAATAGCATTGACTGACTGATAATCCATCACCACATGCAACATTAACGGTGGGTACTGGTTTGGGCTTCTCCCCATACATCCGCAAGTGGCGCATGATAATACAACGTTGATGTCGTACTTCTTGCTTGCAATGAGTGTAATGACAATACAACCTCTCTGTAAGCCACTCTGTGCTCCCGAGCATTGGCGCATTACTTGACGAGCTTCCACTCATCCCTTCCATTTGCACACTTCCAAAATCACAACATGAGTTGCAAGGAAATCTATTAAGATCCAAAAAATAGCCACCCATGAGCTTCTTTTCTCTCTTCTAATAATAAGTGCCCTGAATTGTCGCTATATAGCGACTTTTTGCTCTATTCCGTCGCTATATAGCGACGGAACAGGGCAAAGCGTCGCTATATAGCGACTGACCAGCGTCGCTATATAGCGAAGTTGGGAGCTTAAACCCGAAACCCCGCGTGATACTTTCTTTAGCATTTCTATCGCAGGAAAAGCAACAATCTCTTCTTCCACCTTAGATTTGATGACCTCACTTTCCTCCTCTATATTCTCCAGTCCTCACCACTACTCAGCCCCTCTTCTAACACTTGTCTCACTCTCCACCCTTCTCTCTCTTTGCTTGTGTGAAAAGAAGTTTTTCAAGAATGTGAGTCTCTTTAAGCAATGTAGGTTCGTTCTTTATGAGATTTCATTTTGTGAGTGTTGAAGCATGTTTCTCCTTGTATTGCTAAGGCTACGTGCTAGTTTTCATGCTTGATTTCCAAAGGTTAGAGACAAAAAACGAGATTTTGTGAAAGAAAGAAGACTCACCTCTTCTCTTTTTGGTATTTCTCTTCCTCCTCTTTCTCCTTGTTTGTAGGTTTATGCTTTCTCCTTTTTTGTAGGCTTATGCTTGTCTTCTCAATCCAATCCCTTTAAGAAGTTGCTTCTCTAAACTCCTCCTTTCTCTAACTAGTTATTTGAAAAATGGTATGTTTCCTCTCTTTTGTAGGGCTAGTCCACAAAACACCGAGTGGGACTATTCCAGGTAAGAAAGTCCTTCCTCTTTTTTCCTCTTGTTATTTTTGTTATTTGCATTGGCTTGCAGCTAGCGCCTTTAGTGATGGGCATAGGAACCCTCTCTTCCCCTATTCCCTCTTCTTTCCCTCTCTTTTTCTCTTCCTTCTCTTCTTTTTCCCTCTTCTTTATCCCCTCTTTCAATCTCTTTTTCCCCTCTTCCTCCTTTCCTTCTCTTCTTTTTCCCCTCTTTCAATCTCTTTTCCCCTCTTCCTTCTCTTATGTTTATGCTCTTTTTCCCTCTTCTTTTTTCCCTCTTTCATCCCCTCTTTCAATCTCTTTTCCCCTCTTCTTCTCTTATGTTTATGCTCTTTTTCCCAGTTCTTTTTCTCCTCTTTCAATCTCTTTTCCTCTTTTCCCCTCTCTTTCCTCTCTCTCAATCTCTTTTCATAAGCATATGTATTTGCCTATGCTTATGTATGAGCATATGCTCATATGCTCATGCATAAGCACAAGCTTATGCTTTCTCTCTTTTTCTTTTATGCTCATATGCTCATGCATAAGCGTAAGCATATACTTTCTTTCATTTTCTCTTATGCTTATGCTCTTTTTCCCGCTTCCTTCTCTTATACTTATGCTTATGCATGAGCATATGTCTCCTTCTCTTTTCCTCTCTCTTTCCCCCTCTCTTTCCCCTCTCTCAATCTTTTTTCATAAGCATATGTATTTGCCTATGCTTAAGCTTTGTCTCTTTTTCTTTTACACTCATATGCTCATGCATAAGCATAAGCATATCCTTTCTTTCCTTTTCTCTTATGCTTATGCTTTTTTTCCCTCTTCCTTCTCTTATGCTTATGCTTATACATGAGCATATGTCTCCTTCTCCTTCTCCTCTTTTCCTCTTTTCCTCTCTCTTTCTTCCTCTCTTTCCCCTCTTTCGATCTCTTTTTATAAGCATATGTATTTGCCTATGCTTAAGCTTTCTCTCTTTTTCTTTTATGCTCATATGCTCATGCATAAGCATGCAGAGCATATGCTTTCTTTCCGTATCTCTTATGCTTATGCTCTTTTTCCCTCTTCCTTCTCTTATGCTTATGCTTATGCATGAGCATATGTCTCCTTCTCCTTCTCCTTCTCCTTCTCCTTCTCCTCTTTTCCTCTTTTCCTCTCTAGCAATTAGGTTGGTCTAAACATAGTTGGTACTTTTAAAATTGAAAATTTTAGTCACATCCCTCTCAACTTTGGTCCCATTGGGATCATTCAGATGCTACATGTAAATGTCCTTAAGTGATAGAGGATTAATCCCCATTGTCGTCGTCACACAAACAAAATTTCCTTAAAGCGTCATGTCAGGGAATCGTATATTTTAGCAGATAGAATTCATTATGCTTCTCTTTATTGGCCGTATGCATGCTTTAATTTAAAGTCTTTCATGCCACTGCATGTTGGGAGATAGTCTATGCTGATGACTTGGAAGGGGCCTACGGGCTAGCTACCAAGTTTCCTTAGATAGTAGACCATTGCTCTGAGTTGTCCTGAAATCTTGAAAGTGCCAACAACGAGGTGACTAAGACAAAGCCCTGAGTTGCCCCTAGGGCTTGAACTCAGGACTAGCACATACACACCCACACATTTTAGTCGCTTGTACTAAACAATATTGGCACTATTCCCCTCCTCCTTGATACATCCTTTCTCAAATAGTAGATCATTGTTTTCCTCTTTCCGTATACATCCTTTCTCCAACCCCATTTTGAACTCCTCAGAATGCAACTCAAACCTATAATGCCTTGACGTTTTGGCTTAAGGAACACAAAGCAGGTGGTTGGAACTTCAATCTAAAATTGGTAGGTGAGACGTTCCACGTCTATTTGGACTTGCTTCGAATTGGACTCTTATTGGCCTATGGCACTTCAATTCAGAGTCTTCATGGCATTGCATCTCAAGGGATAATCGATCCTGGCAACTTGGAAGTGGCCTACGGGCTAGTTACCAAGTGTTCGTGTCATCGGTGGACCGGTATGTAGCATGCCATGTCATCAACTACACAAGGGACTTGCATCTAAACATGGCTCCCTACAAAGTCCAGCCACATGTTGTCTCTATGGTTCCAAGTAGTACAATCTGCAGGGATCCTCAAGGTGTCATCGGTGGACCGGTGTGTAGCATGCCATGTCATCAACTACACAATGGACTTGCATCTGAACATGTGTTGTATTCTAGGGATGATGGGAAAATGTCTCAAGACCTTCACTAGGATCATGTCACCCAACAAGTCATGTCTATAGTATTGTGCCCCATACTCTGGACAATTAACCAAATCTCCATACCCATGATGAAACAAAATACAATCATTAGGGCAAGTGGATGCTGTCATAATCCATCCCAACCATTGTCAAAATCTTCTTTGCTTCATGTCTAGAATTGGGCCCATGGTATTTGGGGCAGGTAACATCTTTTGGAGCAACCAATTGCAATTTGCATATCCAAGAAACCTCATCCTCCTCTAGAGAATCATCTGCATGTATATCCTTTTGTATATCGACTCGTTTGAGTGATTTTATATCACTCTTTTCAAAAGGGTAATTTTGTAACAAACAATGTTGTATATCTTTGACATGTATATGCTTCTGTTGCTCGATCGGTCCATTTGAGCGATTTTGTATCACCCTTTTCGTAAGGGAATTTTGTAATAAAAAACTTTTTTTGGTAATTACTTTAAAAAAACATTAGTGGGGCTAAATAGGGCTTGCTGTGGGCCTGTTTAGCCCCACTAGTGCTTTTTTTAAAGCTCTATTAATCATCACTATATAGCAACGTTTACCATGTCGCTATATAGCAATCTTTTCATATGTAGTTGTGACATCTGCTATAGAAAACATTCAATAATTAACCAAAGTAATTAAGCAATTGTCGTGGCCCAAGGTGACTGCATATCGCAGCTTCTCAAAGGAAACAAGATTTAAATCTTAAGCTCTCTACTTGTGTTGAGGGACTTAAAATCAAGATTTTTTGCTCTCTTTCTCCTCCCTCTTTTTGCTAAATGTGTTGACTCATTTCTCTTTAGTCCATTTGATTCCTGTCTTTTTTTAATTTTTAGGGAATTGATGAGGCAATCATCATCATCTATTTCTTTTAATGCTATAGGGATGTCAGAACTGGGTCTTTACCATTCTGTGTGTCTCGCATGAGACAGTGTCCAATGCTTCATCTTGTGCTTTGTGTCTCCCATGGGACTATTAATATCATGAAGAGGAACTCCCTCATCACCAAATGGATGGGTTTTTGCCTTGTGAGACTAGATGGCTCTAAAAATTGATCCTAAAAATAACAAATTTCTTATATCTTTAGGCAAGCCTGACTCATCTAGCACGGTGGTTGTAATAAATGACTTGAACAAATTAGCACTCTGCAATGCTAGAATTTAGCACTTAGCACTCTATAATGTCAACACTTACAATTGTTATGGTAGCACTTAGCACATAAGACTCCGCAATGCTAGCACTTAGCACATAAGACTCCGCAATGCTAGCACTTAGCACTTAGCCCTTAGCACATAGGACTTAAAAAACTATTATACGAGATCTTGAGGACCCAAGTACAATAGACCATTGCTTCCATACATGCTTCCTGAGATAGAAGACCACTCGTGATACATCCTTGCTCCAACCCCATTGGGTGTTTATAGACTACGGCTCATCTAGACTAAGGGTCATCTGGGCTGGACAAATCTTGCCCGTTCATGATCTATTGGCATGCTCAAGTAAACGCTCTGAGTTTACTCTGAGAATGCAATTCAAACCTATCATCCCTTGACAGTGAGCCTTAAGGAATTGATTATTGGTTGGGAACTTCAAACCTATCATCCCTTGACACTCTGCCTTTAAGGAATTGATTATTGGTTGGGAACTTCAATCTAAAATTGGCCGGTGGGATGTTAGACGTCCACATGCTCTCTTTCTATTTCTTCCAATTTGTCCCTTTCGCGTCAGCATTCAGCTCCTGTGATGGCGCTGGTTGATCAATCGGTGGAATTTCGATCGCGTAGCTCTGGAGTTAATTCGGTGAATCAACACTGACAGCAGCAGCTCGGAGCATCGCCCTGCAAAGCGTCCAAACGAATCGTGATTCCGAGAAATTGCGATCGTATCGTGAAGCTCGAGTTGTTTGGGAGTGATTCGGTGAAGAGCGTGCGAGATCGGCGACTTGCAGCGTCGGAAGAGCGGCTGGTGGTGATTCGAACCATTGCGATGGTGCAGCTTGGCGGTTGCGATGATACGGTGAATCCCGTGTAAGTAAGAGCCGGCGTCGCGAGAGAAGAGTCCAAACCGACCTTGCCACAGGGCAAGCCGTAGAAGGCCAGCTCGGGGAGCTGCTGTCCCTCTCCGGATGAATCTACGCGGAAAAGCTGTAGATAGGGCAGATCACGGTGAGGCGACTGGCTGAGGCGATTGAGGAAGTGCATACACGCGTCAATGGCTATGGTGAACCGTAGCTAGTGCGGCCGGATGAAGGAACCTCATCGGCAAGAGAAGCTTTTCGAGAAAAGAAGACTGGAGTCTGGAGAGCTGGCCCGCTGCTTGCAGTCTTGCACATGGGAGGCTGATAGATTCGATTTCTTTTGCCGTTGCGCGAACAGCGACCGTTTTTGTTGTTGTGGGTTGACAAAGGGGCAAAGCGGCCGGCGGGGAAAAGTTCAAAGTCGATTATTGGCGATAGCTGGGGATAAAAGCGTTGCGGAGGGTAATGTATACCGAAGGAGCAGAGAAAGGCGGGTGTGGTGATGCATTGCATGGACGAAGGTGAACGATGGCGCAGTCAGAAAAAACGGCAATAATGGATGATGAAGATGAACGATGGCGCAGTCAGGAAACGGCAATAATGGATTAAAAGATGAACGAGGGCGCAGTCAGAAAACTAGAAGAATAATGCAGGATGCGGAAGGTGGAGCGGATCAGAAATTGTAAAGTGCGGAAGATGAATCATGGACGGAACTTCAAGGAAGGTTGGCGGGGAGAGGCAATGCAATGCGGATGCGAATTCTACGAGAATTGGGAGAAGAATGAGTCGTTGGCGATGGAAAGGTTGAAAAGTTTGCTCTGTGGAGTGCTGCAAGAACGTTGGATTCGAATTTCATATAAAAAATTGATGAATCAAAGCATCGCATGAGAAGAACGTGGGCGATCAGAAAAATCATCTTATCAAATTATCAAACCATAAATTATCATCAATCAAAGATGGGCGATTACAAAAATCATCTTATCAAATTATCAAACCATAAATTATCATCATCAATCAACCATCGTCTGATAGACAAAGTGTCAATCAAACATTTGTAAGGTCAAAAGATCACGTCTCTTGTCGTCCAACTTTGACAACCACGACCACAGTCCATTTCAAAAACAATCTATTTCGTGGATCTTGACAGCCCATTAAATTTATTATTATACTTTCTCTGCATGCTCCTGTTTTTTTGGCTATATCATTCGCATCACATCATTTCCTGAATCCTCCTCATCATCATTATTCTCTCGTCAGCTGCTCAGCTTCAGCTGTCCCGCTTTTGTTGAACGTTGTCGGTTGAGACCTTGACTCCTGATGAGCTCCTGCATGCGTATATTTGAAGAGTGTAGCTGGGCTTCTTCTGGTCCCGGCTTCAAGTTGCCGCATTGCTAGCACTGTAGAAAGCAATATTCCGTTTCCCACTCCCACTCAATCACACACACACACACTCTCTCTCTCTCTGGCCAGTACCATGCACGAGAAACTTTGTAGACGGGTCAAATTCGTGGGCGAAACCGCACGAGAAACTTTGTAGACAAATTCGTGGGCTAAACCCCAAGTCTTCATTTGAGCTCCTCTTCTTGACAATCTGCACATTTCACACCCTTTCCATGTGCATTATGGCCGGTCTACACCAAGAGCGTGCACAAGTATAGATTGCATTTGATCAGCACACTACGCTCCCATTTATAAAAGAAACTTGCAGGGAAGTATCTTGAGACTTGTAAGAGTACCTTCGATGGCTCATGTAGATTCACCTTCACGTTCAAATGTCCTCCACACGTCACCCCAGTCGAATAAGTTCACTGCGGCCTCTCCTCAATCTGGATATGGCGAACCGGAGGAGGAATTGACGCGTTCTACTAGTCGAGACGACGATGGCCAGCCAAGGCGGACTGGTAGATCCCTCCTTTTGTATCGATCGAAAACTGCGTTTCTAATTCGTTGTCCGTCCTAAAAGTCTATCCTGTGTGCTCTGAAAGCTTGCGTTCCGGATGTAAGATGTACTTGGAGGTCAGATTCGCTGCAACATGAGTCATTAATTGGATTCTCAGTCTGCTCAGAATTCCAAGAAGGGTGCCATGGTGCTCAACGTTGAACAGGCAGTAATTTTTATCGACTTAGCTTGTGCGAGCAGTTTGGTTTAAATTACGGACCTAGATGGAAACACGTGGCTAGATTTAAAGCAAGGTTTCTTTTCACAGGCATTTCCTTTCTCGTCAATTCACGAACGTTTCTCATCAATCTTGTGTTTGTCTGTAGGGACCGTATCGACAGCATCGCCTCACATCATAACCGCGGTCATAGGCTCAGGAGTACTTTCTTTGCCATGGAGTATGGCTCAGTTGGGCTGGATTGCAGGGCCACTGGTCCTGCTCTTGTTTGCAGTCGTGACATACTATACATCCATTTTACTTGCAGATTGCTACAGATCTCCAGATCCTATCACAGGGAAGCGGAATTACAAGTATATGGACGCTGTCAGATCCAATTTAGGTCCATTCAACATCTTAAAATTTTATTCGTTCTCCACTTATCCCTATCTTGGACAGAAATCATAGAAATAAGGAAACATAATAATCTCAAATCAAACCTTCTATCTCGCTGAACAAACTGCATCGCTTCTCATTCTGTGTGATCGAGCATAACCTGCGTGGATATGCCTAAAATTTGCATTATTGGATTGATCTCATTTATGATTTTTCCCTTGGAAGGCTTGCAACGTAATTTGCCAAAGAGCAGTCTGTAAGTTCGCAGTGTACTTCAGGCCAACGCAAGGAAATTGGAATTTCTTCCATAATGTGGTCTCAAGTTACTCATAATTTGGAGTTTTCGTCTCAAAATGTCATTTTAAAGGTCATTTTGTATTCTCGGGGCTTGATTTGTTCTCCCTCGCGCCCCTTCTGCAACCTCCTGGAAAGCCTCTTCACACCAAAGCTGATTTTGCCTTCCGCTCTGCTCCTCTTACTTCACTCTCCATTCTCTTCTCCTGGCCCTCTGCATCCCTTGGCACCTCTTTCGTTGCCCTGCCTCCTTTTTCTTTCCCAAGGAGGAGTTTGAAGCTTATCTGGTTTCTGTGGAACAGCCTAGATTTGGTGACCTTTGGTTTGGCTAAGGGCCTCATGGGGGCTTTGCTCCATTCCCACTGCCTTCAAGATCCTCCTCTCTGCCTAGAATAAGCAACACTGATGAACAGGTCGAGAGCTTAGTACATGAAGTTCAAAGATAAACTCAATCAAGTTAGGGACTCGTTTCAGGTCAGCATGTGCATCAAGACTCTGGACTAGGTTATCATTCATGGAGGAGAGAGCCAGGTGCTCCCTTAGTCCTTGTAGTCCATTGGTACCGTGGCTTTACAAATGATGATGTGAAGATGAAGCACCACATTCCTCTATCATTGGTTACCCTGCATTTCCTGCATTTTTCACAGAAGTGCCATGACTTTATCAGATCCATTGGTGCGTAGTCAGCTTTTGTCCTCATGGAGAATGGAATCCTGAAGGTTTGAGTGGTGGTTGCTGACCCCAATATTCTATCCCTAGAAACCTTATGGAGAACCTAACAGCATTGACCTTCCTCACAGAATTGATGTGCCAGCTGGATTTTCAGATGAGTCTCAGGTGCAGAGGCCTTGGAAAGGGAAAGTACATCAACAAGAATGAGGGGCGCAAGGCAAAGGGAGGCTTGTGTGGAGTTGAGAGGTGAGGCTGTACCTGCTGTGGATTGCATGGCTCTTGCTGCTCTGATCCTTGAGATCTTTTATGGCACCTCTCCTGCTAAAGAATCTTAGCAATGGGAGGATATAGGATGGGAATTGGAAAAGGTATTCCCATCCATATTCAAGTGTTTTCTATCCTATTCCCATCCCGCCATATGATAAGAGTCAAAAGAACTAGGATGGGGTTAGGTGGGAGAAGGGCATGGCAGGGGGGGGAGAGAGGCAAGGGTATAGGAGACAGGGACTTAGGGCCTTAGCACATGGATGAGAGTAGGATGGTTAAAGGATGGGAATCGTCATTATTTCCATCCTAGACCACTTGGTCTACAATGGCTTTAGAAAGGGAATAACCATGTTTTCTCCATGGCCTAAAGACTTCGGGAGCTACATTGAGACCCCCTTTTTAGGAATTGGAAAGGATGGGATGATGACATGTTTCCTTGTCCCCACCTCATAAAGAAATGAAATGATCCAACCCCCTTCCATCCCCACCTCCACTCTTCCTTCTTCTGATCCCTTTCCCTCCGTTCTCATGGAGATTCCAATCTCGTCTTCCTCCTTCCTCTACCTCATCCTCTCCCTCTAGCCTCTGATCTCCAGTCTGCTACATTTCCTGGGATCCTTCTCCTCCCAGAACTCTTGTTCCCATGCAGCCAGATCTCTCTTCTTGCCCTATGCCACACCTCATGTCCCCCTAGTTCCCCCTATGATCCTTGTGTCTTTCATTGCCAAAATTTCCTTCATCAAAATTACTTCCTTCTTAGCATCTCTCTCTCTCTCTGTCTCTCTCTCTCTCTCTCTCTGTGCTCTTGTGGTGCCTTGTCATTGCTCCTTTCCCATTGTAGTTTCTCGGCATCTAAAGCACTGCACTTAGCCTCTAGTTCCTGCATATCAGCCTTCACGGTTCCCAGCCCAAAATCCAATACTCTAGAGGCTGAAAGTTTTCCACCACATGGGAAATGTCATTCATGTATTGCCTAAGGTCTTCTGCCGTGGCCAAGCTTAATCTATGGAATGGTGTGGCATCGCCATTTGGTGCTTCTTGTGTCATCATCATCATCATCAATGTATTTATGAGGGAATATTAACATCAACAAGCAACTAGATAAAGAGGAAGAATGCTAAGAGAAAGAAAGTTTTGGAAAAAGAGACATATGCTCATGCTTTCCTCTTTTCCAATCTCTCTTTCCTTTCCCTCTTCTTCTCTCTTCTCCTCTTTTCCCCCTCTTTTCCCTCTTTCATGCTCATGTTCTTATGCTCATGCATAAGCATAATCATGCGCATATGTCTCCGTCTCTTATGCTTATGCATAAGACTCCTCTTATGCATAAGCATAAGCATGAGCATAAGAGAAGAAGACATATGCTCATGCTTATGCTTATGCATGGGCATAAGAGAAGTACACATATGCTCATACATAAGCATAAGCATATGTCTCATTTTTCCTCTTCTTCTCTCTTTTTTCCCTCTTTCTCCTTTCCCTCTTCTTCTCTCTTCTCCTCTTTTCCCCCCTCTTTTCCCTCTTTCATGCCCATGTTCTTATGCTCATGCATAAGCATAAGCATGAGCATATGTGTACGTCTCTTATGCTTATGCTTATACTTATGCATAGGACTCCTCTTATGCATAAGCATAAGCATGAGCATAAGAGAAGAAGACATATGCTCATGCTTATGCTTATGCATGGGCATAAGAGAAGTAGACATATGCTCATGCATAAGCATGAGCATATGTCTCTTTTTCCTCTTCATCTCTCCTCTTTTCCCTCTTTCATGCTCATGTTCTTATGCTCATGCATAAGCATAAGCATGAGCATATGTCTACATCTCTTATGCTTATGCATAAGACTCCTCTTATGCATAAGCAAAAGCATGAGCATAAGATAAGAAGACATATGCTCATCCTTATGCTTAAGCATGAGCATAAGAGAGCCTGTTAAGTGTTTTCAAAGAAAAAGTCGTTTTTTGAGCTTTTCTTTGTTCCGTTCGATGACAAAGACTCCGTATTGACTTGTAGAGGCAATTATTGCTTGCTTTTGGTGTCCACTTCACTTCAAGAGCTTGGAAACACCTTCATTCTTGAATCTAGGATCATTTCATTGGATTTCTGACTCACTGTGTCAGTTTTCTGCCCGGGTGTTCGAACTCAAGTTTGGAGCAACCATTTGCACATCTATTAGTTCGGATGGACTCAGGAGGTCCTAAAACTT
Organism: Dipteris shenzhenensis; assembly: GCF_047967505.1. Taxonomy (NCBI): domain Eukaryota; kingdom Viridiplantae; phylum Streptophyta; class Polypodiopsida; order Gleicheniales; family Dipteridaceae; genus Dipteris; species Dipteris shenzhenensis. The sequence goes on from NC_141620.1 coordinate 19,817,438, forward strand.
CTATGTTGCTCATCATTCACACTCGGGTTGAGTTTACAAATAGCTTTGTTTCCAAAAACGTTTTTCAATCTGTGTGTTGGACCCAGTGATTCAGACCACAATTTCCAAAGCCATCTATCCCATTGTGTTCCGGACGCCCAAAAACCCCTACCTGTCAGTTCTTACGTGATTCGGTGGAGGATTTTCAGAGTTATGGATCTCTGTGTATTCGATTTCATCTCTCTGTTATGCATTTTTCATTCTAAGGTTTTGAAACCTTAGATTTATGCCACATGGCAGTGGATAAGTATTGACTCCCATTTCTCACTCATCGGTTGGGATTTTGGAGTTTTGACAGAAGAGAGATATTTGCAGATTTTTTTACTGAGTGCGATTATGCAATGGCGCCCATGTTTTGAGGCATCTGAGGTTCTATTTTCAGTAGTGGTCATTACCGTGGGACTATAATTTCTTGAGCATACCTTATGCAGATCACTCTGGTTGCAGTTTGAGCAATGTGCGCTCATTCGTGGTGTGCATTGGGTTGCAATGGATGATTTATAGGCCATTTGGATGCATTGCGGTCCTTATTGGATGCAGTGATAGGCCCAAATTACCTTGTGGGATGCTATTTTTATGGACGCTTTGCACATGGATGCTATTTTATGCTGAGGGACAGCTTTGAGACATTGCAGGTGATGCACTAATAGTGCTATGCTCTCTTGGATGAGATATTATTAATGCATATGCCAGTGGAAGGTGTTTATGCTTGAGTCATTTGGCACTTATTGGCATTTTAGATTGCCATTGCAGTTGGCATTTTCTTTTGGGCCAAATTTGCTCATATGGATGTATAGTATATGCACATGAGTTAGATGCTTTGAGACATGAGTTTTGGTGATATTTCACTCTATTGTGGCATACACATTTGGGTGCACCTGGTATTTGGTGTGATTCTTTCTTGTAAGCACTAGCATTTGGGATTTTTGCTTCATTTGCATCATGGCATCCTCTTCCATGTCTGAAAAGGAGCTTTTTAGCTTTAAAAAGTTTGATCGGACAAACTTTTCTTTGTGGAAAGAACAAATAAGGGATGTGCTTATATTCAAAAGAAGCAGATTAACCCTTGGCAGGGATTGAAGCTAAGCTTGCAAATATTTTCGAGGATGATTGGAATGAGTTGGATGCATTAGCAAAATCTACTATTAGACTTCATCTTGCAGAGTCAGTTTATTTCACAATAGTAAATGAGCAGACTACGGAAGATTTGTGGAAGAAACTGTGTGCCACTTATGAAAAGGAAACTGCCTCTAATAAAGTTTACCTCATGAAGAGGTTGTTTGAGCTGCAGATGAAGGAAGGGGTCTCCATTGCTTCTCACTTGAATAAATTCAATATTATTTTCAGCCAGCTTCAGGTTCAAAAGATGAATTTTGATGCAGAGACTAAGGCAATATTTCTCTTATGTTCATTGCCATCCTCATGGGATACTTCTGTATAGCTGTCAGTAACTCTACACCTGGTGGAGTACTGAAATTTGATGATGTTGTGGGTAGCTTGTTGGCCTAGGAGATTAGACGGAAGTCTATGGACGGCAACAAGCAAGATGCAGCCTTAACTGTGCAAAGGGGAAGATCACAGTTCAGGGGGAAGTCCCAAGAAAGAGGGAAGTCTCGTAGCAAATCCAAGGCATGGAACATTGAGTGTTACCACTATGGCAAGAAGGGCCATATGAAAAAGGATTTCTACAAGCTGAAAAGAGAGCAAAAGGATAAGAAAAAGAATGCAAATGGGGGTGCAAATCAAAAGGAAGAGAGTCCAAGGAAGGACAAAGGAAAAGTGAAGATTGAGGAGATTAATGCAGTCACACATGATAGTGACAATGATGTTTTCTTCATGTCTAGTTTATCTACAAAGTTGCTTACCACTTCAGATGATGCATATTCCCAAGATTGGATTTTGGATTCTGGTGCTTCATTCCATGTTACTCCCCATAGGGAATGGTTCTCCACTTATGACAGTGGAAAGACAGGTTGTGTGCATCTTGGAAATGACTATGCATGTGACATAGTCGGAGCAGGTGACATAAAGTTTTCTTTTGCAAATGGGTCTGCATTTATTTTGAAACATGTGACACAAGTGCCTAAGTTGACCAAGAGTCTTATTTCAGTGGGTCAGCTAGATGATGTTGGTTTTCACACCACTTTTGGCTTTCAGAGTTGGAAAATTTAGAAGGGCTCCATGCTTTTGGCCAGGGGTGCCAAGTGTGGGACTTTGTATCCCTTACATGTATCAGGGGTATTTGATCATGTTGTTGCAATAATAGAGCAGCCAAGCACTTCTTTGTGGCATTGCAGGTTGGGGCACATGAGCCAGAATGGAATGAAACTCTAATGCCATTTGGTTTATGTACCGAATTTGAGTTTCTCTGATTTTGAATTTTGTGAGCATTGTCTCTATGGGAAGCAGACTAAATCAGCCCATAAAAGAAGGGGAAAGAAAGAGTTTGAAAAGCTTGAATTGGTGCATTTAGACGTATGTGGCCCCATGCCTACACGGTCATTCGGTGGGGCTGAATACTATGTGACATTCATTGATGATGCAACTAGGAAAGTGTGGGCTTATGCTATAGCTCAGAAGAGTGATGTGTTCCAAGTATTTCAAAAATGGCTCGCCTTGGTTGAAAATTAGTCAGGTAGAATGCTTAAATGCCTACAGACTGACAATGGTGGAGAGTATCTCTCTCATGACTTTCAACATTTCTATGATACACGTGGGATTAAGAGGGAGCTCACATCCCCTCCTACTCCAAAGCAAAATCCAGTTGCAGAAAAGATGAACCATACCATTCAAGAAAGGTTGCAATGCATGCTTTCCAATGCAAGTCTTTCTAGTGGTTTTTGGGTTGAGGCAATGAAGGCTGCAGTGCATGTGATCAATAGATCACCTAGTAAGAGTTTGGATGTTGGTACTCTTGAAGAGGCATGGAGTGGCAAGAAGCCCTCTTACTCTCATTTGCATATATTTGGGTGTGAGGCATATGCACATGTGCCAAAAGAGCTTCGAAAGAAGCTAGATCCTAAGTCTAGGAAATGCATCTTTCTGGGTTATGGTGAAAGTGGAGAGATGGGCTATCATCTCTGTGATCCAGAAGCAAAGAAGATCATATACAGCCATGATGTAGTCTTCAATGAGAAGAAGATGCATAAGGCACCCATGAGGGATGTGGAAATGAGGAGAATCACTTTCTAGGATGTGAATCCACCTACATATGTTGATAGACAGCTAGTTGTCCATGCACCAAATGTGCAAGAAATGGTACCACCAAGTACTCCCACAGGTATACAATCAAGGGTAGATGATGGATCATCTATTGCTGGAAATGATGAGCCAAATGTGACTGATATGTAGGTGGGACAGCAAGCTGAAATGCCCTTGAGAAGATCATCTAGAGTGTCTAGACTGCCTAATAGGTTTGTTCCAGGGGTAGACTATGTGATGCTTACTGATTGCGGGGAGCCTTCTTGCTACAGAGAGGCTATGATGCGCGAGGATCAACACAAGTGGGAGTATGCAATGCAATCAGAGATGAGTTCACTTATGAAGAATAAGACTTGGGACTTGGTTTCTTTGCCACATGGAAAGAAAGCATTGCCATGTAAATGGGTCTACAAAATGAAGGTCACAGGTGATGATGTGCCTAGGTACAAGGCCCGTTCAGTCACTAAAGGGTTCAAGCAAGAGAAGGGTGTGGACTTGGATGAGATATTCTCTCCGGTTGTGAAGATGACCACACTTAGATGCATTGTTGGACTAGTGGCAGCAGAGGATATGGAGCTTATGCAGATGGATGTCAAGACAGCTTTCTTGCATGGGGATTTGCATGAGGAAATTTACATGGTGCAGCAGGAAGGCTTTGAAGAAAAGGGCAAAGAGCATTTAGTTTGCAAGCTAAAGAAGAGTCTCTATGGTCTTAAGCAAGCGCCTAGAGAATAGTATCAGAAGTTTGATGCTTTCATTTGGTCCCAGGGTTTTAGAAGGAGTGAAATTGATCACTGCCTCTATACTAAAAGGGCTAAGGATAATAGCCTGATACTCTTGACACTATATATGGATGATATGCTGTTGGCTAGCAAGAATACTTATGAGCTAGATGCATTAAAGGCCAAGTTGCATGAGGCCTTTGATATGAAGGATTTGGGACTTGCAGGTCATATTCTTGGTATGCGCATCACACGTGATCGGAGTAGGAAACTCCTTTGGCTTTCATAAAAAGAGTATGTTACAAAAGTATTGCAGAGTTTCAATATGGAGGGGGGGAAGGCAGTGAGTACTCCATTGCCTCCATATGTAATATTGCTAAGTGCTAAGTTCTAGCATTGCAGAGTCCTATGTAGTAAGTGCTAAGTGGTAAGTCCTATGTGTTGAGGGCTAAGTGCTAAGTGCTAGCATTGCGGAGTCTTATGTGCTAAGTGCTAGCATTGTGGAGTCTTATGTGCTAAGTGCTACCATAACAATTGTAAGTGTTGGCATTGTAGAGTGCTAATTGCTAAATTCTAGCATTGCAGAGTGCTAATTTGTTCAAGTCATTTATTACAACCACCGTGCTAGATGAGTCAGGCTTGCCTCCAAGCATGCCTAAAGATATAAGAAATTTGTTGTTTTTAGGATCAATTTTTAGAGCCATCCAGTCTCACAAGGCAAAAACCCATCCATTTGGTGATGAGGGAGTTCCTCTTCATGATATTAATAGTCCCATGGGAGACACAGAGCACAAGATGAAGCATTGGACACTGTCTCATGCGAGACACACAGCATGCTAAAGACCCAGTTTTGACATCCCTATAGCATTAAAAGAAATAGATGATGATGATTGCCTCATCAATTCCCTAAAAATTAAAAAAAGACAGGAATCAAATGGACTAAAGAGAAATGAGTCAACACATTTAGCAAAAAGAGGGAGGAGAAAGAGAGCAGAAAATCTTGATTTTAAGTCCCTCAACACAAGTAGAGAGTTTAAGATTTAAATCTTGTTTCCTTTGAGAAGCTGCGATATGCAGTCACCTTGGGCCACGACAATTGCTTAATTACTTTGGTTAATTATTGAATGTTTTCTATAGCAGATGTCACAACTACATATGAAAAGATCGCTATATAGCGACACTGGTAAACATTGCTATATAGTGACGATTAATAGAGCTTTAAAAAAAGCACTAGTGGGGCTAAACAGGCCCACAGCAAGCCCTATTTAGCCCCACTAATGTTTTTTTTTAGTAATTACAAAAAAAATATTTTATTACAAAATTTCCCTTACGAAAAGGATGATACAAAATCGCTCAAATGGACCGATCAAGCAACAGAAGCATATACATGTCGAAGATATACAACATTGTTTGATACAAAATTACCCTTTTGAAAAGGGTGATATAAAATCACTCAAACGAATCGATATACAAAAGGATATACATGGCAACATATATTCAAACTACTTCTACTACTAGTACTACTACTAGTACTCATTCGAATCATCGTCATCCTCCTCGTCCTTATCCTATTGGCTTGATCCTTAGCCCTCATGAGCTGCGCCTGATCCCTAGCCCTCATCATTGCTTGCCTCTTGTGATGGGATGCTTGAGCTTTGACTCTAAGAGTGAAACCATATTAATTGGAAATTAGATTGGAACTTAAAGAATAAAACAATTTAACAAGTGAGATTACAACTTAAAGAATAAAACAATTTAAAAAGTGAGATTACAAGTAGGAGTAGACTTACACCGTGGGAGTAGCCACCTCAACCCAATCGACCATCGCTCCCATTGCCTCTTGCCCAATAAGCCACGGCTGTGTTCCTATGCAAAACGTGCATCGTGTCTCTGCATCTGTAGGAAGGCGACCCATCACAGCTTGCTGTGGACCCAATTTATGAGAGTTAGATAAAGTGCATGTAATATGTAGTAAAACAAATAAAACAATACATTAAATGAGAATAAGTAGACTTACCACAGTTGCCTCGAGTGCCAACCATCCCCTACACTAAAGTGTGAAGTACCTACACTGTCCAGCCATCTCATCACAGTCCTCCTCTAACCCTCGAACATTTCGGGATGGTCCCTATTCTGCTTCTTGGAAAATTTCCAATCAGCTTTGTCTACCCTAGCCCTCCCCTTTGCGATGGAATTATGCAAGGTTGATCTATAATGCTTTAAGACTAAACCGATGTGCTCTCGCATGTAATTCTCATTGAACTCCCAATTTGGGGGGTTAGCGTGGTATTTTTCTTTTAATTCATCGATGACCACCTGCTTCTTTTGGTCATCTTGATACCACCAATCAGTAGCAATGCGGCTCTTAAAGTGATGGCTCATCAATCGCCTCATGGTGGCCATCACTGCTTTGCCCTTTTTATCTTCTATTATCTCTCCAGCAGTCATGATTTGAGAGGACAGGTCCTCGGGGTAAGGAGGACTCATGGTAGTGGCAGAGCCAGAGCGAGTGGTGTTTGTGTGATCACTTTCGGAGCAAGGAGTAGTAGTGGGAGTAGCAGAGGACAAGGAATCTGACTGGTACTGGGTCTTGGGACTAAGTGGAGACCTGTAGGGATGTGAGTGTGCTGAATCGTCTACATCTCGTGAGTCAGCACAACATAAGCGACCCCTCCTACTCTTCCTTCTCTTACAATGGGCATGCTCAGGTGATGATCCCTCAGTCAAAGGGGCATAAGGGGATGGCTAGGTAGTAGGTCTAGGTCCTCTAGGATAGCAAAGAGAAGAATCTTGCTACCTCCTCATCGGTCATCTTTGCTACAAACTCATTGGGACTCCCAACAAAGCCATGGGCTACTAGCAAAGGGGTTCCCCGAGGGGTAGTCACAATGCTACCTCTAAGAGGACTCGGGCTAGGGGTAGTTGCAAGGGTAGGCCCATGAGGTGTCGCCTGAGGGGAATCAAAGTCCTCTAGAGAATAGAGATCATGATGTCTCCTCCTACTAGGGTTTTTGTACTTGTCCGATGTGTGATGTGATCCCATGTCTAATGTAGAAACAAACACGAATACATTGAGAAAGCACATGAGAATACATTGACAAAGCATAAGAGAATACATAAAGAAAGCATATGATTATGCTTATGCATAAGCCTAAGCATAGGCATAGGCATATGCTTATGAAAAGAAGAGAAAAAGAGAGGAAAAAGGAAGAGAAAGAAAGGACAAGGAGAAGGAGAAGGATAAGGACATGCATAGGTATAGGCATAGGCATAGGCATATGCTTATGAAAAGAAGAGAAAAAGAGAGGAAAAAAGAAGAGGAAGAAAGGAGAAGGATATGCATAGGCATAGGCATAGACATATGCTTATGAAAAGAAGAGAAAAAGAGACAAAAAAAGAAGAGAAAGAAAGGAGAAGGATATGCATAGGCATAGGCATAGGAATATGCTTATGAAAAGAAGAGAAAAAGTGAGGAAAAAAGAAGAGAAGGAAAGGAGAAGGAGAAAGAGAAGGAGAAAGAGAAGAGGAGAAGGAGACATATGCTCATGCATAAGCATAAGCATAAGAGAAGGAAGAGAAAAAATGAGTAGAAGCATAAGAGAAAAGGAAGGAAAGGATATGCTTATTCTTATGCAAGAGCATATGAGCATAAAAGAAAAAGAGAGAAAGCTTAAGCATAGGCCACTATATAGTGACATTTATAAAAAATGTAAGTGTCACTATATAGCGACACTCAGATACAATTTTATAGCGATGTTTTCAGAGAGCTTTTTTACTCATATAGGCCTTAAAATCTAGTTTCTTTCAATGACAGGTTTTTTTAAATTTTCATACATGTTTGATCTTTTGAGAGAATAAAAGTATGAGAGCATGTACATCAAGCCTTTGAAGCTCATATATTCATGTCCAAGTTTGAGATGAAAAAAATCAATGAAGAGCATTTACATCAATTGTTTCATCTTGAGCCAAGTCTAACGTGCCAAACAAGTCTATCTCTAACTCTATACCGAGTTGATCTCCTATATCATCATCATACTCTAGCATCGTATGTTCGAGTCTGCATCGACTATAAGAAGCTCAATGCTATCACCAAGAGGGATCATCATCCCCTGCCCTTTCAAGACCTCATTCTTGAGAAGGTAAGTGGTCATGAGATGTATACTTTCTGTGATGGTTACTCTAGGTTTTATCAAATTAGAATTGCTGAGAAAAATCTGCTTAAAACCACATTTTCCACACCCTGGGGGACATTTGCATTCAAAGTAATGCCATTTGGCCTCACCAATGCTCCTGCTACCTTTCAAAGATTTATGCAAATGGTGTTTGCTCCTTATTTGGGGGATTTCTTGGAGGTGTTTTTGGATGATTTCTGTATATTCTCATCACGTAAGGAGCACATCATGAAGGTTAGATTGGCCTTCCAAAGGGTCAATGATGCAAATGGCAGTCTCAACCCTGAGAAATGCACCATTGGAGCCACTCAAGGGAGGTTATTGGGACATGTTGTCTCATCCGAGGGCATCAAGCCTGACCCCGAGAAGGTAGAAGCCATCCTCAAACTCTCCCCACCTACAACCAAACGTCAGGGACGCTCATTTGTCAATCTAGCAGGATACTATCGCCGCTTCATTGATCAGTATGCGGCTTTGACACGGCCCATGACTATGCTATTAAAAGATGGGGTTGATTTTTCTTGGGATGAGGATTGTGATCATGGTTTTGCACAAATCAAGAATGCTCTGGCTTCAGAACCCATTGTCAAAGATCTTCTATATCAATCCTGGGTTTGGTGAGCACACTCTGGCAGGTATTCTTCTCCAGCAAGGAGAGGATCGGTTCATGTATCCCGTTCAATTTGCTTCTCGACAATTGCTCGACACTGAGCGACGCTATTCAGAGGCCGACAAGCATGCCTTGTCTTTGGTGTTTTGCATTGAGAAATTTAAGCATTATGTGGCTGGAAAGTCCTTCTTTATACTCACTAGCACTGGTCTTGCAAAGCAGGTTCTTCAATCACCAAATCCCATGGACCGGTTGGCCAAATGGTTAGCAGTTCTACAAGAATATGATTTTTCTTTCAAAATTGTAAAAGGGGGTTGTTCCAACTTAAAGAATGCTTTGATTGATTTAGAGGAGTGCCTTGATGTAACCCTTGTAGTAGCCATAGAAGTTGGGGATCCTTGGTATGGTGGTATCTATAAGTTTTTGACCGCTTTCTCCTTTCCTTCATAAAGTACTAGCTAGGAGAGAAAGAAGATCCGCAGAGATAGTAGGCGCTATACCCTCCTTGATGGGGTGTTGTACCGTCAAGGCATGGATGGGGTACTCAGACGAGCCATTGATGCAAATGAAGTGCCTAAGGTATTGAAGCATTATCATGATGTGACTATACAGCTAAGAAGATTTTACATGCTGGACACTATTGGCCGACCTTGTTCAAGGAGGTCACTTTGTATTGCAAAACCTGTTAACCATGTCAATTCTTCGGTAGGAAGGATTTGCGTCCTGGGAAACATCACCCAATGATGTCCATCCATCCGTTTCAGAAGTGGGGAATAGATTTTGTTGGGCCCTTGCCCATGACTGCCTGCAAAAGGAACCACTCAATATGTCACTAAGTGGGCTGAAGCTATCGCCCTCTCTGCTGCAAATGGCAAGGCAGTTTCAAATTTCATATTTGAACGTATCTGCACAAGGTTTGGGACACCCATGGAGATAGTCTCTGATCATGGGAGTCCATTCTTAAATGAAGAAGTGGAGTTACTCATGGATCGCATGGGCATTGATCATCACATTCTAGCATCTATTATCCAGCCTCCATGGGTCAAACAGAGCAGACTAATGGCCTCTTGCGTAAAACCATGGGAAAAATGGCCGCAGGGAACAAGAGCCAATGGGATCAGAAGGTCACAGAAGCTGTGTGGGCTTACAACATCACTCATAAAACTTCTACGGGTCACACTCCTTTTGAGTTGGTGTATGGTACTGAGGCAGTTTTACCACTAGAGATAGAGATTCCGGCCTTGAGATTGGCACAGGAACAGAGATGACAGAAGATGAACATGTTGAGGCCAGATTGATACAACTTCAGAAGTTAGATGAGACCCGACGCCTTGCACTACATCAAACAGAGATCCAAAAGAATCGACAAAAGGCCCGTTTGGATGCTAAGATTCACAAGGGATGGGAAAGACACTTTGCTGAGGGGGATGTTGTGCTATGCTTTGATAACAGATTGGACCACCAAATGGATAAGAAGTTTCTGCCATTGTGGGCTGGTCCATACAAAGTCATCAAAGAACGTAGCAATGGGTCTGTACAAGTCCAGGAGCTGCATGAACCATATGGCAAGAAGGTGATCAACAAACATTACCTCAAGCCTTTCTTTGTGCGTGATGGGCCTAGGCATGGAAATGCTGTGCATTCCCTACCTGGGGGGGGGAACTGTTATGGATAAAATTGTCTAAGGAAAAAGGCATTAATATGTATGTGTGTTTGTATATGTGGCAATAGTATAATAAAATATGGTGTGCATAGGGCCCAAGGTTGAGGTGGCAGAGCATGACCATGTGCCACCCTTCCATGTAAGAGGACCCATAAGGTGTGTTGTACATAATCCATGATAGTAATATTATAAAATGCAAGGTGGCATGGCTCCTCCATGTGCCACCCCTCCACCTAGGTTGCATTTAGTGAGATATGGCTCAAAGTCCATGGGAGAAGCAATATAAAATAGGTGGAAATGGCTATTATATTGAGTTATTCCCTCCATTTGGGTTAGGCCCATGTGGGGGAGGTATAGAAGGACAAAGAGAGCTAGTTAAATAATGGGAAAAGTAGGATGAGGTGGCAAGATTCCTTGTGCCAACCCTCCACTTGTCCTCCTAGAGGTTTGAACATATAATAAAATTGGAAAGAGACCAAGGGAGTATCATAGACTTGAGATATGGGGCTTGATTTATGTGGAAAATTGAGGCAAAGGGTTGTCGCACACAATTGAGAGTGCGTAACCACCTAGCCCACATGGGAGACTTTTCCACACACACCATACATGTGGGAGGATACATTAATGTGGAGAGACCTCCTCTTTTGGCTATAAAAGGAAGGGGCTATTCCTTGATGAGACACGCTCATTCTTGTAAAGCCACCTAGCTAGTATTTTGATATTTCCCTCTCTTCCCTTGTTTCAAATAAAGTATGGTTCTCTTCCCTTGATGTCTACATCTCAACATTCCTCCTCCTATCATGTACATGCTTCTCTTCCCCCTCTCCCTTTCCCCTTGTGTCATAGTCTCCCTTTTCCTTCCCTCCACTTCTAATTCCTTTCTCTCTCCTATGACATCCCTTCGCCCTCTTGATCTCCTTTTCTCTATGGCCTTTGAGCGTCGCCATACTTAGCCTCTAGCCTCAGGTCTCGAAAACTTTTTTGGCTAAAAATAAGCATAAGCATAAGCATGAGCATATGTCTCATTCTTTTATGCATATGCTTATGCTTATACATGAGCATATGTCTCCTCTTATGCATAAGCATAAGAGAAGGAGACATATGCTCATGCTCATGCTCCCTCTTTTCCCCCCTCTTTTCCCTCTTTCATGCTCATGCTCTTATGGTCATGCATAAGTATAAGCATATGTCTCCTTCTCTTATGCTCATGCATAAGCATAAGCATGAGCATGAGCATATGTCTCCTTCTCTTATGCTTATGCTTATCCTTATGCATGAGCATATGTCTCCTCTTATGCATAAGCATAAGCATAAGCATATGTCTCCTTCTCTTATGCTCATGCATAAGCATAAGCATGAGCATATGTCTCATTCTCTTATTCTTATGCTCATGAGCATAAGCATAATAGAAGGAGACATATGCTCATGCTTATGCTTATGTCTCCTTCTCTTATGCTCATGCATAAGCATAAGCATGAGCATATGTCTCATTCTCTTATGCTTATGCATGAGCATATGTCTCCTCTTATGCATAAGCATAAGCATAAGCATTAAAGAAGGAGATATATGCTCATGTTTATGCTTATGCATGAGCATAAGAGAAGGAGACATATGCTCATGCATAAGCATGAGCATATGTCTCCTTCTCCTTCTCCTTCTCCTTCTCCTTCTCCTCTTTTCCTCTTTGCCCTCTTTGAATATCTTTTCCTCTTTTCCTCCCTCTTTTCCCCCCTCTTTCCCCTTTTTCATGCTCATGCTCTTATGCTCATGTATAAGCATAAGCATATGTCTCCTTCTCTTATGCTCATGCATAAGCATAAGCATGAGCATATGTCTCCTTCTCTTATGCTTATGCTTATGCTTATGCATGAGCATATGTCTCCTCTTATGCACAAGCATAAGCATAAGCATAAGAGAAGGAGACATATGGTCATGCTTATGCTTATGCATGAGCATAAGAGAAGGAGTCATATGCTCATGCATAAGCATGAGCATATGTCTCCTTCTCCTTCTCCTTCTCCTCTTTTCCTCTTTCCCCTCTTTGAATCTCTTTTCCTCTTTTCCTCCTCCTTTTTTTCCCTCTTTCCCCTCTTTCATGCTCATGCTCTTATGCTCATGCATAAGCATAAGCATATGTCTCCTTCTCTTATGCTCATCCTAAGCATAAGCATGAGCATATGTCTCCTTCTCTTTATGCTTATGCTTATGCTTATGCATGAGCATATGTCTCCTCTCATGCACAAGCATGAGCATAAGCATAAGAGAAGGAGACATATGCTCATGCTTATTCTTATGCATGGGCATAAGAGAAGGAGACATATGCTCATGCATAAGAGCATGAGCATGAAAGAGGGGAAAGAAGGGGGGAAAAGAGGGAGGAAAAGAGGAATAGATATTCAAAGAGGGGAAAGAGAAAAAGAGGAGAAGGAGAAGGAGACATATGCTCATGCATAAGCATGAGCATATGTCTCCTTCTCCTTCTCCTCTTTTTCTCTTGGGAAAAGAGGGAGGAAAAGAGGAAAAGATATTCAAAGAGGGGAAAGAGAAAAAGAGGAGAAGGAGAAGGAGACATATGCTCATGCATAAGCATGAGCATATGTCTCCTTCTCCTTCTCCTCTTTTTCTCTTTTATGCATGAGCATATGTCTCCTTCTCCTTCTCCTCTTTTTCTCTTTCCCCTCTTTGAATATCTTTTCCTCCCTCTTTTCCCCCCTTCTTTCCCCTCTTTCATGCTCATGCTCTTATGCTCATGCATAAGCATAAGCATATGTCTCCTTCTCTTATGCTCATGCATAAGCATAAGCATGAGCATATGTCTCCTTCTCTGATGCTCATGCATAAGCATAAGCATGAGCATATGTCTGTTGAGATATCGAGCTCCAATCGTGATATGCCAGGGTGACCGTTGTGCATTTATGTCACTGACTTGTTAGCTACAGATGCAGTTGGTACACCGCCCATGAATAATAGCTGGATGATAGCTATCCTTATGTACTCTAGTTCGTAGCTCAGTTAGTATGGCACCTTAGTTAGCTGAGTTTGGTTTGAGACCCACATATAGGGTTCTTCTATTTCTTTGTACAAGAGTTCTTTTGGCTTTCACAACTAAGAAGAGGAAAACTATTTTTCAGCCTCCACCTTTGTGTGTATTCCCCCATTGTGTATGTGAGAAAGATGCAAGTGAGACTCCTTCCTTCTCTCCCACTATCTTCACATGGTATCAGAGCCTGGTTCATGGTAAGGAGCTTAAGAAAGCAAACCAAGTTCGCAGTGTTCTAGTAAGAGGACCAGTATTGCTTTCCTTTTTTGAGTTTGGGAGCAAATATCTACAGGTAGCATAGCCGGAAAGTGCAAGAGTGCATTGTCTTAGATTGAGATGCCCTTCACGATGTGGCGAGAGAGCAATATATGCTCAGAGAAGGCGAAGCCCTCGGTGACTTTATTTTTCTGATTCAAGGCCATTTCGAGGCCTGTTTTGGAGGCAAAAGTTCTCTACAAGCACTGAGAAAAAGGCCCTATTTTTGCTGTGCGACCACTACTCTATAGGTTAGTAAAAAATTGCCACAGAAATTGCATCGTATGCCTATGCGCAGAGATATTGGGAGTTACAAAATCATCCTTATTGCCTGTTGATGCAAAATCGTCACTAGGAAGTGACTGTGTGGTCAAATACCACTTTCGTCAGTTTTGCAGATTTGCCCATGTGAGGCAGAAGCTATGTTTTTTGCAGTGACAGAATATTTTGCAATGTTTTGTAATGGCATCTGATTCTCTTTCACAGATTGTCACTGAAAAGCTTGACAAGAACAACTTCCAAGCATGGAAGTTTAGAATGACGGATTTCCTTATGGGAAAATGCTATTGGGAGTTCATTACAGGAAATGAAGAAGAACCAGTTCTTCCTTATGTTCCCAATCAACAGAAAATGCAGGCATTTAAAGGATGGCATGAGATATTTAGAAAAGTTATGTACTGGCTGTCTATCAGTGTTTCAGATTCTATGATTGTGCATATTCAGGATGCAAGTACACCAAAGGAGGCATGGGATACTTTGGCAAAAATGTATAGCACAAATACGCAAGCTAGGAAAATGCAGCTCAAGCAGGAGTTGCACAATGTGTAGAGAGAAAATATGAGCATCAATGACTACCACATGAAGGTGAAGAAAATTGCAGATGCACTTGCTTCCATTGGGTCACCAGTGGAAGATGATGATCTAGTTTCTGTGACCTTGAATGGTCTAGGAAAGGATTATGTACAGTTCTGGACATCCATTGCCGTCCATGAAAAATTTCCTAATTTTGAGGAGTTGTTTGCTCATATGGCTAAAGACTACTACAAAAAACAAAATGACATTATGAATGGAAAATTGCAGCAAGGCAATTATGCATCCTCTAGTAGACAGGGTGATGACAGAAATGAGCATTTGTTTATGGTGCAGCACATGACCAATTCTGTGACAAGTGCATAAGAAAGTAATGATGTGTGGTATGTTGACTCATGGGCATCAAACCACATGACAGGTCATGCAAGATGGATGTAGGATGCAAGGAAAATGGAAAGACTAGGATTTGTGGAGACTGGTGAGGATACTGCACATCCTATTGTGCAGATTGGTAAAATTCCTTTGTCTATGCATTATGGGAAAAAGAAATGCCTGTCTGATGTATTTCATATCCCGAATATCACCAAGAACCTGGTTTCTATTGGTCAAATGGTTGAGCAGGGCTTGTAGGTCAGATTTAATCCTCATGGATGCTTTGTTGAGGATATGAAAAATAACGTTCACTTGATAGCAAAAGGAAAGAAGAAGGGTAGGATGTTTACGTTGGATGCGGACATGCCTGAATTGAGTGCATCAATGTTTGCACATGGGACGGGGGTAGTTGTAAATATTGATATCTGGCATAAACGCATTGGTCATGTTAATGTACAACGACTTAAATCAATGCAGGCCCAAAATATTGTTGCAAGATTACCTAAATTCAAGGTTGCAGAAATGCATAAGGTATGTGATGCCTGTCAATTTGGAAAATAAGCAAGGAAACCATTTCCTAGACATGTTTAAGAGAGTAAGAAGCCATTGGAATTAATCCAATCTAATGTGTGGACTACTAAAGCTATGTCTATTGGAGGCTGTCATTATTTTATCACTTTTATTGATGACTATAGCAGAAAAGTGAAGTGTTTGGGCATTTCAAAGCTTTTAAAGCTATGGTTGAAAAAGAAATAGGCGTGCAAATAAAATGCCTAAGGTCAGATGGAGGGGGAGAGCACCTCTCAAATGAGTTTGCAAGGTTCTTGCAAGAGCATGTCATAAAGCAGCAATATTCATGCAGTCATACCCCACAGCAAAATGGACTTGCAAAAAGGAAAAACATGCATATTGGAGAGGTATCTCCGGCCATGCTAAATGAAAAAGACCTACCAGATTATTATTGGGCTGAAGCAGTTGCTACAGTAGTTTACATAGTGAACAGAACTCCCACTACAGCAATACATGGCATGACACCAGAGGAGATCTATACTGGTAGGAAACCAGATATTTCTCATTTGAAAATTTTTGGTTGCATTGCCTATGTTCATTTGCCAGATGAGTTGAGGTCGAAGTTGGATCCAAAAGCTAAGAAGTGCATCTTTATTGGTTATTCTATGCAGCAGAAAGGGTATAGATGCTATAACCCTTCTAGTCATAAGTTTATAGTGAGCAGAGATATTGTTTTTGATGAGATGAGCAGTTGGTATAAACCAATAAATGTGATTGATGATATAGATGCACAAAATGGTAATTCTGCACAGAATTTACAACAGTAATCACAAAGTATTAGTGGACCTACAGTGTCCTCTAGCAGTGGTTCATATACTTTGCCATGGATAGGTAGATTGAGATCAGGAGAATCTCCTAAAAGCAATGCAGATAGTGGTATGCAGGTATCACAAAAACGAAAAAATAAGGTAGATCAACCCATGTTTGATGTGAATGCAGGTCACTCTTATGTGGATGGTGAATCCAGTGGCTCATAATAGAGCCTTGATAATGAGTTGGGTATTCCTTCTATTGTTACACCTGGAGTAAGGAAGACTAGGGATGTTTTGAGAGCACCTAGAAGTGAGCCTATTTTGCACAGGTCTACTAGAGCTAGTTATCTTTTGGATAGGCTAAAATATGATGGATTTACAACCATTCACTATGCCTATATGGTAAAAGTGATACAGGAACCAGAACCCACTTGTTTTGAGCAAGCCATGGGAAAAGAAAAATGGGAGAAAGCCATGGATGAAGAAATGGATGCCTTGGAAGTAAATGCTACATGGGAATTGGCGCCTTTGCCTAAAGACAAGAATGAAATTGGCTGTAAGTGGGTTTATAAGGTGAAGCACAATGCAGATGGTTTTGTGAACAGATACAAGGCAAGATTAGTTATCAAGGGCTATGCACAGACATATGGCATTGATTATGAAGAAACATTCAGTCCGGTTGCAAGAATGGCAATCGTAAGAGCAATCATTGCTATGGCTGCATCAAAGGGATGGTCTTTACATCAGATGGATGTAAAGAATGCCTTCTTGTATGGTGATTTGCAAGAAGAGGTCTTTATGGAACAGCCACCAGGTTATGTTCATTCTATTCATCCTGAGTTTGTTTACAGGTTGAAGAAAGCCTTGTATGGCTTGAAGCAAGCACCTAGAGCATGGTCTGACAAGATAGGACAGTATCTTGTCACTATTGGCTTTCAGATTTCCAAGGTAGATTTCTCACTTTATGTGAGTAAAACAGAGAAAGGTATTATGCTGCTTTTCATTTATGTTGATGATTTGATCATCACAGGTGATAGTGATGAAGATATCCTTCATGTGAAAATGCTATTGAAGCAGAAGTTTGAGATGAAGGATTTGGGAGAGCTGCGTTATTTCTTGGGCATTGAGGTGATTAGATCTCCAAGTGGGATACGGCTCTTACAAAGGCAGTATGGATTGGACATGTTGTTCAAATAGGGGATGACAAGATGTAAGCCTATTTCAGTTCCTTTGGATCAGAATGTGAAGCTGAGTGCAGATGCAGGTGAGCTTCTAGAAGACCCTACTATATACAGATGCATAGTAGGAAGTTTGATTTCTATGACTATTACCAAGCCAGATTTGAGCTATGCTGTTGGATTGGTAAGTCAGTTTATGCAGGCTCCAAGGAAACCACATTTGGATGCAGCTAGACGCATACTCAAGTATGTGAAGTCCACATTGTAGTATGGAATATTTTATGAGGCTAGGGTTCAAATATAGTTGCATGGATACACTGATGTTGATTGGGCTAGTAGTATTTCTAATAGACGTTCTACCAGTGGATATGTGTTCTCTTTTGGGAGTGCTGCAGTCACTTGGAGCAGCAAGAAAGAGCGCACAGTTGCCTTGTCGAGCACAGAGGCTGAGTATAGGGGTGCAACAATGGCTGCATGTGAGGTAGCTTGGTTGCATAAGCTACTTTATGATATGCATCAGTCTACAAATGGTCCAGTTGTCATTTATTGTGACAACATGAGCAGTATACACTTCGCAAATAACCCAGTCTATCATGCTAGAACAAAGCACATTGAGGTGCATTATCACTATGTGTGGGAGAAGGTTTTACTAGGTCTTATTGATTTAGTTTATGTCAGCACAGAAGATTAGGTAGCTGACATATTCACGAAGGCATTGGGCGTAGAGAAGCTACGCAAGTTCAGAGACCTGCTTGGTGTGCAGGAATTGGGATTGAGCTCGAGGGGGAGTGTTGAGATATCGAGCTCCACTCGTGATATGCCAGGGTGATCGTTGTGCATTTATGTCACCGACTTGTTACCGACTTGTTAGCTGCAGATTCAGTTGGTACACCACCCATGAATAATAGCTGGATGATAGCTATCCTTATGTACTCTAGTTCATGTCTCAGTTAGTATGTCACCTTAGTTAGCTGAGTTTGGTTTGAGACCCACGTATAGGGTTCTTCTATTTCTTTGTACAAGAGCTCTTTTGGCTTTCACAACTAAGAAGAAGAAAACTGTTTTTCAGCCTCCACCTTTGTGTGTATTCCCCCATTGTGTATGTGAGAAAGCCACAAGTGAGACTCCTTCCTTCTCTCCCACTATCTTTAGGGTGACCGTTGTGCATTTATGTCATCGACTTGTTAGCTGCAGATGCGGTTGGTACACCGCCCATGAATAATAGCTGGATGACAGCTATCCTTATGTACTCTAGTTCATGGCTCAGTTAGTATGCCACCTTAGTAGCTGAGTTTGGTTTGAAACCCGCATATAGGGTTCTTCTATTTCTTTGTACAAGAGTTCTTTTGGCTTTCACAATTAAAAAGAGGAAAATTGTTTTTCAGCCTCCACCTTTGTGTGTATTCCCCCATTGTGTATGTGAGAAAGCCACAAGTGAGACTCCTTCTCTCTCTCCCACTATCTTCACAATGTCTCCTTCTCTTATGCTTATGCATGAGCATATGTCTCCCTCTTTCAATCTCTTTTTCACTTTCCCTCCCTCTTTTCCCTCTTTTCCTTCTCTCATGAGCATGTCTCATTTTCCTCTTTCGATCATAAGCATATGTATTTGCCTATGCCTATGCCTATGCCTATGCTTATGTTTGTTTTTTGTTTTTCGTTTTTGTGTTTGTGTCTATGTTAGACATGGGATCACGTCACATGTCCAACGAGTATGGATAGCCTTGTAACAGGAGACATCACGATCTCTATGCTCCAGAGGACTTTGATTCCTCTCAAGCGACACCTGAGGGGACTACTGACTCCTCTTAGACGTAACACTATGACTACCCTTGGTCCGACTCCTCTCAGACCTAGCACTGCGACTGCCCCTTGGGGAACTCCTTTGCTTACCTCACATGGCTTTGTCAGGAGTCCTGACTAGTTTGTAGCACAGATGACTGATGAGGAGGCAGCAAGATTCTTCTCTTTGCTATCTCATAGGACCTCAGAAATTCCCTCTCCTATACTGACGGTTGGACCTACCACCCAGCCGTCCCCTCATGTCTTTTCGACCAAGGGGTCATCACCTACACGTGCTTATCTCACTACTACACACGCATCCTATTGCGACGTTTACGTACCGACGATTAGCACCTGCTTAGCGTTAATCGTCGGTATAAAAATAGGGTTTCGTAAATCGGCGCTATATAGCGACTTTTGCTAAAAGTCGCTATATAGCGACATTAGTAAAAGTCACTATATAGCGACTTTTAAAAGTCGCTATATAGCGACACTGAGACAAAATATTATAGCGACGTTTTACAGAGAGGTTTTTTTTTTTTTTTTAGGCCTTAAAAATTATTTTTTTCCAATGAAATTTTTTTTTAAATTTTCATACATGTTTGAGCGCATAGAGAATTAAAAAATGAGAGCATGTACATCAAGCCTTTGAAGCTCATATATTCATGTCCAAGTTTGAGATGAGAAAAATCAAATAAGAGCATTTACATCACTGTTTCATCTTGAGCCAAGTCTAAGGCGCCAAGCAAGTCTATCTCCAACTCTATACCGAGTTGATCTCCTATATCATCATCGTACTCTAGTATCGTACGTTCACCTAAAAGTATTTGATCATCTTCTTCAATTAAGCTTAAGTGTGGTGATTGATCTTGATGATTGTTGTCTTCCTCATCAATATCGTGATCTCCATCCTCCTCCCGTGTGATGTCATTATGCGCATCTTCCTCTTGCCTCATATGGTGATCTACATCTTCTTTGCTAGATTCATCAATTGGATCCGGCATTGGTAGTGGCATCTCCATATCCACATCTCGATCTTCAAAAATCTGCTTACTTCATGGTGCAACTTGGATCACGTACCACCATCTTGGATCAGAACGATCCGGATGAAAAACCACCTATATTGAAGATGAAAAATCACATGCCAAATGTCGTCAATTATATATATATCAATGGACTTAAAAAACAAAAGCTTCGACTAATTAAATCATTAGTATGCACCTGCTCACAGTGCTCGGGAAGAACAAAAGTATCACTTTCATCGGTCCAATGTTTGGTGGAGTCTATTGCAAAGTGACCGCTACTATCTTTTCTCACTGTCGCATGGGGACCGTTGTAAGTAGTTCTAAACCATTTTACATCAAGAATGAAAATAGTAAATCGTTTGAAATCAATTTCATAGATGTCGCGTATGGTTCCACAATAATCCAACTGTGAGGAGAGAAGATTGGTATCCGAAGCACTTGCTCAGCTATCTTGTGTGAAGTTAGCCATGACTCCACAATCATACGTGACTCTCTTTGAATCGATGCGTTCCACGTGAAAATGTCGTCCATATGACCATAATGCACTGTACTTTTTGTACTGTAAAAGAGCATCATTAAAACAATGAAGATGCACCTATTTTATAGCATATATTGCCACAAATAATTACTTAATTACGTCAAGAGATAAGAAACTTACATGCACCATACATCCAGATGATAACTCCCGCTCGTGCTCGTTTATTGTCTCTCCATCACGTTCGGCTTACGTACAGCTAGTTGTAGCCAATCAAGTGACATGTGAGTAGGGAGAAGACCCAGATCTCGTGGATATGGTTGTGATCGCCTGTACATTACTCTGAATCTCATCCTTGCATTTATTCTTTCTGCTTTGGCCACTTCATATCTCTCAATCCACTTCTGCATCTCAGGGCTATTGAGGATACAAAACTTATTGAATTTCTCCATTTGCTCTTCGCTCATCTTTCTTTCAATCCCTTTTCCTTGGGGGACCTCGCCAATGATGCGATTATCATCCTTGTTGTGCCAAGCTTGCGGCATATCAGGATCCGTGGATGCAAGAAACTCTGTGATATATACTAATGACTCTTGCACAAGCCATCCCTCTGCCATGCTTGCTTCTGGTTTTGCTCTTTGTCTTACAAACCCCTTTAAAGTTTTCATAAACTGCTCGAGAAAAAACATCCATCGATTATGAACGGTACCTGCTATAGCCACCTCATCAACTATGTGCACAAGCAAGTGGACTTGAGTTGTCATAATGCTTGAGGGAAAGTGCTTCTCAAGCAAGCATACGGCTTCGATGGATTCCACCCTAGCCTTCTCGATGCTCGATATAGAGATCTCTTTTTGAGATATCCACCTATTTCACATGTCCATGCATATGTAAGATATTTGAGATATCCACCTATTTCACATGTCCATGAAGAAAATACATAATGCGAATTGATATTAAGCATACCTCACAATACCACAGATCTTGAATATAGCATTTCTAACATCTTCTTGTAAGCACCCTTTTATTGTAATTGGAAGGATGAACTATCAAAGCAACAATGAAATCATGTCAACAATATAACATAATAATAATTACGCTAATGCATCACTATTATCGGTACACTAATTCTACTTAGAATACCTGTAAGACCTTGTGCCAATCATGGGACTTGAGGCCACTAAGCTTATTGTCCTTTGAAAATGCTCCTTTCAAGCAACGCATGTACCCTGTCGGTGTTTGAAAAGAGGCAATGTCTGCCTTGATCGCTGCCTCCTCCCTCGTAGAGAGGATCCACGTTGCTTTCGGGAGGACAACTTTTCCTGAAGCATGCAAGTCTTCTCGCACTCCTCTTGAGTCCTTGGAACCAACCAAGTGTGCCCAAATGGTAGCCCCCACATTCTTAAAGATATGCATGGGATCCAAGAGATGATTGATTTGTAACTGACCCCAATAAGGAAGCTCGTGAAAGATCGATAGCCTCTTCATACCAGGAGGAGGTTCCTCTCCATTCTCCCTCCAAGCTTGAATCCAATCACTTGCTTTCAAATATGATGGTGGTGGATCAAGCTGACCTCCACGTGCGAGATGGTCGAGCGGAAGGTATTGAGCATGACCTTCATAAACATTTTTCCTCATATGTTTGGAGTAGCGTGCAAGCGATTTTAGAGCGGGTCCACAAACAGGACAAGCATGGTACCCACTTGTAACAAGTCCTGCACACGTGCATGAATATGTTAGTACAATACATGCATGCAAAAGAGAGTAAAAAAAGCATAATCCCTCATTGTACATGTAAAGACATAACCACGTACCTGCGCACTCTCCATATCCTGGGTAGTCATGCATGGTCTACATCAAGATACCCCTGACCAAAATATCATTGGTATGCCTAGGAGCTCTGGAAATATCAAAGACCTGCACTCCTCTCCATAATATCTGTAACTCCTCTATCAAAGGTGCCATGTACACGTCCATGTTTTTTGCCTTGTACTTTCCTGGCACAAGTAGTGCAAGCATGAGGTGTCCCTTTTTTATTGTTAGCCATGGTGGGATATTGTAATTAACCACGACTATGGGCCATGTCGACCAAGATGTCGAGCGTAACTTGAAAGGATTCACGCCGTCCATGGCTCGCCCAAGATGTAAGTTGCGTGGCTCTCTCGCAAAGTCCGGCCACTGATTATCTATGTGCTTCCAAGCTGCACAATCTGCGGGAATCCTCAATGTGTCATCAGTGGACCGATGAGATGCATGCCATGTCATCAACTCCGCTATGGATTTGCATCGAAACATGTGTTGTATTCTTGCAATGATGGGAAAGTGTCTTAAGACCTTTACCGATATCCTCTCACCCTGCAAGTCATCTCTATATCGTTGTTCCCCACACTTTGGACAACTAGACAAATCTCCATGCTCACGACGAAAGAGAATACAATCATTACGGCAAGCATGGATGGTATCATAATCCATACCCACCATTGTTAGCATCTTTTTCGCTTCATCTCTTGATGCGGGCATGGTATTTGGTGCAGGCAACATCTTTTGGAGCAACCTATGACAAAGACACTATCCAAATGATGATTCTCAAAACAAACAATATCCAAATAATGAGTCAAATTAATGCAAGGGCTAACCTCATTAAGGCCGAGACACTTGTATCCGACCACCCATACTGTACTTGTAGATTCAAGATTGAGAGACAAGCACGTAGTTTAGACATCCTAGCACCCTCGTACAATTGTGTTGATTGCAACTCTCGCATTTTCACCTCAGACTCTGACATCACGTGTACGTGGGATGTAGTGCCCCTAAAAATGGAATCCATCATGTCGACCATACCCTCGTTGTCATCCGGGAGACTATAGTCTTGTTGAAAGTGAGAAGGTATATGTGTACCCTCATCACCCTCCTCATCCTGTCATAAGCTCATTCGTGTAAATAGAAGATCTTCTATTTCTGGGTATACAATAAGATTGCGAACTTAAATAGCTTTGACTTACCGATGATCCATCAACATGTGCAACACCAACGGGGGGTACTGGTTCCGGCTCCTCCCCATACATCCGCAAGTGGTGCATGATAATACGACGTTGATGTCATACTTCTCACTTGCAATGAGTGCAATGACAATATAACCTCTCCGTAAGCCACTTCGTGCTCCCGGGCGTTGGCGCATCATCGGATGAGCTTCCACTCGTCCCTTCCATCTACACTTATAAAACCACAACATAAGCATGAAGAGGAGATATTGACAATTATGAGCATAGCATGTTTAATTTGAGCTTCTCTTGAGGCCATATAAAAAGAATGACGTCGCTATATAGTAAGGATTGAAACAAAAAATCCTATATAGTAAGGCTATATAGTAAGAGGAGATATTGACAATTATAAGCATAGCATGTTTGAGCTTCACAAGAGGCCATACAAAAAAATAAACAGTAAGCGTCGCTATATAGCGACGCTCTGTTTCGTCGCTATATAGCGACGAAACAGAGCGTCGCTATATAGCGACGCTCTGTTTCGTCGCTATATAGCGACGTTTTTAATTTAAAACGTCGCTATATAGCGACGTTTTAAATTAAAAACGTCGCTATATAGCGACGAAACAGAACCCGAAACGTCAAAACGCGCGGCATTTTGCTCAAGCCATTCCTAATCTCTCAAGTAAGCAACCCAAAATCTCCTCCCACCTATTTTCGACGACCTCCCATCTATTCCAAGCAACCTCCCACTCTATTTCCCACTCCTCACCCTTCTCCTACCTCTTGTACTCCCTCTCTCTCCTTTTTCCCTCTTTGGTTTCCAGAAAGAAAGTTCTTCAAGAGGTGAGTTTGTTTCAACAATGCAGGTTGTTTGTTTGTTAGCTTTGGTTTTGTGAGTGTTTCTACTTGTATTGCTAAAGTTGTAAACTAGTTTTCATGCTTGATTTGAAAGGATTGAAACAAAAAACAAAATTTCAAGAAAGAAAGAAAGAAAGAAAACTCACCTCTTCTTCCTGTATTTCTCTTCCTTCTCTTTCTCCTTGTCTCCTCAATCTCCTCCTTTCCTTGTCTCCTCAATCTTCTCTTTCCTTGTCTCCTTTCAAGAAGTTGCTTTTGTGATCTCCTCTTTCCACTAACATCTTATTTGAAAAAATGGATTGTTTTCTCTCTTTTGTAGGACCAGTCCACTACACCCGAGCGAGACATACTCTCTCTTTTGTGGGGCCAGTCCACTACACCGAGTGGGACATACTTTTACAGGTAAGTGCTTCCTCTTCTTTCCATTTAATATTTTTGTTATTTGCATTGGCCTGTAGCTAGTGCCTTAAGCACTAGCTGCAGTGATGGGTGTAGGAACCCTCTCTTCCCCTCTCTCTCTTTCCGTCTTCCCCCTTCTCTTTTTCTCATTTTTCCCCCTTCTCATTTTTCCCTCTTCTCTTATTCTCTCTTTCCCCCTTCTCTCTTATTCTCTCTTTCCGTCTTCCCCCTTCTCTTTTTATCATTTTCCCCCCTTCTCTTTTTTCCCTCTTCTCTTTTTCTCTCTTTCCCCCTTCTCGCTTATGCGTAAGTTTCCGCATAAGCTTATGCGGAAATAGAGAATGAGAGAAGCTTATGCTTCTCTCATTCTCTTTTTCCGCATAAGCTCCTTCTCTTTTTTTGCATGAGCATAAGCATGAGCTTATGCTTATGCTTATGCTGCTCATGCTTATGCTCATGCATGAGCATGAGCTTATGCATAAGTTTCCGCATAAGCTCTTTCTCTTTTTCCGCATGAGCATAAGCTCCTTCTCTATTTCTGCATGAGCATAAGCATGAGCTTATGCTTAAGCATAAGCATAAGCATAAGCTCATGCTTATGCTCATGCATGAGCATGAGCTTATGCGTAAGTTTCCGCATAAACTTATGCGGAAATAGAGAATGAGAGAAGCTTATGCTTCTCTCATTCTCTTTTTCCGCATAAGCTCCTTCTCTTTTTCCGCATAAGCTCCTTCTATATTTCCGCATAAGCATAAGCTCTTTCTCTTTTTAAGCATAAGCATAAGCTCATGCTCATGCTCATGCATGAGCATGAGCTTATGCTTAAGTTTCCGCATAAGCTTATGCGGAAATAGAGAATGAGAGAAGCTTATGCTTCTCTCATTCTCTTTTTCCGCATAAGCTCTTTCTCTTTTTCCGCATGAGCATAAGCTCCTTCTCTATTTCCGCATGAGCATAAGCATGAGCTTATGCTTATGCTTATGCTTATGCTTAAGCATAAGCATAAGCATAAGCTCATGCTTATGCTCATGCATGAGCATGAGCTTATGCGTAAGTTTCCGCATAAGCTTATGCGGAAATAAAGAATGAGAGAAGCTTATGCTTCTCTCATTCTCTTTTTCCACATAAGCTCCTTCTCTATTTCCGCATAAGCATAAGCTCTTTCTCTTTTTAAGCATAAGCATAAGCTCATGCTTATGCTCATGCATGAGCATGAGCTTATGCTTAAGTTTCCGCATAAGCTTATGCGGAAATAGAGAATGAGAGAAGCTTATGCTTCTCTCTTTCTCTTTTTCCGCATAAGCTCTTTCTCTTTTTCCGCATAAGCTCTTTCTCTTTTCCCGCATGAGCATAAGCTCCTTCTCTATTTCCGCATGAGCATAAGCATGATCTTATGCTTATGCTTAAGCATAAGCTCATGCTTATGCTCATGCATGAGCATGAGCTTATGCGTAAGTTTCCGCATAAGCTCCTTCTCTTTTTCCGCATAAGCTCCTTCTCTATTTCCGCATAAGCATAAGCTCTTTCTCTTTTTAAGCATAAGCATAAGCTCATGCTTATGCTCATGCATGAGCATGAGCTTATGCTTAAGTTTCCGCATAACCTTATGTGGAAATAGAGAATGAGAGAAGCTTATGCTTCTCTCATTCTCTTTTTCCGCATAAGCGCTTTCTCTTTTTCCACATGAGCATAAGCTCCTTCTCTATTTCCACATGAGCATAAGCATAAAAGCATAAGCTCATCCTTATGCTCATGCATGAGCATGAGCTTATGCGCAAGTTTCCGCATAAGCTTATGTGGAAATAGAGAATGAGAGAAGCTTATGCTTCTCTCATTCTATTTTTCCGCATAAGCTCTTTCTCTTTTTCCGCATGAGCATAAGCTCCTTCTCTATTTCCGCATGAGCATAAGCATGAGCTTATGCTTATGCTTATGCTTATGCTTAACCATAAGCATAAGCATAAGCTCATGCATGAGCATGAGATTATGCGTAAGTTTCCACATAAGCTTATGCAGAAATAGAGAACGAGAGAAGCTTATGCTTCTCTCATTCTCTTTTTCTGCATAAGCTCCTTCTCTTTTTCCGCATAAGCTCCTTCTCTATTTCCGCATGAGCATAAGCTCCTTCTCTTTTTCTGCATGAGCATAAGCATGAGCTTATGCTGATGCTTATGCTTATGCTTAAGCATAGGCATAAGCATAAGCTCATGCTTATGCTCATGCATGAGCATGAGCTTATGCGCAAGTTTCCGCATAAGCTTATGCGGAAAAAGAGAATGAGAGAAGGTTATGCTTCTCTCATTCTCTTTTTCCGCATAAGCTCTTTCTCTTTTTCCGCATGAGCATAAGCTCCTTCTCTATTTCCGCATGAGCATACGCATGAGCTTATGCCTATGCTTATGCTTAAGCATAAGCATAAGCATAAGCTCATGCTTATGCTCATGCTGCTCATGCTTATGCTCATGCATGAGCATGAGCTTATGCGTAAGTTTCCGCATAAGCTCTTTCTCTTTTTTCGCATGAGCATAAGCTCCTTCTCTATTTCCGCATGAGCATAAGCATGAGCTTATGCTTAAGCATAAGCATAAGCATAAGCTCATGCTTATGCTCATGCATGAGCATGAGCTGATGCGTAAGTTTCCGTATAAGCTTATGCGGAAATAGAGAATGAGAGAAGCTTATGCTTCTCTCATTCTCTTTTTCCGCATAAGCTCCTTCTCTTTTTCCGCATAAGCTCCTTCTCTATTTCCGCATGAGCATAAGCTCCTTCTCTTTTTCCGCATGAGCATGAGCTTATGCGCAAGTTTCCGCATAAGCTTATGTGAAAATAGAGAATGAGAGAAGCTTATGCTTCTCTCATTGTCTTTTTCCGCATAAGCTCTTTCTCTTTTTCCGCATGAGCATAAGCTCCTTCTCTATTTCCGCATGAGCATAAGCATGAGCTTATGCTTATGCTTATGCTTATTAAGCATAAGCTCATGCTTATGCTCATGCATGAGCATGAGCTTATGCATAAGTTTCCGCATAAGCTTATGCGAAAATAGAGAATGAGAGAAGCTTATGCTTCTCTCATTCTCTTTTTCCGCATAAGCTGCTTCTCTTTTTCCGCATAAGCTCCTTCTCTATTTCTGCATAAGCATAAGCTCTTTCTCTTTTTAAGCATAAGCATAAGCTCATGCTTATGCTCATGCATGAGCATGAGCTTATGCTTAAGTTTCCGCATAAGCTTATGTGGAAATAGAGAATGAGACAAGCTTATGCTTCTCTCATTCTCTTTTTCCGCATAAGCTCTTTCTCTTTTTCTGCATGAGCATAAGCTCTTTCTCTATTTCCGCATGAGCATAAGCATGAGCTTATGCTTATGATTATGCTTAAGCATAAGCATAAACATAAGCTCATGCTTATGCTTATGCATGAGCATGAGCTTATGCGTAAGTTTCCGCATAAGCTTACGCGGAATAGAGAATGAGAGAAGCTTATGCTTCTCTCATTCTCTTTTTTAGCATAAGCTCCTTCTCTTTTTTCGCATAAGCTCCTTCTCTATTTCTGCATGAGCATAACCTCCTTCTCTTTTTCCGCATGAGCATAAGCTTCTTAAATATTTATTCCAATTCATAACTCTTCACTTACAGTGGATTATATCATGATAATGTGTGCAGAAAGTGCCCCTACATGCAACATTATTGGCAGAGGATTGTTGTTCTACAATTTGTATATTGCCTATTTGCCTAGTATAGTCATGGATCACATGGTTTCAATTAAATTACCTTATGGCCTTGTAATCCACCTAGCCTATGTGCTCCTTCACAAAGGGTTGGTAGGCATTGTGAGTAGCTAGCTCACAAGCACACTAAAGAAGTTTATACCTTCTTCTTCTTGTGAAATTATAAATAAAATAAAATACCTTATTATCTTTGTGAAATTATAAATAAAATTAAAAAACGTGATGAATAATGTCAAAAAATATTCTTTCATGAATTTTAAATAACACAAAATAAGAATGCCTTTAATAAACCAGATCATGTGAGGCATTAGACATACCATTTGTAGTTTTTATATGAGTACCAATTTTTTGATTTGAAATTTCACACATGTTTCTACTATAAGGAGTGAGATTAATTGCAAGTTATTCTGGATCCATTTGAATCAAAACCAGAGATACCGTTTCCATGGAATTTAGGATGGAGACTTTGACTAAAAAATGTAACAAGTCTTAATGCATGGATATCAATTTTTTAAAGGCTTCCATACATTTAGGATGGATAGTTGGACTATAAAATTTAACAAATATTCATGCATGGAAATCAATTTACATACTCCTTTGTTTGATGAGATACTTTTAAAAAAACTTCCAAAATGAAATACATATGTTAATCCTTTGAACTATTATATTCGTACTTAATAGCAAAGATTGTCTGGACAACCTTCTATACTACATCTATGGACATATAAGATTACTTTCAACTAATGCTAATTTTTATGCAAAATGAACTTTAAGAAAGTAATATGTTCACAATCTTTGACAAGGTAGTATTTAATATTTGCACATTTACAATTACTTCAACAAATGTGAAGACTGTATTACAAATGTTGAATTTAGATGTGATCCAGTTCATATTTTGAAAACTATGAGAAAATAATAAATTTTATTCTACCACTCCTCTTCAAAGAATTTCTCACATAACAATAGTCCACTACCTATTTTGGTTGATCTAGCATCCCATGGAATGTTGTTCTCTACCTTTTTTTAGAGTTTTCTGATAGGATCTTATTTTATTCACATAATTTATCTATCATGCAAGATCATTTACAATTTGAAAATGAATTGAGTTTCTCATAGATTGATCAAATTTACTTTTGAGAAAAGATTCGATGCCCTAGGCATAGAGATAATGCAATCTTGTCGATTTATTACAAAATAATATATTCAAGTTCTAGCCAATTAATCACTTTACTTAATGTCATCCACCCATAGGCAATAGCCAATATTCATCAAAACAATAGTTAAACAAATGAAATCTTGTAAAATTACAAAGATTTCATCAATGTTTCCTTTCTAGCATGGATTGAGGGAAGGCCTATTATGATTTATATAAACCTATTTTGAACCCAAACAATTGTAGCTAGTTCCCTCACCTATGTGCTCTTAAAAAGTTAAAAATTACTATATTATAAAATAATAAAAATAAAAATGTCAATTACTTCCTTCTTGAACTACTTTTAACAATGCTAATTTTTGTGCAGAATAAAACTTAATAAAGTAATATGCTCATAATCTTTGGCATGGTAGTATTTAATATTTTCACATTTACAATTTCTTTAAGAAATTTGAAGTCTATACTAAAGACATTGAATCTAGAAACATATGGTTCTTCACTAAGACACACAATACTTTTTATCTACTAATAAAGTATATATTTTAAAAACTATGAGAAAATTATAAGTTATCTACCACTCCTTTTTCACATAAACATACTCCGCTACTTGTTTTGGTTGATCTAGTATCCCATGAATTATAACTAGTATATATCATTTGTCAAAGTTTTTTGATAAGAAGGTAATTTTCTAATTCATAAATTATCCATTATGCAAGATCGTTTTTTATTTAAAAATTAATTTCTTTTCTCATATATTAATCAAAATTACTTGTAAAACAAGAATATGTGCTCTAGGCATACAAGAAATATTTAGTAACATAATCCTAGTAAAGAATATTTTTCAAAGTCTACCTAGTTAATCACTTTACCTAATGTCATCCAACTAAAGGTGATATATACATAAACAATAGCTAAAATAATGAAATCTTGCAAAACTACAAAGATTTCAATAATACTTCCTTTGTAGCATGGAGTGAGGGAAGGCTTATCACTATTTCTATAAGCATGTTTTTAACTTAGTGCCTTCAACACAATTATATCTACTTACTTCACCTACATGCTCTTAAAAATATTGAGCATTAATATATTATAAAGTAATAAAAATAAGAATCAATTGCTTCGTTTACTTTGATAAGCACTTCTTCTTAAAGGTATATATCTAGAAGCTTGCTATACTTGATCCTAATTTTATTTAAGTATGAACAAAGAGGTCCACATGTGTCATAGCAAGGCCTATTGTAATCTCATTGTAATTCATTATTTATAATTGATATCTACATAGAGAGGCATGTGCATAGAGGAATATTGCTAGTGAATTGCATAATTAATGTTTTTTTTTCGGGGGGGGGGGGGGGTAAAATATGTTTGCATATATTTATGTCCAGTGTAAAAGTGACCAGCGTAAAAGTGTCTTTTGTAATTAAACCTCAAAGCACAAAAAGTCACAGTCCTTCATCTTCGACATGAAAGCAACTTAAGGGACTGTTACCCTTCAGTCTATAGATTTTCTTGAGAAATCTTACACTAGCCAAAGATCTTGTCATGATCTTCCCTCTTTTTTTGTAACTAATCACAAACTTGGTTGAAATTCAAAATGCCCTACTCCAACTACTTTTGAGCCTATTATAGTGTCATATGAGAGCAAGATGTTTGACTAGTAGGCGTGATTATAGCTCAAAGAAACAAAGATACCTTCCAAATAGCCTACTAAATGAGCTACCATTCCTAGGAACCAGATCACATAATCCTCCTGGGAATTGAAGAGAACATTTTTAAACTACATATTATTTTTGGAAGCCCATATGTATTATATCGCATGTGCTCTGAATTTTACCCACACTTCATGCTTGACTCTACATCCCTAAAACAATGGGCTTCCAATTTATTGGTTTTTTCATGCAAGCCCCTACTCCAAGCATAACGAATCAACATGCAAAGGGGGATCCTAGGACATTCATCAAAGCCAAGAAGTCTTGTCTTCCCAATCACCACTTATTATCTCCATGTCCATCTAAACAAATTCATCCTCATCTTCTTTTGTTGCACCTGAATGCCCAACCCTTGTGTTTGAATGTTCCTTAGACACTTCTTTCTCCTCATTTACTAGGATATTAGGAAGTTGAACACTTGATCGATACTTGAGCCCATAACTTGCTTCCCCCTTTCCTCAACATGAGGATGAACATTTGGCTCCTTAAGATTAGGTCTAGTTTTAGAACCCTCTTGCTTGAACCTTTTCGTGGCATTACTACAACATGTATAGAAAAAATGAACACAAATCTATCAGCAATGATTCATCAGAGTATACTTAAATCAATGCAAGAGGGTCAATGTTAGCTTGGGTGTAGCCAATCGCGAAACTATTTTCAGGGCCATTTTGAGGCTACAATGCGATGCACTTCTGGTTGAATATTTGAATTTTGTGCGAACCCGTGCTTTCGTTGAAAATTTTCCCAATCATGAAGGTGCACTGGCGTAATAATGAGACATAATCTATTTGATCAAAACACCACGTAGCTCGACACATGGCATCTCTACTTTGCTTTGTGCAGTGCATTCTCTAGCCTACGCCACCTAATCACTTATTATCGTGTAGCCTTTTGGTGCAACTTTGCCACTGATCACTGGGCACGCACCCATGCAGATCATTAAAATTGAAGGTTGGCTTAGAGAGACCACCGCATTGGTTCTTGCCATAATAATTAGACGCAATCTATCAATGTGCACATCACTCTTATGTGTCTAGACCTTGTCTCCATATAAGCCTTAGGAACAATTAGCTCCATCCATGCATAGTTGTCCTATGATTTCTCTCGCATACATAGAACATCTTCTTAGACATAAAATTCCACTTGCTATATTTTCTTGCAACCTCCTCCTCAAATTCACTATCCACCTCCTTCCATCCTTGTGACCATGTATTCACAATTGCACTTGTAACAAGACTCTCATCTCCGTCACACTTGCACAAGGATGCAATCAATGCCCCCAGCTCAGGCAAGTAATCGTCATACTGGAAAGCACTCTTTCATGCAAGCCCCTAATTGAAGCATAAGGAATCAACATGCAAAGGGGGATCCTAGGACATTTATCAAACCCAAGAAGTCTTGTCTTTCCAATCACCACTTATTATCTCCATGTCCATCTCAGCAATTCATCCTCTTCTTTTGCTTCACCTGAATGCCCAACCCTTGTGTCTAAATATTCCTTAGACATTTCTTTCTCCTCATTTACTAGGATATTAGGAGGTTGAACACTTGAGCGAGACTTGAGCCAACAACAACTTGCTTCCCCCTTTCCTCAGGATGACGATGAACATTTGGCTCCTTAAGATTAGGTCTAGGGTCTATGCATGTTAAGATGGTACAATTAGTGGTGTCTCGGACACCACTATTATTCATGCTATTATGTGACAATTGGACAAAAATTGAAACAAATGATGTGCTTTTAAGATCTTTGTAGGTTAACTAGTGGTATAAGAGCCTTTAGATTTTCATGAATACCATTGGAAATGCCTTAAGAGTGGACATTTAGATGTCCTAATAGACCATAATAGTGTACCACCTAAACATGCTTTCACCCTCTAGTTTTAGAACCCTCTTTCTTGAACCTTTTCATGGCATTATTGTAACATGTAGAAAAAACAAACACAAATCTATCAGTAATGATTGATCAGAGTACGCTTAAATCAATGCAAGAACCAAAAAAACACTGTATTGTAGAATTTGGGAATCTCCCAAGTCCCACTTTAGAATTCCCAAATTCCCCAATATAGATTTTTCTCATATAGAAGATACAAAACATAAAATAAAGCAATATAACGATCAATATCTTTCCACAATGTATTGAGAAATTGTGCACATCTTGTGAAGTTAATGCAGAAAAGTATTGGACTTACTGTTGCATGTGAGTGAAAACTACATTGCGTGGCCAAATAAAATCTTTGCTGGGCTACATAATTGTGATCGGTGTTAAAAATAAATTCAAATACACTCACAATTCATGCCTTTTGATATCACATTAGAATAGTTTTCTATGACAACATTGTTGCAAGCATTGGTCTCCTCTTTATAACATGGATGAATTGTAGGAAATGATCCCTCTTGAGAAAATGGGTGACAAATTTTTTAAATTAAAAGTCATAGTTTGCAAATAATTCCTCCCCTGCATCGATAGCATGAGTTGTTGGTAAAGTAATGATTCCATATGTGGCCTCATTGTTAGGCTCACAAGAATAACATGGTTCTAGGGTGGGTGAGTACACATAGCATACATTTTTGCTGACAACCCAGTGGATCTTAGACGCCATCATAGACATGGCTGGGAATCTTAGATGCCACCACTTCTAATCATTCATTACCATGCAAGTCAGTACTGCCACCTTGAATTATTCAAAATTCGGGCCAACCACCGTGATGGCTCTCACCTGGATAGTGAGGTTAGCTATTCCATTCCCTTAACCGTTTCCTCTTATATCCCTCTCGAATGTTTCGTTCTCCCTTGTAATCTCAAGCCTCCACTTTTCCATTTCCTTCACTGTTTCATCTTCTATCCCTCTTGACCAATTTTTTCTTCCTTGCACTCTTCCTGAAACTTCTATCCCCTCTCGTAATGGACCTTGCACAGTCCGGCGGGAGCTCATCACACAATCTTTCCTACCCCTTTGCAGCATAGTGCCAGAGCCCCTCATCCTAAAATTGTGACATATGGGAACTCCTCTCTCACTATTCAAAATCCCAATTTGGATGCTCTCCAAAACTTCATCAAGATGGTGCAGGACATGAATGTGAAGGAGGGGCAACTAGTCTGTCAAGGTCACAAGATTACCATCAATAAAAGAGTGATTAAAAAGGATTTAGGAATTTGTGGAGGCAATATGCAAGCACACTTTTTTGAGAAAGAGTGAAAGAGACAGGATATTCTAGACGTATGCCCCAATGCTCAGATTAGTAAAGATGGTGGAGTCAAGATTTCAAGCTTGCCATCAAACCTCCAAGATGTATTGAAGAATTCAATTCACTTCTTTCTTGATACGAGAGGAATCTACAAGTTCTGGCAAGTTCAAGCAGCAGTACAGCAAGTGAAAGGATGTGATGTATCTTTCTCAAGGGCGATCTCCAAGAGCATGTTAACCAACCTAAAGAATTGCATGGATGGAAAATCCCAATTGTCATCTCAGTCCACTAGAGTTGCAATGCACCTGATGGCATGCACCGTCAAAGGGATTTTGGAGCAATACGAGAAGTAGATGTCTTGGAAAGTGACTTTTCTACAAGAGAAAGCCACCAATGCAACAAAGGTAGCACAACTTGAGAAAAGCCTTAGGGAAGGTGTAGAAGCCAAGGTAGAGGAGGCACAAGCGAGGGCCATGTAGGCAAGAGAGCAAGTTGACGCCGCCACAAAAGTGGACGTTGACATGGAAAGGCATAGAAGAGAAGAAGAGAAGTGCATGAAGGAGCTTCGAGATAGGCTTGAAGAAGTGAGAAATTATGGGGACATGGGGACAAGGAGCTAGAAAAGATGCGAAAGGACCTTGAAGATCAGAGAGCCGAAAAGGAGAGTCTTTACATTGAAAAAAACCAGATGATTGAGGAGCTGAAAAGGGAGAATGCAGAAACTGGAAAGGTGATGCAGGAACTGCAAGAGAGCTTTGAGGGCAAGAAGGATGGGGCAGAGAGAAGCCACGGTGGGGAAGACAACGAGGCAGCTCCCTAGACTAGGAAGGATGTAGAGGGCAGCCACCATAGTGGAGCAAGTTCCAGCCACCGCGGTGGAGAAATTTGCAGCAGCCATGGTGAGGGTTGTTTTTATGAAACAGTGTTGGAAGTCTAAAGAGCAAGCTACAATACCCTACACGAAGATCATGATAGATGTTTGCACAAGCTTGCCGTGGCTTTTGATAGTTATGAAAAGTAGTCAGTCGCCCTACGAGATTTCTAAACTAGAGTAGAAGTTGCTGAGGGATTCTGATGCTGCTATTGCATAGAGTGAGCAAAAAGTGGAGGAGATGAAGATGAAGGAGATGAAGGGATTTTTGAGCAATACGAGAAGAAAATGTCTTAGAAGGTGACTTTTCTACAAGAGAAAGCCACCGATGTAGCAAAGGAAATGCAACTTGAGAAAAGTTCTCAAGATAGGTGCAAAAGCCAAGGTATAGGAGGCACAAGCGAGGGCATTTTAGGCACAAGAGCAAGCTCCACGAAATTGGTTGACATGGAAAGGCATAGAAGAGAAGAAGCAAAGAAGCACATGAAGGAGCTTTGAGATAGGCTCAAAGAAGTGAGAAATGATGGAAACATGGTGGACAAGGAGCTAGAATAGATGCAAAAGGACCTTGAAGATCAGAGATTCAAAAAGGAGGGTCTTTACAAATGGCTCTGCAACATGCATAAATCATTGAACATTGAAAAAGATCAGAAGATGGAGGAGCTAAAAAGGGAGAATGCAGAAACCAAACAGGTGATGCAGGAATTGCGAGAGAGCTTCGAGGTTAGAAAAATGGGACAGAGAGCAGCCGAGGTGGAGAAGACAACAAGGCAGCCACGGTGAGGGTTGTTTTTATGAAACACTGTTTTCTTCGATTATTTTATCATTTACTTTTGATTTCCCAAATGTTCTATGTTATTTTGAAGGTGAGAGTTATTGAGTACTCATTTTTCTGTGGCATCTATGGATTACTTATTGAATACTCGTTTTAACGTGACAAAGTTCAACATCTTTTAGGTGACAATATTTATGAACACATATGGCTGATTGCTTGAGTACTCATTTGGATGTGGCATATGGCTAACTACTTGAGTACTCGTCTGAACGTGGTACATGGATTATTATATTGACTCCCCGTTTGGATGTGACACATATTTACTCATCTAGACGTGGTACATGGATTATTACTAAGTCCTCATTTGGATGTGACACATATTTATCTAGCTTTCACAATGGACACATATGGATTACTTATCGAATACTCATTTGGACATGGTCATATTGTGTACCCATTTGCACGTGGCAAGGTTCAACGTCTTTCAAATGAACACATATGGATTACTTCTTGAGTACTTGTTTGGACATGGCACATATGGATTATTTATTAAGTACTCGTTTGGACATGGCACATATTCATTACTATTGAGTACTTGTTTGGACGTGATCACTGTTCTCGGATGCCCATTTTCTTGGTTAGTTCTGGATGTTGTTTGTAATCTCGGATGCTCGTCTTCCCAGTTGTTCGGTACTTTCGGATGCGAAGAGGTCGTTATTTCATTCCCACTATGATTATGTAACCTATGTCTAATCCACACAAGCTTGCCTCTTGTCATATGTGCCTGGCTTATGCTCGTTGTATTTTTAGTTGTTCGGTACTTCCGGCTACCCAATTGTTTGGTACTTCTAGGATGCCCAATTGTTTGTATTTTCGGTTGTTCACTACTTTCAGCTGCCCAATTGTTTGGTGCTTTTGGGATGCTCAATTGTTCAGTACTTTTGGATGGCGGAATGCTCGTTGTGTTTTTGAATTATTGGTTCTCGACTTGTGGCAACTTTATGGGCCTTCCTATTGTGTTGCTATGGCTTTCTTACACTCCCAAAAGACATTTCAACCCTAGCTTTGTGGACATCTCAAATCACCCCTCGATACTCATCTTTGGACTGACTGAAGCAATTTTCTCATACATTCATCCTTGGTACAATAGAAACGGACACTTGAATATTTTTTGTGTTCATATACACTTCATGAAATTGGTCATTTTATGTGGATGAATTGTGCAAAACATGAAGGCATGATTATAAAGGTTTGAGGAGGTTTTACTAGAATGAACTTAGAGACAACAAGCTCTACTATTCAGATGAAGAGCTCAAACATTGAACTTGAAGATCTCAAGCCTTGATTATGCATCATCACTATGTCAAACAAGTTGAGATTTCCAGGAAGATTTTTCTATTTTTCACACATACTTTGCACTGTATCATGCACCAAACAAATGCCTATACTAAGTTGCATTGTACTATGGACAAGTGGTTGTCTTATGCCCTTGTACTATCCACATGCAATTTGCACTGTATCATTCAAATTGGCATATGGCCATCCTTTGTATATACATTTTCACATAGATATATATAGTGGCTTGGGTTTTTCCCTTGTACTTCCCAAGGGTTTTTTTCATCCGTAGTTAGAGAGCCTAGTTTGAGTGGGGGTGTTAGAGCTATATATAGCTTGCCCTAACTCAGCCTAGTCCTCAACTATATATATGCCTATGATCTATGAATAGAATTGAATAGAATCACTTTCTTAGGAGCAACTCTTGTGTCAGTCTCTCTCCTCTTTCTCCTCCTCTCAATACAACTCTTGTGTCCATCTCTCTCCTCTTTCTCTTCCTCTCAACAGTCACTAGTGGCCTTAGGCCTTTGGTAACACTTTCAAAAGTGGTAGGAACCCCCCCTCAAACAATCTCTCTCCCTCCCTCCCTCCCTCTCACTCTCTCTTATAGATTCAATTCATTAGCTCTTGCAATCTCTGCCCTCTTTTCCATGTTGCACATCCACTTCCTCTTCTTTTTTACTATTTTTATTGTTTTAGATCTCGAGTAGGAATTATGAATGATTTACTACCATTCACCTTGTTTCCATATATTGCACCACCTAGTATAACATATACTATTCTTTCCTAGGAGAATATTCCCCTACATTGAAAATTCCTAACAAGGTTCTAATCTATGGCAAGAACTCAGCATAGATGGTGGTCCTTTCTTGCCATTTGGTTCCTTGAAGAAATACTAGCTTGTCTCGAGGATTCTTTCATAATTGGGGTGACCTTGCTATGAAGATAGGTTTTTCATGGCGTAGTTCTTGCATGTGAGAGATGATTTCTCTTGCACATTTTCGCTGGCATGGAGATGAGAAGGGAAGGAACAGTGGCTAGAGGAAATAGGGGCCTTATTCTTGAATTTAAAGTAGGAAGTGTTGGGCAAGTACTAGTTCTCACCTCATCCATCTAGGTCATCATATAGCATGAAATAGAGAGTGAGGTGGACATTAGACATCACCTCAGATCTCATCCAACGCACGTGAGGCTAGAGACTCCTTTGATCTTCCATCATGCGGACTCTTATGCGATTAGTCAGCAACAAATTTAGAAAGCATAGAGAGGGTTTTGCACCACTTGAGCAAGTGATTATGAGCAGAAGCCTCTTCTCCTAGCCACATCCTTTTCAGCCTAATTTTTTTTGCCATCAATGTTCATGCACAACAAGACAAAGCACCCATAGACGCGCGCACAGACGCGTTTCATGAACTAAATAAAAAACTTACGGGCGCATCTATTTGCGCATCTATTTGCACGTCAGGAGACCCGCATCTAATTGCGTGTCTATATATCAAACTTACACGCGTATAGATGTGCACATACATGCGTAAATAGACGCGCTTATAAACGCTTTGATAGACACACGTATAGACGCAAGTCGAACAGACAGACGCGATTATAAACGCGTTTTTAAACGCACTGATAGACGCGCCTTTTTTTTTTTTTTTTTTTTACAGAATACTGTGTATGTTGTGTATGCTATATAGTTACAAGAATCCCATATCCACATTCTGTAATTCAATTCTTATAGCCAACCGCATTTTAATTACAATTCCAAATAAAATATTACAACTCCAAAATGCAATAAAATTGAAAGCTCAAAAAGTGCTTGTATATACATATAGCATGAAGCTAAGCCACGTCATGTGGCTCCAAGTACAAAAAATAAGGAAGCTAAGCCATGTCATGTGGCTTCAAGTACAAAAAATAAGAGGAGTCTATATACAAGAGGCACGAAGCCAAGCCAATGGCTTTAAGTACAAAAAAGAATAGTAGCACTACTTCTACGACTAAACCTCGCTGCCTTCCACGCTCCCTTCTGTGCTGCCTTCTACGCTCCCTTCTGCACCTCCTTCCTCGTCTTCCTCGTCATCTTTTCGCAAGGGCGGCCTGTAAACAAGGGACAACATATATCAATGTATGAAAAATCAAATCTTTACTTATAATTTTGGCATTATTTAATTACTTTCAAATACCTGGGGGGCCTGCCCAGTAGCTCGGGTATACTGCTCCTCAGTAATCAACCCGTCATCATAGAAGTGCCTCCATGTATCTCCTCTGCGATGGTGGCGGTGGTAGGCTGTCTCCACTGGAGTAGGGTATCTGCCCACGATCTCAAGCTGCATGACCGCGATACACTTTGTGGAGGGATTAGTACAAAGAAACAACCAACCTCCTAATAAACTACATAAGCAATATAATTTGAGATCGATACTTACAAATTGGGCCTCCCATGATTCAACACCCCCTGCTCCAAAATGCGCGCTCCCATACTCCTCCATCTGGATCCTCCGTGCCTCCACGTGCTGCAGACTGGGCTCCTCCCTCGCTGACTTCATTGCCTTCTTCCACTCACGCTTCTGAGCGGTGTGGGGCGGGCCCCTTGGAGGTTGACCTGCCTCAAGTCTGGCAAGCTCCGCTAGTGCCTGCCTCTTAAGGGAAGATCTTTTATTGCTAAGTATCATAACAATCTTTGACTTTCCCCATTTATCTGTGAACTGGCGATTGGGGGGGTTAGGATACCTAGAGCGAACAGTAGCGAGGGTCTCATCAGCCAACCTCTTTGGGTGGTCTTTATAGTGGATAAAGCAATCTCTGTAATTGTTAGCAATTACAGAGCGCATGAAGGCCATTATGTCCTTCCCCCATGCATCCATCAAGATGCCTCCTGTCTGAGTGATGTCATAATAAATCGTACCATCATCCAGAGGCACGTCCAAATCATCTGAATCATCATCCTCCTCACCGCCACATGGCCCAAAGCACTGTGCCATGCATCCGCCACCGCTCTCCCTACTACTACGCTTGCCACCCTGTCGTGTCGAGCTCGTACGCTGGCCACTCGTAGCTGGGGACTGCACGGGACTACGCTGACCACTCGTAGCTGGAGAACCAAGTCTCGACGGCTGGGGAGTACGTCGACAGCTCACCGAGGTAGAAGGACCTCTTGATGGCATGGGGGAAGGGGCATAAGACGGGATGGCAGAAGGGACATAAGATGGCATGGGGGAAGGGGCATAAGACGGTACGGGGGAAGGGGCATAAGACGGGGCATAAGACGGCTGTGCGGACTCCGCTGGGGTGATCTCAGGTGGTGTGGGGTGGCTCGGAGTCTGTAGTGCTGACTCCTAGGGAGTGTTAAGGGTACCCGTCATGTACCCGTATAACTCCGTAGGACTAGGAGGGTGCCCTAAAATGTCATATAAATCCTTCCATATCGATTCACGCGGATCAGGTGAGCTAGAAGCACTTCCTCCCCACATGTTAAACTGGAAAAAAATAAACAAATCTATTACTTTGGGAGCTGAGAAGAAAGGGGGAAAAAAAAAAGAGGCTCTGTCAGAGCGCGTCTATAGACCCATCTAATCTTCGCATCTATAAACGCGTCTAACAGAGCGTTTAACAATTCAAGTAAAAGCGCGTCTAACAGTTCGTTCATCAATCCGTCTAACAGTGCGTTAAAAAGCGCGTCTACCACTGCGTCTAACAGTCCTTCTAAACATCCGTCTAACAACGCGTCTAAAAGCGCATCTAACAATTCGTTTAAAACTTCGTTTACCAGAGCGTCTGTGTGAGCGTCTACATACGCGTCTGTGTGTGTCTATAACAAGCCAGACGCGCATATAGACGTGCCTGTAGACGCGCGTTTAGATGTGCCCTCAGACGCCTCTATACACGCGCTCCGACAGTCGAGAATACTCAAAAGTCAAAAAGGACGTTTCGCCCGACAAAAGAACATGTCGCTCATACCTAGATGCTACGTTTCGTAGATGCGAGAAAGTACAAAACTGGAAAGAGCAAGCAAGAACAACTTCAAAAGGACTTACTTGGAAAAAGGTATGGAAGGATCTTTCTTTTCCAAACTTGTTTCTTCTCCTTGTTCGTACTCCTCCTCTTCTTTAGGCTTGGAAGCAAGCTGTGATAGGTATGGTCCCTTTGTCTTGAGTGAAAGCTTGGAACTGTGTATGGGAGGCTCTCTCTTAAGCTTCGAATCTATAGAACTGCTAATAAAGAAGGAAGAAAGCCGCTCGCGATGTTTAAGTAGTCAAAAGAAAAGCAAAGCGAGCGGCACGCCCAAAAGCAGGTTTAAAAGTTGCATCTATAGTCGCGTCTATTAGCGCGTCTATAGTCGCATCTGAATACATAGAGTAGATGCGTCTATAGTCGCGTCTATTAGCACGTCTACGGGCACGTTTAAATACACAGACTAGACGGGCGTTTAGACGCGCAGTTAGACGTGACATTAGACACGACGATAGACGCGGCGATAGACGCAACACAGAGTTTTTAATTTAAAGCATTTGAAGAAGAGCAAATTTGGTGGGTTGTTTGTTTGTAGGATGTCTCCATCTTCAACAAGCAGCTCCAGTGAGGATGAATCCCTCCGTATCCACCATCGCGAAATGTGGTTGGAGCAAAAAATCAAATGTCTATGTGATCGATGTCGAGGAAACATGTATCGTGCATGCAGGATTACGCTCAATCATATCTCAAAGTATGGAGAATGGGATGTGACCGTAAACAGGGTAAGGATTTGTAAGTTTAGGTTGATTGAGATACCTATGGGTGTTCATATGTTTGAGTTATAATGATCCCGTTTTAATTTGATACAGGATGCAGTGCCACACCCACACATGTTACCCTATGCCCGTCGTGAGGAGGCAAAGCGTCGGCGATATGAGGTGGGATCTTCAGGAGGGACCGTTACGGATGCATGGAGTGATGGTGATAGTAGCCCTCCACCATTACCACATGAAGCCGTGGAGGAGGAGGTGTTTGATGATATGGTGCGGGATTTATATGTCCATCAAGGGAGGGATAATAGCATGGAGTAGGATGATCTTTTTACCGCAGCATCGACTCCACTGTTTGAGGGGTGCACATTCTCTGTTCTACGTGCCTCCCTTGAGTTACTACACTTGCAAACCATCTATGGATGGAGCAATGCAAGTTTGAATGCATTACTCAAGTAAGCTTTAAAGTCGATTTTGCAAACATGGTGAATTATGCTAGTGGGTCAATTACTCGAATGCTTTTCCTCATTTATGGTCTTCACGTGCAGGCTATTGTGTAAAATGCTTCCAAGGGAGAATAAATTACCGACCTCAAGAGATATGGCAAGGCAACATGTGACCTCTCTTGGAGGATTAGATTACAAGCGCATCCATGCATGTGTCAACGATTGCGTTTTGTTTCGTGGACTACATAAGGATGCAAGAGAGTGTCCTACTTGTGGAGAGGCAAGATATAGAGCAGATCTCAAAACCTTGGACGTGCCTCATAAGGTATTGCGATATTTTCCCATAATCCCTTGCATCCAACATATGTTCAAGTGCAAATTTATTGCAGAGCTCATGTCATGGCATTCCTCCCATCGATCAACCGATGGCAAGTGGAGAACTCCCACGGACTCTCCTGCGTAGAAGCATATTGAAGACACATGGCCAAGCTTCAAGGAAGAACCTAGGAGCTTGAGACTTGGATTGGGTATGGACGGTGTGAACTCATTTGGTCTCAAAAGCACGTCTTACAGTGTATGGCCAGTGGTATTGGTGAATTACAATCTTCCACCCTCTATGGCTATTAAGAAAGGACATGTCATGCTGTCCCTTCTAATTCCAGGGAAACATAAAGTCAAAAACCCCGATGTTTATTTGGAGCCTTTGATTGATGA
Source organism: Dipteris shenzhenensis (assembly GCF_047967505.1). Classification (NCBI taxonomy): domain Eukaryota; kingdom Viridiplantae; phylum Streptophyta; class Polypodiopsida; order Gleicheniales; family Dipteridaceae; genus Dipteris; species Dipteris shenzhenensis. The sequence continues at coordinate 19,860,977 of NC_141620.1, forward strand.
GCTAGAGATACTTTGGAGAGATATCGAGGTGCATGATGTGAGCAGGCCTCCCTCGTCACGAGACTTCAACTGCAAAGCAGTCTTGATGTGGACGATGCATGACTTCCCAGGCTATGGCGAGTGTTCAGGTAAGCATTGCATTTTTTAATTATGAATAGGCAAGGACGTGGCACCCTAAACCCACCTTCCACTCTTAATTGCATCTATTGTTTCAGGTCTCACTACATCGGGTTACCATGCATGTCCTGTTTGTGGTCCTTCGCTAGTTGCCTCACGGGCAGACGCATTGAATAAGGTCATCTATGAGAATCACCATCGATTTCTCCCACCTGATCATCCTAGATATGTTGCCCCTTGGAATGAAGTCCTCCCACAATCACTCACCGTGGGAGATTGGATGAGAATTTGGGACGGTTCCACGACTCCTCCACCACTTGGCATGAGCTGGTAAGGATTTGTAACTATTGGCTGGAAGTAAAGATTGGCTATATTGGTTGAAAGTGAAGATTGCACGCTAACACTTTATTTTGTTTAGATACTCCATCTTTTATCGTTTACCATATTGGTCCCACCTCAAGATCAATCACCTGCTCGATCCCATGCATATCTTCAAGAATGTGGCATCTACCATTTGGGAGCATTTGAATGGGACACGAGATTCGGCAGGCATAAGGGAGGATCTACGTACCACAGGGAGGATGCGTGAAGCTTGGCCTCAAGAGAGACCAAATGGGCGTGTTTTTTTACCTCGTGCACCGTGGATGTTATCAAAGCTAGAGATGGCGACGGTGAAGCGCACTATTACTACAATTCGTACTCCCACTGGATGCATGAGGTGTTTGAAGGGAGCCTTTACAAAGAGCAAGAAAAGAGGTGTAGAGCAATTATATGGCTTGAAATCTCATGATTGGCACAAGATGCTCCAAGTAAGTATTTTATATGCATAATATCTTTTTCCTTTCAAATTTGTGAGTGAATAGCTATAAGCAACTAATCAACCACCTCCTCGCGGGTTCAGTTCATACTACCTACTGGCATTTCACGTAGTGCATCAAAGGACGTGAAAGATTGTATTTACAAGATGGGCGAGCTTGTGAGGTATGTGAGCTCAAAGGAAATAGATCCCACCACGCTTGAGAATGCTCGAGTTATGTCAGTGGAAGTGGTTTGTTTAGTGGAGGAGACATTTCCACATTCTATTCTCACAAGCCAACTACATCTCATAGTACATTTGGTGGATGAGATTGCTATATGCGGTACTATACATGCACGATGGTTGTTCTTCCTCGAGCGCTTCATGAAGACATTGAAGATGCAAGACTCGAAGGTAGCATGGCCGAGGGTTGGTTGGTACAAGAGTCACTTGTATATATTTCTGAGTTTCTTGTTGATGTGGATAGCTCTCTCCCACGACTATGGAGAGATGATGAAGACCTAAGGATGACCTCTATTGTGCCTCAAGGAAAAGGACGCAACAAAGTAATAGACACGGAGTTGCGTAATAGTATCAACCTCTTTTGCGTGCTTAATAGTGATGTGATGAAAAGATGGGTGACAAGATACGAGGATGCAAAGGCAAGAAGACAAGAAGAAAGGGCCCTCTTTCGTACACACCACGGATCTCGTGTGCCATACCCTCAGTGTCTAAGAGCACTTCCAAAGGATATTCATGTGGATTGGCTACTTGATGAAATGGAGAAAGCAGAGAAAGATGAGGGGATGCATATCACAATGGAAGAATGGGAGTATGCTAGGGAATGCATGAGCAAGGTCGGTATATAGAATGTTATGCATAAGTTAGGAGGTTTTTATAATTTAGATTGCTTATTTAATTGATTTTTTCTTGGTGTAGTGCACTATGTTCAATGCTATATGGTGTGAGGGCAGGCATTTTCGAACACAACGGATTGATGATAAGAGAAACACACAAGATTGCGGTGTCATTGCTAGCTTTGAGGGAGCCAATGGAGCCATGGATGATTATTGTGGCATAATCCAAGATATCATTATGCTTGACTTTCGACGCTTCTTTGTGTATGTTTTGGATGTAAAGTGGTTTAAGGATGTGGTGGAAAGAGGCCCTAATGCAACAATCAAACGCCATGCAAGTCGCTTTGTAACTATTGACTCCACAAAGTTTTGGCAAAGTGGGAAGGACACACTAATACTACCGCAACAATGTGAACAGGTACTGTGCACACACATAAAAATACTCGCTTTTAAATATTTGATGCAAGAAAAGTAACATGATTGTATTTGTGTTTGAATTAGGTTGTCTATCAACCAATGGTGGATAATAATAGGTGGTGGCATGTCATACCTATTATGCCACGTTCCAAAGTGATGTATAGTACATTTACTAATATGGAGCGTATGGAGGATGATCATGGCCATGGATGTGATGATGACCGTGATACAAGAGAGGAGGATGATCATGAGATAGGATATATAGATATTGAGGCCGGCATTACCCGTGAGGACGAGCCTACCATTGGAGATCTTGATTTCGATGAGCACATGAGTGGCACACGTAGTAGTGGGTTGAATGTATTTGTAGATCTAAACACTTGTTTGGATTTTGAAGTAGATAGTTTGGCAAGCGTTGATCTCATTGAGGATGAGATTGAATCGTAGCCCCACAATTGATATTGGCAAAACTATTTTACATATTGTCTCATTCTCCTCATTTCCCTTAATTCTTGTATATGTGGGCTTGCAAAAAATTATGTGCTTTGGTAGTCATGGGCAATGTTTGGAAAGCAATGATGTACACCAAAATCTCACTTTCTGTATTCTCTGGAGCGCGTCTAACAACGCGTCTAAATGCGCGTCTGATTCTCAGTGTAAACGCGCAAATAAACGCGTAAATAGATGCGCTAATAAACGGGATGTTAGACGGGCCCGTATTTTCTCAGGTCTAACGTGCAAATAAATGTGGTAATTGACGCGCAAATAGACAAGCGTTTAGCCGCGCCCATAGACGTGCCCGTAATTTCTCTACTAGAGCAACGCCTATAGATGCACCTGCTATTTTCCGCGTCTACCAAGCGCGTCTATAGTTGCTTTGTGTTGTTGTGATGGAATCTAATGCATTAGTTGATACTCCATTCATAGCAATTTCAGACATATCTTGGATAATGTTGATCAGATTTTAGTGTATACCAAACGCCACCATTGGAAAGTCATTTTGGCTATTTTGGATTTTTTTTGAAGGATATGCACTTTAAAGGATCAAAAATACCAATGCTTAACATGCAATAGTGGGTGAACCATGAAGACTAATGGACTTGAAGAAAGTTATAAAAATCCTCTTCAAAGTATCGTTCAAAAAAAGGTGCCAACACTAGATGAAAAGTTTCCATGTGAGTTCATTTGCACCATAAAATTCAGAGATTCATTTCCACCTTATAAGTAAATGCTATAGAAAATTTATCAAGGGCTCCAAAATGGAATAAGATTGATATGCAACAATTTTAATAGAAGAGAACTTGAAGTAATGATTCTGATCGGCACCCATGTGTGTAGAAGAATTTTCATTCCAAGGACAAATGTGATTTGATCACACCGGCCACTATGGCATATCAAGTACTTTGTCTACATTTCAATTAACAATACAAACAACAATTAATGTTGGTATGGAATGCTAAGCTGGGAATATTGTTACTTTATGAAAGATTGAGGATCACTCTCAATGTGGAGTCGATAATCCATGTCAAAGTTTCTAACTTCATTCTTCTTTATATACATTTTTTTGTTTGATTTACTAATTTATTTCTATATGTACACATTTATAAGCACCAATTTTTGCTCTTCGGCCGCGCATTAAGCTGTAGTGTCACTTTCCTCATTTTCAAACCAGAGACTAGCCTCTCACTGTATGACCATCTGTCTCATTTGTTCACGAGAGAAATGTTCGTGAAAAGGGTAGTTATGTTCGGGAGATAAAAAACTAGGAGCTAAAAGACTAGAAGAAAAGGACTCTAAGCTTAAACCATGGCGCTGCGTAAAAATTAGACTGGTTTTGGGTGGAGAGGAAATGCGAGAGACGAGGATCACGGTTTCGTCTCGCATCACTTTCCAGGTTGATTAACAGTGCGCCCCCTTGACAATTCCTAGAAAGCAGTACTCATGATGACAATGGGCAGTGGGAGGTCTCTATGAGCGCCAGGGAGACCGCCAACTCAAGCAACCCGTATTTGGGTGCATTTTGCGCGGGCAACACAAGGCAAAAGGCATCCGCGATAGGACCCAGCTAGAATCGAGGCAAAACGCATCCAGCACCGACTCGAGAACGTATCACCCCTGTCTGTCACCTTTGCTCAGAGGAGAGGATCACGGGTTGCTCAGAGGAAAGGAAACGGGTTGCTCTTGTTGATCAACGTGATCGATCAACGGGTTGCTCGTCAGCATATCTGTCTATTTAAGCAGATGCCTGGCTATGGCATTTCAGGATCTCAAAATCTTCTTCGTGGTCTCCTGCAGCACCATGAAGACCAGCGCTTCCACCCTCGACGTCGTCGCCTTCCTCGCTTGGGCGCTGCTGCTGTGCATGTGCTTGCCTCTCCCGTCCGCTTCTGCCTCTCGCGGAGGGTTACCCTTCATGCATGGCGCCTCAACTGCTGGTCGGAAAAGCCCTGCTCATCCAACCGAGTCTCTTCTTTTGCGTATTACGAATGAAAGCTTTCCTTGTAAATCTATTGCGGCTGATATTGAACTTTGTGGATTGGCATGCAGCAATGGCAGCCCCCATATTAACGGAATCCAGCAGCGATCACCTCCTCCCGGCACTTCCTTTGAAAGGTGAAATTCTTAGCGCCATAGGGATTCCGTCAACTTTGCTTACAGCAATAGTCATCTGTGTAGAGTGTCAAAGGATGCTCATGTATCTTCGCTCCGTCAACTTTTGGTTACGGTTGTAGTCATGTGCATAGAGTGTTAGTGATCCTCATCGGCTTCCTGTGCTCTATTTAGCTCTGTTCTTTAGAGTGTTAATGATCCTCATGTATCTTTAGCCGTCCAATTTGAAAGGTGAAGTTCTCATGGCCATCGGTACTCCGCTCTGTTCTTTAGCTCCTTCATCGGCTTCCTTTCATCGGTGCTATTTGTGCGGCTACCGATGAATGTTGTCGTGAAAATTGCCTCTTATTAGTGTGTGCTCTTCCTCTTAAACACGAGCAATCATTGGCATCAAACGTTGCCTCAACAAGAAATGGACTAGCACTCATAGTTAAAATTTGATCCTTTAAAGACATCCCTCTTCTATGGCGTTTAAGTTAGCTATGATATTGATGACCTTTGTGTAGTGCTAATCATCCCCATGCATATGTGACAGTGGCATCTGAAGCAAGATCTATTGCTACATGCAAAGCCATCGGTGCTATATGTGCATCGAGCCATGAATGTTGCACTGAAAACTGTCTCTTATTAGTGTGTGCTCTTCCACTTAAGCAAGAGGAGTCATTGGCATCAAAGGTTTCATCAAGCAATGAACTAGCACTAACAGGTAAAATTTGATGTCTAAAAAACTTTCATCATCAATGTTGTTTTGCGTGAGTAGTGATAGTCATGATTGTACAATGATAGCCATCTATGTATAGTGACAATGATCATCGTTCATCTTTGTGGCATTCAAGCAGAAGGAGAAGTGGCCACTACATGTAAAGCCATCGGAGCTATTTGTGCAGCTAGCCATGAATGTTGTAGTGACAATTGTCTCTTATTAGTGTGTGCTCTTCCTCTTAAGAATGAGAAGTCATTGGTATCAAAGGTTGCATCAACAAGCAATGGAATAGCATTGACAGGTGAAGTTAGATCCCATAAAACTTTCCCATATAGGTGTTGTTTCTATGAGCAATAGCCATCTATTTACAGTGATAGTATATATGTATAGTATTAATGATCTTCATGTCTATTTGTGATATTGAAGCAGAATCAACTGCTAGATGCAAAGCCATTGGTGCTATATGTGCATCTAGCCATGAATGTTGTAGTGAAAAGTCTCTTATTAGTGTGTGCTCTTCCTCTTAAGTGTGAGGAGTCATTGGCATCAAAGGTTTCATCAACAAGCAATGGACTAGCACTAACAGGTAAAATTTGATATCTAAAAAACTTTCATCATCAATGTTGTTTTGTGTGAGTAGTGATAATCATGATTGTACAATGCTAGCCATCTATGTATAGTGCTAATGATCCTCATGCATGTTTGTGGCATTGAAGCAGAAGCTGAAGTGGCCAATACATGTAAAGCCATCGGTGCTATTTGTGTAGCTAGCCATGAATGTTGTAGTGATAATTGTCTCTTATCAGTGTGTGCTCTTCCTCTTAAGCATGACAAGTCATTGGTGTCAAAGGTTGCATCAACAAGCAATGGAATAGCATTGACAGGTAAAGTTAGATCCCATAAAACTTTCCCATATAGGTGTTCTTTCTATGAGCAATAGCCATCTATGTATAGTGATAGCATATATGTAAAGTATTAATGATCTTCATGTGTATTTGTGATATTGAAGCAGAATCAACCGCTAGATGCAAAGCCATTGGTGCTATATGTGCGTCTAGCCATGAATGTTGTAGTGAAAACTGTCTCTTATTGGTGTGTGCTCTTCCTCTTAAGCGTGAGGAGTCATCGGCATCAAAGGTTTCATCAACAAGCAACGGACTAGCACTAACAAGTAAAATTTGATGTCTAAACAACTTTCATCAATGTTGTTTTGTGTGAGTAGTGATAATCATGATTGTACAATGCTAGCCACCTATGTAAGGTGCTAATAATCCGCATGCATGTTTGTGGCATTGAAGCATAAGCAGAAGTGGCCACTACATGTAAAGCCATCGGTGCTATCTGTGTAGCTAGCCATGAATGTTGTAGTGACAGTTGTCTCTTATTTGTGTGTGCTCTTCCTCTTAAGCATGAGAAGTCATTGGTATCAAAGGTTGCATCAAGAAGCAATGGAATAGTATTGACAGGTACAGTTAGATCCCATAAAACTTTACCATATAGGTGTTGTTTCTATGAGCAATAGCCATCTATTTACAGTGATAGTATATATGTATAGAATTAATGATCTTCATGTGTATTTGTGATATTGAAGCAGAATCAACCGCTAGATGCAAAGCCATCGGTGCTATATGTGCATCTAGCCATGAATGTTATAGTGAAAACTGTCTCTTATTAGTGTGTGCTCTTCCTCTTAAGCGTGAGGAGTCATTAGCATCAAAGGTTTCATCAACAAGCGATGGACTAGCACTAACAGGTAAAATTTGATGTCTAAAAATCTTTCATCAATGTTGTTTTGTGTGAGTAGTGATAATCATGATTGTACAATGCTAGCCATCTATGTATAGTGCTAATAATCCTCATGCATGTTTGTGGCATTGAAGCAAAAGTAAAAGCAAAAGTGGCCACTACATGTAAAGCCATCGGTGCTATTTGTGCAGCTAGCCATGAATGTTGTAGTGACAATTGTCTCTTATTAGTGTGTGCTCTTCCTCTTAAGCATGAGACGTCATTGGTATCAAAGGTTACATCAACAAACAATGGAATAGCATTGACAGGTAAAGTTAGATCCCATAAAACTTTCCCGTATAGGTGTTGTTTCTATGAGCAATAGCCATCTATTTACAGTGATAGTATATATGTATAGTGTTAATGATCTTCATGTGTATTTGTGATATTGAAGCAGAATCAACCGCTACATGCAAAGCCATCGGTGCTATATGTGCATCTAGCCATGAATGTTGCAGTGAAAATTGTCACTTATTAGTGTGTGCTCTTCCTCTTAAGCGTGAGGAGTCATTGGCATCAAAGGTTTCATCAACACACAATGGACTAGCACTGGCAGGTAGAATTTGATGGCTAAAAGATTTCCATCATCAATGTTGTTTTGCGTGAGTAGTGATAGTCATGATTGTACAATGATATCCATCTATGTATAGTGACAATGATCATCGTTCATCTTTGTGGCATTCAAGTAGAAGGAGAAGTGGCCACTACATGTAAAGCCATTGGAGCTATTTGTGCAGCTAGCCTATTGCTAGTGAATTGCATAATTAATGTTTTTTCTTCGAGGGGGGGGGGGGGGGAAATATGTTTGCATATATTTAGTGACCAGCGTAAAAGTGTCTTTTGTAATTAAACCTCAAAGCACAAAAAGTCACAGTCCTTCATCTTCAACATGAAAGCAACTTAAGGGGCTGTTACCCTTTAGTCTATAGATTTTCTTGAGAAATCTTACACTAGCCAAAGATCTTGTCATGATCTTCCCTCTTTTTTTGTAACTAATCACAAACTTGGTTGAAATTCAAAATGCCCTACTCCAACTACTTTTGAGCCTATTATAGTGTCATATGAGAGCAAGATGTTTGACTAGTGTGCGTGATTATAGCTCATAGAAACAAAGATACCTTCCAAATAGCCTACTAAATGAGCTACCATTCCTAGGAAACCAGATCACATAATCCTCCTGGGAATTGAAGAGAACATTTTTAAACTACATATTATTTCTGGAAGCCCATATGTATTATATTGCATGTGCTCTAACTTTTACCCACACTTCATGCTTGACTCTACATCCCTAAAAGAATGGGCTTCCAATTTATTGTCTCTCCTAAGTGCATTTGTATTGTCTAGTTTCAAACCCTTATGGCATTAGGATATGGAGCATAAAAATGGAAGGTGTCTTCTTTATGACTAGGGCATCCCTTTCCCTTTCCATATCCTTAATTGATTGCCTCTCCTCTTTGTTCATCCAAGCAATCTTGTGCAAGATTAACCACATAAAAGAGTTGAAATCTTCTCTAGTATTTTTTATCCTAGAGTTGAGTAAATACTCTCTTCATTTGAATGTATAGGTTTCCATCTTATGTTTAGTACCCTACAAACTTTCTCAAAAATTGTTAACAAGAGGGGGGATGAAAAGAAGGTTGACTTTTACAAGATCATTATCATTGAGGGGATTAACCTTAATTAAACATAAATTGACACCTAAATAGAGTCAATACGTAGGAATCCCCCTTTAATTGCTATTGAACCAAATCTAACAGCTAAGGGATTCATATAGATTCCACAAAGACAAAGTACTCCTTTGGAAAATCATGTCTTATTGTTTGCAAAGAAGAGAGCCTAGGATAATGCACTACTACAGAAGACACTACTACATGCCATTCAATTTTTAACACTTATCTCTTGATATTTTTTGTGCCTTAGAATATGTTTTGCATGCAACTAGCAATTAGTCCATAAAATGTATGGTTGGCGAAGGGAAAAATCTATCAATATGAGCATTGGTATAGGCATCAATGTGGGTATTTGGACATTGACAGCCATACCAACTCTGGCATTCTAGATATTGATAGATATACTAAAACCTATATGGACACTAGCATTCCCGAACAAACATTACAAAAAGTAGTCTGCAATGAGGTAGTTAGAAAGCTGAGCCACCAAAAGTGAGGCAAGCAAAAAGCTGAGCTACTAGAAGCGACCCAAGCTATGTACAAGCACATAAATGTAAGTTTTTAAGTCTTTTTATTATTCTCAAAATCTTGCTATTAATTGTACTTCCTGCTAAATTCATTAACTTCATTGATTGAATTAGTATCATGGCTTGATAAATTACATTACTGACTTCATTGCCATATCATGAACTTCACTGACAACAAATTCTTCGAGTGGCATAAGAAATTCCATGAGTGACTTCTATTCATGAAGAATGCTGGATCACACTCATAGATGTTATTTGTATTGATAAGGGTATCCTAAAGGCTAGGCCTAATGATTGCTTGTTCATTTAGTCTAAAATTCAAGAAGGAAGAAAGACGTTTCACTCAAACATGAATCCCAAAAATTAAAATGCATCTTCATCCAATCTAATTCCATAAGAACGGAATATATTTCAATGGAACATGAATCCCCAAAATTTGAAATACAACTCTAGAAAGTTAAAATATCACTTACAAATTCATCCATTGTAATCCAACCAACAATACAATTTCAATGTCCTCCGGGGGTCTATCAATGTGCACATCACTCTTATGTGTTTAGACCTTGTCTCCATATAAGCCTTAGTAATCAGCTCCATGCATGCATAGTTGTCCTATGATTTCTCTCCCAAACATAGAACATCTTCTTAGACATAAACTTCCACTTGCTCTTTCTTGCAACCTCCTTCTCAAATTCACTATCCACCTCCTTCCATACTTGTGACCATGTATTCACAATTGCACTTGTAACAAGACTCTCATCTCCATCACACTTGCAAATGGATGCAATCAATGCCCCCCACTCAAGCAAGTAACCCTCATACTGAAAAGCACTTTTTCATGCAAGCCCCTAATCCAAGCATAAGGAATCAACATGCAAAGGGGGATCCTAGGACATTCATCAAAGCCAAGAAGTCTTGTCTTCCAAATCACCACTTATTATCTCCATGTCCATCTCAACAGATTCATCCTCATCTTCTTTTGTTGCACCTGAATGCCCAACCCTTCTGTCTGAATGTTCCTTAGACACTTCTTTCTCCTCATTTACTAGGATATTAGGAAGTTGAACACTTGAGCGATACTTGAGCCCATAACTTGCTTCCCCCTTTCCTCAACATGAGGATGAACATCTGGCTCCTTAAGATTAGGTCTAGTTTTAGAACCCTCTTGCTTGAACCTTTTCGTGGCATTACTACAACATGTATAGAAAAAATGAACACAAATCTATCAGCAATGATTCATCAGACTATATTTAAATCAGTGCAAGAGGGTCAATGTTAGCTTGGGTGTAGCCAATTGCGAAACTATTTTCAGGGCCATTTTGAGGCTACAATGCGATGAGCTTCTAGGTGAATATTTGAATTTTGTGCGAACCTATGCTCTCGTTGAAAATTTTCCCGATCATGAAGGTGCACTAGCGTAATAATGAGACGTAATCTATTTGATCAAAACACCACGTAGCTCGACACATGGCATCTCTACATTGCTTTGTGCAGTGCATTCTCTGGCCTACGCCACCTAATCACTATTATTGTGCACCCTTTTGGTGCAACTTTGCCACTTATCACTGGGCATGCACCCATATAGATCATTAAAATTGAAGGTTGGCTTAGAGAGACCACCGCATTGGTTCTTGCCGTAATAATTAGACGCAATCTATCAATGTGCACATCACTCTTATGTGTCTAGACCTTGTCTCCATATAAGCCTTAGCAACAATTAGCTCCATCCATGCATAGTTGTCCTATGATTTCTCTCGCATACATAGAACATCTTCTTAGACATAAAATTCCACTTGCTATTTCTTGCAACCTCCTCCTCAAATTCACTATCCACCTCCTTCCATACTTGTGACCATGTATTCACAATTGCACTTGTAACAAGACTCTCATCTCCATCACACTTGCACAAGGATGCAATCAATGCCCCCAGCTCAGGCAAGTAATCGTCATACTGGAAAGCACTCTTTCATGCAAGCCCCTAATTGAAGTATAAGGAATCAACATGCAAAGGGGGATCCTAGTACATTCATCAAACCCAAGAAGTCTTGTCTTCCCAATAACCACTTATTATCTCCATGTCCATCTCAGCAATTCATCCTCTTCTTTTGCTTCACCTGAATGCCCAACCCTTGTGTCTAAATATTCCTTAGACATTTCTTTCTCCTCATTTACCAGGATACTAGGAGGTTGAACACGAGCGAGACTTGAGCTAACAACAACTTGCTTCCCCCTTTCCTCAGCATGACGATGAACATTTGGCTCCTTAAGATTAGGTCTAGGGTCTATGCATGTTAAGGTGGTACAATTAGTGGTGTCTCGGACACCACTATTATTCATGCTATTTTGTGACAATTGAACAAAAATGGAAACAAATCATCTGCTTTTAAGATCTTTGTAGTTTAACTAGTGGTATAAGAGCCTTTAGATTTTTATACCATAATAGTGTACCACCTAAACATGCTTTCACCCTCTAGTTTTAGAACCCTCTTTCTTGAACCTTTTCATGGCATTATTGTAACATGTAGAAAAAACAAACACAAATCTATCAGCAATGATTGATCAGAGTATGCTTAAATCAATGCAAGAACAAAAAAAACACTGTATTGCAGAATTTGGGAATCTCCCAAGTCCCACTTTAGAATTCCCAAATTCCCCAATATCGATTTTTCTCATATAGAAGATACAAAACATAAACTAAAGCAATACAACGATCAATATCTTTCCATAATGTATTGAGAAATTGTGCACATCTTGTGAAGTTAATGTAGAAAAGTATTGGACTTACTGTTGCATGTGAGTGAAAACTACACTACGTGTCCAAATAAAATCTTTGTTGGGCTACATAATTGTGATGGGTGTTTAAAATAAATTCAAATACACTCACAATTCATGCCTTTTGATATCACATCAGAATAGTTTTCTATGACAACATTGTTGCAAGCATTGGTCTCCTCTTTATAACATGGATGAATTGTAGGAAATGATCCCTCTTGAGAAAATCGGTGACAAATTTTTCAAATTAAAAGTCATAGTTTGCAAATAATTCCTCCCCTGCATTGATAGCATGAGTTGTTGGTAAAGTAATGATTCCATATGTGGCCTCATTGTTAGGCTCACAAGAATAACATGGTTCTAGGGTGGGTGAGTACACATAGCATACATTTTCGCTGACAACCCAGTGGATCTTAGACGCCATCACAGACATGGCTGGGAATCTTAGATGCCACCACTTCTAATCATTCATTACCATGCAAGTCAGTACTACCACCTTGAATTATTCAAAATTCGGGCCAACCACCGTGATGGCTCTCACCTGGATAGTGAGGTCAGCTATTCCATTCCCTTAACCGTTTCCTCTTATATCCCTCTCTAATGTTTCATTCTCCCTTGTAATCTCAAGCCTCCACTATTCCATTTCCTTCACTATTTCATCTTCTATCCCTCTTCCTTTCACTCTCCCTGCAACTTCTATCCCCTCTCGTAATGGACCTTGCACAGTCTGGGAGCTCGTCACACAATCTTTCCTACCCCTTTGCAGCATAGTGCCAGAGCCCCTCATCCCAAAATTGTGACATATGGGAATTCCTCTCTCACTATTCAAAATCCCAATTTGGATGCTCTCCAAAACTTCATCAAGATGGTGCAAGACAGAGGCAGGACATGAATGTAAAGGAGGGGCAACTAGTCTGCCAAGGTCATAAGATTACCATCAATAAAAGAGTGATTAAAAAGGATTTAGGAATTTGTGGAGGCAATATGCAAGCACGCTTTTTTGAGAAAGAGTGAAAGAGACAGGATATTCTAGACGTATGCCCCAATGCTCAGATTAGTAAAGATGGTGGAGTCAAGATTTCAAGCTTGCCATCAGACCTCCAAGATGTATTGAAGAAGTCAATTCACTTCTTTCCTAATACGATAGGAACCTAGAAGTTCTGGCAAGTTCAAGCAGCAGTAGAGCAATTCCGATCTCCAAGAGCATGTTAACCAATTGCGATCTCCAAGAGCGTGTTAACCAACCTAAAGAATTGCATGGATGGCAAATCCCAATTGTCATATCAGTCCACTAGAGTTGCAATGCACCTGATGGCATGCACCCTCAAAGGGATTTTGGAGCAATACGAGAAGCAGATGTCTTAGAAAGTGACTTTTCTACAAGAGAAAGCCACCAATGCAGCAAAGGTAGCACAACTTGAGAAAAGCCTCAAGGAAGGTGTAGAAGCCAAGGTAGAGGAGGCACAAGCGAGGGCCATGCAAGCACAAGAGCAATTTGAGGCCGCCACAAAAGTGGTTGACATGGAAAGGCATAGAAGAGAAGAAGAAGAGAAGTGCATGAAGGAGCTTTGAGATAGGCTTGAAGAAGTAAGAAATTATGGGGACATGAAACAAGGAGCTAGAAAAGATGAAAAAGGACCTTGAAGATCAGAGAGCCGAAAAGGAGGGTCTTTACATTGAAAAAAACCAGATGATTGAGGAGCTGAAAAGGGAGAATGCAGAAACCAGAAAGGTGATGCAAGAATTGCAAGAGAGCTTTGAGGCCAAGAAGGATGGGGCAGAGAGAAGCCACGGTGGGGAAGACAACGAGGCAACTCCCTAGACTAGGAAGGATGCAGAGAGCGAGCAAGTTCCAGCCACCGCGGTGGAGAAATTTATAGCAGCCATGGTGAGGGTTGTTTTTATGAAACAGTGTTGGAAGTCTAAAGAGCAAGCTACAATACCCTACAAGAAGATCATGATAGATGTTTGCACAAGCTTGCCATGGCTTTTGATAGTTATGAAAAGTAGTCAGTCGCCCTACGAGATTTCTAAACTAGAGTAGAAGTTGCTGAGGGATTCTGATGCTGCTATTGCACAGAGTGAGCAAAAAGTGGAGGAGATGAAGATGAAGGAGATGAAGGGATTTTTGAGCAATACGAGAAGCAAATGTCTTAGAAGGTGACTTTTCTACAAGAGAAAGCCACCGATGCAACAAAGGCAATGCAACTTGAGAAAAGTCTCAAGATAGGTGCAAAAGCCAAGGTATAGGAGGCACAAGCAAGGGCCTTTTAGGCACAAGAGCAAGCTCCACGAAATTGGTTGACATGGAAAGGCATAGAAGAGAAGAAGCAAAGAAGTGCATGAAGGAGCTCTGAGATAGGCTCGAAGAAGTGAGAAATGATGGGGACATGGTGGACAAGGAGCTAGAATAGATGGAAAAGGACCTTGAAGATCAGAGATCCAAAAAGGAGGGCCTTTACAAATGGCTCTGCAACATGCATAAATCATTGAGCATTGAAAAAGACCAGAAGATGGAGGAGCTAAAAAGGGAGAATGCAGAAACCAAAAAGGTGATGTAGGAATTGCGAGAGAGCTTCGAGGTTAGAAAAACGGGACAGAGAGCAGCCGAGGTGGAGAAGACAACAAGGCAGCCACAGTGAGGGTTGTTTTTATGAAACACTGTTAGAAGTCCAAAGCGCAAGCTACAATACACTGCAAGAAGATCATGATAGATGTTTGCACAAGATTTCTATGGCTTTCAACAGTTATGAAAAGTATTCCGTCACACTACAAGACTTCCAAACTAGAGTGGAAGTCTTGGAAACTGCCCATGAAGAAGTTTTTTAGGAATTTACGAAAGTTAAACAAATGCTAAGGGATTCTGATGTAGCTGTTGCACAGAGTGAGCAAAAAGTGGAGGAGATGAAGGAGAACATCTGCAAACTTAAGATAAGGCAGGAAGGAATCAAGAAGCAACTTCATCATGTACAGAGCAAGACTGTGGTGTTGACTGCCACAATAGTTAAATTGAATGCCTATCCTACTATGCAATAGGGTCCAAAATGCATGGTCTACCATACCCCCATCATAGATGACTACTGTATCCAATGGCTTGCATGCTACTGCCCTATGCACATTTTTTTCTTTGGAGTGTGGGTGCATACAAAATCGCTATATGTAGAGAATGCCATTTGCCATTGCCAAGGTCATGGACAATGTGCCTGCTTGCTACAAGTATCTATTGCTACAATGAGAAAGTAGATGCTACAGCTCAATTTGTCATTTGGGCAAAAGATCTTAAAGACAAGGAGCTCAAATTGAAGAAGGCTAACCGAATCGCAGACAGCAAGAAAAAGGAGCCTGAAGGGAGGAACCAGCCCCCTTTTGGGAGCAAAAAGGGCCAAGCCTGCAACCAAGAAGCTCAAATCAAAGGAAAGAGGAAGTGGCATGAAGGGAAGGGGTCTTTGAGATAGTAATCTATGTAATCTATTTGTAATCTATTGAATTGTTAATCTTCTCTAGAGTTTACTTGGGCAGTTTACTTGGGCAATGTTATCTCAACTAAGTGACTAGATAGTGTCCTTTGATCCACGCTTGCATGGTGATAATGAGACGAAATATTTCAAATTGACATGTAATGTGAGATGAAAGATTTCGATTAGATCACTAATGTGAGACTAAAAGATTTTGATTAGTGAACTATTGTACCACAAAAGATTTCAACTAGACAACTAATGTGAGACAAAGCATTAGGGGAGAATTGGGGTCTCAAAAGGGCCTCATAAGGAATGGATTAGTCCTAATGAAAGAGCCAAGGTAGGTCCCAAAATGTCCTAACCCCCCTCGCCTAGGTGGGTTAAGCCCAAAAGTGACCGCACCTCTTACGCCTCTTACACAACTCTTACTCCTAGGTGAGAACCCAAAATTCAAAATTCAAAATTTGAATTTTGAATTCCCTCCCTCCTCCTCTCTCATCCCTCCCTCCCTCCCCCTCCTCCCCCTCCCTCACTCCCCCTCCTCACTCCCTCCTCCTCCCCCTCCCTCCCTCCCTCCTCCCCCTCCCTCCCTCCTCCATGCCTGCTCCTCCTCCCCTCCCCCTCCCTCTTCCTCCACCATTGCTCCTCCCCCCCCTCCCTCTTGCTCCTCCTTCCTCCCTCCGTCCTCCTCCATGCCTACTCCTCCTTACCCTTCACACTTACTAGTCTACCCCCCTTTCCTCCTCTTCAACTATAATTGGTCCTCCCTCCCCCATCTCTCCTCCTCCTTGCCCTCCCTCTTCATGTGTGTTGCTCATTCAAGCCTGCATCTCCACACCTTCTCCTTCTCTACACTCCTTTAGTCATGGCACCATTCGAGGATGTCTCCAACAAGTACCAGGTTGACTTAGAGTTGGACACTGAATATGCAAGCACACGTAGTCTAGGATTGAGGGGAGCTTTTGAAATACACAGTCTTCATTTGCAAGGAAAGAAACATCTCGACCTTTAGATCCTGCCAACCAAAAGAGCCCTCCTTTCCATACAATGCATGAGCTATTTCGGTTTGTTGGAAATGGACATGCAAGGTTGCTTGGTTATTGCAATCGGTTAAACAATGCTCAGTCAATGGCTATGCAAGCAAGCGATATGTATAGAGCCCAAGTAGAGATGCTAGCACATTTAGGAAATAGCACCATTGTTGTGCAATGCATAACTCTATGCAGGATCTTTAAAGGGAGAACCAGGATCTTCATGATAAAGCTAAAGCATTGGACTTGGAGCGAAATGCATTGGACTTGGAGCGACATAAATTAGAAGAGTCACTCTATAAGCTAGCTGAGTCCAAAAAAGGCTTGGAAGGATCTATATACAATCAAGTTCAATGAGCTATAGAGAAGGAACGAGAGAAGGCAGAAGAGCAAGTGAAAAAGATGAAAGAAACACCTTTGGGATTAAAGGAGAGGAAAAGAAGGTACTTACATAACATGATGGATGCATTGGCACCCATTGGTGGTGCTAGAAGAGGAGAGTCTAGGCTACAAGGTTGGTTATCATATGTTCAAATGAGATTACACTCTTTTGTGCTACACTGTTGTGTCAAAGCTTTTGTTGTGTTCTTCTTTAGGAACTTCATGGAAGATGTGATGGGAAGAACGGACGGGGATGATATTGATTGTTCATATGCTCTAGCTAGTTTATTGAAGTCAAGCGATGTCATTGGGATACTAAGGGACCCAAGACACAAGCACCTACATGTGCAAGTTGCTAAGGAGGTGATGATAAGAGGAAATCCATTATAGCATTGCACTTTACTTAGTTCATTTCCTGTCATGTTTATCCTAACGATTTTTCTCTTTTGTTGTACAGATTGCAATGGAAAGCTCATATTTGTCATCAAAATGGATGAAGCTCAATTGGTGAAAGAACACAAGTTAGAGAGAGTCAGCATTTGCATTATGAATAAAGCCTTAGCCTTTCAAGAGTATAAAGAAGTAGAGTAAGATTTCTCAGTGAAATCAAGTGGCTTGTAGCATTTGAGACTTTGAAAGCATGCCATGAGACATTGAAGTGGGTTCTAGATAGAACAGGAATCCCATTGACCATCCGAAGACAAGAGGAAGGGCAAACATTGACAGTCGATGGCCATGGAACCTTTCAAGTTGAATGGCATCTTGCTGGTGATTTGAAAACCCTCAAGTGCTTGCATGGTTGTGATACAGCGGCAAATGCAATGAACACATGCCTTTATTGCATGTGTTCACAATGTAAGCAAAAGGCTAGCTTATAATGGGAGAATGGCATTCTATTTTGTAGCCAAACGCAAGCTCCCAATCGCAAGATAAGAAGGATCCAAAGTGGGATCCCATCTTGCCCATCCCACTTGAGAGAGTACACATATGTACTTTACACGCAGAAACGAGCAAATGTCCTTTTCCTAAAAGTTGGATAATATATGGAAGTTATACATCTTTTACGTCTAGATTTGTAAGAATGTACTCCTGTTGCAGTTCTTCCACTGTCTTCAAGCCTTGGTAGGCCTGAAGTAGCTAGGGATGCAATCATGACCCCCAAGGTGCTCAACATGGAATTGCATCAACAAACAATGGACTAACTCTGATAGGTAAACTTTGATCCCATAAAAACCTTCCTCATTCGTGATGTTTGTGTCACCACAATAGTCAATCTATGTATAATGTTTAAAACACTCATGCATCTTGATGACATTGAAACAGAATTGACCACGAGTTGACCACTACGTGCAAAGACATGTCCAGCTAGCCATGAATGTTGTGGTGAAAACCGCCTCTTTATTAGTGTGTCCTCTTATAAACAAACATTGGGAGCAAAGGATCCATCACTAAGCAAAGGACTAGCACTCATAGGTAAAGCTTGATCCCATGAAAAATTTTACCATCAGTGTTGTTTTTTTGAGTAGTGGTAGTCATCTATGTATAGCTTTAATTATCCTCATGCATCTTTATGGTTTTGAAATAGAATCGAATGCCATATGCAAAGCCATCGGAGCTATATGCAAAGTTGGAGTGAAAACTACCTCTTATTAGTGTGTGCTCTTCCTCCTAAGCATGACATGTCACTGACATTAAAGGCTAGCAATGGAATAGCATTGACAGGTAAAATTTCATCACATAAATACTTCCCTCATCATGCTAATGATAGTCCTATGTGTATAGTGTTAATGATCTCATGCATCTTCATGGCATTTAAGTAGACTCTACTACTATATTTATGGCATAATGAAGCACCATTTCTATGATTATCATGGAGCCCATTTCTAGGAGAGTTTTGTGGGAAGTCCCACTACATTTTTTTAACAATAACTTTTAATGGTATCTTGGTTCTTTTGGACTACTTTTGGCAATGTCAAATTCTCAATCCATTTGTCCAATTTTTCATGATTGCTAGAGTTTGTAAATAACATGCTCTATTTGATTCTTCTATTGACTATTAAAAATTGTAGTATACAATATTGTTAGAGCAAGGGCCTTAATTTTTTGTCTCCACATACATTTTGACATATGGGTCAAATATTTCCCCTTTGAGAGCTTATGTGAAAAGGTTTAAATATTCTTTCTCCTATCTTTAGGTTTCTCCTAACCATCTCTACTCAAACCATGGTGATATATGTGTGGCTAGCCATGAATGTTCCAGCGAAGAGTGTCTATTATTAGTGTGTTCTCTTCCTCTTAAGTATGAGCAGTGATTGGCATCAAACGTTGCATCAACAAGCAATGGACTAGCACTGACAGTTTGATTTTTATAACCTAAAACAGTCACTCTTCAATGTTGTTTGTGTGAGTAGTGATATTCATCTATGTAGAATTATAGTCACTTATGTACAATATGTCATTGGCATAAAAACTTGCATCAACAAGAAATGAGCCAGTGCTAAGATGTGAAAGTTGATCCTATAAAAACTACCCTTATCAATATTGTTTCTATGAGCCATGATAGCCATCTATTTATAGTAGCAATAGCATATAGGTGTGCTTTGAAGTTGGATACCATGGCATATATAATTAATGACCTAGGGCAATATCATTATCACTCCCTTTCAATCTAGAGCCATAAACAATATTGGCTATCGCTATCTCATAATCCTTTTTGGGGATATTCCTCATGTCACAGCAATAGATATTATAGGATCTCATCCTTAGAGGATTATATAGAGGCCAAAATCTCTTCATTTGATCATCACTTATACAATTTATAGTCCTTTTTTCCTCTTCATTAGTATAGCCTAGCACTCTACATGTGAGGAGCATGTGAGCTGAAAAATTGCTAGGAGAAAGAAACTCTAGAATGGTAGATTTTTCTCTTATTTTTAACACAGAAAACAAAACAAAAGTTATAAATATTTTAAATTACATTATATTCTCAAACACAAAATTCGATGAAATTTGTCTTTCAAAGATTCATATTCTCTAGAATGGGATACTTTCCAACAATCCGATCCCATATCTTTATGTTGAGTCAAACTCTATTATTTTATTCTTTCATTCTCGTATAAATTTTATGGTTATACAAAAAAAGAACACAAAGAATTATTTCTATACATCTTATACATTGAAATGAAACACACACAAAACTAAAATAATCTTTTAGATTGGGAAGGAGAGCTTACTTTTTAAAATACTAGATATTGCTTCCAAGCTTAGTTATCTTACTTAAACTCGAAATAAAAAAGAAACTATAACCTTTTAAGCACTATATTGGAGAATTTGGAAAACTCCTAAGTCCCACTTTCGATCAAAGTTTCAATTTTTGGCCATGTGGCCAAAAATTGAAACTTTGATCGAAAGTGGGACTTGGGAGGATTCCCTAATATGGTGTTTAGGATGAATTCCACTTTCAAGTAGTGGGCTCGAATTTGACCATGTGGGCAAATATTAACTATATTGGGAAGCCCAAAACTATTTGGAAATTCCCAAATTCCCTAATATAGTGTTTAAATTTCATCCTTAATCCCTTGCATAGACCACGAGCATCTAGGCCAAGAGGGTAGCTTCTTCTTTTGTGAGTCCTGCATTAAACTTATACTTAGCTGTCTTGAAGCGCACAGAGTTGGGATATTCTATGCACAACTACCTTCTTCCATCTACACTATGACATCCTCCTATATCATATAATCATAGGAGATGGTCTTTGCAATATCAAAATTTCCCTTATCTATACAAATGGCTAGATAGCATTGTGCTAGAAATTCTAAGTGCTAAGTGCTAGTATTCCTAAGTTCTAAGTGGTAGTATTGCTAATAGAAAAAAGATAGAATTGCTAAGTGCTAATTGCCAAGCACTAGCATTTCTTAGTGCTCAGTGCTAGAATTGCTAAGTGCTAAGTGATAAGTGCTAGTATTGCTAAGTTCTAAGTGGTGATACTGCTAAATGCTAAGTGCTAAGTGCTAGCATTGTAGAGTCCTATGTGGTAAGTGCTAAATGGTAAGTCCTATGTGCTAAGTTTATACTTGGAGGCAAGCCTGACTCATCCAGCACAGTGGTTGTAATAAATGACTTGATCAATATTCTAGTATTGATCTTTACCAAAATAAGTGGCACTCCATGTCTTTTGTAGTCATCTACAATGAAACACATTTTCACAAGGGTAAACCAATATACTAATAGTACTTGCCACCTAGCACTACTCTAATAACTATCACTGCTATGCTAGGAGAAGGTAGAACTTAGCACTTAGCACTTAGCAATGCTAGCATGGAGCACTTAGCACTCTTCAATGCTAGCACGTTGCAATGCTAGCACTTAGCACTCACTACACTAACAAATTAGCACTTTGTAATGCTAGAATTTAGCACTTAGTACTCTGCAATGCCAACACTTACAATTGTTATGGTATCACTTAGCAATGCTAGCACTTAGCACATAAGACTCTGAAGGTCAAGAGTGTGGGTAAGAGGACAAGAGCTTCCAAGTATCACAACTAACAATGCAGTTGAGTATAATTCTTTGATCCCTATTTTGGAGAGTTGTCTTCAAAGTCAAATTAAAGAATTGGAAGTAAGAGGAGATTCTCAACTTATTATAAAGCAAATGCAAGGGCATTACAGGACAAGAAGCCCTCATTTGAAGGAGCTTAATCAAAAGTCTATGGCACTACGTAGTCAATTTGATTTTTGCAAGTTTTTTCTTATAAACATAAAAGAAAACCAAAGGTAGATGAGTTAGCTACTCAAGCCATTGTAGTACAAGACCGGGGGGGTGGTTCTTTGGTAGACACTGGATGGCCAGAACTACAAGATGTTCACCAATATGTGGAAGAAGGCATGTTTCCTCAAGGGTCAACTCCACAACAGAAGCAGAGATTGGTTACTTTTGGCCACGCCTCCATAAGGATGTATATGAATGTCACAAATGGAACCTATCAGCTTGAGGATGTTGATGGAATGGTGAGACCCGGACACACCAATGAGTATCACCTTAAATTCTTCTATCATCAACCACCTTGAGGTCTAGCAGACCCTCTCTGTCAGTAGAGAGGATCTGCTGGGGGGCAAAGATGTGATGCCAAAATTTGATATTTTTTACTTGGCATTGGCATTGTTTTTTTCTATGTTTGATAAGAGTTTGAGTATCAAGTGATAGCCTAGCGGCTCTCACTTATTTCTATTTTCTAAGATATTGTATGGGATTGAGAGGATGAGTGGAATGGATCATTGTAAATAACATAGGTATGAATTATAAATACCTTGGTATGGGGTGAGAGTTATTTATGTATGGGATATTGTGGGGCTTTTAGAAAATAGGAAGAGTGAGTCATATAAAGAGGTGGGCTCATGTCCATGTGTTCCAATTTTATAAGAGAGGCCACATGACAAGTGTGTGGAAGGCATGTGGAGGAGTGTGGAGTCAAGAGGAATCCTTCTAGAATTCCTATGTGGAATAAGGAGGATGTGGACATATGGAAAAGAGAGGGTCCCTATGGGCTCCATGTGGGGAGACTCTTGACTTTCTCAATATTTTAAGAGTCTTGAGCATATTATGATGGGACACATGGGAAGAGTAGCCAAAAAGGACATGGATGGTGACATATGGGCTTATGTGATTGATGGGGAAAGGAATCTACAGGCAACAATTGTAAATGGGTGAAGGAGGGTGACAAAATCTCTATAAAAGGAGCCCTCCTCCCCCCTGTTCAACATATCTTCCCCCATTAGGCCTCATGTTTCTATATCTCTAGTATCCTCAAGCCTCTTCCATAAGCCTTCTTTCCCTCTTGTAGATATTCTCTTATGTAGACTCTTGAGTCCGTCTCTCTCTAGTTTATTCTCTCTCTATGAGTAGTCTTGGAGCCTCTACTCCCTCTTATATGTACAAAACCTCTTCTTCTCTCTTGTGTTTATAGTATTTTGAGTGTATTTGAGTGGAGTCTTACTCTCATGGCAATGAAATTCACTTCTTATCATTTTCCTTGAGTCTCCATTCCTATGTTCTTTCTCTCTCTATACAAGTCTTTAAAGTAGTTCTTGTTCAGCCATTCACTGTGCACACATGGTCCATCCATTTCCCTCCCATTTCCCGAGCCACCATGCAAGCTTCTTCCTCTCTTTTAGGCAAATTCTAGGGGTATTGGATCGTTGATAATTGTGGAGCCTTGAGAGAGTAGTTTGCTCAGGCAAAATTAGCATAGGTGGAGGGTAGTTTTGATGATAGTTTGACCCCCTATTAGTGTTTTGCTCATATTAACTTTCTGCTCGGTAGTCCAATTTTGAAAAAACTTATATCAGCTCGAAGCTCTCTTTAAGCCACATGTTTTTTATGTGATTGGATCTTGAATCAGATACCATTGTAAAAAGTTATGAGTCTTTGTGTTTGATATTTTTTTTCATGACAATTTTTTACCCCTTTTAATAAACTATCCATATCTCTTCAACCGATTATCTATTTTCAATGAAACTGATATTACGCAAAAGCTCTCTTCAAGATGCGTGTTTTTTTGTGATTAAATCTTGAATCAAATACTACTGTAAAAAGTTATGAGCCTTTGTGTTTGACAATTTGTTTTCATGATAGTTTTTATCCCCTTTCAGTAAACTGCCCATATCTCTTCAACCAGTTATCTGTTTTCAATGAAACTCATTCCATGTGAAGCTCTCTTTATGCTCATGTTCTTATTGATTAGATCCTAGATCAAATACTACTGTAAAAAGTTATGAGTCTTTGTGTATGACTATTTATTTCTATGGCAGTTTTTACCCCCTTGGAAGCTAAGAGGTGTGTGAAGTTTCATTACCCCCAACTTCATGTAATTGCCTATCTCTCTCTTCTTGTTCTCTCTCTTCCTATTCTTGGTTTTTCATGTGGTATCAGAGTTGGTTCATTCAGCCTATCATCTACTTCTCATGAAGGATTTCTAGATTTCATCATCGACTTCGTGTAGCCCATTCGCTAATCTATAACTGAAGGTTACCAAGCTACTCCTAACGTTTCATTACACTAGCCTGCAAGAACCCGTGTAACGCCTTGCGCATCTTCTACTTCCCTGTTCAGTTCTTCTGAAGATACCTTTGGTGAAATCGTTGTTCTTGCTGATGTTCAATATCAAGCCGATACTCTTTCTGCTGTTAAATTAGAATTGAATCGTGCCCCTTTAATTGAGTTTCTACATGCAGCAAATCAGCTCTGTGTTGATAATGAAGGCTTAGATGTATGCTTGGTTTCTTGCACCAAGAGAAGTCTAGAATCTCACATGAAGAATTGTATGATAAAAATCCCATTTGAGAAGCTGCTATCATCTGAAGGTATTGATTGTGATTCACTTATTTCTTGGAACGTTTTGAGTTGGATTGGATAGTGCAGGAATCCACTTGTGCAAGCGCAAGCCAATCCATAAGTCTTGATGATTTGGCTAATGCAACACATGGGCTTTGTCCAGGCATATTTGGTGGTGGCCTTTGACCCATTCACACTCTAAGTTCATTGTAACTTGATTCAACACACTTGGCCAGAAATGGCACGGAGCACCAAGAAGAACAATAATACCCCGCATCTCCATCAAAAAGACCTGACATGAAATTGAGGGTAATGAAACTTCATGCACCTCTTAGATTCCAAGGGAGTAAACTTTTTATAGTAGTATTTAATTGTAAATCTAATCACATACCAATGTGCGCCTTGAAGATAGCTTCACGTTGATATGAGTTTCATTGAAAATAGATAACTGGTTGAAGAGGTATGGATAGTTTACTGAAAGGGGATAAAACTATCATGAAAACAGACTGTCAGACACAGAGACTCATAAATTTTTATGGTAGTATCTAATTTAAGATTTAATTACATACAAACATGCGAGAGCTTTGCATTGATATCAATTTTGTTGAGAACAAATAAACGGTTGAAGAGATATGGATAGTTTAATGAAAGGGTGTAAAAACTATCATGAAAATAAACTATCAAACATAGAGACTCATAACTTTTTACAGTAGTATTTGATTCAAAATCCAATTACACAAAAACATGCGCCTTGAAGAGAGCTTCGTGTTGTATAAGTTTCATCAAAATCGGACTACCGAGCAGAAAGTTATGAGCAAAACACTAACAGGGGGTCAAACTATCATCAAGACTACCCTCCACCCATGCTAATTTCGCCTGAGCAAACTACTCCCTCAAGGCTCCACAATTATCAACGATCCAATACCCCTATAATTTGCCTAAAAGAGAGGAAGAAGCTTGCATGGTGGCTCGGGAAATGGATGGACCATGTGTGCACAATGAGCATCCGAACAAGAACTACTTTAAGGACTTGAATAGAAAGAGAAAGAACATAGGAATGGAGAAAAGGAATGGAGACTCAAGGAAAATGATAATAAGTGACTTTCATTGCCATGAGAGTAAGACTCCACTCAAATACACTCAAAATACTACAAACACAAGGAAGAAGAAGAGGTTTCATACATACAAGAGGGAGCGGAATCTCTAAGACTACTCATAGAGAGAGAATCAACTAGAGAGAGATGGACTCAAGAGTCTACATAAGAGAATATCTACAACAGGGACAGAAGGCTCATGGAAGAGGCTTGAGGAGACTAGAGCTACAGCAACATGAGGCCTAATGGGGGAAGAGATGTTGAAAAAGGGAGAGGAGGGCTCCCTTTGTAGAGATTTTGTCACTCTCCTTCACCCATTTACAATTGCTGCCTGTAGATTGCTTTCCCCATCAATCACATAAGCCCATATGTCACCATCCATGTCCTTTTTGGCTACTCTTGCCATGTGTCAATATGCCTTGGCACCATATGGGCCCAAGAGCCTTTTATTGTAAAGAGAAGGAGAGTGCTAAAAGGAAAAGGGTTGGCCCTCATTTCAAAAGGTGACATTTCAAAAGGTGACATGTATAAAAGGCCAAAGTGTCGAGTTTGATCTTCATTGTTGTTTGCACAAGTTTGAATACATGCTCCCTCTTCTCTTCCAAGAGTGTTTTGGGTGTTCTCTTGTTTCCATTGTAGTGCCCTTGTGTTTACCACTCCACCCCCCTTCACTCTCCTCTTCCCTTATCGTTCTCTCTCTCCTTTCTCCCCTCTCTTCTTCCCTCTCCCCCTTCCCTCTTTCTCTTGTGAAAACAAATTGCAACAATCCATAGGCTGCTTGAGTGACACATGCGGACCACTAGTGCCTTGTATTGCTTCACAAGGAGTAGCTTGGAGTGAAGGCTCCATCAGCATCTCTTCAACATCACCACGACATGTAAGTCACCATTGAGACATACACATTCGGTAAACATCCCCATGGTTTGCCGTGAACTTGTGTTTTGTCAGTATGCAAAAATAGAAAAATATTTCTTTGTGTTATGCCCATGTTCATTTGTTCATATAGCTTTTAGATCTTCCTTTGGTGGTGAGCTTTGAGGGTTATGGAATTTACAAGAAAGCACCCAATAATATAGGTAGCCCCACATTGAATTTGGGGGTATTAATTCATTTCTTTCGATAGGAGGGGGGGCACAACGGTTCATCAATGTAAGTTGTGATTAGTTAATTAATTATGTAAGGCAGTGGGGGGCGCAACGGTGGCTTCTTCCAAAAGTCTCCATATCCAAAAGATTATTCCACTTAGTATCAAAGGAGGAAATAGTAGAGTGTAGGCATTGAAGGAGGGGGTTGTGAAATCCTCTCAAAGATGAGCAAGAAAGGAATAGGATGAAGGGGGCAAGAGTGTGGAAGGCAAGGGGAAGGGAAAGGAGTGGGAAGGGTTAGAGGCGAGGGGGAGGAGAGAGGGAGGGAGGGGCAAGTGAAGGAAGGTGGAGATAGGCAAAGGGGAGAGGTGGAGGAGACATGAAGGAAGGTGGAGGGAGGCAAAGAGGAAAGGGCGGCAAAGGGCATTATAGGAATAGCAAAGGGAGTTGCAGGGAAATTGGAGTATTAACATAGAGATCTTAGGTTAATTAAGAGGAAGGGGAGGGGAATAGTAATTAATTAATAGGTTTTGAATCAAGAAGGGAATGGGCACCCCCAGATTATATACCTAAGAATGTCACGTCCTCTATTCGCTACACTACCTCAAAGCACACATACTTTTTGTTCTAGAGAGCAATATGCAAAGCATCTTTAACATATGAACCACAGATAGGAGGGAAAAAAATGAGTACATGTGGTAGCTTAGAGAACAAGAGCATACCTTGTGTCACAAAGAAGGAGCTTCTATATGGACACTTTGAGAGCTGGGAGGAGACAAGAGGCAAGGTTTGAGTGGGGAGGTGGAAAGGCAAGAGGCAGCTTTGAGACAAAGGAGGAAATGATAGGTCAATGGAATGAAGGGAGGAGATGGATGGTCTCAAAGCCTTCGGTTAAGACTTAGCCAGAACTTCACAAGCCAATCCAAGTTTGTACGGCACACATCAAAACAAAATGAAATCTTAAAGAGGATGCCGATCAATGCATGTGCCAAAAATAAGTTTTGAGTGTTTAAAACTTGCATTTGTTTTGACCTAAGGTTGGCCATTTTTTTATTAATTTTTAGTTAATCAATTTTCTTGATTCCAACAAACCAGACAAATGAGACCTCCAGTGGATGTAGACAAACTAGTAAGCTTGGCCAAGTTGTTGTAAGAAGACACAATGAAGCGAGCCATGTAAGAACAAGTTTGATACATATATACATTGCTGACTTTTTGTAAAGTGCATCGTTGGATTGTTTCTTTGCTGTATTTTGGTAGATATGAATATTTGGAGTATGCAAATGCCAACATAATCATGGGAAAATAGTTGTAATAAATGTATATAGTAGTTTGAGAATTGAGATATGTCTTTGTTACATGAATAGATAAACAGATCTTAAATTGTAGATTGGAAACAAGGCAAAAATCAATGCTGAATTTTCAAAAAAATATGGATACATTTATTTATAGTAGTTTTCTTCTTCTCAAAAAATAATACTTTTGAGACCAAAATGGCCATCGAGAGTATTGTATCCTAATGGTCTAGTGGAGTTGTTTTTGTTAATGTAGTACTACTCTAGCATGTGAGCTTTATTTGTGTTTTCTCAAGTTCCAAAACTCACTTAAAAATTCTCATCGAATGGTTGATGAGTTGCAAAATCAATCGTCATCATTGTTGGTGGGTTTTTTCTATGTCGATCTATTGATAGGGCTTTGGTGATGATATTTGCCACATTGTCCTTAAATGGAAAATAGATGAGACCAGTGAAGCCATCAGAAATACAATCACATACATAATGATAATGATTTTCAATGTGTTTCATGCGAACATGAAAGACAGGATTGTTGGCTATGGCAATGCAACTCTAGCTATCACAGAAGATCGAGTTTGCTTTGCCATCCTGTGCATGATGCAAGTCATGCAAAAGCTTCCTTAACCACATTAACTCCGTAGTCATTGAATTTGCAACTTTGTACTCTGCTTCACTGGAGGAAAGAGAGACTCGCTCTTGCTTCTTACTGAGCCATGAGATACAAGCTGAACCCAATGAGAAGCAATAGCCAATAGTAGACCATCTGTAGTGAATGTCCCCTAACCAATCTGAGTCGGTGAAACCACTCAGCTCTAGATCACAATCTGAAGCATAATGCAAGCCAAGAGAGAGAGTGCCATGGACATATCTTTGAACCCTCTTTGCTGCATTCCAATGTGTGATCGTGGGACAATGCATGAACTAGTTCAAAAGCCCTATGGCATAGGCAATATCAAGCCGTGTGGAGCACAGATATATCAAACTACCAACCAACTACTTGTACAAAGTGCTATCAAACTTTTCAGCAGCATCATGCTTACTCAGCCTAAGTCCCTTTTCCAATGGAGTACCACACACTTACCATTCTCCATTTTAAATTTTTGCAACTACCCCTTCGAATACTTTGTCTATGACAGAGATCCAATCATGGGTCTACCAAAACTCAATGCCAAGACAATAATGCAATAGGCCCAAATCTGTCATGTCAAAGTTGTGACATAAAGCGGACTACACTATTGTAATTTGCTGCAAATCACTACTAGTGAGTATGATGTCATCCACA
Organism: Dipteris shenzhenensis; assembly: GCF_047967505.1. Lineage (NCBI taxonomy): Eukaryota > Viridiplantae > Streptophyta > Polypodiopsida > Gleicheniales > Dipteridaceae > Dipteris > Dipteris shenzhenensis. The sequence continues at coordinate 19,890,189 of NC_141620.1, forward strand.
TATAGTACCTGTGGGGGTTAAAGGTCACTGTGCCTTCACCCCAGTTATGTACAATACTCAAACACATATATAAATGAATGAAAAAGAAGATTAGGGTGGTTCTGCACCCACCAAACTTGTGTGGCTCTCTATCTCTCTCTCTCCTTCTTCCGTTCTTGCTTCCGTTGAGAGCACTCTCAACTGGTATCAGAGCCCGGGTGATCTAGCTGAGCGTGCGTGAATGCTTTGAAGCTCAGCAGCTCTGTGGGAGGAAGGAGAAGCTCTGTGGGAAGCTTTGTGGGTGACTTTACTTGCATCTGAGTGTACAGAGACCTTAGAGGAACCTTTGGAAAAGTCACTTTGGTTTTGCGAAGTGGTTTTGAGAGCCTGTTAAGAGCTTTCAAAGAAAAAGTCGTTTTTTGAGCTTTTCCCTGTTCCGTTCGATGACAGAGACTCCATATTGACTTGTAGAGGCAACTATTGCTTGCTTTTGGTGTCCATATTACTTCAGGAGCCTGAAAACACCTTCATTCTTGGATCTGGGATCATTTCATTGGATTTCTGAGTCACTGTGTCAGTTCCTGCGTTTTTGCCCGGGTGTTGGAACTCAAGTTTGGAGCAACCATTTGTAGATCTGTCAGTTCCGGTGGACTCAGGAGGTCCTAAAACTTCTATGTTGCTCATCATTCGCACTCCGATGGAGTTTACAGATAGCTCTGTTTCCAAAAACGTTTTTCAGTCCGTGTGTTGGACCTAGTGATTGAGACCACGGTTTCCAAAACCGTCTGTCCCATTGCGTTCCGGACGCCCAAAAACCCCTACCTATCAGTTCTTGCGTGATTTGGTGGAGGATTTTTAGAGTTATAAATCTCTGTGTATTCGATTTCATCTCTCTGTTATGCATTTTTCATACTAAGGTTTTGAAACCTTAGATTTATGCCACATGGCAGTCGATAAGTGTTGACTCCCATTTCTCACTCATCGGTTCGGATTTTGGAGTTCTGGCAGAAGAGAGATATTTGCAGATTTTCTTGCTGAGTCCGATTATGCAATGGCGCCCATGTTTTGAGGCATCTCAGGTTCTATTTTCAGGAGCGCTCATTACCGTGGGACTATGATTTCTTGAGCATACCTTATGCAGATCACTCTGGTTGCAGCAGTGTGTGCTCATTCGTGGTATGCATTGGGTTGCAGTGGATGATTTATAGGCCATTTGGATGCATTGCGGTCCTTGTTGGATGCACTGATAGGCCTAAATTGCCTTGTGGGATGCTATTTTTTATGGACGCTTTGCCTATGGATGCTATTTTATGCTGAGGGACAGCTTTGAAACATTGCAGGTGATGCACTGATAGTGCTATGCTCTCTTGGATGAGACATTATTGATGCATATGCCAGTGGACGGTGTTCATGCTTGAGTCATTTGGCACTTATTGGCATTTTCTTTTGGGCCAGATTTGCTCATATGGATGCATAGTATATGCACATGAGTCAGATGCATCTTTTGATGCCTTGAGCTTTGAGTTTTGGTGACATTTCACTCTATTGTGGCATACACATTTGGGTGCACCTGGTATTTGGTGTGATTCTCTCTTACAGGCACTAGCATTTGGGATTTTGCTTTATTCGCATCATGGCATCCTCTTCCATGTCTGAAAAGGAGTTTTTCAGCATTAAAAATTTTGATGGGACAAACTTTTATTTGTGGAAAGAACAAATAAGGGATGTGCTTATTCAAAAGAAGCAGATTAAACCCTTGGCAAGGATTGAAGCTAAGCCTGCAAATATGTCTGAGGATGATTGGAATGAGTTGGATGCATTAGCAAAATCTACTATTAGACTTCATCTTGTAGAATCAGTTTATTTCACAGTAGTAAATGAGCAGACTACGGAAGATTTGTGGAAGAAAATGTGTGCCACTTATGAAAAGGAAACTGCCTCTAATAAAGTTTACCTCATGAAGAGGTTGTTTGAGCTACAGATGAAGGAAGGGGTCTCCATTGCTTCTCACTTGAATGAATTCAATATTATTTTCAGCCAGCTTCAGGCTCAGAAAATGAATTTTGATGCGGAGACTAAGGCAATATTTCTCTTATGTTCATTGCCATCCTCATGGGATACCTTCCATACAGCTGTCAGTAACTCTGCACTTGGTGGAGTACTAAAATTTGATGATGTTGTGGGTAGCTTGTTGGCCAAGGAGATTAGATGGAAGTCTATGGATGGCAACAACCAGGATGCAGCCTTCAATGTGCAAAGGGGTAGATCACAGTTCAGGGGGAAGTCCCAAGAAAGAGGAAAGTCTCGTAGCAAATCCAAGGCACGGAACATTGAGTGTTACCATTGTGGCAAGAAGGGCCATATGAAAAAGGATTGCTACAAGCTGAAAAGAGAGCAAAATGATAAGAAAAAGAATGCAAATTGGGGTGCAAATCAAAAGGAAGAGAGTCCAAGGGAGGACAAAGGAAAAGTGAAGATCGAGGAGATCAATGCAGTCACACATGATAGTGACAATGATGTTCTCTTCATGTCTAGTTTATCTGCAGAGTTGCTTACCACTTCAGATGATGCATATTCCCAGGATTGGATTTTGGATTTTGGTGCTTCATTCCATGTTACTCCCCATAGGGAATGGTTCTCCACTTATGATAGTGGAAAGACAGGTTGTGTGCATCTTGGAAATGACTATGCATGTGACATAGTGGGAGCAGGTGACATAAAGTTTTCTTTTGCAAATGGGTCTGCATTTGTTTTGAAACATGTGAGACATGTGCCTAAGCTGACCAAGAGTCTTATTTCAATGGGTCAGCTAGATGATGCTGGTTTTCACACCACTTTTAGCTTTCAGAGTTGGAAAATTCAGAAGGGCTCTATGCATTTGGCCAGGGGTGCCAAGTGTGGGACTTTGTATCCCTTACATGTATCAAGGGTATTTGATCATGTTGTTGCAATAACCGAGCAGCCAAGCACTTCTTTGTGGCATTGCAGGTTGGGACACATGAGCCAGAATGGAATGAAACTCTTATGCCGTTTGGGTTATGTACCGCATTTGAGTTTCTCTGATTTTGAATTTTGTGAGCATTGTCTCTATGGGAAGCAAACCAAATCAGCCCATAAAAGAAGGGGAAAGAAAGAGTTTGAAATGCTTGATTTGGTGCATTCAGACGTATGTGGTCCCATGCCTACACGGTCATTAGGTGGGGCTGAATACTATGTGACATTCATTAATGATGCAACTAGGAAAGTGTGGGCTTATGCTATAGCTCGGAAGAGTGATGTGTTCCAGGTATTTCAGAAATGGCTGGCCTTGGTTGAGAATCAGTCAGGTAGAACACTTAAATGCCTACAGACTGACAATGATGGAGAGTATCTCTCTCATGACTTTCAGCATTTCTGTGATACTCGTGGGATTAAGAGGGAGCTTACATCCCCTCATACTCCAGAGCAAAATCCAGTTGCAGAAAAGATGAACCGTACCATTCAAGAAAGGTTGCAATGCATGCTTTCCAATGCAAGTCTTTCTAGTGGTTTTTGGGCTGAGGCAATGAAGACTGCAGTGCATGTGATCAATAGATCACCTAGTAAGAGTTTGGATGGTGGTATTCCTAAAGAGGCATGGAGTGCCAAAAAGACCTCTTACTCTCATTTGCGTATATTTGGGTGTGAGGCATATGCACATGTGCTAAAAGAGCTTCGAAAGAAGCTAGATCCTAAGTCTAGGAAATGCATCTTTCTGGGTTATGGTGAAAGTGGAGAGATGGGCTATCGTCTCTGGGATCCAGAAGCAAAGAAGATCATACGCAGCCATGATGTGGTCTTCAATGAGAAGAAGATGCATAAGGCACCCATGAGGGATGTGGAAATGAGGAGAATCACTTTCCAGGATGTGAATCCACCTGCATATGTTGATAGGCAGCAAGCTGTTCATACACCAAATGTGCAAGAAATGGTACCACCAAGTACTCCCACAGGTATACAATCAAGGGTAGATGATGGATCATCTATTAGTGGAAATGATGAGCCAAATGTGGCTGATATGCAAGTGGGACAGCAAGCTGAAATGCCCTTGAGAAGATCATCTAGAGTGTCTAGACCACCTGATAGGTTTGTTCCAGGGGTAGACTATGTGATGCTTATTGATTGCGGGGAGCCTTCTTGCTACAGAGAGGCTATGATGCGTGAGGATCAACGCAAGTGGGAGTATGCTATGCAATCAGAGATGAGTTCACTTATGAAGAATAAGACTTGGGACTTGGTTTCTTTGCCACATGGAAAGAAAGCATTGCCATGTAAATGGGTCTACAAAATGAAGGTCACAGGTGATGATGTGCCTAGGTACAAGGCCCCTTTGGTTGCTAAAGGGTTCAAGCAAGAGAAGGGTGTGGACTTTGATGAGATATTCTCTCCGGTTGTGAAGATGACCACACTTAGATGCATGCTTGGACTAGTGGCAATAGAGGATATGGAGCTTATGCAGATGGATGTCAAGACAGCTTTCTTGCATGGGGATTTGCATGAGGAAATTTACATGGTTCAGCTGGAAGGCTTTGAAGAAAAGGGCAAAGAGCATTTAGTTTGCAAGCTGAAGAAGAGTCTCTATGGTCTTAAGCAAGCACCTAGAGAATGGTATCAGAAGTTTGATTCTTTCATTCGGTCCCAGGGTTTTAGAAGGAGTGAAATTGATCACTGCCTCTACACTAAAAGAGCTAAGGATAATAGCCTGATAATCTTGGCACTATATGTGGATGATATGCTATTGGCTAGCAAGAATACTTATGAGCTAGATGCATTAAAGGCCAAGTTGCATGAGGCCTTTGATATGAAGGATTTGGGACTTGCAGGTCATATTCTTGGTATGCGCATCACGCGTGATCGGAGTAGGAAACTCCTTTGGCTTTCACAAAAAGAGTATGTTACAAAAGTATTGCAGCATTTCAATATGGAGGGGGGGAAGGCAGTGAGTACTCCATTGCCTCCATATGTGAAACTGAGTCATACAGATAGTCCCAAATCAGATGAGGAAAGGGCCATGATGGCCAAGGTTCCTTATGCATCAGCAGTTGGGAGTCTTATGTATGCTATGATAGCTACTAGACCAGACATTGCATTTGCAGTCGGAGTTGTTAGCCGGTATATGGCTAATCTAGGAAAGAGGCATTGGGAGGCAGTTAAGTGCATCATGAGGTACATGAAGGGTACCAAGGAGATGTGCATTTGCTTTGGTAAAGGAGACATGCGTGTACTTGGGTACACAGATTCAGACTATGCAGGGCATGTGGATAGTAGGAGATCCACTTCTGGTTATGTGTTCACCTTTGTAGGTGGTGCAATGTCATGGATGTCTCGTGCACAGAAGTGCGTTGCTTTCTCTACCACAGAGGCTGAGTATGTTGCAGCCACAGAGGGTTGCAAGGAGGTTATATGCCTTGATCGACTAGTGGGAGATTTGGGGATTCATACAGGTGTACCGACATTGCATAATGATTCCATGAGTGCTATTCAACTAGCACGGAATCCGGTCTTTCATGCAAAGACCAAACACATTGAGGTCAGGTACCATTTCATTAGGGAGGTACTTGAGGACAAGCGCATAGAGCTTGTCAAGGTTCATACAGATGATAACCCTGTAGATATGCTGACGAAGAGTCTACCTAGTCAGCGGTTTGAGTATTGTCATGTATTGATGGGCATTGGATAGTATGCTCACTGGTTGTTCTCCCTTAAAGGCACATTGTCCTTTAAGTGGGAGGTTGTGGGGGTTAAAGGTCACTGTGCCTTCACCCCAGTTATGTACAATACTCAAACACATATATAAATGGATGAAAAAGAAGATTAGGGTGGTTCTGCACCCACCAAACTTGTGTGGCTCTCTATCTCTCTCTCTCCTTCTTTCGTTCTTGCTTCCGTTGAGAGCACTCTCAGTACCAACATGACCAATCCTGATTTTTGCTATAGAACATATAGATTTGGCTCTGTATGAGTGTTTACGAAGCCCTGGGACATCAAAAACTGATGCATCTTCTGATACCACGCATGAAGTACTTGCTTCAGCCCATATAGAGCCTTCTTGAGCTTGCATACCTTGTGCTCTTGTCCCTTCACCTCAAAATCTTGGGGCTCATGTACATAGACCTCCTCTTTAAGATCTCCATTGAGGAAAGTGGTCTTGACATCCATCTGGTACACTGTCCAACCATAAAATGTAGCAAGAGAGATGACGGAATGAATGGTGGTCATCTTGACCACTGGAGCAAAAGTCTCCTCATAATCTATCCCCTCCTCTTGTGCATACAACTTGGCAACCAAATGGGATTTGTATTTCTCAATTGTGCCATCTAATGGCATTTCATCTTATAAATCCATTTCATGCCAACCACATTTTTCCCAATGGGCGCTATTAACTAGAAAAGAAATCAAGGCATGAGGCTAGACGCTAGGCATGGTGACGCTTGAGGGCCATGGAGAAAAAGGGAACGTGAGGGGAGAAGCATTAACATAGGTGGGGAAAAGGGATTAAGAGGGGTGGGAATGAAGAGGGGGACTATGGCACAAGGGGGAAGGAAGAGGGGGAAGAGGAGCATGTTCATGATGGGAGGTGTAATATAGAGATGGGGACATCAAGGGAAGAGATTCATGCTTTATTTGAAAGGAAGGATGGGGGGAAATCAAAGTACTAGCTAGGTGGCTTTACAAAGAATGAGCGTGTTACATCAAGGAATAGCCCCCTCCTTTTATAGCCAAGGGAGGGGGTCTCTCCCAATAAATGCATGGTGTGTGTAGAAGAGTCTCCCATGTGGGCTACAGGGGTATGCACTCTCAATTGTGTGCAACAACCCTTTGCCTCATTTTTCCACACAAATCAAACCCCATATCTCAAGTCTAAGATACTCCCTTGGTCTCTTCCCAATTTTATAATATGTTTAAACATCTAGGAGGACAAGTGGAGGGTTGGCACAAGGAGTCTTGCCACATCATCCTACTTTCCCCATTATTTAGCTTGCATTATTTGACTACTACACCCCCCCCACACGAGCCTATCCTACATGGAGGGAATAATCCAATATAATATCCATCTCCACCTATTTTATATTGCTTCTCCCATGGTCCTTGGGCCATGTCTCACTAAATGCAAGCATGGGACCGCCTAGGTGGAGGGGTGGCACATGGAGGAACCATGCCACCTTAACATTTTATAATATTACTACCATGGATTATGTATAACACACCTATGGGTCCTCTTACGTGGAAGGGTGGCACATGGTCATGCCCTGCCACCTCAACCTTGGGCCCTATGCACACCATATTTTATTATACTATTTCCACACATACAAGCACACACACATATTTATGCCTTTTACCTTGGTCAAATTTATCCATAACAGTTCCCCCCCCCAGGCAAGGAATGCACAGCATTTCCATGCCTGGGACCATCACGCACAAAGAAGCGCTTGAGGTAACGCTTTTGATCACCTTCTTGCCATATGGCTCATGCAGCTCCTGTACTTGTACAGACCCATTGCTACGTTTCTTGATGACTTTGTATGGACCAGTCCACAGTGAAAGGAACTTTTTATCCATTTGGTGGTCTAATCTGTTATCAAAGCGTAGCACAACATCCCCCTCAGCAAAGTGTCTTTCCCATCCCTTGCAAATCTTAGCATCCAAGCAGGCCTTTTGTTGGTTCTTTTGGATCTAGGTTTGATGTAGGGCAAGGCATCGGGTTTCATCTAACTTTTCAAGTTGTACCAACCTGGCCTCTACACATTCATCTTTTGTCATCCACTATTCTTGTGCCAATCTCAAGGCTAGAATCTCTATCTCTAGCGATAAAACTGCCTCACTACCATATACCAACTCAAAAGGAGTGTGACCTGTAGACGTTTTATGGGTGATATTGTAAGCCCACATAGCTTCAATGACCTTCTGATCCCACTAGCTCTTGTACGCTGTGGCCAATTTTCCTATGGATTTACAAAGGAGGCCATCGGTCCGCTCCGTCTGTCCCATGGATGCTGGATAATAGATGCTAGAAGTGCAATGATCAATACCCATGCGATCCATGAGCAACTCCACTGCTTCATTTAAGAATGGACTCCCATGGTCGGATAATATTTCCATGGGTGTCCCAAACCTTGTGCAAATACATTCAAATATGAAATTTGAAACTTCCTTACCATTTGTAGCGGAGAGGGTGACAGCTTCAGCCCACTTAGTGACATACTAAGTGGCTACCAAAAGATACTTCTTTTTGCGGGCAGCTATGGGCAGGGGCTTGACAAAATCTATTCCCCACTTCTGAAATGGATGGATGGACATCACTGGGTCATGTTGCCTAGGACGCAAATCCTTCCTACCAAAGAATTGACATGGTTCACAAGTTTTGCAATACATAGTAACATCCTTGAACAAGGTCGGCCAATAGTACCCATGTAAAATCTTCTTAGCTGTATAGTCACCGGCATAGTGGCCTCCACAAAATCCATCATGATAATGCTTCAATATCTTAGGTACTTCATCTGCATCAATGGCTTGTCTTAGTACCCCATCTAGGCCTTGACAGTACAACACCCCATCAAAGAGAGTGTAGCACCTACTATCTCTACAGATTTTCTTTCTCTCATAGCTAGTACTTTCTAGAGGAAAGGAGAAAGCGGTCAGAAACCTGTAGATACCACCATACCATGGATCCCCAACTTCTATGGCCACTACAATGGTTACATCGAGGCACTCGTCTAAATGAATCAAAGAATTCTTCAAGTTGGAACAACCCCCTTTTACAATTTTGAAAGAACTATATTCTTGTAAAACTACCAACCATTTGGCCAACCGGCCCATGGGATTTGGTGATTGAAGAACCTGCTTTGCAAGAACATTACTACATATTATAATGAAGGACTTTCCAGCCACATAATGCCTAAATTTCTCAATCCAAAACACCAAAGACAAGGCATTCTTGTCAGCCGAGTAGCATCGTTCAGTTTTGAGTAATTGTCAAGAAGCAAATCGAACGGGATACATGAACCGATCCTCCCCTTGCTGAAGAAGAATACCTTCCAGAGTGTGCTCACCAATCCCAGGATTGATATAGAAAGTTTTTGACCAATCAAGATTGCGTAGAATGGGTTCTGAAGCCAGAGCACTCGATTTCTACAAACCCATGATCACAATCCTCATCCCAAGAGAAATCAACGCCATCTTTTAATAGTGTGGTCATGGGTCGCATCAAAGTAACATATTGATCAATGAAACGGCAATAGTATCTTGCTAGATTAACAAATCAGTGTACCTGACGCTTTGTTGTTGGCGAGGAGAGCTTCAGGATAGCTTCTACCTTCTTGGGGTCAGGCTTGACGCCCTTGTATGAGAGGTCCCTGATGTCCACGTGTCTACCCTATACATCAGGAGCTCCACAACTTACCAGGTACCCTTCTTGCTTTGTACTACCCATGTGGCAGTCCCCTCCCTTTCTCTTCTCTGGGCATCTTCTACCCTAGGTCTCCCTCCCCCATGCTCTCCTCATTTGGGGGCTTACAGATGGGGAGGTGACCTTTCCAACAAATAGCTCATAAATAATTTTAAAAGGACCAACCCTCATGATATTGCATCCATCTTTACAAGCGAGGGTTAGAGACACGACATTACATGAGGTTGTTCATCAAGGCAAACAAGAATGCCATGACAAATGTCAACAATTGGAGAGCTTGCACATCACCTTCAGCTTCCTCCAGTTCTTGTAATCACCATGCTATTTCTTCAAGAGGTGTGCGGTCCGGCATCCTTCTTTTGAGCAATGTCCTTGAGGACCTTTCTGATGATCTTCCGAAGTTGGTAAACTCGTATCAAATATGTTGGAAAGCTGAAAGGAAAGCAAAGAGTGGACACAAACTAAGAACACTTGCTTATGGAATGAAGAAGAGTGAGGTCCTTAAGTAGGCACCTCATACATGCTCACTGACATCATTGATGACTTCATAGCTCCACAATCATCTCCTCAATCTACTCCTAGATTCTCTCAATCATCCTATGTGGCTCTCCACCACCTAACTGTGCTTGTGGGCACCTAACTATGCCTCTAGCACTCACACATAGAAACATAAGGTGTGCCCGAGGCATACACCTTGAGATATCCCAACAAACCCCCCTCAAGGGAATGCCTCAGGCTATGTCAAGGATACATCTAGTCTCATAGTTTCTCATGCCATCTCATGGTGGTCAAGGATTAATCTATGGCTAGGTTCTCATGCTAGCAAGGGTTCCCTTGGGTGTAAGGTAAACAAAAGGGATACAAAAAGACTTTCCAATGGTTATCTCCCCTGCATGTACGCACACACAATGTCTTCAGGAGGTACCATGGAACAAAACATACACATGGCCTACATCATAAGGTGACCAGAGGTAACACAATAGTTTATTTCATTCATTTTGGAGGACTATCCAGGCTGAGTACCTTGACATAAAAAGAGAGATTTGGAGCATACATAGAGATGTTTTAAAATGCATAATCTTCATGGGATGCCTCATCTTGTGGAGGCAAAATATCCATGTCAAGGCAAGCTCTTACCACATGGGCAGTGTCTAGTGCCTTATAAGATGGTACTATGATAGAACAAGTGGATCTGAAAGTCATATCCTTCAAGAGAACAATTATCTTGTCATCTCCATAGTTGTGTAGAGAAGCATATCTTAGGTATCTGACCTTCATCTTTTTCTTGTACTTGGAGTCAAATAAAAGTGCCATGAGAGGGTAGATCTCTATAGTTGCTTCCTTTTTGGCAACCATTGTTTTGGCAATCTTCAACAAGGAAGTCAGGTTGGCATTTTCATCCTTTGTAGCATAACAAGACATTGCTTTATGTTTTGGCTTTTCATATAATTTGCATAAGCAAGCCATGAGAGGCTCTAACCCAAGTATTGGGTAGTGTCTTCTCTCTTACAGGGCTTAAAATAACAACTGAAATGCTTCAAAATATAAGCATTTAATGTAGCAAAGTCTTGTGACCAAATTTCAAACAATGATGCTTTCAATTACATGCTTCATAGAAGTGGCTAAAATGAATACTTTCCAATCAAAACCAGGTCTAGAAATTCAAAACAAAATTGAAGCCACACTTGTACTAAAGTTATTGAAAGTTTCAAAAAACCAGAAATGCTAGAGTAGCATTTTATGTAGCATCATCTTCAAAAACTTGTCCAAAACTGTCAAAACCAAAAGGCTGAACTTGGAGGGCTTGTAGTTCACTCTTCAAAGCAAGGAAAAGAGGGCTTTCTGAAGCAAAAGAAAGCTCATATACTAGAGAGGATCCAGCACAGAGGTTGGATGAAATGGTGCGCACTTTTGCCCGGGAGAGTTGCTACAGGCTGAACCTGAGTTTTGACAATTTCTCCCTCGTTACTGAACCAAATGACCTAAAAAATGGCTCAAAATCTTCGTCTTGAGTCGCCCATCTACTCCTAAGAGGGCTCAGGCAATGGCAAAGCAGGTAGAGAGTATTGAGCAACAGAAGAAATTCGCTGTTTGGAGAATGGCAGCCACCACAGACGTTTTTTCTTCAATTGCTTGCATGTGGAAGTTCGCCCATACTAGAGGAGTTTCCAACTCAGAGGGTTTGGGCAATGGTCTTTTGTAGGTGGAGAACCAAGCTCTCAAATATTTTGGGAAGAAAGAGGAAAATGGAGAAGAAGAAGATGAAGAAGATGATGATGATGTGGCAGAAATGGGCTCAAGGGGGATCAAATGGCTCTGATACCATGTTGGAAAGCTGAAAGGAAAGCAAAGAGTGGACACAAACTAAGAATACTTGCTTATGGAATGAAGAAGAGTGAGGTCCTTAAGTAGGCACCTCATACATGCTCACTGACATCATTGATGACTTCATAGCTCCACAATCATCTCCTCAATCTGCTCCTAGATTCTCTCAATCATCCTATGTGGCTCTCCACCACCTAACTGTGCTTGTGGGCACCTAACTGTGCCTCTAGCACTCACACATAGAAACATAAGGTGTGCCCGAGGCATACACCTTGAGATATCCCAACAAAATATGCCCAACACTTAGTCTCATGATGACCACAACCTTTGCATTCCTTATAAATGATCACCCTTATTCGTGGCTTGCAGCTTTGTTGGGGCGGTGCTTCCACTCGCTTCATGCATGATTGAAGTACAAGCTTCTCCTGCTAAGAAATCAGCAACAAAATTTTGAGCTTGAGGGATATGCTGAATTTTTACCTCTTGAAATTGTTGGCAAAGTTCCAATGCTTATTGATGTCATGGAATCAAGCCTTCGCTCTGCACCTTCCACCTTCCACTAACTTGTTCACACATGAGTTCAGAATCTCCTTGTACCTCAAGTTTCTTGATGCAATGTTCTTGCACCTTTTGTAGCCCAAAAATGAGTGCCGAGTACTTAGCTTAGTTGCAAGTTCTTACTGGTGCTGACTTGCTATAACAATACACCTCACCCCTTGGTGAAGTGAGCTTCACACCCACACCAGTAGCCTTGGTCGAAGGTTTGTATGCGCTGTTAAATTGGAGGAGCCAAGATGTCATCACACCAAGACTAAAATCCGAACATCCCAAGTTTCTCGGTAATCCAAGATAGGTGGAAGAAGAGGGTGGGGAGAATTCAATACTTGAACAAGACGTTCAGCACCAAATAAACTTGCAATCCTTTGTTGATAGTTTATCACCAAAAAGATTACAACTTAAAGCTCAAAATGTGGCACAAAGGATTGATTAGGTACAAGGGGATTCCTTAGTCGAAACATTACCGACTATAGCCAAGCCCTAGAAACGTTTGTAGTGAGGTTGAGAAGAAATCATTCAGATGAGCTTATCCATAGGAATTAATAAGCAGATGCACCAAATCTCCCCCCAAGCTTGTGGATCATCCCACCCTTGGAAGAATGTCACCCTTTCAATTACCTCCAATGCAACAAGTAGCTCGGATCACCGCACAATGAGTAGAATTGGAATCAAAGCCCTCCCAATGTATCACTAGTTCTTCACCTTGAATCATCCACGGTGTATCATCCCACTCATCGTCTCCTTGAGCAACGCATTGTACAATCAGTTGTTGAAGATCGACATAAAGATCAAGAAAGAGATCTTGGCAATTGGTAGCCATAATGAGTAGAGGACCAAGCACCAAATCATTGAACTCGTCGAGAAGTGACATAAATATCCACCCTCCTCGTGTGGCGTGCATCGAAGGAATGAACTTGACAAAGTTCAAAATCTACAATCTAGTATGAGACATGAATAGAGCACATGAAATGAAGTACTTTTGCTTTTACAGCAAGAGGAATTTCCCTACTGTTAGAGAGTTACAGTTCATGAGATTTCAACATAAGCAATATCATTACACTTTCATAACTTCCTATTTCATGGCCCATTGGTAAGTCTTTCTTTTGTGAATGGAGAGGTCTTGGGTTCAATTCCCACTCCTTAATAAAAGGAGAGGAGAGGAGAAGAGAAGAGAAAGAGAAGGAGAAGAGATAATGGAATAGGGGGGGGTGCGAGGTCTATCGCAGGATAGTCATGTCAGACAATTTAAAACAAGGTGAGCTGCAAGCGGATTCGGACAACTTCCAAACCTCACCAAAAAAGAGTAGTTTGCAGCAACTTTTAATGGTAAGGCAATGATTTGGCTTATGCAATATGGTGTACCTCATTTTGCCTCTTATGATGAATTGAAAACTGCATTTTTAAGCCATTTTTGTAAAGAAAATCCTCTAGAAGACATACTCAAGAAGCTTCAAAATATGAAGCAAAAACATCTCTTAGTTGAAGACTATGCACAAATGTTCAAAAATTTGAATAGAAGGTTGACAAACAATCAACAACCCACTAATGAGTAGTTGGCAGATTATTTCTGTAAGGGACTAAACAAAGAATTATGGTCATCAGTAGCTGGCAAAGATTAGCTTGGAGGAGTAAACAACATGGTTGATGTGGCACAAAGAGCAAACAAAAGACTAGTCATGAAGTCAAGGTCTAAAAAACAAAAGAAGAAAAGGCATTCCAACTCTGACACAAATTGTGAAATAGAGACAGACACTAATGCAAAAGAAGAGGAAAGTGATGATACAGATGATTACACATCAGATGATGAGAGTGAAGAGGAAGAAACCTCAAAGAAAAAGAAAAAACAGAGCAAGACCAAAGAGAAATCAAAAGGCAAGAAAAAATCAGACAAGCTCTCTAAGTTAGAACAAATGATTAAGGAGCAATTGGAAACTTTAAAAACACCCCAACCCCCACTTAAAGTTGCTTGTGCATTTTGTAGGAAGTATAATCATGAGAAAGAGAGATACTGGTATAATCTAAATTATAGGGGAAGAGTCCCTCCTCATGTGCAAAATTCAAACAATCAAGCCCCACCCGTGGTAGCTAATCAGATTGCAGTAGGTAGGCAAGGAGAACAAAGATTCAATAATGCACCAAGCAAACCCAATCAGCAAAATTGGGAAAATCAACAAGGACAAAACCAAGATCAAGCATGCACAAACTATGGCATGGAAGGCCACATACAAGGTCCTCAATGTGAACTTTGGTGCAAGAATAGAGGAGAAAGAGGAATCCCCATAATCAATTATAATGCAAGAGGTAACCAAAATCAATAGCAGCAGCAACCACCATTAGGTGTTCATATGGTATACTTGGATCCTATAAATAAGGATTACAATCAACAAAATCAAAGACATCAGGGTAATATACATGCACTAGCTCTGACCAAATCTAAAGGTACAAAGCCCATGCCCGATCGTGGAGATGCACCAAGAATGACGGCAAAGCCAATGAACTAGCCTCAGTTAAGCACGTCTGAAATAAATCTCTATAGCAAGTACTTGCGAGTAACGCAATAACAGAAGCAAGATCATCACAACTCCAAAACAAGGGTAAGGCTAAGCTCAACCTCAAACAACTCTAAACACAGTCCGACAGCCTTTTGACAAAAATTGTTCGACTTCAACCTACATATAATAAACTTCAATAAAGCAACATCCAACAACTTAACAAGGTTCCAGATACACACACAATAAGAAAAGCTTCTTCCAACACGAGATATATTCCCAAAGAAAAAAGTGAGTTGCTGGAGGGAACTAGCTCATCAAAATAGAAAAATAGAGGTGACAAGGTCAAGCTGACGGAAATCAAAGCAGAGCAAGCCATTCCAATTGCAGACATCCCATTGAAAAACAGCAATCAAATGCAAGAAAAGACCAAATATGAACATGAATACCCCACACTCTTCTTTAAAGAGCTTTTGAATTTCAAAGTTTTAGATAACATTGGATCAACTTCTGAATCTTGTTCCAATATTCAAGTATCAATTATGTCAGAATTTGCATTTTACTGACATTCCTCAAACAAAAAATCATCCATAGAGTGATGATGAAGAGGAAACACCCGACATTTACACATCTAGCATTGAAGATGTGGATAATTTAGTGCCACTCATAGATGTGGATTGGATTATAAAAGGCAAAGAATACCAGAAGTATTTGTAGCTAGAGGATCAGGAGTGAACATCCTCTCTAAGGATCTATTTAAGAAATTTTATTGCAATGAACTTACACCAGCACCATTTCAGGTCAGAATGGCTGACCAAAGAAGAATACAACCTCTTGGAATACCAAGAGGACAGGAAATTACCATTATGGGACTATTCTTGACAATCACATTTGTAGTACTCAAAATGGAGGAAAGAGATTGTGCCTATTCCATGTTATTGGGAAGGCCATGGCTGAGAGCTGCCAAAGTAAAACAAGACAGGGGATTGGAGAGGATAACGATAAGGAAGGCAAAAAGAAGTTTAAAATCTCTCTTCAAAGAGAAGCTTTCCAAAACAAGTTCAGCCACTACAAGGAGAGGGCATCAACATGATAGCTAAATTTGAGGAAGATGAGGAGGAAATTTTCCTTAGTATACATGCTCAAATCAACAAACACAAGAGCCCCCATTGTAAAACGGAACACGATCGCGGAGGCAAATTCTATCAACCACAAGATGATAAATGACAATCATGCCCACCCAGATGACACCCTACAAGAAGACAATCAGAAATCAGTTGCACAGCCATCCTAAAAGTTGAAACTTAATTTGAGGAGCATATGCAAAAGAGTGCCAGAGTCTGATAGGATGACTTGGAAGAGATGAACCTTGGAGAGCGTAACAACCCCAAGACAGTTTGATAAGTGCAAGTCTTCCTCCACCTTTCAAAAGACTTATTAACAAAATATAAAGACGTCTTTGATTGGCATTATACTGATATGAAGGAAGTAGACCTAAGTTCTGTCAACACATGATCAACTTAAAGCAAGATTATTCCTTAGTGGTACAAGGAAGATATAGAATGAACCCCAACTATGCAAAACAAGTCAAAGAGAAAATTGATAAGCTATTGAGAGTTGGTTTTATATATCCTCTCACCCATGTTACATGGCTTTCACCTATTGTCATTGTGCCCAAAAAGAAAGGAAAACTCAAAATATGTGGGGACTACAAAAAGCTCAACGTTGCCACCATTACTGACCCTTTTCCTCTACCATTTTGTGATTCCTTTGCTAGATGCTGGTCGCAAGTCATGAACTCTATAGTTTTCTTGATGGTTTCAATGGCTACAACCAGATAAGAATGGCACCTAAGGATAAAGACAAAGCAGCATTTGTCACTTAATGGGGAGTACGTGCTTCTAATGTCATGACCTTTGGTCTTAAGAATGCTCCGTCAACCTTTCAAAAGTACTCACAGAAGGTATTTGCTGAGTATCTTACATCTTTTATGAAAATCTTCCTTGATTTTTCAGTATTTGGGAAAAGAGTGGAACATTTACAACACTTGAGTTTATGTTTTGCAAAGTGTAGAATGGCTCATCTAAGCTTAAACCCAACCAAATGTGCTTTTTGGACATTCGATAATTTTGGAGGAGGGAGATTGTTTATATACCTGAAATCTAATGCTTTAGAATTCACCACATGGCTAGGATTTCAAAATGTGGAGAAATCCTCTAATGCTAGCCAAGTAAAGAAGCAAATTGCATTGAGACAAGAATCTAGCACGAAATCATTCAAGATGTAGGGAAGAATGAGGCCTTTCTTGCAACATTTACTCTATTACTAGAAACTTTTCCACTAAACTAGTATAATCTCTAGAAGAATAGAGTTGCATATACAAGAGGAGCTGAATGGAATGCTCATATGCATGTTATTGCAAAAAATGCTTGATGCCTTAGTTGAAAGTATAGCACTCTTACAACCTCTTGCATTAATAATGAGACCGTTCACATAAGAAAATGCTTGTATGATGGGAGTGTGACTCCCTGAACTAAATTACTAGATGGCTTAGGGAACATACACCTAGGATTATCATGTATTCAAAACTCATATTAGATGGCTACCTCACCACTCTTCACCCCAAAATTGAAGGCAAGACTTTGGGAGGAAGTCTTGCCTAGAATTATGGTGTATCCAATACTCGTACGACTACCTCACCACTCTTCGCCTCAAAATTGAAGGCAACACTTTGGGAGTAAGGGAGTAAGTCTTCCTCCACATATATTCGCAAGACTTTAGACGAGCCACCTGGACTTTGGATTCATTTTCAAGGGTAGGCATCTCTTCACTTGTTGATATTTTGGCGAATCTCTCTCCCACTACTTTTCTTACCCTATTCCCTTTCATCAATCAAGGAAAAGTTTCCATGTCACTCTAGCATGCACTTTCCCCAAATATGCACATCATAATATTCTCTTCTCATCATGCATACTTATGAGGGACTAGAAAATTTACTAAAGGCAAAAGAATCACGCTTCAAAATTTCAAGGGAAGGAATCTCTTCACTTGTTTATCCTTTGGAGAATGCCTCTCCCAATACTTTTCTTACCCTAACCCCTTTCATCAGTCAAGGGCAAGTTTTCAAGTGAATCTAGCATAACCTTTTTCAAATAAGCACATCAAAATATCTTTTTATCATCATGCATACTTGTGAGGGGCTAGAAAACTAACGGCAAAAGAATCATGGACCAAAATAAATCAACACTTCAGAGCATTTCTTGCTCCGAAGACAAAAGAAAAATACCCTCATACGATTCAATTGCCAACTCATTCATAGACAATTCATCCTCTACATAACCAAAAGAGCCCAAGAGCTCTCGAAGAATCAAGCTCAAACCATTCAATAGTATCTTCTATGACAAAATCAGTGTTGAAGCAAACGATAAGTTTTAAACAAGTGAGTACAAGTACTCGTCAGCACTGCCTCCAATTGGTTCTATCAAAGAAAAAAAATTATCCAAATGAATGAATGATTAATTTGCAACACTTGTGATGAAAGCCCATAATGAAAACCCATGTAGGAAAGTTCGAATGATTTGTAAACTAAGAGATTGAGAGTGAGAGAGAGAGAGAGAGAGAGAGAGAGAGAGAGAGAGAGAGAGAGAGAGAGGTTCGAATGATTTGCAAACTCTGTGTGTGTGTGTGTGTGTGAGAGAGAGAGATAGAGAGAGAGAGAGAGAGAGAGTTCTTAAAAAAGAAAGTGTGTGTGAGTGAGTGTGAAAGAGAGAAAGAACCAAAATAGAAGGAGGCTACATGGCAAAAAATGGTGTGGGACACTTTTAAGAATGTGTAACGATAGCTCAATGCTCACAAATGACATCAAAAAGGAGACTCCAGAGGGGAATCACCTTTTACCTTCCCTAACCACAAAACCCTTACATTGCCACCCTTAATAAAGGCCTCCAAACTAGGCCCCCTTTCTTAGTGTATCTCTAAATATTACCTTGCTTAGAATGTAGACTCGATAGTTTTCTTTTCATCAATTTGAAAGAAGCAAAGGAACTTCAATGCCCTTGGTTACTTACATTCATCCCTAGTTTATTAGATGTCATTGGTGCATATCTACCACCTTAGTCCTCATGCACCAGTAATAAATAAGACAATTGGAGAATTTCAGCCAGCAAAAGGAGCTTCAAGTCCTCTTGGATGAACCCACCAACCAGTGTGTAATTTCCATTTAAGGGTCTAAGCGGTGAGGTGGCGCACTGCTCCAAACCAAAGAACCATTACAGAGTAGGTGACAATTTGCCCCCTTAGGGATCGTTTCTGCAGCACGGCAACTGTTTGTGTCCCTTGTAGCTTTCTCTTGTTTGGGGAGAGAACATCCCGTCCATGGGGACCAGCTCTTAGGCAAAGAAACACAACAAGATAAATCATCAACGTACATGGCATCTAGAATGCAAGATACATGTCTCCCGAGACAAACCTCATGACATAAGGACGAACAACAGAATCTTTTCTAGGACATACCCATCATATAAAACCCGTCATAACAACTTTCAAATACAGAACACGGTTGCAAATAGACGTTGAAATTTCCCAAATTATCTCTGTAATAGGTGAACATAACATAACAGATTGCTAAAATGTTCTTGATACAATTCTTCACAGTTCAAGGCATATGTGAATATACAGCACCAAACAATAACAAGGTCGAGCACGACACAGAAAGTATTTCTAATTCTCATAGGGCTGCCATAAGCTCTGTACACATATCCATAAACGACGAACACACACATTCAAAAAAAAGACTTTAGATGCTAACAGTAAACACAGAAACTTCTTCACACCTAGTGCGACTGCGCTCTTCAAAACTGACAGCTTCTGTCCACCTCGCAGTCGAAGGACCAGGTGAAGGGTGGATTCCTCCACGGTGATGGTCTAACCGGTCAAAGTCTTGATGAAGATCTGCATGCCACCTCTGAGGCGCAAGATGAGGTGGAGGGTGGACTCCTTCTGGATGTTGTAGTCAGCAAGGGTGCGGCCATCTTCGAGCTATTTACCGACGAAGATCAAGCGCTGCTGGTCGGGGGGATACTTTCTTTGTCCTGGATTCTGGATTTGACATTGTCAATGGTATCGGAGCTATCGACTTCGAGGGTGATGATTTTGCCGGTGAAGGTTTTGATGAAGATCTGCATGATGATGAAGAGATGCAGGGCTTTCGAATTTTGCCGCGTAGCTTTTTGACCTGCCCTTACCGGGTAGCCTTAGCAATGGCTCCACTTTGGCAAAGCTAAATAGGGGAGTTTTTAAATTTCATAAAATCCAGATTTTTTTCATCTGCCTTTGTTAAAGGTGTCTGCCAATAAATGGGGCATTTATGCACAAACTAACGATTTTGGGTTTCTCTCTCTAGCTTCCCTCACTGAATATTGTAGTCGGCGAGAGTTCGGCCATCCTCCAGCTGCAAAGATAAGCCGCTGCTGGTCCGGAGGAATTCCTTCCTTGTCCTGAATCTTCGTCTTAACGTTATCGATGGTATCAGAGCTCTCAACTTCCACGGTGATGGTCTAACGGGTCAAGGTCTCG
This sequence comes from Dipteris shenzhenensis, assembly GCF_047967505.1. Taxonomy (NCBI): domain Eukaryota; kingdom Viridiplantae; phylum Streptophyta; class Polypodiopsida; order Gleicheniales; family Dipteridaceae; genus Dipteris; species Dipteris shenzhenensis. The sequence goes on from NC_141620.1 coordinate 19,910,538, forward strand.
ACGAAGATCTGCATGCCACCTCTGAGGCGCAAGACGAGGTGAAGGGTGGACTCCTTCTGGATGTTGTAGTCAGCGAGGGTGCGGCCATCTTCGAGCTATTTACCGGTGAAGATCAAGCGCTGCTGGTCGTGGGGGATACTTTCTTTGTCGTGGATTCTGGATTTGACATTGGCGATGGTATCGGAGCTATTGATTTCGAGGGTAATGATTTTGCCGGTGAAGGTTTTGACGAAGATCTGCATGATGATGAAGAGATGCAGGGCTTTCAAATTTTACCGCGTAGCTTTTTGACCTGCCCTTACCGAGTAGCCTTAGCAATGGCTCCACTTTGGCAAAGCTAATAGGGGAGTTTTTAAATTTCATAAAATCCAAATTTTTTTTATCAATAAATGGGGCATTTATGCACAAACTAACGATTTTGGGTTTCTCTCTCTAGCTTCCCTCACTCCATGACTACTCCCACCCACCCACCCTTTGCCTCTCTTAGCTTCCCTCACTCGACCGCTAGTCTCTCTCTTTCTCTCTCTCTTAGCTTCCCTCACTCCACCACTCGTCCCTAGGCCCCCCCTTCGCCTCCCCATTTATTTTGGGCAAGCCTATTGAATGACATGTGTCATTCATCTTGTTACAGCTTGTTAGAGGCCATTCCCTCATCAGCATTTTTGCTCTGACAATGCCATGGAATTCCTGCGCCTCCCCTCTGTCCCGCCATTCTCGATGCCAACTTTCGGCACAAATATGGTCCGTTTGGAGACCTAGAATTTTGTTCTCCCAGCGGGCAACGTGGGGCTAGGGATTTTTCTCAATCTCTAATTCGTCGAACGCATCAGCAATGCATCTATCAAGCCACGACACAAGAGTAGTGGACATCGTGTGGATCACAGCGAACGTTTGCCAACCAACGTAGCAAAAATGCCACCGTAGCAACACGCAGGAATGGACTCTTAAAAGGTTAGAGCCGGTCCCCAACCATAGGTCCTGGGGTCTATATTGCCGATCGCCAACCATCATGGAGCAAGTTGGCAATTCTTTTTTTAAGGCCCCATGCATTGTCGAACGAATCTGACCAGCTCTGCTCCAGCACTCGGACTACTAACTGTAGGGGGCAGTGCAAGGCGATGGTGTAGAAGAGAATGGATTTCCCATGGTTGGAGAGGCCGAATGCAATCAATCACAAACCGGCAAGATAGGGTGAATGCAGACCTTTTCTGGAACGAAGATGGCAAAGTGAGCATTTGGGGGGGATGACAATATCCGATGGGTTGGTTTCATAAAAATCAGGGCAAGGTAGTGGCTGGTTGCATGGGGCCTCAAAAAAGGTTCGAGGTCTTCAAAATCTGGTCCATTTGGTGGATGGCCATATCCGGTGGACTGATTCCACAAAAATCAGGGAAATGCAGCGGCAGCTGGTTGCATGGGGTCTCAAAAAAGGCTCAAGATCTTCAAAAACATGGTGTTAGCCACACTGGTCCAAGGGACCAACTCTTAGGGCCTATTCGACTGTTTAAAACAGTTTCTCAAAAAATCATAAAAACTTGGGGTTTCAACATTTTGAAGATTTTTCTTGACAATTTGCATATATTTTTAGCTAGAATATAACTAAATTGCCTACAAATTTGAAAAAATGTTTTTTACAATCAAAAATGAAATTGTTGCAGGTCCATTCTATATAGTTTGCAAGTTTTCTGTGAAGGCTACACACTGTCGAGTACTCGCCCAAGGCAGAAAATCCATATTCAATGTGTCATTACACACCAAGCAGACACTAGAAGAATAAGGACCTCTTTTTTTTCTTTTTTCTTTTTTCCTTTTTGCAGAAAGGAGAAATTATATTACAAATGAAAGTATAGATACAAAGCAAACAAGGTGAATGATTATAAATCATTCATAAGGCCTGCCATAGATTCAAAATAGCGAGGAAGATGTGCATTGCGGAAAAGAGGGCGGAGATGATGAATTGAAAGAGAGAGAGAGAGAGAGAAGGGGCGGGGGGGCTAAAAATATGGAAGATTTGTAGAGGGAAAAATAACATGTGGAGAGGGAACAATACCAAGTGGATCGTAAAATCATTAGAGATTTTTTGGAAATTGAAAATGGTTATTTTCGCTTTGTTGTGAATCTCCTTCACTTAGTCCTTCCTTTCGGCAGGCCAAAAATGACATACATCTACATGAGCTTAAACTAGTTGATTGCTTGTAAAGCTTTAAAAGCAATTCTAAAGTTTAAAGATCTATCCCTGTAATACTAAAAAAATACTAAGAACATAACATAACACCGAATATCATGATAAAGATCCACCAGTACCCTCGAGCTACGAAAAATACTCTCTCTCCCAAAGTGTCTCCTTGTTTGGAGAAGGCAAGATCTTTCCTTTCCACAAATTAACTAGCATGTCTAAAGCCACAACGAACCATGAGGAGCACGACCCTCTAAAACTAAGTTGAAGGAGCCATATAGCAGTCTCCTCAAAAGAGCATGTCACCTTCTGCCTTTAGGCAAAGGCTATGTTTACTAACTGTTAACCATCCCATGAAGAGTTGAACTTGTTTGATTCAATTTCCCTGTGCTCCTTCCACACTCGGTCCACCTTCCTCGAACTCTCTCCCTAAGTACCTTCATCAACCTTTCCCTTGCCCATCTCTCATCCCTTCTCCCTGGGTCTTTGATCCCGTTCTTTATCGACCTCTAGTTTGTAGAATAGTGTTTGAGCTATGGACAAAAAACTTTCAAGTGTGTGCAATTATGCATCTGTGCATCATCATCCTCTTTGCAACAGGGTCTTGCAACTAGGCATGTTCATAGTGTGGGTCTTGAATTTCAAAATCTCAATCATAGATTTAAAAAGTTCTTCTCACTTGGTTCATACCACGATGTCCAAATGAAAATGGTTGAGACCTAGATCACCATGTGCACTTTTCTGCACCCTTTTTATTATTATGCCACATGTGGGTTTGGGCACTTAATGATAGAAAACCATCCTTTCAACAAAGTGATTCATGACCTTCACCTTTGCCAAACCTAGTGGCCACAAACGACTTACTTGATGGTACCACTACTCCTAGAGTGGAAATGCAACATCATATAATATTATCTTGAGCCATTTTTGTTAAGACAAGTAGTTAGTACTAAATTGATGATATATTAAGAAAGCTTACTAAAAAATTGAAGGAGATTCAAAAATGATTTAGACAACCATGAAAAAGACTTAGCATTTTGAGAGAAAATGTTATGCCACTATAGTAGCTTTGGCAAGTCCCAAAATGAAAACTACGTTGTGTTACACATCAACTTGGTAGACCACATTGGAATATATATCATATCTTATGTTTGCAATAATGCTACACTCATGCTACATATGCAAACATAGTGCCAAGCTAGAGTGCAACAATTGCATGTAGATCGAATATGTTCTATGTGCCATCAAATCAAAATTAGGGTGTGGAGATGTCTTTTCCTCCACCTCTTTTATGCTTTTTTCCATCCCTCTTCCACCCTCTCTTTCTATTCTCTCTTTCCTTTCCCCTTTCTCTGTCTTTGTCCTCTTTCCACCTTCCCTTCCATTTTTTTTGTCTTCACTCAAATTTTTATCTTCCCATTTTTTCTTTCTTCCCTCCCATATTTCCATTTTCCCTTGCAATTTCCATTGCCTTTCCCTTCTCCTTCCCCTTTTTTCCCCTTCCATATTTCTATCTTCCCTGCAATTTCCATCGTCTTCGCCTTCTCCTTCCCCCTTTTTTCCTTCATATTCCACCTTCCCCCCAATTTCCATTTCCTTCCCCTAAATTTCACACAGCTGCCATGGAAGGAGGTTTACGATGAGGAGCTAGCAGAGGAGATCCTTAACTCTTATGATGAGGACACCAACCACAACCTCATCATCAATGAAACACATGCCAGGATCACCTCATAGTTGCTAAAGATGGCCTTTTGAGATTGAAGCAGCACACCACTTCTGCAAAGTTGGTGGATGCCAAACGGTGCGATGCTTACTTTGAAGGAGGAAGCTACTCATCCTCATAGGGATACCCGATCAATAAGGATGAGGATGAGGGCTTGCAAGTTTTGGTCCAAGTTCATTGGAATAAAGAAAAGTGTAGGCTATGTGTTAAGGCAATATGTGGCTTGAGTCATCACTGCAATGGAGGACTCGATGGCGGTTGACTAGTTCACAATTTTTTAAACAAGCAGTGAAAAGAGACTACACTCACTCCAACCTCAGCCCCCAACCCCCATCTTTGCATGATATACATCAGTGGGTGTCAAAACAGTGCCTTGGTGCACTACCTTCTTCAAGTAGAGTCGGGCCATTGAGAACTCAACAGGGTGAGCAGGAACTCGGCAGCCAGGAACAACAACATCAAGATGAACAAGGAATTGGTGAGCAGGAGTAGGAGATGGAGCAAGAAGAGGACCATGAGTAGGAGAAGGGATGGAACCAAGAATAGCAGGAATGGAAGAAGGAGTAGGAAGAGCAGCTCACCGAGCATCAAGAGGGAGAAAAAAGGCCAGAGGGGAATGACAATGAGGACACCTTCGAAGGGAAAGAATAGGATAACCTAGAGGGGAATATCCAAAAGGGCACCTTCGAGGGTAAGGAAATGGAGGAAGGTGAGACAAGAGAATAGGAAGAAACTCCCAGGGAGCAAGAAGTCTGAGCGAGTGAAGCAAAGCCATTACACTAGGCCAAGCAAAAAGGAGGTAGTGAAGGAACATGGTAGAGAGAGGGAGAGACAGAGGGTAGGCTAGGGAGAGAGGAAGTGATACTCAAAAGGAGACATAATGAAATGGAAATGAAATGACTAGATTAATGAATAAAAATGAGAGTACTCACATGTAGACCAAAGAGCTTGTAGCTTGATACTTGATTGATTTGACACTAGGCAAGTGTAGCTCTTATTTAAGAGCACACACACACATATGAACACCTATGCATCTAGGATAACTCCCAATATGACACATGGCATCCAAAGGACACACTAGACTAGAACTCACATTAGAACACACATTTTTTACTCACTTTGGCTTCATATTCCAACACCCCCCCATGAAGGCAAGGTGAGAGACTTCTGGAATGAAACCAAGAACAGAACATGAAAATGACGGTCTAAGGTGAGGGACTATTGGAATGGAACCAAGAACAGAATATGACAATGATAGTCATCAAATTGTGCACCCTATGTAACTCAAAGGCTAAAGTCTGAGCATGTTCAGAGGTTGATCCAAGCACTCTCATGGCTTGAGACAACATGCTCAAAGGCTCACGTTATAGCATGGCTACATGACCAGGTCATAGGTCTAGGAATACACCACCATCTTGGAACTCGGCCAGGCCTGATAAAGAGACCTATCAAAGCCAATACATGGCTCCCACAATACGTCCCCCTCTAAACCTATCAAAGCCAATACACGGCTCCCACAGTACATCCTTTCCTAGCTCCAAGGGCTAATGAGAGACATGGAGCCACACACCAAAACAATATAGGAAAATACATCTTTTTAGGAGGACTAAGGCAGAGAACCTTTAACACACATGATTTATTTGCATTCATTTCGGGGGACAACCGAGGGCAGAGTACCCTTGACTCAAACAAGAAAGTAGTAAAGATATATTTTATTCATTTTGTGCATAGCAAGGGAAGAAAACCCATGTGCCCAAAGTAGCTACTGCACAAGAGTGTGCACATCCTAATGCAAAGAAGTATGTCGGTGAAGAACCAAGCGAGAATGCCCTCGAATGATGTGTCGATGAAGGCCATAGGAGCAACTACCAAGGGAGATCACATCATGACTCTCAATGTGCCGATCAGAATCACCAAATGCACAGAAGAGGCTCAAAAAAATGAGTAAAAGTGCCCAAGGGAGCTCAAATCACTGTTGGAGGTCACAGGAGTCCGAATCTGAGCAAAAAATGCCAAAAAATAGCCTAAAACTTCTCGGAATCACCTTCTGACAAGTTGTACGGACTCCTGGCACTGTCGCGCATCCATCTGTAGAGGTCCGTATGGATGTCCGTACAACTATACGAAAAAAAACGAGAAAAAAATCCCTTTTCTTTTCTGAAAAGGTGCGGGACAGGGTCATTTATGTTTGGGAAGTGCCAAAATTTCAAAAAACATTGAAATCAGACCTCAAAAGTTTGAAAAACAATGCTAGAGTGCTCCAAAATAAGTTTTTGGCAACCAACTGATGAGGAATGTTCACCAATGTTAAGGGAGAACCACGAACTGATGCGGGAGTGAGCTGAACTCACAAACGAGGACCGCGGAGTACTTGATGGCAAGGAACCATGGCGAGGCTAAGGGAAGGGAGGCTCTACCTTAAAGGAGAGGGGAGCTTCCATTTATGGGCTTCTCTCATCCTCTAGATAGAGCAAGAAGAAGGGGAAGGTAGGAAGGGAGGCTCTGAAACCACATGAAGGAACATGGTAGAGAGAGGGAGAGAGAGAGGGTAGGCTAGGGAGAGAGGAAGTGATACTCAAAAGGAGATAATGGAAATGAAATGAATTGAGCAATGAACAAAAATGAGAGTACTCACATGTAGACCAAAGAGCTTGTAGCTTGACACTTGATTGATTTGACACTAGACAAGTATAGCTCTTATATAAGAGCACACACACACACACACATATGAACACCTATGCATATGAGCTGAGGTTGCACGGGAGTCTCCCTGCATACTCATCCATACGGCCATCAAGGTATGTATGGTGTCTGTCCAGATGTCTGTCCAGATACTAGCCAATGTGTGTGAGGAATGAGCCCGAGTTCCCTCCAATGCCTCTATGCATCTGGCTCTCCAGATATGCCGGGCTGCTATGCTTGCTAGAATCTCGCAAGAGGTATCCACAGAGGCATGTACAGCTGCAAAAGGAAGGTGTGGTATCACATCCAAAGAACAAGACTCAACTTGATGATGTCAAATCAAAATGGCCCGAGAAGAGTCAAGTCTCTGGTGGTTAGGCTCATTCCAGGTATGATCATTTTTTGTTTCGTACTTGATTTTGGTCATTGTTTTCAAATCTGTTATAGTAAGACTTTTGTTTTCTATAATCTGGTAGGTGAAGACAGAAGAGCATGAAACACTATATTGGGTGTTTCACCACACGAAAATACCAAGAATAATCAAAAGACAAGTGCTAGGTGAGAATCTCCATGTTGCAGGAAAAGGTAATTTTCAAGTAGAGTGGCACATGGCGGGGGATCTTAAAACACTTAAGTGCATGTATAACGTCAATAAAGGAGGCAACTCAAAGTCTCCTTGTCTTTACTACAAAGAATTAGCTCAAGTAATCGATTCCAAATGGTGGAAGAGATCACCTAATAGAGATAAAGTTGACCCTAACTTCAAGGCCATTCTGGACATTCCATTATGTAATGTTCACATCTGCACATTGCATGGTCTATGTCGAATTATTGAGAAATTGGTATTTTTGTATATTGGATTTGCTTGGAAACTCCGTCCCGAAAAAAATAGAAAGGATGCTCTTCAAGCATTGGAAAAAGTGTTATCCGATATAGGTCTACATGGAGGAGATGTTCAAATCACAAAGGATTTTACAAAGTCTACCAATGGCAAGGAGGTACCAATCAAGCCCTCTATTGGTGGTGTTAAGGCAAGAAGATTCTTGTCTCAACCCAAACACAATAAGCAAGTAAGGCAAGGTAGAACAGTCTCAAAGATTAATTATGGATTGTGGAAGCAAGTCCATAATGCCGTGAAAGATCATGAGGCAGATGGGGAAGCACAAAATGTGAAGGCAGAGGTGTGGAGGTCTCTTGATCAACTCTTCATGTTCTATGATAAAGTAACATGGACAAAGAGTGATTACAAGAACTTTGAAGAGGCAATTAAACATTTTGGGAAGTCAATGAAAGATGCGTGGATAGCCTACAATATAACTCACTACATGGTAAGGTTCTGTCTTCTTCTTTTACTTAAGTGTGATCCTCTTTTTTTTTATTACTTACTATGCATTCTTATGTCTTACAGCATATCATCTACAACCACCTTCCCTATTTTGTCAAAAAGTATGGATGCCCAGCAATTTGGTCTACCCAAGGCATGGAGAAGTCTCACTACATGGCACATAATGCATTTTTCAGACACACACAACACTATGGAGGGAGTCAAAAGGCAAATAGTCTAAAGGAAGTCTTCCAATGGTTTTACCGAGGCATACTACAAAGGCTGCATGCTAAAAGAAAAGTTGCTAGTTCCAAAGTCAAGCTTGCTTTTCTTCTAGTGCAAAAGCAAAGATGAAGACAAACTCTAGACAATTCAATCGCAGCAGAGAGACATAGAAAATGGAGGGAATCGAAGATATTTAGAAACCATAAATGGACAAGTAAACATGAATAGCAGTTTGTAACTTATTGGTGTTATGTCCACATGTTTTCAAACTCAATCAATAGAATTTTTGTTTGTGAAACAAGTGACTCTTGGTGTTATGCCTATATAATTTCAGACTCCATCAACATTACTTCTTTTGTGAAACATGTGATCTAAACATAATACAATTTGTTCACAATTTCAATATATTGTTTGTTTAATATTTAATGACACCATTCTATCTATCCCAAGGACTTTGTACAAATTAGTTCATCTTCAACTTATTGTTCATTTATACAAGATCATACCAGACATCAAAGACTTTGTACAAATCAGTTCAACTTCAATATAATGTTTGTGCTATATTTGATGACTAAATCCTATTCCTCCTAGGGTGTGCCGATCGGAACTCTCTTTTTTATCTTGATTGGACTCTTTTTCTTTCTTATTAGCTTGATGTCGACTGTCTGTTTATCAATGCTTGCCTTTGTTGCTTGTCTGGGAGGGGTATCCTTTTCTTCAGCTGTCTCCACGTGTTCTTCTTCTTGGATTGTGTCGCCTGATGCAATCATGGGTGGCTCTTGAAACCTTATGAGCTTGTGTTTTCCATAGACCTCCAGACATTTGGGCTCCTTAACACCACATGCTAATGCATAAGAAGTGTAAGACAAAAAGTAAGAGGCCCTAGAGGCCTGCTTATTCACATAATCCCCAAATATATCTATGGCAAACAACCTCTCTATCAAAATGATCTTTTCCTTTTGCCATGAAAGATCATGTCCACCTAAAACCCTGGACAAACATTTTAAGAAGTAAACAATGGCTTCTCCATTGTTGCTCAACTGCCTATGGTAAATCAAGATCTTAGCACTGCCTAGATCATGAATATAATGAGCTAGGCTTGATAATTTTGCCAAACCCAGCCCACCTGCTTCCACTTATTCTCTGTAGGAATGTGTCATCCTCAATTTGTAGCTGCCACATATCAAAAGATTGGAGTGAGACAACACACAACCTACAAAATATTTAAGCAGAAGACAAAGTATTTGATTTGAAGTAACAAGATCGTACCTTCTCATTTTCATCAGCAAAAAGCAGTTCATCTTTCCAAAGATTTATTCCTCTCCCCTCCAGTCCAGCCTCTTCTTTAAGCTTTTCCGTGTATAGTGTTGAGAGATTCATAGCTTCCTGTGTGAGCTGGAAGGTAGCTTCACCTGGCTCTTGGAACTTTTCAGCCTCTTTGAAATAAATAGTAAGGGCCTTTGCAAGATCAAAAGTTGTTTCCAAAGCCAATAGTGAATGGTCATCCTCTATGCCAACCTCCTTGTCAAGCCTTGAAGCCTGGGCAATAAGGGAAATGTCATAGTCCTCCCTCAAATTGAACATACACTCTATATCATGGACTAAAACATAATCTTTTCCACCAATCAAGACACCTAGAAGCATGGGCACTGCATAGTTGCTGCTCTGAACATCAAAATCTTCAACTGGCTGTGCTGCCCTAAGAGTTTTTGTCCTCAGTTGAACAAGGTCAAGAGCAACCACTTGCAGCCCCTCATCTTGGAGGTTGATATCTTCTTCTTACTCTGCCATTTCTGTTACCAAAGGAACATCCTCTTTTTCCTCTGCTCCAGATGTGTCTTCTTCTTCAGCCTCCTGCCCTTGTTCATCTAGAGAGTCCTGACTGAAGACAATGTACATAAGGAATGCCATGGTTTCCTCAAGCACTCTACACTTTCTGGTGTGCAAGTTACAATTGAATTTATATTGATCAGGCAGGCTGTCAAATCTGCTATTCACATGGTACCTCAGCCTGTCAATGGAGACAATATGATATATATGCACAAAAACCTTTTCACCTTCCATAATTCTTCCTGCCTCTGTCAGTTGTTTGAAGGTATCCCAATGGTCTGAAAGAAAATCTTTGTGATGCTCTAGTACAAAGCTCATAGTGAACTCCATGTTGAAAATACTATGGTATATGTGGAAGTTCCTCTGAGCCTTGCATTTGTGAAGAAACTCAAATAGGAGCAAATCTGGAGATTTATCCTCTTTTGGTTCCTTTTGTTTTGAGATGGAAGACTCAGCATTCTCCTCCAGTCTCTTCCTTTTTCCTGTTCCAAAATTTATATACATTGAATTCTATATGCTGACATATGCAATTAGGGAATGCATAGGATATCACCAAATAATTCCCTTCATGAGCTCTCATGACTCACCTGGTGATTGTTGTGGTCTAATTATAGCAACAAAATAGTCCAACTTTCTCTTGAAAGGAGGGACCAGAGAGTCAACTGTTCCAAAGCAAAAACATTTCTCATCATCAAGGAAGAATTCCACAGGGCCAAAGATAGCAAAACAATGAGGAATAAGTGAGAACCAAAAGAGACATAGGAATTTGTAGGAAACCGCGATGTAGGACCATTTGGAAAATGTCAAGCACTCTCCTCGCATTTTGTTGCAAATTTTCCAGTTCTGTTGATATCCATGTCAAATCAAATGCTAGGATCATCTCACAGATTCCTGGACAGTATGAGTTGATATGCAAGAGAAAGGCTGGAGTTGAGTGAAGCTTTTCATGAGGAATGTGTCGAGAATAGGAATTTGCAGCAAAATGCGATATGGGCTATCTAGAGATGGATAAAGCACTCTCCTCGCATTTTGTTGCAAACTTCTAGGTTCTAGTCATATCCATCTCCAATCAAATTCTAGGGTGATCTACCAGATTCTTGGACAATATAAATTGAATATGTAACAAGAAGGGTGGAGCTAAGTGAAGATATTTGGACATCAAGAATTCTATGGATGGAAGAAATATATGTAAAAAAACATTGAAAAGAATCTAGAATTCTGACCTTTCTTTTCCTTTTCCATGGTGTTGGAGTTGCATTGGTGAATCTCCTGCTCTTTCCCAAACTTGAACTGCAGCCTTGGTAACCTGGAGATCTGGCAGTGGTAGTAGTCTTCAGGCAGGTTGCAGTCTGGATGGAGTGTGCTGGGTAGGAAGGGATCAAAGAGGAAAGGAAAAGGATGATGGGAGGGTGCTGGCAGGAATGAAAGATTGGGAGGCAGGGGAGGGAAGAGTGGTTGTGGAACTGATTATGAAATCATGAATGGCACAAGTTCCAAGGCAAAAAGTGATGGGATATCTCAAGGTGTATGCCTCAGGCACACCTTGGTTTCTATGTGTGAGTGCTAGAGGCACAGTTAGGTGCCCCAAAGCACAGTAAAGTGGTGGAAAGCCACATAGGATGATTGAGAGAATCTAGGAGCAGATTGAGGAGATGATTGTGGAGCTCTAAAGTCATCAGTGATGTCAATGAGCATGTATGAGGTGCCTACTTAAGGACCTCACTCTTCTTCATTCCAAAATGCAAGTAACGCAAGTATTCTGAGTTTGTGTTCACTCCTTGCTTTCCTTTCAGCTTACCAACATGGTATCAGAGCCCTTTGATCTACCTTGAGCCCATTTTTGCCACATCATCATCTTCTTCTTCATCTTCTTCTTCTCCATTTTCCTCCTTCTTCCCAAAATATTTGAGAGCTTGGTTCTCCGCCTACAAATGACCATTGCCCAAACCCTCTGAGCTGGAAACTCCTCTAGTACGGGCAAACTTCCACCTACAAGCAATTGAGAAAAAAACGTCTTTGTTGGCTGCCATTCTCCAAACAGCGAATTTCTTCTATTGCTCAATACTCCCTGCCTGCTCCGCGATTGCTTGAGTCCTCTTAGGAGTAGATGGGTGACCTTAAGACAAAGATTTTGAGCCATTTTTCAGCTCATTTGGTTTAGTAATGAGGGAGAAATTGTCAAAACTCAGGTTCAGCCTATAGCAACTCCCTCAAGCAAAAGTGCACACCATTTCGTCCAACCTCTGTGCTAGACCCTCTCTGGTATATGATCTTTCTTTTGCTTCAAAAAGCCCTCTTTTCCTTTCTTTGAAGAGTGAGCTACAAGCCCTCCAAGTTCAGCCTTTTGGTTTGGACAGTTTTGACAAGTTTTTGAAGAAGATGCTACATAAGATGCTATTCTAGCATTTCTAGTTTTTTGAAATTTTCAATAACTTTAGTACAAGTGTGGCTTTAGTTTTGTTTTGAATTGCTAGACCTGGTTTTAATTGGAAAGTATTCATTTTAGCCACCTCTATGAAGCATGTAAGAAGAAGCATCATTGTTTGAAATTTGGTCACAAGACTTTGCTACATTAAATGCTTATATTTTGAAGCATTTCAGTTGTTATTATAAGCCCTGTAAGAGAGAAGACACTGCCCAATACCTGGGTTAGACCCTCTCATGGCTTGCTTATGCAAAATATGTGAAAAGCCAAAACATAAAGCAATGTCTTGTTATGCTACAAAGGATGAAAATGTCAACCTGACTTCCTTGGTGAAGATTGCCAAAACAATGGTTGCCAAAAAGGAAGAAACTACAAAGCCAGAGATCTACCCTCTCATGGCACTTTTATTTGAATCCAAGTACAAGAAAAAGATGAAGGTCAGATACCTAAGATATGCTTCTCTACACAACTATGGAGATGACAAGATAATTGTTCTCTTGAAGGATATGATTTTCAGATCCACTTGTTCTATCATAGTACCATCATCTTATAAGGCACTAGACACTGCCCATGTGGTAAGACCTTGCCTTGACATGGATATTTTGCCTCCACAAGATGAGGCATCCCATGAAGATTATGCATTTTAAATCATCTCTATGTATGCTCCAGATCTCTCTTTTTATGTCAAGGTACTCAGCCTGGATAGTCCTCCAAAATGAATGAAATAAACTATTGTGTTTTTGTGTGTTTTGTAAACACCTCTGGTCACCTTATGATGTAGGCCATGTGTATGTTTTGCTCCATGGTACCTCCTGCAGACATTGTGTGCATGTACATGCAGGGGAGATAACCATTGGAAAGTCTTTTTGTATCCCTTTTGTTTACCTTACACCCATGGGAACCCTTGCTAGCATGAGAACCTAGCCATAGATTTATACTTGACCACCATGAGATGGCATGAGAAACTATGAGACTAGATGTATCCTTGACATAGCATGAGGCATTTCCTTGAGGGGGGGTTTGATGGGATATCTCAAGGTGTATGCCTCAGGCACACCTTGGTTTCTATGTGTGAGTGCTAGAGGCACAGGTAGGTGCCCACAAGCACAGTTAGGTGGTGGAAAGCCACATAGGATGATTGAGAGAATCTAGGAGCAGATTGAGGAGATGATTGTGGAGCTCTGAAGTCATCAATGATGTCAGTGAGCATGTATGAGGTGCCTACTTAAGGATCTCACTCTTCTTCATTGCAAAATGCAAGTAATGCAAGTATTCTGAGTTTGTGTTCACTCCTTGCTTTCCTTTCAGCTTACCAACAAAAAGTGTCCCTTTCACATGTGCCAAGTTTCAAATTCCAAGAGATCTGGGTCCCACCCACACGTGTGAAAAAACGACTCCATTCCACACGTGTGGGATTTAGCATCTGCCTTGTTTGTATTTTACACTAATCTTTTCCCTCCTGTTTAATCTCTCCTGTGTCGGCCCTCCCATCTCAGCTCTCTTGCCTCCCTACCTCCGTACTCTACACCATCAACACCCTGACCAGCAGCACAGGTTCATCCCCAGCACAGGGTACTCATCAATAGCACAGCACACCCACATATAGCTTCCAGGTCTGTAGGACTCTTTATATCCTGATCTTCTTGTCTAATAGTATAACACACATGGCTGTAGGATGTGATGTACCTTGGATATTAGGATAAAGATTATAGGCATTCCTAAGGTTTTTCCACTACAACCACAAGCAGGAAGACTTTTGAATTGGGTTGATTGAGTGAGAGATTGATCATCTCTATAGATTTAGCAATGTTTGCAGATCTTAATGCATGACAACTGCATTTAAGGATAAAACTTTCTTTAGTCTGTGCACTTTTCTTGCCTTTCATAGACTCAATCCATCCTGCATGAACTTGCAAACACATTGAAATGACTGAAGGCATGTTCCAGCATGCTGCCTCATGAATTTGCAGGAAAATGCGAGGACAATGCTTTAGGAATTTCAAACACCCGAAATCATGTTTTGTTGCAAATATTGAACTGTTGCTTCATCCACCCCTGTTATTTTGGTTTTGTGTCTTTCTAAGTTGTCCATGGCTGGACTCTCCTTGCATGGAGTGTGGTGGGTAGGAAGGGATCCGAGAGGGAAGGAAAAGGATGATGGGAGGGTGCTGGCAGGGATGAAAGATTGGGAGGCAGGGGAGGGAAGAGTGGTTATGGAACTGATTATGAAATCATGAATGGCACAAGTTCCAAGGCAAAAAGTGTCCCTTTCACATGTGCCAAGTTTCAAAATCCAAGAGATCTGGGTCCCATCCACACGTGTGAAAAATGACTCCATTCCACACGTGTGGGATTTAGTAGCTGCCTTGTTTGTATTTTGCACTAATCTTTTCCCTCTTGTTTAATCTATCCTATCTTGGCCCTTCAGTCTCAACTCTCTTGCCTCCCTACCTCCCTACTCTGCAACATCAGCATCCTGACCAACAGCACAAGTTCATCCGTAGCACAGGGTACTCATCAGCAGCATAGCACACCCACAGATAGCTTTCAGTTCAGTATTTATGGGTTCTTCCCTCAGTCTCTGCAATCTTCTTGCCTTCCATAGAAACAATCCATCCTGCATGGACATGCAAACACATTGAAATGACTAAAGGCATGTTCCAGCATGCTGCCTCATGAATTTGCAAGAAAATGCGAGGAGAAGGCTTTAGGAATTTCAAACAGCCGAAATCGCATTTTGTTGCAAATATTGAATTGTTGCTTCATCCACCCCTGTCATTGTGGTTTTGTGTCATGAATGTACTCTCCTTGCATAGACCCAATCCATATTCTATTTAGTTGTAAAGACCCATATTCATAGACCCAATCTAATCACTGTAGGAATGCAGATCTTCAAGTGTGATAATTGCATGTGAGGGTAAAATTGTACTTATTGGTTCTTCCTTCAGTCTCTGCACACTTCTTGCCTTCCATAGACTCAATCCATCCTACATGGACATGCAAACACCTTGAAATGACTGAAAGCATATTCCAGCATGTTGCCTCATGAATTTGTAGGAAAATGCGAGGAGAAGGCTTTAGGAATTTCAAACAGCCGAAATCACGTTTTGTTGCAAATATTGAAGTGTTGCTTCATCCACCCCTATCATTCTGGTTTTGTGACTTTCATAGTTATCCATGGCTGTACTCTCCTTACATAGACTCAATTCATATTGTATTTAGTTGTAAAGATAGAGAAATCATTGTAGGAATGCATAAGCATGTCACTTTAAGTATTTGCAGGAAAATGCGATTTCGAGCTGTTAGGAATTTCAAACTGTCCATATCGCGTTTTATTGCGAAATTGTCAATGTTGCTTCATCCACCCCTGTCATTGTCTTTTTGTCTCATACCATGTTCTCCATGGCTGTAATCTCTTTGCATTGCTTTGTATGTAGTTTGTCAGAGTGATGGCGAGAACCAAGTGAACTACAAGGAAAGCTGGCAAAGGGCCAGGGCTTGTAGCAACAACAGCTGGGGCAGGTACCAAGAAATTTAGTGTGCCTCCAAAGGGAAGAGGTGCACATGGCAAGAAGGGTAAGCCAATGAGCCTGCTCCAGCAAAAGGCCAGGAGATTGAAACATGGTGCAAGTGTGCTAAGGGAGATCAGGAAGCAACAAAAAGCTATAGGCTTTGCAATCCCCAAGGCACCTTTTCAAAGACTGGTGAAAGACATATGTGATAGTTGGCACCTTGGGTTTAGGTGGAACAGGACTGCCATTCTTTCCTTACAGAAAATGGCAGAGGATTACTTGGAAAAATATTTTGAAGATGCAATGCTGGTAGCAGCCCATGCTCACAGGGTGACTCTGATGACCAAAGACTTCAACACTTTGTCCAGAGTGAGATGGAGGTATCACAAGCTTGTTCATCCTGTGGAATGGCTGGACATAAAGATGAGAGACATATTATTAATTCCACCTACAAGGAAGTCAAAGGTAGATGAGGTTAAGGTTGTTGAAGTAACCCACTCAAAGAACACCAGAGGGAAGGCTGCTTATGAGGAGTCACTAAAGTAGCAAATAAAAGAATCAAAATCTGTTATAGATGTGGAGACTGGAAAGAGGGAGCTGCAGATACAAAGAAGGATGCAGGAGTTGGGCCCTAATATAGTTGTCCATATTGAGGATGAAACTTCAATGAATGATTTTGACTTGACAAAACCATGCTTGGCAGCATTGGCTCATAAGAATGAGTGTTGCTCAGATACTATCATTCTTGCAATGCTCTAGTAAGTGTCTATTATTTTACATTTGTTTGTAAATCAATCCTCCTTGTATCTCCTTTATACCCTACCCTAATTATTTTTTGGTCCCATGCAGCATGATGAGAAGCTAACTTCACCACTCTGTACAACATACAGTTCATATTATTGATCCTGCCATTTCTTCCAAGTTAAGAGATGCAAAGGAAACTCCCATTCATATTTCTAATTGGTTCAGACACTGCAATTTTGAAGTTATCGATGTTTTGCTACTTCCATACCATAACAGGTATGTGGGTGACTGCTTCTTTTGGGATTCTTCTTTAAGATTGAGAAATCTTGTAGCCTTTGATTTCTTAATGCTTTTTTCCTTACGCAGTGACCACTAGAGTTTTGTTTGTATTAACATCCAGCAGAAGCAATGCTTTATATTCAACTCTCTTAAAAACACACAGAGAGCTGAAATTGTAAGTGGTGTGTGTGCTTTTTTTAACTTCAAACTTCATTATTTTGATTTCATACTAACTAAATTATATGTATTGCAGTTGTATTAGAAGGCTTCTAGATGCATTGGATCACTGTCCTCCTAATGTCTCTCTTTTGGATTCAATAGAGCCAATAAATCTAGAGGTAAAAAGTCATTCCCTCTACTGATGTCTATTTCATGCTATGCCTTTGAACTTATTGAATAATTTTGTTTTGTTCAGATGTTAACAGTTTCTAACATATCTTTCTAACTGTACAGACACCACAATAAGATGATTCAAGTAGCTGTGGATGGAGAGTGTTGATCAGTGCCAAATATCTACTTTCAAGCTATTTTGAGATGAGACAGCCAGACCTTGTAAGAAAAAATATTTTTCATTTAGCTTCAAGATAATTGATAGCGGTACAAAGTGTTCTAAATCATCATATGCCATTGCAGATGAGAGAAGATAGCTTCAGCTTCTTGTTCCTGTAGTTGCAGCAGTCGATGGCGTAGGTACAGTTGGAGATACTGTAGTTACACTTGTTGGAGTTACCGGAGTTACCACCACAGATATTGACGGTACTTGAGGGTTATATGTTATAGATGGCATACTTAGTGCTACTGAAGGTTCAACACCACCACTTGGAAATGCATCCCACATTTTCTTTAATGCTTCTAAGGCATTAAGTAATTCTTGGGATCCCTCAATTGAATCTGGTAATGGCTTCAAGAAGTGCTTCGGAGTAACTCGTAACTTGTAAACCACCTCGTCATTCTTTCCTTGGCACACAATTTCTATCAAATTGTTTTCTTTAATATTGATGTTTGATACCATGCCACCATTTCTTATTGCCTCTGCAGAATATTTCGGGCTTGATATGTTCTCTGAAGTGATCACCAAAAAATACTTTGATTTGCGCTCCATAAAATACCAAGCATGTTCAAGGTATTTGAAAGACACCTTGGAACCAAAACTGGAAGCCATGGAAGCTATAGTTTTCTGAAAAACAATCAAAAATATAAAATGAGAAATACAATGATTTTCAAACTCAAAATATTAAAAAAAATTAATTAAATATTCTTTTAAGTTTTATTTATTTTTAATTTTTAAAATAAAATATTTTTTTTCTTTTTTAATTATTTTATTTTAAAGGACGCAAGAAAGCGCGGGGAAGGGGGAGCGGGAGGGGAGGGGACGGGAGGGGACGATGGCGGGGACGAGGAGGGGGCATGGGACAAGGGAGAGACGGAGGGGGCTCGGGCGGGGAGGGGGAGGCGAAGGGGCATTGCTATCTCGCAACAGGTGAGCCCCTCCCCCTCCCCGCTAGCGCTCCCTCCCTCCCCTTGCCCCACGCCCCTTTCCCTTCCCACAATCACCACTTGCCCGCCACCTTGCGATGTCCCTCTCCCTGCCCCTCGCCCTCCCATGCCCACCTCTTCCCTCCGCCTGCCCCCTTCCCTCCCCATGCACCCCCTTCCCTTCCCCTTGCCCCTCCCCTTACCCTCCCCCGCACCTATTGCGCACGCAACAGGTGGGGGATCCCCCACCTGTTGCGTGTGTAACAGGTGAGGGGGCGACCCCGCCCCCTCGCCAGCTTGCCCTCCCCACGCCCCCCCTCCCCTTCCCCCTCCCCTCGCCCGCCGCCCCTCCCCTCGCCCCCCCTCCCCCTTGCCCCTCCTTGCCCGCCCCCTCGCCCGCTTGCCCTTCCCCCTCCCCTCGCCCTCGCCTGCCCCCCCTCCCCTCCTCCCCCCATCCTCGCCCCCCCTCCCCCTTGCCCCTCCCCCCCACGCACTCCGCCCACCCCCCCCTCGCCCCCCTACCCTGCCATGCCCCCCCCACGCCCTCCACCCGCCCCCCCTCGCCCCCCCTACCCCCCCACGCCCCCCACGCCCTTCGCCCGCCCCCCCCTTCCCTTGCCCCTCCCCTTCCCTCACCACACGTGTGGTGAGGGAAGGGGAGGGGCAAGGGAATGGGGGGCGAGGACGTGTGGTGAGGGAAGGGGAGCGGCAAGGGAAGGGGGGGGCGAGCGAAGGGAAGGGGGCGGGGGGGAGTGGCGAGGGGAGGGGGGGCGGGTGAGGGCCGGGGAGGGGAGGGGGGCATTGCCCCCCTCCCCTCCCTGGCCCTCGCCCACCCCCTTGCCCCCCCTCCCCTTCCCGCGCTCCCCCCACACCCCCCCTTCCCTCCGCCCCCCTCGCCCCGCCCCCCCTCGCCCCCAGGCCCCCCCCGCCCTTCGCTCGCCCCCCCCTTGGACGTGTGGTGAGGGAAGGGGAGGGGCCAGGGAAGGGGGGGCGAGGGGAGGGGTGGGCGGAGGGAAGGGGGCGGGGGGAGTGGCGAGGGGAGGGGGGGCGGGCGAGGGCCGGGGAGGGGAGGGGGGCGATGCCCCCCACACCTGTTGCATGCACAACAGGTGTGGGGGGGCATCGCCCCCCTCCCCTCCCCGGCCCTCGCCCGCCCCCCCTCCCCTCACCCCTCGCCCCCCCTCCCCTTCCCCCCCACCTGTTGCGCACGCAACAGGTTTGGGGGGGGGGCATCGCCCCCTTCCCCTCCCCGGTCCTCGCCCGCCCCCCCTCCCCTCGCCCCTCGCCCCCCCTCCCCTTCCCGCGCTCCCCCCACACCCCCCCCCTTCCCTCCGCCCCCTAGCCCCCCGCCCCCCTACGTGCCCGCCCCCCTCCCCTCCGCCCTTCCCATGCCCCCCCCGGTGCGCCCGCCCCCTTCCGTCGATGGCAAGGGGCGGGCGCGCGGGGGGGGCGTGGGGAGGGCGGAGGGAAGGGGGGGTGGAGGGGTCGACGGCAGGGGGTAGGGGCGGGGGGGGCGTGGGGAGGGCGGAGGGAAGGGGACGGAAGGGGGGGCGGAGGGGTCGACGGCAAGGGGCCGGGGAGGGAAGGGAGGGCATGGGGAGGGCGGAGGGGAGGGAAGGGGGGGGCGGAGGGGAGGAAAGGGAGGAGGGACGACAGGGAGGGGGAGGGTGGAGGGAGGGGGGGCAGAGGAAGGGGGAGCGACGAAAAGCGGTAGGGGGAAGGGAAGGAAGGGGGCAGGAGGAGGGAAGGAGGAGGGAGCAGGAAGGGGAAGGGGAAGGGGCCTTGGGGAGGGAGGAGAGGGGAAGGGGGAAGGGAAGGGAAGGGAAGGGAAGGGAGAGGAGAAGCGGGAGGAGAGGGGAAGGGAGGGGAAGGGGAGGGGAGAGAGGAAGTTGGAGAAGAGGAAGGATGGAGTACCTGAGTGGAGAGGTGGTGGAGCTCCAGGAGAGTTGTGAGAGAGAATAAGAGAGTTGTGAGACAAAATGAGGAGAAGTAGAGTTTTATAGGAAATGGATAGCTTTTAGGTCAAGTCAGCTTTTTTTAGTTTTTAAGGTTTTTTTAGTTCTTTTAGGTTCACTATAAGTAGAACATTCTTTATTCTCTCTTTCATTCAAAGATCATTCGTTTACACTCCACGCTTCTCTCCTCTCATCAACCTGTTGCAGGATTCGCAAAAATTTTCAAAATGTTGTAAGAGGTGAGTTCATTTCTAACCTATTGCGTACGCAAGAACTTCTAAGAATCAAGTTTTTATAAATTTGAATTTTTTTTCAAATCTGATCTTTTTCTCAAAAACTTGTGTGTACGCAACAACTTAAAAAACCATTTTAAGCATTAAATCTTTTTTTCCACAAATTTTTCTCTTTAACTCAAACTCTCACAACCCCTCCCTACCTATTGCGTACACAACAACTTCAAAACAAAACTTAACACTCAAACCCTACCTATTGCATACGCAACAACTTCAAAACAAAATTTAATCATAAATCTCTCAAAAAAACTCATCAACCAAAAAAAACAATCTATTACAAATTTCTCTCTCAACCTCAAAGCCACTCAAACCTCCCTACCTATTGCGTACGCAACAACTCCAAAACAAAATTCAATCATAAATCTCTAAAACTCCTTTTAAAAAAAAAACAATCTATAACACATTTCTCTCTCAACCTCAAAAGCACTCAAACCTCCCTACCTCCCTACCTATTGCGTACGCAACAACTTTAAAACAAAATTTTATCACAAATCCTCCAAAAAACTCTTCTCGCTACACTTTATTACAAATATCTTTATCAACCTCAAAACCACTCAAATGTCCTACCTATTGCGTATGCAACAACTTCAAAACAAAATCTAATCATAAATCTTTTCAAAAAACTCTTCTCACTACACTTTATTAATATAAGAAATCCATTTATAATATTTTTACCCCATAATATAATAAATTTTTATTAACTAATGTTAAAATATAATTTTGCTAAAAATATATATTATTAATCTATAAATTAATATAAATATTATATAATTATTATATAAATAAATATATAAATACATTAATTTAAGAAAAAAGTTAAAAGGAGATCTTCTAGCATATGTGCTTTATATAATACTTAGTCTTAAAACAATGAAGAATTAGTGAATATATTGCTCTTCTATACATTATTAACTTAAAAACTAATATAAATATAAATTAATTATTATATAAATTTAAATATATATATAAATAATTAATATTATACATTAATAACATTTAAAATTATGTAGATTATATACTAATAATCTTTCAATTTTAAAAAGTAGTCAATAAAAGAATTAAATTAATTTTAAAATTAAGAAAATATTAAAATCTACACACTTACTTTTAGCATGTATGCTTTTATTCCATGTGTATAATACTTGTTAGTTTGTCGAAAAATGAAAAATTAGATAATGTATTTGTAAGGTAGGTATTTAAAACCATAGAATCTAGAAGACTACACTATCATTGCATCCATATCATTTTTTTACTTTAGTAACCATCAGATATTCATGATTCCATGTGTATAATACTTGTTAGTTAGTCGAAAGAATGCAAAATTAGATAATGTATTTGTAAGGTAAGTATTTAAAACCATAGAATCTAGAAGACTACAATATCATTGCATCCATATCATTTTTTTTACTTTAGCAAGCACCAGATATCCATGGTATCCATGATATGGAATACATATTTCTTAGAATGTCCATGATATGGAATATATATTTCTTCGAATATTTCTTATCAAATACTTTTTCATTTCTTCTCATACACCATGCACTTGTTCCTAATCAGTGTGCATACATCACTTCTTTGAATCGGTGTGCTTTTAGCCTATGTACTTGTTCCTAATCAGTAGGATACTTTATGTAGGTAGGCTTGTAACTACTTAAAGTAAAGCCTTTGCAAGCATGAATGTAAAAAAATATGAATCGGTGTGCTTTTAGCCTATGTGCTTGTCCCTAATCAGTAGGATACTTTGACTAGGTAGACTTATCCTTACTTAAAGTAAAGCCTTTGCAATGTATCGTACCTATAAACAAAACACTTTGGAAAGCATAACATATAGTCTATATATATCTAAACTAAGTACTTTAGAATGCATATTTTATATAGTCTATATATCTTAAATCTTACACCCTAAATCTTAAATCCTAAAGTTTCCTAAATCTTAGGTTATATAATCTAAGCTCTTAAACTTATATAATAGTTATAATCCCTAAACCTTAAATCCTAATCCCTATAACTTAAATTCTAAAACCTAATTTTCAATTCTAAACCCTAGATTCTACACTCTAAGCTCATGATCTTATATACTAAACCTCAAAACCTAAATCCTAAACCCTAAAACAATAATCATAAACCCTAAAAGCTAAACCCTAAACCCTATATTTTTAACCCTAAACCCTAAACTCGGAATCCTAAACCCTAAACCCTAAAAATATAATCATAAACACAACCCTAAACACTAAATCTTAAATCCTAAGCCCTAAATCCTTAACCCTAAATACTAAACCCTAAACCCTAACCCTAAAATACAATCAAAATTTTATGATTTTTCTCGATTTGTGCAACATGTTAGATATACCCCCAACCTGTTGCTTGAGCAACAGGTTGGGGGGTATATCCGACCTGTTGCACAAATCAAGAAAATTCTCGATTTGTGCAACATGTTGGATATCCCCCAAGCAACAGGTTGGAGGCCTGTTGTTGGATATATCTCCCAACCTGTTGCTTGAGCAACAAGTTGGGGGTATATCCAACCTGTTGCACAAATCTAGAAAATTCTAGATTTGTGCAATAGGTTGGATATACCCCCAACCGGCCTCCAACCTGTTGCTTGGGGAATAGGTTGAGGAGTATATTAAACATGTTGCACAAATCGAGAATTTTCTTGATTTGTGCAATCAAGAACAGGTTGGGGGTATATCCAATCTGTTGCACAAATCAAGAAAATTCTCGATTTGTGCAACATGTTGGATATACTCCTCAACCTGTTGCTCAAGCAATAGGTTGGGGGTATATCCAACCTGTTGCACAAATCAAGAAAATTCTCGATTTGTGCAACATGTTGGATATCCCCCAAGCAACAGGTTGGAGGCCTGTTGTTGGATATATCTCCCAACCTGTTGCTTGAGCAACAGGTTGGGGGTATATCCAACCTGTTGCACAAATCTAGAAAATTCTAGATTTGTGCAACAGGTTGGATATACCCCCAACCGGCCTCCAACCTGTTGCTTGGGGAATATATCCAACTGTTGAACCTGTTGCTTGGGGGATATATCCAACTACTGCTCAACCTTGCACAAATCAAGATTTTTCAGTTGTAGGTTGGATATATTTCCCAATTGTATATCAAATTGTTGCACAAATAAGAAAAATTCTTGATTTGTGCAATAAGTTGGATATATCCCCCAACCTCTTGCTTGATATATCCAACCGGTTGCTCAAGCAACAAGTTGGGGGATATATCCAACGTATTGCACAAATTAAAAAAATTCATTAAATTTTGGTTGTATTTTAGGGTTAAGGTTTAGGGTTTAAGATTTAAGATTTAGGATTTAGGATTTAAGATTTAGGGTTTAGGATTTAGAGTTTAGGGTTTAAGGTTTAGGATTTATTGTTTAGGAGTTTAGGATTTAGGGTTTAGGAATTAAATGTTTAAAGTTTAGGATTTACGGTGGTTAAGATGTTTTGGTATTAATTATTTAAAGTTTAGGATGTAGGGTTTAGGTTAATGCCTTCTCTGCTAGTTTTGATATAGAAGTTATTAAATAATAATAAGCTCAATGATTATTTATTAAATGTTCATTTTGAGTTGCTAATTTACTTTTATATATAAAATAGGTATTTACCCTAACAGAGGGTATGGATGTGGTGTTATATAAGAAGATGAAGTGGTGGCTTTTGGATGAATTCATAGTCTTGATCCTATGAATGTGTGTCATTTTCAACGTTGTGGTGAGAGAAGATGTGTAGTGATAATCACCAACGTTGTAAATCCTGAAGTACATTTGAAATATCCACATGGAGACTTTGAAACATTGGGAGATATCTTACAATGTGCCATATTTGATATGCAAGCACACAGAACACTCTGGGACCAAGACGAAATTGTTCCAAAGACATACTTTCAAGATATCAAGAAAACTTATATCCAGGGGGAAAAAGTACAGATGTTATCTCGCTCCGGAGATGTTTTGGCAATTGGCAACTTTAAGGGCTATGCTCAGAGTTTTCTCTGTATAGTGGAGATAATTAAGTTGACTAGTGCAGGTGTCATTCAAAATGCAATGGATAGTACTTCACAATTAGACATCCATAATACTACGTCTCAACTACAAGTTCATAGTACTTGTAAATGGGGGTTAGCTTTCTTGAAATCAAGTTTGCCCAAGACAGTTTCCTTCAATGTCATGGAAGACACAACAGAATATTATGAGAAGAAAAAGACTATAACACAAATGGGATCCAAATTGATAAGAAGCTATAGTAGTAATCAAGAGTATCATAGTGGCATGCTCACAGGTATCGAGGACATTATAGTAACAGATGTTGATGTAGAAAAGGTTTCTTGTGTTGCAAGTGACTCAAATATACTCACTGGTATAGAAGACTTGTCTTGTGTTGCAAGTGACTAGAACAGGCTCACTGGTATAGAAGACTTGTCATGTGTTGCAAGTGACTCGAACAGGATCACTGGTATAGAAGATTTATCCTGTGTTGCAAGTGACTCGAACAGGCTCACTGGTATAGAAGACTTGTCTTGTGCTGCAAGTGACTCAAACATGCTTATTGATATAAAAGACAGAAGATGTGTTGAGAATAATAAGATGGGACCACAAAGAAAAATACACGCAAAGATCAATGGGATAAGTGATGCAATAACAGGAATTGATGATATTAGTGACAATGATCATGATGTTACCACTCGAATACAAGGCAAAAGGGGCAGAGAATCTGAGAATATCAATTGTTGCTAGCATGCCAGAGAATATAGATGGGAGAATCTTGAGTTACGAAGGAGAAACAGTTCAACCACAAGATTCAAGAGGCATTGGCAACAAATTGACATCAATGAACATGTCGACCAGATTGCCATTTTCCAAGATATTATAAGGTATCAAATAATTCTCAAGCCTACACAGCATTTGATTATAAAGATGAAGATTCAAGGGAAATGGATTCGAGGTTTGATGGTCTTACAACTAGAAAATGCAAGACACTATTTACAAAAAGAAAGTATGTGAGTGTGAAGAGGCGAAGAATCATGGCATCAATTCTAGGACCAAAGAGACATGTGATGCTATCCGAGGAGAATATGGAAAGGATGCTTATGCGAGTTTGTTACAAGAGACTTTGCATTAGAAAAGTTGGGAAAGATGATTATGCAGCATATGCCTTGGTATTTGGAGTAAGACAGCGCCTAATAGACATAACTATCTTCTTCAAGAGTTTTCATGCTTTCTTCATCAAGGCACTAATCAATATTTGAGCACATGACACTCTAAACCTAGATTGAAACCCATGGTTAATGGGAGACCCATTTGCAATCGAGGATATCAATGGTTAACTGGACTATCACATGGCACATATTGGACCATCTGGGCAGAGGTGAAAGAGAAAGTTATTCATACAATTCATGGAAATACCTACAAGCTTAAATACCATGGAAGCACCATAAATGCAACCGCAATATTAAAGCAAGTTCTCGAAGACCATGCATTACCACAGCCTCATCTTCAACAAACAATGCTAGATGGACGTGTCGAATGCCAACAACATCTTCCTTTGGGAATGACAAAGAAGGTCGTCCTAGAGACTGTCAATAAAACTTTACAAGATAGAGACGAGAGCATGATTTCACGATCAACCTTGTACAAAATTTGGCGTAGAGATTTTTGCCATGTCAAGACACCATCAAAGCAAAGGATGTCAAAATGTAAGACATGTGATGAATTAAAAAATGCCATTGAACATAGTAAATGTGAGCAGCAGTGAAGAAGATATATTAAATGGCGATCAATCCATTTACGTCATGTGCAGGATGCTTGAAAGTTGTATGCTTCTTGGAGAGAGGAAGATATTTCACATGTCGATAAGTCCATGTGCATCACCATTGATGGCATGGACCAGAATACAACCACTTTGCCACGATATAGACGTATCCCACCGGCATTGGAGGGCAAACGTGGACTAAAAACACACTTGTGTGGAGTATTAGTACATGGATACCGAATCTTTTGTGATGTATGGATTGATAGTTTTCCTGACCATGATAGTAACCAGGTTGTTACATCAATCATGAAAGCAATAAGAAAGGTCAGAGATGCTCGCGGATGTTTGCCTAACACATTGCAAATACAAGCTGATAATTGTTGGAGAGAGAACAAGAATTAATATATATTTGCTTTATGCTCTATGTTGGTTGGTTTGAAAATATTTGAAGAAGTGGAAGTTGGCTTTCTTCTTATCGGCCATACACATGAAGACATAGATCAAATCTTCAGTGTTATCTCTGGTGAGTTGAAGGCAATGGATGTTTTGACAATGGAGGATATGCTATTTCGAATTGGGAAAAAAATTGGAGGTTCTCGCAAGGAAGAATCAGAAGTGGCTATCTTAGAGAGGATGGTAGATTGGAGAGCATTTATAGAGCCACATTTACAAACAGGAGATGATGCCCTAATAGGACACACAAATCCACACTACTTTCGGTTTCACATGCATAACAATATTCCAATGATGCAATGGAAGCACTACTCAGTAGATGGAGATCATTTATGGAGTGAGTCATATGCTTTATTACAACGAATAATTCCATTGGAGGAAACTAGATTTGTTCTTGCAAAAAACAAATCACTTGACATAGATGAAATGAAAGGCTTGAAAGCCTTCATTAAACATCTTCAAAGTATGATGCAGAAATATCCTGAGCAATCAACTAAGAATTTGGAGACAATTAAATCAACTAAAGCACTTATCCAATCTTTAGAAAGACAAGAAAACTTAATGAGCATTGAATACTCTGAATCCTTTTGGCCGGAACAAGCTAGGTCACCAAGTTTTCCTTTGGATATAAATATGTTAGTAGATATGGAGAAAGCAGAGGAATGCCTTTTACCTCGAAAATATTGTGGTAGGAAGGGAGACAAACCCTTACCAGAGTTTATACCATGTAATGAGATTGAAGAGGGTCTATTTGTTGCAGTTTGGGCATCTGATTCGGGTTCAGAGTTGGATGACCAAGGTGGCCCAATTTGGGTTGCAAAGGTTACTAAGATAGAAAGGGATGACAAGGGAACTCCTATAACATTTACAGCTTTATGGTATGAACCAAAGCCATTAAAAAATCTCCCGAGAAGATATACAATTAAACAACTCTATGAGGGATGCTTGCAAAAGAAACGTGAGTGGGTTCCAAATAATGAGGGATTAACAGAGGTGGAAGTCAGTAGCATTATTCATTGCTGGAAATTGAGGACACGAAGTTTTAAAAAGAAGCATGGATACAATGTTGAAAAATGTATCACAATCCCTGATCCAAGTCGTGTCCATATTAAACATCATTTGGCAAGACTTGACCCATCAAGCTCAAATACATTACATGAATCTGATGACTCTGAACGAGATTCAGATGCATAAGATAATGTTTTGTATGCTTTTTTCCATACAAATGGTGTATCTATACACCACCAATAAGAAAATTTATTGTATGGTTTGTTTTTTAAAAAAGGGTGTATCTATACACCACTTATGTATTGAATTCAACAAACTCTTTTTTTTCAAAAAAATGGTAATCTATACACCACTTATATGTTGAATTCAACAAACTCTTTTCATATGGTGTCATATTTTCACTTCATAATGTTAAAATTGAACTTGAGTTAGGAGACTACTATTATTATTATTATAGTTATTGGATGGGGGCACCATGCATGAGTTTGGGAATTATAGCTTCAGCGAGCCATTTTTTTTAAAATTAGAGGTTACCACTTGACTTTTTACTAGCTTAATAAGGCCATATTTGTATATAAGTGACCCATTAAGTGCTCAAAAAACCCAATTTTTTAGTTCACTAAGTGAAGTTGAGTGGAGAGGATATGCTCCAAAAAAAAGTCCAAACCAAGAGAGAAAGTCCAAAAATTTTGAATAGTGTGTTTCTTGTATTTCATTGTAATAAAGAGCCTAGATAAGAGGGAGGTGTTAAGAAATGGAGTCAAGATGAGTCAGTTTGGTGTGTTCTAGTGTGAGTTCTAGTCTAGTGTGTCCTATGGATGCCACATGCCACATTGGGAGTTATCCCATATGCATTGGTGTTCATATGTGTGTGTGTGTGCACTCTATATAAGAGTTGTACTTGTAAAGTGTCAAATCAATCAAGTATCAAGCTACAAGCTCTTTTTCTACATGTGAGTACTTTCATTTGTTCATTGCTTAGTCATCTCATTTCCATTTCATTATGTCTTTCTTTGAGTATCATTATCTCTCTGACTTTGTTTTGTTGTTCTCTTTGATGAGACAACACTAGCAAATGTACCAACTGTTTTAGTCTCATAGGCTGTTTGGCCTTTTAGAGACGTTAATATCTATCTATCTATCTATCTATCTCCCTTGCCTACCCTCTCTCTCTCTCCCTCTCCACCATGTGTCTTCATGTGGTATCAAAGCTTCCCTTCCTACCTTCCCCTTCTTCTTGCACTACCTAGAGAGTGAGAGAAGCCCGCAAATGGAAGCTACCCTCTCCTCCAAGGTAGAGTTCCCTTCCCTTAGCCTCACCATTGTTTGGAGCTATTGGAGGAGGTGATCAACATTGACCATCAGCTCGGAAAGCCTTGCCATCAACTACCCCTTCAGCCTAGATATATGCCTCGTCGTCAACTGCTGTTTCAGCCTGCAAACAGGCCGTACAACCTGCCATACACAGGTTGTACAGTTCGTACGAACTGTACTGACTATTCCAGCACTGTACAACTTGCCCACCAGGCCTCCATACTGCCTTCGGGACTACTTCCCTCACTTGCTGCATCGTACCAGCCCATACAACCTGCACGTACACCCACCATTGCTACTCATTGCCCTTGCGATGCATGCCATTGCTGCTCATTGCCTCTTCTCCTACACATGAGCTGAGCTATCCTCATTTTGCCCCCCGTGAATTGCTGCTCCATCTTCCGGATAATGACATCTCTATCCTAAAGTGCTGAAGACTGAAGTTCCCATTTCCCGAGGTACACAATGAGTTCTCTCTCTTCAAATTCATTGCTCATGGAGAAGTTCACGGGGGAAGGATTCCTTACTTGGCAAACTACGGTTCAGTTGCTCCTCATGAAAGAAAATGTATGGGATGCTATGGAGGATGACGCTCCCACAACGGATCCTTAACAACTCAAGACATGGAAGCAACACAACTCAAAAGCTATTGCAATCATCAGACTTTGCCTCGATGATACTTTTATTCATCACATTGACTAAGGTAGAACTCGAGGCATAGGGCTCATTGTACTTAAACCCTAGTTTTTTTCTGATTCACCTGGTCCCAAATGCTAAGTTCAGGCACTCCATAATGCCCCCAACCGCGACCTATCCTACATAACACTCGTCTACCATTTGGATTCAGATTTCCAGGCTTTACCTCTCTCTATCAGCCTTATCTTGGATTAGCCATCCCAGGGCGTTAACTGCAATGGCAAAAAGTGGTGGGGATAAGGGGCAGCCTTGACTTAAGGACCTCTTACAAGCAAAGGGAGCAGAGATAAGACCATTCACCTCCACTTTAGCCCTTAAGTTGGACAACAAGATTTCAACGAAGCTTCTAAACCTTGGTCCTACTCCCATGACCTCAAATGACTAAAGAATAAAACCCCATTCCATTCTGTCATAGGCCTTGTCCAATTCAATTTTCATAAAGCAAATGTCCTTCCCTACTCCTCAACTAACTCCAACCCTTACCGCATTGTGATAATAGCTTCTAGAACGTCCTTTGCTTTTATGAGCCTTTTTAATCCTCTGTAATCCATTTTTGCATTTTAATCTTTAATCTTAGGTCCAAGGACTTTGCTAATATTTTGTAGCTTGTATTTAGCATTGTGATAGAACACCAAACTAGAAATCAACTCCTTTTGACCTCCTTTAGGAATGAGTTTGATCATCCCCATGTTAATTCTCATATCTTGGCTCCCGCGAGAGAGAGACTCTTCTCAAAGGCTTCATAGTATAGGGCCCCTTATATCCCAGAAGGAATGATAAAAACCAATTGGGAGACATCCTCTCCTGGAATTTTCCAGGGGGCCATAGTAGAGGCGGATTCCTTCAGTTCTTCCACAGAAATGGGTTTGTCCAAAAAGTCAGCATTAAACTTAGGGACTTTTAGAAAAACTCAACTTCATTTTGCCCTGGCAATTAATTCTTCAGTATTAGTAATCTCCTATTCACCAAGAATCTTTATAAAGTGTTCTTGTACCTCTCTCACTATGTCTTTATCTACAAGAACCTCCCTATCGGGCCAAACCATTTTTGAATGTGCTCTTGGGGTGCTTTCTTTCTAAGGCTTTTAAAGATGTCCTCGGTGGGTCTAAAAGATTTTCCCGCCCACCGGTCTCGTTAAAAATTCGTGACCTATGCAAGCATATCTACTCAACAATGAAAGTAACTACAATGGAAAAAGCATCCAATTCCATTTAGAAAAAGCAATTGATTTGAAAGAAAAAGAACAAAAAAGATTACGAATGTGTTGCATGAACACTCCCCTCTTTAGATTTACGAGGATCCACAAGGTGCTTGAAGAGGATTAGGAGCCAAGGCCACACGTGAGAATTATATGCAACCCCTATCAATGTGAAATGATGTGGCTTCAATACAACTGTTGTACGACTGTACTACTGGTACATCGCATGTAGCCAAATGTACTCTGACCTCTAAAAACTTAGGTACATCTACCAATGGACCATTTTAACTTGCTTCACATCATCTCAGATGCCTTTCATGTTGACCTCCTTTCTCTCTGCATGTGACACTCCTTATCTAACTTTCTTCACAAAATTTCACTTAAATGCATGCAATGTTGGATCTTTTGTTTCATATGACATTATAATGATTTTTATTTTATTGCACAATGTCTTTGACAAAAAAAGCAAGGTTAAAATTTAAACTTTGAATGGCAACTACTCTAGAATACTTCCGACACTCCCAAAACATCTTCGATCCACTTTCAGCTGGGGGGTACAAGCATAGCAAGCAACAAATCTTATTGAATCACAAATGATCAATAGCTAATTGAGGTCATGTCAGGTCATGTCATAATTAAGGTCATGCCTTGGTTGTTTTCCACCTCACTTTGAGGATGTTTTATTTATCCTCATGATTTCATGATGTATTCCGTGCTCTTGTGGGTTTTTTCTCTTACTTAATAGAAGTCTCTTTCTTGAATTTTTTTTTTTTTGAAAACCAATAAAAAGAAATGTAGCTCTCTACTAAAACAATAAGAATGCACGTGGAATACTAACCTGGTATGCCCCAATCAAATGTATAGCAATACAAGCATTGACAGAATCAACTAGCCAATAGGGGTTGTAGAACCCAAATCCTGTCAAAAAATTCCCAGGGGCATTGTTTCCAAAGGCAGCATACCCTACGCATCCTGAAAGCATGTAAAATATAGTTGTAATGGCAACTCCTAGAGATGTTGCCTTCTTCATGGTTCGGTTTTCTGGAGGAGGCGATTTTAATGTGTCCTGTACTCAAAGATGCAACACATGTATATTTACAACTCACAATTCAAAAATAATCCTGGGTACAGAAGGCTGAACGTGAAGATTGATTACATGACTATTTTGGATAGTTCAAATGTGCTATTAGAACATTGAAAGAATAGCCAAAATTACAAGTCACAAATCAACCTGTTTTATCAAACAGATTATAACAACACTCAACACATTATCTTCAACATCATGGGAGATTGATCCAACAAATATACACCATCTCATGATCCAACAAATATACACCATGCTCAGTGCAACGTCATCAGAAACTTGTCACTACCTGAATTTCAATAAGGATAATTGAGAAGGCATATGCAAATGCACTATCTCCCAGAGCTTGAAAACCCAGCCAAACCTTCTTAGACTTTGAAACATAGCCAATGCTAATGTCACTGAGTGTGCTGTGCGAATGGCCAGGTTCTGCAAAATCCATTGAAAAATCCATCAATGGATTGTAATTTCATGTTAAATCTAATTAAGGTTAAACTTTCTGTTTAGTCCAGAACAATCCCTTCACCGCCCACTAGATTTTCATCCTGCTTTTTTTGTCATCAGTTTTACTTCTCTCAATTGATGTAAGGATTCTGGATGGTATCTTTTAACTAGAAACTAAGTAAAACGTGAGCCATGTTTATGTAATTTATCGATGTGCTGACTTTTCAGGTAGGGTGATATGTATACAACACCACATAATAAAATTTAGAGAAACAGATAAACACCCAAACCTTCTTACACTTTGAGACATATCAATGCTAACTCATCAATAGTGCCATATGAATGGCCAGGTCGTGCAAATTCAATTGAAAAATTAAACTAAATAATTGTAAATTCGTGTCTATCTTAACATAATAGAAAACATACGTTTACTCAGCATTCTACCCCCTGTTTTTGTCGGTAGTTATTACTCATTTCATTTAAGAAAGATGGATTCTTGGGCCTGTAAACTAATATTTGAATATATCACAAATAAAGTTATTTTTATTTTTGGATTATCAGGGTGATCAACATTAATAACATTGGAAAATAGATTTCTACTAGACACTAAAATTTAATTACTTACAAGCTAACCCCTCTCCTTACAGGCTGCACCCTCCCCTCTCTCACCAACTTGGTGATATTTTGCTGCTCTCCTTGATCCATGCCGTTGGACAAAATTTTTTGTGAGTTTAATGTAGAAACCAAGGAACATGCATAAGAGATTTATTTTCATTTGCTTATTTTGTTTTGGAAGATTTTTAATTACTTTTTGACTTTTGGATTTCTTCCCTAGCCTTCCTAAGCAAAGACTAGGTCATTTAGAAAGGATAAAAGGGATCTCTAGGAGGAATTTTTGTTTTCAAGAAATGAACTTCTATTAAGTGTGACCAAAATATTCAGGATAATATTGTGTAAAAGCCTCATACAAAATATGATATCTCTCTATAGTGTCCATGAAAGTGTGTATACGATATGTCTCTATATCCCTAAGAGTGACTGAGAGGCATGACTCTGAGTCCCATCTAAAGCCTTTGTGCATTTGGATCTCAATAAGTATGGGAATGATGTCGTCCAAGCTGATCCTATAGAAGGTGAATGCAGTCTGTGCAAAGACACAGGCACCGCATATAGAACAATCAGCTGAGAGACTCCTATGGCGATAAAATTTGCCTTATCCAAATCAGCTCCCTCGTAGAAGATATGAAGACTTGATAGTGTCAACCAGGCCATAGATCCCAAGTAATGCAACATCCTGCCAAGCAAGTATGCAATGCATGTCAGATATTTGGGCCTCGTTGCAACCCCAAATGCAATGCTGAATGAACTCTAAAGCTGTAAAGCATTGCGGGCATCTAGGATTCGCACCAAAATTCTATCTCCAAGTCTTGACTAGGAGTCCAAAATGCTAGAAGAGCCATGAAAAAATAGAAATACCTTTGAGTTGGGGTGATGCTGATCTTCCGGCTCAATGCCACGCCCCCCCCCTCTTTCTTGTTCGTTCTTCCTCGGCCACGCTGCTACCCCCCTTCATTCGTTCTTGCCCATTCCTCTCTCCGCCTTGCTCGGACGTTGCTGCCTCCCCTCAGTGTGGTGCTGGTCAACATCATGTCTTGGAGCAAAGCTTCTCCTGCCTTCTCTATTCAGCCTTGTGTTGCAAACAATGGAGGGTACAATGCCACTCCCATTGCTTCATGTCTTGAGGGGTTTCAAGGTCAATCTTTGGAGAATTGTGAGGGCAACTAGACTGGTTCGTTGTTATGAGTAAGTCTTTGGAGGATGCTTCACCCGGGTGGTTTGTGCCTATGCGGCATGCCTTGCTCCCCGGTTTCATCTTGGTGCCCTTTTCCATGGTAGTGTCCAGCATTTTCTCCCTCTTCCTGCTTGGCTGGACCGAGCGCCCCTAGTTGCTCCCTCAGGTCTGAAGCTAGAGAATCGTATGCTGACCCGGGAAAGCCTGGTCTCCCATAGGTTTCGAGGCAAGGTTCCACGCCCTATCTATCAAAAGAAGGTTTTTTTGGTGTTTTTCACTTGACTTTTTTTCCAATGGAAAAGACTTCTATGAAGTATGAAAAAAGTGGAAATGCATCATGCATGGCATAAACAAAAAAGTCACCGAGAATGGGTCAACAGAAAACCTTAGTACAAACTGGAAAGAAAGTTGGAAGTGCCACCTCAGTCCTGCTATAGAATCTCAAAAGAAGGGATAGCCCCTCCATTCTTTGAGAAAATATTCCTCCTGGCACAGGCACCCGGGAAGAGTTTTTCACTGGATTTGAAATGTTACTATGTTTTGCATTTTCATGGAGGTTTTGGGATGGAGATTTCTCTCCCACCTTTGTTGTAGTACGATGTCATTTTGAATGGAATATATTATTGTTTTATGTTCAAAACATATCTTTTTCGTTAGTGCCTTATGCAAAAATTAGTTTCTACAAACGTATGTAAAATTTTTGCTATGGAGTCCAAAGGAAGATGGGGAATCTCAAGAACTTTGCGATAACTCCGAAATATTGAAAATTGGAGTCACGGAGAGAGAGTTATGGGGTTTTCTTCCCGAGTGTAAGATGTGATCCCTTGGGGGGAGAGTGCTTGAGTTTCTACAGTAATGATAAGTGTAATAAGATTGAGGAGGGAAGTGTCTAGATGTTTGGGTGTCGATAGAGGGGATTTCTCTAGAGAGAGAGAGAAGGAAGTGCTCTCATGGTCTTGGAAAGATACATGAAAGAAAGACATGATGTACAGGATTTGGAATGAGTAGAATGAGGCTTTTGTTGCTTTTTATGGAGGGGGCTATTCATAGCGTCATGCTATTTATAGTGAGGTTTCCTTCTATATAGAGGAGGGCCAGTACTATTGTGGCAACTCAATTGAGCGCTCCTCAACTGAGAGTGGGGCTTGGATGTAAGGCTAACACTCCAGCCATCTACATGGCCGATCATAGGATCATGTACCAAGGGTCTTCGGGATGGGCTCAAGTGATATGGGATGCTTGGGTGAGATACGGGCCTATGGATGAGTCAAGCTGTAGACCACGTGCTCGTGGGTGGACGGGAGGATCGAGATTGCGTGCACTTGTTTTTGATCGATTGGGATCAAGATTATTGTTAGTGCAGATCTTGCAGGGTCATGTCAATGAGGGCCTTTGTTGTGGGTGTGTCTGCCGTCCCCTGTGAGGCTAGTCTAGTGTAGGGTTGGGGCATGTGCATATGCCAAATGGATCAGGGCTTGTTTGAGGACGATGTACTGCTAGCTTGGCAGCCCAGTGGAGGCACATTATAGGCGGGTATTCCTAGGAGGGGTGCTAGACAGATCGTGGTTGTGTAGGGCCTCTTTGTGGTTTGCTTGGTGCCGTGATGAAATGCTCTTTGGAGGTGTCCTAGGCAGGCCTATTGAGGGGGATAGTCAGGGAGCGCACCCACGAGTGCTCAAATGCATCCAACGGAGCTCAAAAGCATCCACAACTGTAAAGTAACTACAAATGCACCCAACAATGTAGAGTATCTGCAAATGCACCTGAGAGTGCCAGAG
Source organism: Dipteris shenzhenensis (assembly GCF_047967505.1). Taxonomy (NCBI): domain Eukaryota; kingdom Viridiplantae; phylum Streptophyta; class Polypodiopsida; order Gleicheniales; family Dipteridaceae; genus Dipteris; species Dipteris shenzhenensis. The sequence continues at coordinate 19,946,709 of NC_141620.1, forward strand.
TATGGGCTGCCAAAACAGTCCCGAAGCGAAATACACAGCTCAAAACACTTACTGGAAGTGCAACTTGGCCCGAACCACCTGCAAAACAGTCCGCTGACTATGTGGGCAAGCCGGAGATGACAAAGAAGCTGAAGTGAGCTGGTTGGAGCTAAATGAAGCTGTCAGGAGTACTTTTGAACACAACACATGTGTAGAGAAGAGCTTGGAGCTGTTGGAACACGCCCGGTAGAGGCTGGAGCTGAAAAAGGTTCAGATCTGAGCAAAAACGGCCAAAAACAGTCAAAATTGCTCAAACCGCTTTCTAACAAGTCGTACGGGCTCAAAATCAGGTTCCGACAAGTCGTACGAACTCGCGGCATTGTCGCGCAACTGTACAGACAGATCCGTACGGACTGTACGGACAAAAAAAAAATAGAATAATTTTTTTCCCCTTCCTGAAATGGTGCGGGATAGTCTTGTTTGTATGCGGGTAGCTCAAAAATTTTAAAAAACGTTAAAATCGGACCTCAAAAGATCAAAAAACAGCCGCTGGACTGTTGGAGCTACCTCAAACGAAAGCTTGAGAGCTGAATGTGAGAACCATGAACGCGCACTGAAGCACCAAGCTTGCAGGAGTCTGGAAGCAAGCGTGAGAATGGGCTTTAGAGACGGAAGCGCTCTCATACCAAATGTAGGAACAAAGTGGAGACAGGTTGTGAACACAAGTGAGCAAGAGTGCACACATAAGAAAGCTCCAATAGAAATGTTCAAATGAAACAATACAAGTACTTGGTATATATAGTACCCAAGTACTACTGGTCAACCATAGGGTTGACTTTATGCCTACAACACCATATCTTTGTAATCTCTTGTAGTTTCTTGGACGTTGCATTATTGTGAATTGCTAGAATGCTGGTTGCTATTGTTTCTCAAAGTCTTGTTGGTGTGGTTCTCGTGGCTTGAATATTTTGAATTCGTTTAGATGATGGGGCTATGTCTTTCTTCATCACATTTGTGTGCTTTGTTGGTTTTTGGTGTCACAGCACGGAGTTTCTATATTGGCTTGCTTCAGTTGGCTGCTATTGGTGGTAGCTCCCATCTGTGGTCTTGGGCTTCAACCTTGGCGACTTGATTGTCTGCCACTAAGGTGCGGCTCTTTAAAGGCTACCTTGAGTCCTCTGTGATTTCTTTCAAGATGCTCAACTAGAGCGTCAAAACCATACAAGGCCTGAGCTGAGCAAATTGATGGATTTCCCCAATGAATCGTTGTGGAAATTTGCCCCAATCTTCAAACCAAAGACAAATGGTAGTGGCCACCTCATCCTCCTACCTCAGAGGAAACCTGAGCATTACAATCCCAGCTTGAGCTCTAATGTAATAGCTCATAGCCTCAGCCACAAAAAGGAATAAAAAGGGAGCTAAGGGGCATCCCTGACGGACTGATCTGGTAATCTCAAACCTGTCCCCCCTGGAGCAGCTGTGAGAAGTACAGTGGATACTTAACAAAAAAGGAGAAAGCAAACCAGACCACAAACTGAACTGAAGGAGAGAGAAAGAAAGAGAAGGAGACACTACAATTGATAACAGGAAAACCACCTAAACAGCTGGAGTAAACCTCCACTGTGACCACCACAAGTGAGGAGGGGGCTTGTAAATAGGCACTCCATGCCTTTCAGTCGGCTGATGTAAGCAGGCCGACTCCCTGCTCTAGGTGGACCGACCACATGCTCTAGACGGGGGCTGATTGCTTGCCTCTAGGGGGCCAACTCCTGACCTATATGGGCCACCTAGATCTGCCCCACAAGGGGTTCTCACACAGCCATAAAAGGGGCTTCCCTGACTAGCATGTTAGCCCACCTCAGCTAAGCACCCGCCTGCAGGGGCTTGGTAATGCGACAAGCAGGTTGGGTATACTGCCCCATATGACAAAGGCTTATACAAGCTTGATGCTCAGCCTTATGATCACAAGGTATTGGCTGTAGCAAATACTTCCCAGGCTCATTTATGGCATGCCAAGTTTGGACATGTCCATCACAGGCATTGTTCTACTTGTACAACAATAATATGACTTAGGGAATGCCAAAATTACAGCAATCAGCAAATGAAGTGTGTGAGGGGTGTGCACTTAGCAAATTGCATCGCTTGCCATTCAGTAAACAAGGCAAGAATCGGGTCAAGGCAACCAGACTGTTGCAGATAGTGCACAGTGATGTATGTGGCCCCATGACTATTCCCACGCACAGAGGAGCAAGGTACTTTGTGATCTTTATAGATGACTTCTTCAGGTTCACATGGCTTTTTCGAAGTATTGGTTTCAGGAGTTTAAAAATATGGTTGAGAACCAAACAATTTCTAGAATTGGAACACTTAACTCAGATAGAGGGGGAGAGTACATGTCACATGCATTCCAGGGATTTTTGAAGCAGCATGAGATTAAACATCACTTGACCTGCCCTTACACACCACAGCAGAATCCACTCTCTGAGAGAAAGATTCGTACTCTCATGGAGATGACGAGATGCATGCTGAAATTCAAGAGAGGCTTTTTGGGGAGAAGCAATTGTGATAGCCACTTATATTCAGAACAGATGCCCTACCAAAGCTTTGGTTAATGTGACTCCATTTGAGGCTTTGTATGGCTTTAAGCCAAAGGTTAGTCATTTCAGAGTTTTTGGCTCAGTGGCATATGCTTTGGTTCCAGATGCACATCAGACAAAGATTGATGACAAGAGCGTCAAATGCATTTTCGTGGGGTATAGTACTGAAAGTAGGGGATTTAGGCTTTATAATCCCACTACGAGGAAGGTAATAATCAGCAGAGATGTTCTCTTTGCTGAGAATGACTGCATGCAGCCCGCTAGTGCAGACTTGCCACCATACGATAACACCTCTTTGGACATCATTCAGTTTGAGGATGATGAGACGGAGTCTCTTGATGATTCCCCTTCTACTTCTCATAGTTCAAATGGCTTGCCACATGTTGAAAATGGCTCTCCCTCAAATGTTTCAGATTTGGAAACCTTGAAGAGATGAGCTGTTGCTCCTCCCCGTAAGCTACTGCCCCTCCCTCTCCCTCTCTCAGCCAACCCCCTCTCCCTCTCCCTCTCCCTCGCTGCCCCCCCTCGCTGCTCCTCCTCTCCCTCCCCTCTCGCCAGCCCCCTCTCCCTCCTCCCTCACCCTCCCTCTCCCCTTCCTCCTCCCCGCCCTCCCTCTCCCTCCCCCGCTGCCCCCTACCTCTCCCTCCCTGCTGCCCCTACCTCTCCCTCCCCGCCCTACCTCTCCCCCACCCGTCAGCCCCCCCGCCCCCCTTCTCCTCCCCTGTCCCCTCCCCCATCATCCCTCTCCCCCCCCCCCCCCCCCGCTGCCCCCCTCCCTGCTGCCCCCTTCTCCTCCGCCCTTCCTCTCCCCCGCCAGCCCCCCCGCCCCCTTCTCCTCCCCTTCCCCCCTCTCTCGCCCTCCCTCTCCCCCCCCGCTGCTCTTCCCCTCCCCGCTGCCCCCTTCTCCTCCGCCCTCCCTCTCCCCGCCCCCTTCTCCTCCCCCGCCCCCCTCCCTCCCCCTCCCTCTCCCCCCCCCCCCCCCCCCCACTGCTTTCCCCCCCAAGGAGACCCCAAAAAAAAAAAAAAAAAAGAGTTAGAAAAAAAAAAAAACCTCCTCCCTCTCCCTCCCCGCCCCCTTCCTTCCTAACTCAGCTCCCCACGCCTCCCCCTCAGCCTACCTCCGTCTCCCCCTTCAGTCTATCCTCTCCTTCCCTTCCCCTCTCTCCTACCCTCTCTTTCTCCTTCTTCCTGCGCCCGCATTCAGGGTGTCCTGGGCAGTAGTGTAGTGAAGGGGGAAGGGGCAGATTTGGAGATGGGGAGAGAATAGCAGAAGGAAGGGAGAAGAAGGGGAAGGAGAGAGGAGGAGAGAGAAGAATGAGGGGATAGAGAGATAGAGAGAGGGAGAGAGAGAGAGTGTGAGCGTAGGCAGCAGGTAGCAGGAAGGAGGAGGGAGAGTAGATAGGATTAGATGTCACATAAAAGTCCCTTACAATCCTTTTGGGTTGACTTATATAGTCCCCCATAGTTCCCACATTTCCCTTACTATTCTCCCATCTATTTCCCCCTTGAAATCCATCTTTTTCCCACCTTCATTACAGCCATCCCTTCCCAAAGAATTTTGCCCTCAAATTTCCAAGAGGCTGCCCTGGATGAGAAGGATACAACAGAAACTGATCAGCTCTGTAGGAGATAGGGGTAGTCCTGCACAATGCTCTCAGGTTGCCAAGAATTCTCATCTTCCGTTAAACCTTTCCATTTGATGAGGTATTCTGTGTAGGGTTTGTTCTTGAGTACATGATCTCTGAAGCCCTTGATTTGCTCCGGCACATAGATTATGTGGCCCTCTTCATCCATAGGAGGCAACTCAGGAAGAATCTGGACATGCTGTCCGACATGTGGTTTCAGCAAGGATACATGGAAAACATTATGGATCTTGGAGGTACTGGGTAGTTCCAACTGATATGCTACTTGCCCAACTTTGCGGATGATTTTGTAGGGGCCATAATACCTGTGGGCAAGCTTTGTGTTGGTATTACCTTTGAGCGAGGAATATCGATTCTTATGGAGACGTAAATGCACATAATCCCCTTCTTCAAAAGATAAGTACCTCCTTTGTTCATCCGCATACTTCTTCTGCTTGGCTTGGGCATCCTGCATATTCCTCTTAGCCAACTGCAGAAGGGCATTCATACTCTCCAAATCATTCCTTGCTTGCTGATTTTTCACAGCCAAGTCTGCAACCCTGGAAGGCATTCCCACTTTGCATCCATACATAGCCTCGAATGGACTCATGCCAATAGAGAGGTGTTTGGTGCTGTTGTAGCAAAATTCAGCCAATGCTAACCATTTGTCCCAAGACTTCTGCGTGTCATGACAGTAATGCCTTAGATACTCCTCCAACCACTTGTTCACCCTCTCTGATTGTCCATCCGTCTGTGGATGATAAGCAGTACGAGGCGCAAGGGAAGTACTAACTGCAGTGAATAACTCCTGCCAAAAGTGACCCATAAATTTAGCATCCCTGTCACTGACAATCTCCTGAGGAAAACCATGGTGCCTGAACACATACTCAATGAATTGCCAGGCAACCTGTGAAGCGGAGTACCGAGTCCTAGTCGGTATGAAATGGGCCTACTTAGTCATCCTGTCAACCACCACAAATATGCTATCCCAACCCTTATCTGTAGAAGGCAAGCCTGTAATGAAGTCCATGGCAATGTGAGTCCATTTGCCTTCAGGAATGGGTAGCGGTTGCAGAAGGCCTGCGGGTAACCGGCTGTCCACTTTATTTTGTTGGCAGGGCAGACATTCACTGACAAACTTAACCACATCTCGCCACAAACCATCCCAAATAAAGCTCTCCTTGACTTTTTCATATGTTTTTGTGATACCCGTATGCCCTGACATAGGGGATGAGTGCATTTCCTGTAATACCATCAACTTGTACTTGGAGTCTGGCACAAGATAAATTCTGTCCCTGCAACATAACAGTCCGTTGCGGAGCTGAAATCAAACATGTCCTTGGCTGGACGGACTCTGTAACTCCACAAAAATAGGAGCTGCATCAGAATTTTGCATGTATTCCTCCTGAATCCCAAGTATCCACTCCTGATGAAGCGTGGAAATGGCAGACAGTTTGCATGACCACATCCTGGACAAGGCATCAGCAACCACATTCTCTTTCCCCTTTCTATATTCAATGTCAAAATCATAGGACTGAACTGCAGCCAGCCATCTCTTCTGCTTCATGGATAAATTAGGCTGCGTTAAGAAGTACTTGAGTGTCCTGTGATCCGTTTTGACCTTAATCTTGCTACCGTACAGGTAGTGGTGCCATTTTGCAAAAGCATGCAAGATTGCCAGCATCTCTTGATCATAAACATGATAATTCATTTCTAAGGCATTAAACTTCCTGCTCTCAAAAGCAATCACACCATGCTCTTGTTTTAGGACAGCTCCTAAACCTTTGCCACTGGCATCCGTCTCAATAATGAAAGACCATGAGAAATCAGGGCACACCAATACAGGTGCATTGCTAAGGGCATCCTTGAGGTTATCAAAGCTGAGTTGTGCTGGTTCTGACCATTGGAAGGCATCCTTTTTCAACAAATCAATGAGAGGGGCAGCCCTTTTGGCGAAGTGCCTAATGAATCTCCTGTAAAAAGAAGCAAGACCCAAGAAACCTCTGAGCTGCGTGGGATTTTGTGGTTGCGGCCACTCCTTAATGCATTTCACCTTAGCTGGGTCTACCCTGATTCCGTCCCTGCTTACAACATGACCAAGATATTCAACCTCCTCTGCCATAAATGTGCACTTGCTGGCCTTGGCATAAAGCTGATGCATTCTCAAGATTTCTAGCACTTGTCGGACATGGTCAATGTGTTCCTGTGCATCCTTACTATAAATGAGAATGTCATCGAAAAATACCAGCACACATTTGAAAAGAAGGTGGTGTAAGATCTTGTTCATGAGTGCCTGGAAGGTGGCTGGTGCATTAGTCAAACCAAAAGGCATCACCTTGAACTCATATAATCCTCTTTCTATACGAAAGGCAGTCTTATGCTCATCACCCTCTTTCATCCTGATCTAATGGTAACCTGACCTCAAATCAATCTTCGTGAAATACTGAGCACCCTTGAGTTCATCCAGCAGGTCATCAATCCTGGGAATAGGAAACCTGTTCTTAATGGTGGTCTTATTCAATTCTCTGTAATCAATGCACATACGAAAAGAGCCATCCTTCTTTTTCACCAGGAGTACTGGAGATGCAAATGGCGAGGTGCTATGAGCAATGAAGTTTTTCTCAAGCAAATCTCGCACCTGTGTTGCCACTTCTTCCCGTTCAACCTTAGAGAGTCGGTACGGGGCCTTGTTTATTGGTTTACTACCATGTTCTAGGACTATGGCATGATCAACATCTCTTTTTGGGGGCAACTGAGATGGCATATCAGCAAACACATCCCCAAATTCTAAGAGCAATTTCTGCATTTCACAATTATCCACATGGGGAATACCACCCTCCTGAAGTACAGAGACATTCAATGCATAAATGGCACTTTCGCTAGCTGCCTTGCTGAAATGACCTGCAATTTCTGATTCACAATGCCCTGCAATGTAACAGTTCTACCCTTGTGGCAAAACTCAAGAGATAAAGCATTCAAATCTATACTGATTTTCCCCAGGGATTTCAGCCAATCACAACCCAGGACAGCATCTATGGGTCCCATATCCAATGCCAAAAGATCACCTGCAAACTCATAATGATCAGAAAACTTGATCCTGGCATCCTGGCAACAATGTCTGCTGATCATGTGCTGTCCATTCGCGATCTCCACTTTCAGACCATGGTCTATCTCTGTAGCAACTAATCCCAATCTTTGCAATGTTCTACAATTAATGAAACTGTGAGTGCTACCACTGTCTACCAATACATGGACAGATCTGCCATTAATCATTCCCTTCAACCTGATTGTGTCAGCACTTTTGGCACCCATCAAGGCATGTAGTGAGATGGTATACAGTGTAGACTGGGCATCCCAATAAATCTGTTCATCATCCACAGGAACATTACCATTAGCATCACCTCTGACATGAAAAGGCATTGTAGGTTGATGCTCCAACACAGAGAGTGTTGGCTTACGGCCTTTCCTGCTACATGTAGGCTGAATATCAATCTCATGCATCACATGAGAGGTTTGCTCAATAGCCCCACCCGGATCAAAAGGAAAAACAGTCCCCTTTGTGGCATCTGTGTCAGGAGACTCATTTGCATCATGAGCTCCTGTCAATTCCTCATGAGAGACATCATGGGGGTCTGCTACATCAGCCACTTCATCATCATCAGATAATTCAATTATCATGCTGAGTTTGGCTGAGCTGACATTCTTCATTTTGCACACATCTCGGTGCTTAGGTGTCCATTTCTCTCCACACCTAAAGCATAAATTTGCCTTCTTCCTACTGTCCATTATGGCTCTGGAATGTTGTTTAACTTCTGATTTGCCAAAACCAGCACTGGGTTTGACACCTGTTTTTGCATCCATGGGCCTGTATGGCTTTGCATATGGCATCTTACTTCGAGAAACCGTTGGATATCGTGGGAAGGAAGCAGCTGCTGGTTTCTTATCAATCCAATCAGCAGAATTTGTCTTCCTGTCAGCATCATAAGCAGTACCATAGAAGCTATGTGACACATGCTTGTACTTGCCAGCATATTTTGGCTCAAACACCTCAGCAAGCTGGGCTGCTCGCTCAATGGTTAGAGGATTGTGAGCTCTCACATCAGCAGCTAGAGAGGGATCTAAGCCTTGTATAAAACGCAGCAACTTCCCTTTCTCAGAAATATCTTGTACAAACAAAGAAAGTCTCCAAAAACGCTGCAAGTACTCCTGGACCGTACCTGTTTGTGACAGTGCATAGAATTCAGCAAGGTACTGTTCAAGGATCAGGGCCGAGGCGAAGGTCGTGACCATAAGCTCCTTGAACTGTTTCCAGGTGGTAGGCTTCTGAGGTGACTCTCGCACGTAACGCCACCATGTATGTGCATAATCCTGTAAATGCATGCTAGCAAAAATGATCCTCTCCTCATCATTCTTAGGGTAGAAGCGAAAATAATCTTCAAGCTTCGTGAGCCACTCCTCCAACTCATTGGGAGTGCGAGTGTCACCCTTAAACTTATGCACAGAGATTTTATCTTTCACATCTTTGGCTGCGTTATTCCTATAGTGACTACCAGCATACTCACGCTTGAAGCTCACATACTGTGAAAAGGGCATCTCATTACGAACATCCTCAGGCAAAGCCCTATATGAACGTAAGGCATCTGAAAGCATATCATCCATGTTTGCGTGTTGCCCACTTCCAGCATCATGCTGGTTAGGAGAACCACTCCCCTGATGCATAAAGTGCGTCTGACTGAAAGCGTTACCTCCCTGATACGTAGGCTGAGTCTGACTGAATGTATTAACAGGAGGTGTCATCGAAGCATGCAATCCCTGCCGAGTCTGCCTGCCATAAACATCTCGGTGGGTGGGTGGCATAGAAAAAGGTTGAGAAGAGGACTGGCCCCTCTCCCAACTGCCCTGAAACCCAACACCCAATCCAGGCATGCTCGCCGTTGGGCAAAATGTGCCAATGGGCCGGCCCAAAATGGATGGCTCAGCCAATGAAATATGCGAGCCAAATGGAGGCCTGGAATCAATAAGAGAAGTGCTCGGCGGCACGGGCAAGGCATCACCAGAATCAACATAATCCCCATGCTGGGGTGCATGCATAGAACCAACATCGTGCATAGCCATAGCAGTGGTGAGCTGCTGCCCCAACTGCTGACCCATCTGTTGAAAAGCCCCCTGAAGCATCGAGGCCAATGCATCTAGAAACTGTGTGTCGGTAGGCATAGCAGAAACTGGCTGTGAAGGAGATGCACCCTCTGTGACCGGCATCTGCTCCCGCTGAGCAACATCGTCACCATGCTGAGATGACTCATCCGACCGGGGCACACGCCTGGGTGCCATGAGTGACATGAGGAAAATGTGCCAAGTGTCGAAGGCTCGATGTAGAGGCTGGAGAGGTATCAGTAGCAGTCGTTGAAGAGGTTCGAAGAAAGCTCGGTGAAAAGGCTGGAAACGGGGCTCAAAATGAGCCACGAAGGTGGCCAAGAAAGGCCCAGAATAGGGCTGTAGGAGTACCCTAAAAGAGTTTTTTTTTTTTTTTTTTGGGGAAGCTTAGGACAACTAAGACACCTAGGGTAGTTAGTGCAGTTCTAGCCTAGACCTTTAGGACTATTAGGACACTGTCTTAGACCAACCTAAGCCAACCTTTAACCTTAGTTAGTACTAAGCCAAACTGACTAAACCTAACCTTACCCAATCACTAACCTAACTAAACCTAGCCAAAGTAACCCAATCCACTAACTAGCGAGACCTAACCAGACCTAAACTAACCTAACCAAATAGCTAACCTCCACCCTAAACCACGACTAGTTAAGGTCAAAACTAACCTTAGGCTAAGGTTGGCTCTGGCGGCGGCGGCTACATGGTGCGGCGGAAGGAGGTGGAGCTGGCGGAAGAGGGCGGAGATTTGGCATCGCAGCGCTGAAGAAGAACAAGGGTGGATACTCACGATGGACTCGCTGAAGCTGGACATCGAGCAGACAATGAGGGTGGAAGAGGGCGGACAACGTGCGATGGAGCTAGGTCTATTTGTGAGGTGCCAGAGGAGCTAGGTGACGGGTAGAGAGAATGGACGGGTGACGGTAACGGAGGTCGACGGTGACGGGGATGATAGCAGGACTCATGGTTGTAAGACACGTTAAGACACGACACGTTAGACACGCTTCAGACACGAGTGTCTAAAGTGTCTTAAAGATAAGACACGTAAGACACGCCATTGTGATTATAATAATAAATATTTAATTAATATATGTATAAGTATACAAATGTACAACTTACTAGCATAGCTCGCTGCTAGATTCAAGAAGTACAATAAGCTACACTTAAACAATGCAAGAAGACACTTGTACAATGTAGTTAAGAGTCAAGACTCGTCACTCAAGACTTAAAACTTATAGTTAAGACTCGCGACTCAAGAGCTCGTAAGTTTTAAGTACTTAAAGGTTTAAATGGACAATTGAATCTTGTCACATGTGATATGAATGAAATCTGCATCTCGATACATATAATTGAAAGGAAACTTTTGACTCTCAAGACTCAAATCTATGAAGATTCATCCTAATCTGAATCTACGAGGTCACTGCCACTGCTAGATCCAAAGTCACCATTGATGATAGCATGGCTAAGTCAAACTCAATGTTGTTGTTACGTCCCCACCCACCAAAAAAAAAAAAAAAAAAACAAGTGTCTAAAGGTGTCTTAAGGTAAGACACGGTAAGACACGTGTCTTAAGTGTCTTAAGGGTCTTATGATAAGACACGAGTGTCTTAACAACCATGGCAGGATTGTTGCGTGATTCTTGTTGGCGATCGGACGTAGGCCGACGATCAGCACTAGACATTTTGCCATATAGGGTAGCCCTCGTACGGCGACTTGCTCGTCATCTGTCCCACAGCTGAATTGGAGCTGTACGACCTATTATCCATCTGTGCCCCAGACGAATTAGAGCTCGTTGGGATTGCATATCTTATTGCTCGAGGTGTTCTACTTTTGCAAGGTCTAGCGTCCGTCTGCTTCGTGGAGACTTTGTTTGAGAACGCCGTTCATTCCAAAAGCCCTAAGTGTTGGCGTACAGTTGGTGTAACAGGTACTGAGATTCGGAGTGAAGGGGTGAAGGGGAAGCAAAGGTGCCAGAGTCGGGGCTCTGATACCAATGTAGTGAAGGGGGAAGGGGCAGATTTGGAGATGGGGAGAGAATAGCAGAAGGAAGGGAGAAGGGGAAGGAGAGAGGAGGAGAGAGAAGAAGGAGGGGATAGAGAGATAGAGAGAGGGAGAGAGAGAGTGTGTGAGCGTAGGCAGCAGGTAGCATGAAGGAGGAGGGAGAGTAGATAGGATTAGATTTCACATAAAAGTCCCTTACAATCCTTTTGGGTTGACTTATATAGTCCCTCACAGTTCTCACAGTTTCCTTACTATTCTCCCATCTATTTCCCCCTTAAAATCCATCTTTTTCCCACCTTCATTACAAGTAGTTTCACGAACGGAGCTTTTTCAGTTTTGGAATCGGCCTTTTCACATCAATTGGCGAATGGATCCCCATTCAGCCAATCTCTGTCCACCTCCACCGGCCGCGAGAACCGTCATTTTTTTAGAAGACGAGTTGCAGCAACTCAAGAAAGATGTGGAATTAGAGGGCTCCACATCACTTTTCGCCCACATCTTTGGGTCACATCCTTCCAGATCATAGGCTAGAGACTGGATGCTGGCGGCGTTACCAGGAGACCTCGCCCCACACCTCAGGGATATTCGACTTTTGGGGCGTGGATTCTTCCAAGTGGTTTTCGACTCCCACGAGTCCACAGCCCTTGTTCTCAAAGCTAATCCCCTGGCTTTGGGTTCGAGGAGGATCTTTCTTTTACCCTACACCTTGGGCTTCGATCCGTCGAGGAGGACAGGCATGTCACATCACTGTTCATTAGATTTCCTGGTCTTCCTCAAGTCTACCATCGACTGCTTGCCACTATCGGAGCCACATTTGGAGTGGTCACTGAGATCCCCTCCCTTCCTGGCATGCCTTCTTCCTCGGCCGAGGCAGTCAGTGCAGACGGGGTGCCTCGTGTTAGGTTCATTGTCTGTGACCCTAACATCTCAGATGACCACATTATGCTTCAGCGTCCAGACGGCTCTCTCTTTCGACAGAGAGTCGAGATTTTAGGTAGACAGGACCAGTGCAGGATTTGCAGGACCCTTGGGCACTTTGCTAGAGAGTGCCCAAGGAAGAGAAAAAGACCCAAGAGGTCTTCTGGTGCGGCTCCTTCACGTACTACCACGACTGCACCTCCCCAGCACCCTGTACCACGCACTCCAGGACCACCAAGAGCAATAGGGCGCCCTGCTTCGTGCACCCCAGGACCACCAGGGATAGCAGGGCGCCCAATGCCCGCAGCACACCCAGTTTCACGATGGAGAGCTATCAGAGCGGCTCTCTTACCTCAGGAGGAGACTTCTGATCCTGTTCAGACAGACGCCCTCCAGACTCTAGAGGTGGATGTTGCTGCAGCCCCAGACACTACAGTTCCACACATCAGGAGGGGCCTTTAGATCCACCAGCCCCAGTCACTTTGGTTTCTGACCCCTTTGTTTCTGACCACGAGGGGGCTACAGGTACTTCTTCCCCGCAGACTGTTCCTGCCACAATCAGGACAATCGAGAAAGTGCAGGCGCAGATGAGGGCTCCTGATTCCTCTTTACCCCAGCCACAGGCCTCCTCAACCCCCAGCTCCAGTTCTGCTGATAGAGGCCTGGCAGGTCCTTCTCCTCCATCTTCCACGAGTGCAGGTCTTCTCGCACTCCTCGGCCAAACTTGCTTATCAGGAATTCTTTTTCGGCACTGGCAGATTCGGCGACTATCATGGATGATGAGGATTTTGTGCCCTCCACCTTAGGGGTCCCGGTCATTGGGATTCCTTCTGACAGGGCCTCCCTTTCAGCAGGTGTGGGGATCCTTTCACCTGTTGAGTTTCTTGCCCTTAGCAGGAGTGTTTCGGCCAAGGGGAAGCTGGTCTCCTCTACTAGGTCGGGTAAGCCTTTCCATCCAGCATCCTCCTGTCGATGAGGATAGTCAGCTGAAACATACAGGGCCTAGGCGGAGCTCCACACCGTCGCCGTAGGCAGCTGATCCAGAACCAGCTTCATCCAGGCATCACTAGAGGTGCTATTGATATCCTTTTTATCCAGGAACACAAGCTGGATGCCAGTGATTGCTCTAAGTCTGGCAAACTGCTTTCAGGACATACCTTCTCGTCGCCTGCTATGGGCACAAGGGGAGGTACTTGCATTTCGGTCTCTCTTTCTATCCTCCCCTTGGTTGCTGGTCATGGTATTATCTCCCCTTCTAGAGCTCAATGGATCATTATTTTGATTGGAGGGCGTAAGATTGGTCTTCTCAATCTTTATGCTCCCAACAACAGAGGGGAGAGGATCTCCTTTTGGAAGGAGTTACTCTCTTGGGCCCCCATTGCAGATTCTTGGATCATTGGTGGCGACTTCAACATGGTTGAGTTGCCTTCAGACAAAAAGGGAGGCAGACAGGGTGGAATTCATTCTTTGGAGAGGGCAGCCTCGGATGCCTTCCTCTTTCAGTTTAGTGAGAGGGACACTTGGTTGGATGATGCCTATCATATTATGCCACAGTCACTCGTGTACTCTTGGTCGAACAGGAGAATACACATGCCCATTCATGCACGGATTGACAGATTTTATGTAGACGATTGGGCACTTGACAGAGGAGGATTTGTATGCATTTCTACTGGGGTTTCCACCTCAGATCATTTTCCAGTGGTGTTGCAGATTCTTGAGCCTCATCAGAGAGGACGCTCTGCTAGTGTCAGGATTCCAGATGCTTTTTATGCAGAGGAGAGCCTCATGGAGGATATTTTACAGATTTGGATTTCTCACATACAGGGTGGAGCTGTCCACCCATCTCAAGTAGTTGCAGCCTTATCCGGAATTAGTGACTATTATCATACAGTCGTTGATTCTAGGAGACGTGAGATTCTCAGATGTGAGATTGGTATACACCAGCAGTTAGCATCCCTTCAGAGAGAAGAGTAGAAGAAGCCCACAGATGCTTGGATTTAGGAGCGCCTTGCTGCAGCAAGGGCTCATTTGCAGACATTGTTGGATCAGAGAGCAGAATATGCCTTTCATGCACGTGAATCCTTTTGGATTCAGATGGGTGGCAGGGTCAACAAACACTTTTTCTCTACTCATGGGCCCAGACATAGTAGAGATAGTGTTCGCAGCTTGTTGACTCAGACGGGGTGTTACAGTCAAATCCTGATGCTGTCATGAGTGTAGCTTCAGATTTTTTTCCATCCCTTCTTACTGCAGATCCAGGCACATAGGCCGTTGATGATGCCAGAGAGGTTATTTGGCAGTGTATCCCTGTATTAGTGAAGGATGAGATGTATGTTTCTCTGGATGCACCTTTCACCAATGCAGAATTCAAGACTGCGTTACTTGCCCTTCACAAGGGCAAGTGCCCAGGTTCAGATAGACTTACCCCCTCCTTTTTTATTACTTTTTGGGAGGAGATTGGTGATCACATTACATCAGCCCTGCAGGGCGTGTGGGACTCTGATGAGATACCGGACTCACTTACAGATGGTCTCATTCATCTAATCCCAAAGGGAGGTAATAGGAATCTTGTGTCTCAATGGAGACCCATCACTCTATTGGGCACTTTTTACAAGATTCTGGCGAAAGCCATCAGTCTACGGCTACAGGTTTTTCTTCCAGATTTGATTCATGACATGCAGACATGGTTTGTGCATGGCAGAAGTATTTTTGATAATATTTTCTCATTTTGAGAGGCCTCAGAATGGGCCATGCAGAGCCGCCAGAGATTGGCCATTCTACTCTTGGACTTTGAGAAAGCTTACGACAGAGTAGACTGGGATTTTTTAGAGGGTACTCTATCTCGCTTTGGTTTTTCAGATGCATGGATTAAAGGAGTATCCTCTCTCTACAGATCAGCCAATAGCCAGTTGCTCATTGGGGGGTAAGAGGGGACAAGTTTCAGATTTCAAGATCCGTCCGCCAGGAATGTCCTCTTTCCTATTTCTTTTTCTATTTGTGGCGGAAGCTATGAGTATCTACACTGATATTTATGGGCTGAGGCTTCCTATCCGCCGGGAAGAAGAGCTCCTGGATAGTGAGTTTGCAGATGACAAGGCTGTTTTTTTGGATGCCTCCCCCAGGACACTCACTTCCTTCCAGACAGCCTTGGATTTGTTTTGCACGGTTGCAGGTGCACACATTAATTGGCATAAATCCAGTGGTTTTTGGATTTGCGAGGATGACACCCCGGATTGGGGTAATGATATTGGCTTCACTTGGGTACAGAGGGGCGTCTCCGTTAGATATTTGGGATGCCAGGTTGGGGTGGGCATCTCTCCTTCACAACAGTTTGCTCCGGTGTTGGAAAGCATCAGAAGAAAGCTCCTTTTCTGGAGCTCAGCCAAACTTGACTTGGCCTCCAAGGTGGTGGTGGTTAACCAGGTTCCTCTAGCCACAGCATGGTTTGTATGCTCTTGTTGGTGCCACTCTAGGGATTGTATCACTCAGCTTAAGAGGCCTGTACGAAACTTTATGGAGTGGTCTAGATGGCACAACTGATGTTACAGCCAGGGTGGCTTGGGAGACATTCTTCCTACAAGAGAAGGGGGTTTGAATATCATCGACCCAGATCTACAGTGCAGAGCTTTACTATGCAAGTTCATTGTGAGAGGGCTTATGCTAGGGCAAGAGCCTTGGAAGGATTTTTTAATCAGATGCATACAATCTTGCACGCCCACTTCAGGAGAGGATTGGACACACAGTACTAGATGGGTTTTCACCACAGCCCACCTCAGGTCTCCCTCTTCCCCTCTTATGGTTGCTATCCTGAAAGCATGGGCCAGCTTCAGGAGTACTCTTCGCAGGATTCCCCCATCCACCCGTCAAGAGATTGAAAGGCAGCCTATCATGTGGAATGACAGGATTTTGGATGAGCTTGGCAGATGACTTGGAGCTTCTCCTTACATGCAGTGGCCAAGATTGGAGAGGGACCCTGCATCTACAGTGGGAGCATGGAAAGCCTTCAGGAAGCTTCCTGCAGACCAACAGGCCCAGATGGTTCTTAATCTCAGAGGGAGTGCAGGGAGAGTCCAACAGATTGATGCAGCCTTGCCCTTGGATTTGGGTGGACATAGATGACATGCCTATTACTTGCTCCCCCTGGATGGGGGCATTTTTCAGATTGGGAGTTCCTTTACAGGTGATTGCTTTTCTTGACCCACATGAGGAAGCCTTAGTATTTGATGTTTCTTCGGGGGGCAGGCTGTCCAGATCCACAGACGATATCTTGTTGGAGGTACCGTTTCAGCTAGTCAGGATAGTGGGCTTCATGGAGCATGGCTCTCTTTCACAGTGGTACTTGGATCCTGACCCGCTTCTCCTCGTCCTTGGCTCATGGAGGCTGTGGCTCTATGGAGGTGTCCCAATTAAGTTTTTGCAGTGGGACCTTGGGGAATGGGAATGGATAGATGAAGGGCATCGAGAGAAGGGCATCCCCTTCTTTCATTACACGGTCAGTAATGCCAGGAAATTCCAGCTCAGCTCTAGGGGTTGGAGGCCCACCAGAGCTCATCATTGGGAGAACTTTCAGATTCCTGTTGACTTGCAAATTTTTTTTGGGCAGACTCTCGAAATCCCACCGGAATAGAAAAATCACTCTCTTTTTTTGGCTTTCTATTCATGGTGGGATAGCAGTAAACCATTGGAGGTCCAAGTTCGGAGCTGACCCTTCTTGCCCTCGTTGCCTTTTCGCTTTGGAGACAATACAGCACTGCCTATGGGATTGCAGACAGGCGAGAATCATATGGAAGGGGATTGCAAGACTTTTCAGCACTTTTGTTCGCCTACCTTTCTATATGACCTGGGGATCAATGGCTTGGCTTACTCTTTCAGGGCCCTACGTATTTTTTGAGACTTGATTCCTCTTGGGCTCTTCACATCTGACGACAGCTTGTGGAGTCGTGCTCTCTAGAGGATGTTCCGGCCACTCTTTTCAAGGCTGCTCACTCCTCAGTCGACTCTCCATGGGAGATCCTAGCTAGCATTGCAGCATGGCACATTAGGAGAGCCAGATGCACTGAGGCTTTGGAGGGTTCTCAGGTTCACCCTTCTCAGATCTTGGCCAGGTACTTGGACAGATACAATACACACTCTGATCGCCATTTGGGCGACCATGCAGGGATCATCTCAAGCAGCCTCCTCCAGGAGAGTTACTTTTCCCAGAGATTGGAGAGACTCTCCCTTCTTTGCTGAGACTTCTACAGGGTTGAGATGGCATTTTCATCCTCAGCCTTGGTTTCTTTCTACCTCATTCCTCTGAGGTGTTTTTTATTACATGCTTAGCATGGTGTATTTCCGCACAGAGCTTGCTCTAGCAGGTTTCTTTCTTACTTAATGTCTCTTTTTCGGGAAAAAAAAAATGTTTCAGATTTGCAGCCAATTAATGAGAATAGACAGCCTCATGTTTGGAGGCATTATCAACATCGTGAGGCCACTAAAGATGTTGATGCAGCTCTGAGTGGTACAGCAGAGAAATCTATTCCACATTGGGCAAGCTTGACCATTCAAGATGCTAAGGATCAGCCTACTTTGGGGAAAACCAGGGCCAGTACTCAAAAAAATCAGCAAAAGGTCAATTTTGCTTTGATGACCTCAATGATGGAAGCTGAAAATGAGCCTCAGAGCTTCAAGGATGCTCAGCATAATCTGGCATGGTAGAAAGCTATGGAAGCTGAGATTAAATCCATTGAGAAGAATGCCACATGGGACTTGGTTGATGCACCCATTGGGAAAAATGTGGTTGGCACGAAATGGATTTATAAGGTGAAATACCATTTAGATGGCACAGTTGAGAAATACAAAGCCCGTTTGGTTGCCAAGGGGTATGCACAAGAGGAGGGGATAGATTATGAGGAGACTTTTGCTCCAGTGGCCAAGATGACCACCATTCATTATGTCATCTCTCTTGTTGTGTTTTATGGTTGGTCAGTGTACCAGATGGATGTCAAGACCGCTTTCCTCAATGGAGATCTTATAGAGGAGGTCTATGTACATCAGCCCCAAGGTTTTGAGGTGAAGGGACAAGATCACAAGGTATGCAAGCTCAGGAAGGCTCTATATGGGCTGAAGCAAGCACCTCGTGCGTGGTATCAAAAGATACATCAGTTTTTGCTGTCCTAGGGCTTCGTAAACACTTGTACAGAGCCAAATTTGTATGTTCTGCAGCAAATTTCAGAATTGGTCATGTTGGTACTATATGTGGATGACATCATACTCACTGGCAGTGATTTGCAGAAAATTACAGCAGTGCAGTCCGCTTTATGTCACAACTTTGACATCACAGATTTGGGCCTATTGCATTATTGTCTTGGCATTGAGTTTTGGCAGACCCATGATGGGATCGCTATGTCACAGACAAAGTATTCGAAGGGGTTGTTGCAGAAATTTAAAATGGAGAACTGTAAGCCTGTGGCTACTCCATTGGAAAAGGGACTCAAGCTGAGTAAGCATGATATTGCTGAAAAGTTTGATGGCACTTTGTACAGGCAGTTGGTTGGCAGTTTGATATATCTATGTTTCACACGGCCTGAGATTGCCTATGCCACAGGGCTTTTGAGCCAGTTCATGCATTGTCCCACGATCACACATTGGAATGCAGCAAAGAGGGTTCTCAGATATGTCCATAGCACTTTGTCTCTTGGCTTGCATTTTACTTCAGATTGTGATCTAAAGCTGAGTGGTTTCACCGACTCAGATTGGTCAGGGGACATTGACGACAAACAGTCCAGTATTGGCTATTGCTTCTCATTGGGTTCAGCCTGTATCTCATGGCTCAATAAGAAGCAAGAGCGAGTCTCTCTTTCTTCCAAGGAAGCAGAGTACAAAGCTACAAATTCAAGCACTACTGAGTTAATGTGGTTAAGGAAGCTTTTGCATGCCTTGCATCATGCACAGGATGGCAAAGCAAACTCTATGTTTTGTGACAACTGCATTGCCATAGCCAACAATCCTATCTTTCATGCTCGCATGAAATACATTGAAAATCATTATCATTATTACGGGATTGTATTTCTGATGGCTTCATTGATCTCATCTATTGTTCATCTGAGGACAATATGGCGGATATCTTTACCAAAGCCCTATCAACAGATCTTTTCCTACAACATCGACATGGCTTGGGGATCAAAGACATTCTCACAATATCAAGGGGGGTTGTGAAGTGATTCACAATGACTCTGTGCAACCATGGTACTTTAGGTACTGCAGGGTACACCTGAGACGTTTCAAGGGTACTTTCAGCCATATCTTTGAGGGAGGATTTGTGAGAGATTACAAAGATATGGCGTTGTAGGATAAAGTCAACCCTATGGTTGACCAATGGTACTTGGGTACTATATATACCAAGTACTTGTATTGTTTCATTTGAACATTTCTATTGGAGCTTTCTTATGTTTGCAATCTTGCTCACTTGTGTTCACAACCTATCTCCACTTTGTTCCTATAGAAACTGTAAAGGATTTCAACCACAAAATCAAGTTTTCGCCAGAGTGGGGATGAAATTGTGCTATCAAGATGGGGATGATAACAACAGAATCATGTTGGGCCCCACAACATAAGCTCTTTTATGGAACATCAACCTTTTGATGCAGAAATGATACACACAGATACAAAAACACATTTTTTGGTGAAATCCATGTATCTTTATAGTTAAAAGAGGCTGTCCCCACAGTGGGGATCAGCAAATAAGATTTCATTGTAGGACACGTAGACAGTGTACTCTATCTGACGAACAACCACGCAATCATAAAAGGATTGCCTGAGTGACATCTGTAGTAGAACATGGAAGAAGTAGGCTCGCGAAATACTCTGTGATTCCTGTCTTTCCATAGAGTCCCAAGTGCCCACTATAGAACCCACATGAAAAATAGATCAAACTCCGCTTGCTGTGGGAGAATGCCAAAGTCCAAAAAAGCTTGCCAAAGGAAGCTGTTGGAATGCGAGCCTGGAGGTGCTGCTGAAGAAATAGCAGGAAATCACGAGTCTCTTTCTCTCTCACACACACACGCACATAGAGAGAGAGGGAGAGAGAGAGAGCGTCTAGCCTTAAAAGGCGGTGGAAGATGAAAGATTTATTAATTATACTAGTTATTAACAAAAACCATGTAGTACATAATGTTGGCAAGTCCAACTTTTGGAACTGTAGCAAAAGGATAGAATTATAATCTTCTACCTATAGCTTTGCCAATACCGAGGCCCACTCCAATTGATGAATAAGACAATGACATGACAGCTGCAACTATAGATAACCACCACAGCTTATCAAAATCTGGAATCTGAGAAAGAATGATCTGTACTGCTCCGAACAATATCATGTATGGGTTGTTAGAGATATGGCATGGCATTTTTTCTCCTTCTCGATGGAAACAGTTTGACCGGTGAATGGCACTGCATACAGAAAGAAGGGAAAATATTATGGGCCAAGTGCTTCTAATGGCAGTTCACAATATGGGATAAAATTAGGGACAGATTCCACTTTCTAGGTTCATCCCCTTACAACATGCACATTCCAGCACACAGGTATCTCAAGCTGAGATTCCTCTTACAATAATCTAGAGATATGTGCTGAATCAAAGTTAAAAAATCAATTATACATTTCATATTATGCAAGACCTATCTCTAGACTGGCACATGCAACACTTCAGTCAATAACTTACACCATGCTTGTTGAGGTAGTAATCGTACAGCCAATTGCAACCCCAACAAGATTGCTATATTGCACTAGTCCACAAAGCCATACTTGAAGACCTCCTGTCAAAATAATTAATAGATATTTAGACCAAGATGTTTGCATAGAGGGATTTCCAGTTTTGGCAAGAAAATCATAGAATTTTGAATTTAAAAAACGTACTCATGGCCCCTAACTCACCAAGGTTTTAAAGGTATAGATGTGTCTAATGTCAACATCCAAGCTCTAAAAAATCTTACCCTCATTAGCCCCATTAGAAACTCAATCAATGCTAGTACTATACACAGTGAAACTTTCCTTGAACCAATTTGCAGCTCCACAACTAGAATTGCAGCGATTCTGAGTGCTCAGCACTTTAATTAAAAGTGGCTGGAAATTTCAAACAGCAAGGGAAACTCTACGATGGGGCTGGGACAGAAATCACAATAGAGGGGGAGAGAGAGAGGGGGGGGGGGGGGGTGGCACCCACGTAGGTATTTATTGCAATAGAAAACTATTGCAAGAGCTGGGTACAAATTGTCATTCTAAGAGAGCACAGAGGCTCTGAATTTATAGACAAGGGCAGGCAGCTGGAAAGCGTATGCTTGCTAAAAGCTGGCACTGCTTTTTAAAGAGCTGGACATTTCTGGCCTAGAATATGCCAGCTTTCTAAAAATTGAGTTCTCTTGGGTTTTCTCCAAAAAGTTGGCACTGCAACTGCTCTTGGTCTAGTAAGTCCTCTTTTAAAGTTGAGTGCCACTTGTCTTAGTGTTTTTCCCCTTTAAAAATGGGGAATCCAGCACTTCCAAGGTCCTACACATTCAACAAACAGTATCCAACACCTTTTCAACCCTATAATAGTCTCATAGAAGAAAGGAGAACCCCTCCATTCTTTAAAGAAAATAGCCCTACTAGTAGTAGTTGCCCGAGAGGACCCCTACATGCTCGCCCAAATGGCCATCAGCATATGTATAGTGTCTGTCCATATACTAGCCAAAGTGTGTGAAGGGTGGACCTGGGATCCATCCAAAGCCTTTGTGCAACCAAATATGCGACACTGCAATACTCACTAGTATCTCCTAAGAAGAGTCTACAAAGGCATGCACAGCTCTAAAGGGTGAGACAGTAACATCATCCAGAGAGCATGGCTCAGCTGAGTGGTGTCAAATCGATAAAGCCCAAGAGGAGTCATGTCTCTCATAGGGACCTGAAAAAAAGAGCCAAGCAACTGAACCCCAAGTCATGAAGAAGGGGCAACGAATAAAAGTACCGAAATCTTGGCTATCCTCTTCCTAATAATCGTAGCCAATCTGCAATCCCATAAACAATGCTAAACTGACTCCATAGCAGAGGGGCAATGAGAACAAGTAGGGTCAGCCCCGAACCTAGATCTCCATAGGTTCACTGCAATCCTTCCATAAATAAAAAGTTGGTGAAAGGTGCATCAAGTGAGATCTGCATATGGGGTATCACCAACATAGGAATACACTATCATAAGCATATTCTCTAGCCTATGTGTCAGAATCTACTATGAGAAGGGAGGCATAAAAATCTATAGCTATGTGCATGATGGCATCAGGATCAGTTTGCAAAACCCCATCCTAGTCAACAAGCTGCGAGACACTTTCTCTACTATGTCTAGGGCCAAGAGTAGAGAAAAAGTGTTTATTGAATCTACCTCCCATCCGAGTCCAAAATGACTCTCGTACATGAAAGACATACTCTGCTCTGTGATCTAGTAATACCTTCTAATGAGTCCTTGCTGCAACAAGGAACTCTTGAATCCAAGCGCCTGTAACTCTTCCCTCTGTAGGGCTGCCAATTACCTTTAAAACCCAACCTCGCATCTGAGAATGATAGGGACCAAATGATAGAAATCACTAACACTAGTGAGGGCTGTAGGCACATTTTGAAGGGGACAATACTCCAGCTTGAATGAGAGAAACCCATATCTGCAATGCTGCCTTTGTTAGGTCCTCCTTTGCATACAAGGCATCTGGAATCCTGAGACTGGCAGAGCATCCTCTCAAATGAGTCTCCGAAATCATCAATACCATGAGAAAGTGATCTGAAATGGATATCCCCACAAAAATGCATACTGGTTTATCTCTACTAGAGCCCAAGTATCAACATAAAATCTATCAATCCATGCATGGATAGGCATCTACAACCTCCTGCTCAACCACAAAAACAAGAGTGATTGTGACTGTGTGAAAGGCATCATCTAGCCACATATCACTGCATTGAAGCCCAAACAAATATAATACAAACATTGATCCTTTAAAGGAAAATGCCGACTGACCCTTCCAAGGTCATGTTACCTCGACTTGAGCGTAACAGGTTGAACTCATCTATGGTTGATATCTGGGAATTGCTCCAACATAAGCACTATATATGGAGAGGCTATGGTGGCTGCAGGGGCTGCTTGGGAGGGCTGATGGCTGTTGAGGTTGCTGATCTGAGTCTTGACGTGTTGAACTGGGCCTTGAATGATGTTTGAGGGCCCTTTGGGGGTGACCTGCCCTAGATCTGGCCAACCCCATCAGGCTGTCTGGCCCTATATAAATCATCCTCCTGCTGCTAAGATCTACTGCAAATATGCTGCTAGGGTTTTCTTAAATACCTGATGTTCTCAGAAAGCTGGACTGCCCTATTTACTACTGTATGTACTTCTGAGGACGATGTAGCAGACTGCATGGATGCAACGTGGACTTTCTGCTGCTGCTGTTGATGGGCCGTACAGCTATGTCTCCTGTTGCAGCATCTAACTGTGGCTGAGGGTGCAGCGCTTGAGGCTGCCCTGTATTGAAGTAGATGGCCACAGGTTGTTGGATGTATGTGACAAGGGGGGTTGAGTGACAAGTATTGGTCACTTGGATGAAGTAGGGGGACATGAGATGGGGCACAGGACAAGAAGAGAGAACTGGCTGAGCAGTGGAAAGAAGTGTGAAGGAGGGTCAGAGGAAGGGTGACAGATTGGAGATCAGGGGCTAGAGATGGAGGACGAGCTAGGAGGGGCAGGAAGAGGAGATTGAATCTCCAATACAATGGAGGGAAAGGGATCGGAAGAAGGGAGAGTGGAAGTAAGGATAGAAGAGTTCCGCTTCCCTGTGATAGGATCTGGAGATCTGTAGCAATCTGCAAGTAGAATTTTGTAGTATGTCACGGCTGCAAACAACAGCTGGACCAGTGGCCCTGCAATCCAGCCCAACTGAGCCATACTCCATGGCAAAGAAAGTATTCCTGCGCCTATGATTGCGGTTATGATGTGAGCCAATGTTGCCATATCATGAACTTCAGTGACAACAAATTATTCGAGTGGCATAAGAAATTCCATGAGTGACTTCTATTCATGAAGAATGTTGGATCACACTCATAGAAGTTATTTGTATTGATAAGGGTATCCTGAAGGCTAGGCTTAATGAGTGCATGTTCATTTAGTCTAAAATTCAAGAAGGAAGAAAGACGTTTGACTCAAACATGAATCCCGAAAATTGAAATGCATCTTCATCCAATCTAATTCCCTAAGAACGGAATATATTTCAATGGAAAATGAATCCCCAAAATTTGAAATACAACTCTTGAAAGTTAAAATATCACTTACGAATTCATCCATTGCAATCCAACCAACAATACAATTTCAATGTCCTCCGGGGGTCTATCAATGTGCTAGACGTTGTCTCCATATAAGCCTTAGTAATCAGCTCCATCCATGCATAGTTGTCCTATGATTTCTCTCCCAAACATAGAACATCTTCTTAGACATAAACTTCCACTTGCTCTTTCTTGCAACCTCCTTCTCAAATTCACTATCCACCTCCTTCCATACTTGTGACCATGTATTCACAATTGCACTTGTAACAAGACTCTCATCTCCATCACACTTGCAAATGGATGCAATCAATGCCCCCCACTCAGGCAAGTAACCCTCATACTGAAAAGCACTTTTTCATGCAAGCCCCTAATCCAAGCATAAGGAATCAACATGCAAAGGGGGATCCTAGGACATTCATCAAAGCCAAGAAGTCTTGTCTTCCCAATCACCACTTATTATCTCCATGTCCATCTCAACAAATTCATCCTCATCTTCTTTTGTTGCACCTGAATGCCCAACCCTTGTGTCTGAATGTTCCTTAGACACTTCTTTCTCCTCATTTACTAGGATATTAGGAAGTTGAACACTTGAGCGATACTTGAGCCCATAACTTGGTTCCCCCTTTCCTCAACATGAGGATGAACATCTGGCTCCTTAAGATTAGGTCTAGTTTTAGAACCCTCTTGCTTGAACCTTTTCGTGGCATTATCGCAACATGTATAGAAAAAATGAACACAAATCTATCAACAATGATTCATCAGAGTATACTTAAATCAATGCAAGAGGGTCAATGTTAGCTTGGGTGTAGCCAATCGCGAAACTATTTTCAGGGCCATTTTGAGGCTACAATGCGATGCGCTTCTGGGTGAATATTTGAATTTTTTGCAAACTCGTGCTCTTGTTGAAAATTTTCCCAATCATGAAGGTGCACTGGCGTAATGAGACGTAATCTATTTGATCAAAACACCACGTAGCTCGACACATGGCATCTCTACATTGCTTTGTGCACCGCATTCTTTCGCCTATGCCACCTGATCACTTATTATCGTGCAGCCTTTTGGTGCAACTTTGCCACTTATCACTGGGCACGCACCCATGCAGATCATTAAAATTGAAGGTTGGCTTAGAGAGACCACCGCATTGGTTCTTACCGTAATAATTAGATGCAATCTTTCAATGTGCACATCACTCTTATGTGTCTAGACCTTGTCTCCATATAAGCCTTAGCAACAATTAGCTCCATCCATGCATAGTTGTCCTATGATTTCTCTCGCATACATAGAACATCTTCTTAGACATAAAATTCCACTTGCTATTTCTTGCAACCTCCTCCTCAAATTCACTATCCACCTCCTTCCATACTTGTGACCATGTATTCACAATTGCACTTGTAACAAGACTCTCATCTCCATCACACTTGCACAAGGATGCAATCAATGCCCCCAACTCAGGCAAGTAATCATCATACTGGAAAGCACTCTTTCATGCAAGCCCTTAATTGAAGCATAAGGGATCAACATGCAAAGGGGGATCCTAGGACATTCATCGAACCCAAGAAGTCTTGTCTTCCCAATCACCACTTATTATCTCCATGTCCATCTCAGCAATTCATCCTCTTCTTTTGCTTCACCTGAATGCCCAACCCTTGTGTCTAAATATTCCTTAGACATTTCTTTCTCCTCATTTACCAGGATATTAGGAGGTTGAACACTTGAGCGAGACTTGAGCCAACAACTTGCTTCCCCCTTTCCTCAGCATGACGATGAACATTTGGCTCCTTAAGATTAGGTCTAGGGTCTATGCATGTTAAGGTGGTACAATTAGTGGTGTCTCGGACACCACTATTATTCGTGCTATTTTGTGACAATTGAACAAAAATGGAAACAAATGATGTGCTTTTAAGATCTTTGTAGTTTAACTCGTGGTATAAGAGCCTTTAGAATTTTATGAATACCATTGGAAATGCCTTAATAGTGGACATTTAGATGTCCTAATAGACCATAATAGTGTACCACCTAAACATGCTTTCACCCTCTAGTTTTAGAACCCTCTTTCTTGAACCTTTTCATGGCATTATTGTAACATGTAGAAAAAAGAAACACAAATCTATCAGCAATGATTGATTAGAGTATGCTTAAATCAATGCAAGAACAAAAAAAACACTGTATTGCAGAATTTGGGAATCTCCCAAGTCCCACTTTAGAATTCCCAAATTCCCCAATATAGATTTTTCTCATATAGAAGATACAAAACATAAACTAAAGCAATACAACGATCACTATCTTTCCACAATGTATTGAGAAATTGTGCACATCTTGTGAAGTCAATGCAGAAAAGTATTGGACTTGTTGTTGCATGTGAGTGAAAACTACACTGCGTGGCCAAATAAAATCTTTGCTGGGCTACATAATTGTGATGGGTGTTTGAAATAAATTCAAATACACTCACAATTCATGCTTACACGGTTCTAGGGTGGGCGAGTACACATAGCATACATTTTTGCTGACAACCCAGTGGATCTTAGATTCCATCGCAGACATGGTTGGGAATCTTAGATGCCACCACTTCTAATCATTCATTACCATGCAAGTCAGTACTACCACCTTGAATTATTCAAAATTTGGGCCAACCACCGTGATGGCTCTCACCTGGATAGTGAGGTCAGCTATTCCATTCCCTTAACTGTTTCCTCTTATATCCCTCTCCAATGTTTCATTCTCCCTTGTAATCTCAAGCCTCCACTATTCCATTTCCTTCACTGTTTCATCTTCTATCCCTCGTGACCAATTTTTTCTTCCTTGCACTCTTCCTGCAACTTCTATCCCCTCTCGTAATGGACCTTGCATGGTCCGGGAGCTCGTCACACAATCTTTCCTATCCCTTTGCAACATAGTGCCAGAGCCCCTCATCCTAAAATTGTGACATATGGGAATTCCTCTCTCACTATTCAAAATCCCAATTTGCATGCTCTCCAAAACTTCATCAAGATGGTGCAGGACATGAATGTGAAGGAGGGGCAACTAGTCTGTCAAGGTCACAAGATTACCATCAATAAAAGAGTGATTAAAAAGGATTTAGGAATTTGTGGAGGCAATATGCAAGCACACTTTTTTGAGAAAGAGTGAAAGAGACAGGATATTCTAGATGTATGCCCCAATGCTCAGATTAGTAAAGATGGTGGAGTCAAGATTTCAAGCTTGCCATCAGACCTCCAAGATGTATTGAAGAAGTCAATTCACTTCTTTCCTGATACGAGAGGAACCTACAAGTTCTGGCAAGTTCAAGCAGCAGTAGAGCAAGTGAAAGGATGTGATATATCTTTCTCAAGGGTGATCTCCAAGAGCGTGTTAACCAACCTAAAGAATTGCATGGATGGAAAATCCCAATTGTCATCTCAGTCCACTACAGTTGCAATGCACCTGATGGCATGCACCCTCAAAGGGATTTTGGAGCAACACGAGAAGTAGATGTCTTAGAAAGTGACTTTTCTACAGGAGAAAGCCACCAATGCAGCAAAGGTAGCACAACTTGAGAAAAGCCTCAGGGAAGGCATAGAAGCCACGGTAGAGGAGGCACAAGTGAGGGCCATGCAGGCACAAGAGCAAGTTGAGGCTGCCACAAAAGTGGTTTACATGGAAAGGCATAGAAGAGAAGAAGAAGAGAAGTGCATGAAGGAGCTTTGAGATAGGCTTGAAGAAGTGAGAAATTATGGGGACATGGGGACAAGGAGCTAGAAGAGATGCGAAAGGACCTTGAAGATCAGAAAGCCGAAAAGGAGGGTCTTTACATTGAAAAAAACCAGATGATTGAGGAGCTGAAAAGGGAGAATGCAGAAACCAGAAAGGTGATGCAAGAACTGCAAGAGAGCTTTGAGGCCAAGAAGGATGGGGCAGAGAGAAGCCATGGTGGGGAAGACAACGAGGCAACTCCGTAGACTAGGAAGGATGCAGAGAGCAACCACCATGGTGGAGCAAGCTCCAGCCACCGCGGTGGAGAAATTTGCAGCAGCCATGGTGAGGGTTGTTTTTATGAAACAGTGTTGGAAGTCTAAAGAGCAAGCTACAATACCCTACAAGAAGATCATGATAGATGTTTGCACAAGCTTGCCGTGGCTTTTGATAGTTATGAAAAGTAGTCAATCGCCCTACGATATTTCTAAACTAGAGTAGAAGTTGCTGAGGGATTCTGATGCTGCTATTGTTTTCAAGGCACTCGTTTATTTCCAAGGTGAGCTCATATGTTCTCTTTCATCACACTCAGTTGTTTCTCCGAGTACATGCAGGTTTGCACAGATGCCTAGATACAATCCAATGGACTAAATGCACATTCGATACCTATAGGATGAGTACATCTACTTCGTTTTTCATACTCATCTATATTTACGAGTGCATGCAAGGTCTTGCTAGACCAACGATTTGTTCCTTCTTTGTTGATTAACTTATTGATGACTTATGGTATTATTTACTTATTGGTTCAAGCAAGGCGTACTTTTATTTCGCCCTTTATGTGGGGAGGTATACTTATATGTCTTTCACGATGAACATCTATGGCTGACTTATTGAGTACTCATTTTTCCATGGCATCTATGGATTACTTATTGCATACTCGTTTTAACGTGACAAAGTTCAACATCTTTTAGGTGACAATACTTATGAACACATATGGTTGATTGCTTGAGTACTCATTTGGACGTGGCATATGGCTAACTACTTGAGTACTCGTCTGAACGTGGTACATGGATTATTATACTGACTCCCCGTTTGGATGTGACACAAATTTACTCATCTGGACGTGGTACATGGACTATTACGAAGTCCTCATTTGGATGTGACACATATTTATCTAGTTTTCACAATGGACACATATGGATTACTTATATTGAATACTCATTTGGACATGGTCATATTGTGTACCCATTTGCACGTGGCAAGGTTCAACATCTTTCGAATGAACACATCTTGAGTACTTGTTTGGACATGGCACATATGGATTATTTATTAAGTACTCGTTTGGACATGGCACATATTCATTACTATTGAGTACTTGTTTGGACATGATCACTGTTCTCGGATGCCCATTTTCTTGGTTAGTTCTAGATGTTCTTTATAATCTCTAGATGTCTTCCCAGTTGTTCGGTACTTTCGGATGCAAAGAGGTCATTATTTCATTCCCACTATGATTATGTAACCTATGTCTAATCCACACAAGCTTGCCTCTTGTCATATGTGCCTTGCTTATGCTCGTTGTATTTTTAGTCGTTCGGTACTTCCGGCTACCTAATTGTTTGGTACTTCTGGGATGCCCAATTGTTTGTATTTCCAGTTGTTCGCTACTTTCGGCTGCCCACTTGTTTGGTGCTTTTGGGATGCTCAATTGTTCAATACTTCTGGATGGCGGAATGCTCGTTGTGTTTTTGAATTATTGGTTCTCGAGTTGTAGAAACTTTATGGGCCTTCCTATTGTGTTGCTACGGCTTTCTTACACTACCCAAGAGACATTTCAACCCTATCTTTGTGGACATCTCAAATCACCCCTCCATACTCATCTTTGGACTGACCGAAGCAATTTTCTCATACATTCATCCTTGGTACAATAGAAACGGACACTTGAATATTTGTTGTGTTCATATACACTTCATGAAATTGGTCATTTTATGTGGATGAATTGTGCAAAAGATGAAGGCATGATTATAAAGGTTTGAGGAGGTTTTACCAAAATGAACTTAGAGACAACAAGCTCTACTATTCAGATGAAGAGCTCAAACATTGAACTTGAAGATCTCAAGCCTTGATTATGCATCATCACTATGTCAAACAAGTTGAGATTTCCAGGAAGATTTTTCTATTTTTCACACATACTTTGCACTGTATCATGCACCAAACAAATGCCTATACTAAGTTGCACTGTACCATGGACAAGTGCCTGTCTTATGCCCTTGTACTATCCACATGCAATTTGCACTGTATCATTCAAATTGGCATATGGCCATCCTTTGTATATACATTTTCACATAGATATATATAGTGGCTTGGGTTTTTCCCTTGTACTTCCCAAGGGTTTTTTTCATCCGTAGTTAGAGAGCCTAGTTTGAGTGGGGGTGTTAGAGCTATATATAGCTTGCCCTAACTCAGCCTAGTCCTCAACTAAATATATGCCTATGATCTATGAATAGAATCGTTTTCTTAGAAGCAACTCTTGTGTCAGTCTCTCTCCTCTTTCTCCTCCTCTAAATACAACTCTTGTGTCCATCTCTCTCCTCTTTTTCTTCCTCTCAACAGTCACCAGTGGCCTTAGGCCTTTGGTAACACTTTCAAAAGTGGTAGGAACCCCCCCTCAAACAATCTCTCTCCCTCCCTCCCTCTCACTCTCTCTTATAGATTCAATTCATTAGCTCTTACAATCTCTGCCCTCTTTTCCATGTTGCACATCCACTTCCTCTTCTTTTTCCCTATTTTTATTGTTTTAGATCTCGAGTAGGAATTATGAATGATTTATTACCATTCACCTTGTTTCCATATATTGCACCACCTAGTCTAACATATACTATTCTTTTCTAGGAGAATATTCCCCTACATTGAAAATTCGTAACAAGGTTCTAATCTATGGCAAGAACTCAGCATAGATGGTGGTCCTTTCTTGCCATTTGGTTCCTTGAAGAAATACTAGCTTGTCTCGAGGATTCTTTCATAATTGGGGCGACCTTGCTGTGAAGATAGGTTTTTCATGGCGTAGTTCTTGCATGGGAGAGATGATTTCTCTTGCACAGCTTTGCTGGCATGGAGATAAGAAGGGAAGGAACATTGGCTAGAGGAAATAGGGGCCTTATTCTTGCATTTAAAGTAGGAAGTGTTGGGCAAGTACTAGTTCTCACCTCATTGATCTAGGTCATCATATAGTATGAAATAGAGAGTGAGGTGGACATTAGACATCAACTCAGATCTCATCCAACGCACGTGAGGCTAGAGACTCCTTCGATCTTGCATCATGCGAATTCTTATGCGATTAGTCAGCAATAAATTCAAAAAGCATAGAGAGGGTTTTGCACCACTTGACCGAGCGATCATGAGCAGAAGCCTCTTCTCGTAGCCACATCCTTTTCAGCCTAGGAATCTAATGAATTAGTTGATACACCATTCATAGCAATTTCAGACATATCTTGGATAATGTTGATCAGATTTTAGTGTATACCAAACGCCACCATTGGAAAGTCATTTTGGCTATTTTGGATTTTTTCTGAAGGATATGCACTTTAAAGGATAAAAAATACCAATGCTTAACATGCAATAGTGGGTGAACCATGAAGACTAATGGACTTGAAGAAAGTTATAAAAATCCTCTTCAAAGTATCGTTCAAAAAAAGGTGTCAACACTAGATGAAAAGTTTCCACGTGAATCTGCACCATAAAATTCAGAGATTAATTTCCACCTCATAAGTAAATGCTATAGAAAATTTATCAAGGGCTCCAAAATGGAATAAGATTGATATGCAACAATTTTAATAGAAGAGAACTTGAAGTAATGATCGGCACCCATGTGTGTAGAAGAGTTTTCATTCCAAGGACAAATGTGATTTAATCACACCGGCCACTATGGCATATCAAGTACTTTGTCTACATTTCAATTAACAATACAAGCAACAATTAATGATGGTGTGGAATGCTAAGCTGGGAATATTGTTACTTTATGAAAGATTGAGGATCACTCTCAATGTGGAGTCGATAATCCATGTCAATGAGTTATCAATATATCTTTGGGACCAATACGTGGTTTGTTTGTTTTGGATCTATAATACACACCAACTTCTTATCAATTCAAAGTTTCTAACTTCATTCTTCTTTATATACATTTTTTTTGTTTGATTTACTAATTTATTTCTATATGTACACATTTATAAGCACCAGTTTTTGCTCTTCGGCCGCGCATTAAGCTGTAGTGTCACTTTCCTCATTTTCAAACCAGAGACTAGCCTCTCACTGTATGACCATCTGTCTCATTTGTTCACGAGAGAAATGTTCGTGAAAAGGGTAGTTATGTTCAGGAGATAAAAGACTAGAAGAAAAGGACTCTAAGCTTAAACCATGGCGCTGCGTAAAAATTAGACTGGTTTTGGGTGGAGAGGAAATGCGAGAGACGAGGATCACGGTTTCCTCTCGCATCACTTTCCAGGTTGATTAACAGTGCGCCCCCTTGACAATTCCTAGAAAGCAGTACTCATGATGACAATGGGCAGTGGGAGGTCTCTATGAGCGCCAGGGAGACCGCCAACTCAAGCAACCCGTATTTGGGTGCATTTTGCGCGGGCAACACAAGGCAAAAGGCATCCGCGATAGGACCTAGCTAGAATCGAGGCAAAACGCATCCAGCACCAACTCGAGAACGTATCACCCCTGTCTGTCACCTTTGCTCAGAGGAGAGGATCACGGGTTGCTCAGAGGAAAGGAAACGGGTTGCTCTTGTTGATCAACGTGATCGATCAACGGGTTGCTCGTCAGCATATCTGTCTATTTAAGCAGATGCCTGGCTATGGCATTTCAGGATCTCAAAATCTTCTTCGTGGTCTCCTGCAGCACCATGAAGACCAGCGCTGCTGCTGTGCATGTGCTTGCCTCTCCCGTCCGCTTCTGCCTCTCGCGGAGGGTTACCCTTCATGCATGGCGCCTCAACTGCTGGTCGGAAAAGCCCTGCTCATCCAACCGAGTCGCTTCTTTTGCGTATTACGAATGAAAGCTTTCCTTGTAAATCTATTGCGGCTGATATTGAACTTTGTGGATTGGCATGCAGCAATGGCAGCCCCCATATTAACGGAATCCAGCAGCGATCACCTCCTCCCGGCACTTCCTTTGAAAGGTGAAATTCTTAGCGCCATAGGGATTCCGTCAACTTTGCTTACAGCGATAGTCATCTGTGTAGAGTGTCAAAGGATGCTCATGTATCTTCGCTCCGTCAGCTTTTGGTTACGGTTGTACTCATCTGCATAGAGTGTTAGTGATCCTCATCGGCTTCCTGTTCTCTATTTAGCTCTGTTCTTTAGAGTGTTAATGATCCTCATGTATCTTTAGCCGTCCAATTTGAAAGGTGAAGTTCTCATGGCCATCGGTACTCCGCTCTGTTCTTTAGCTCCTTCATCGGCTTCCTTTCATCGGTGCTATTTGTGCGGCTACCGATGAATGTTGTCGTGAAAATCGCCTCTTATTAGTGTGTGCTCTTCCTCTTAAACACGAGCAATCATTGGCATCAAACGTTGCCTCAACAAGAAATGGACTAGCACTCATAGTTAAAATTTGATCCTTTAAAGACATCCCTCTTCTATGGCGTTTAAGTTAGCTATGATATTGATGACCTTTGTGTAGTGCTAATCATCCCCATGCATATGTGATAGTGGCATTTGAAGCAGAATCTATTGCTACATGCAAAGCCATCGGTGCTATATGTGCATCTAGCCATGAATGTTGCATTGAAAACTGTCTCTTATTAGTGTGTGCTCTTCCACTTAAGCGTGAGGAGTCATTGGCATCAAAGGTTTCATCAACAAGCAATGAACTAGCACTAACAGGTGAAATTTGATGTCTAAAAAACTTTCATCATCAATGTTGTTTTGTGTAAGTAGTGATAATCATGATTGTACAATGCTAGCCATCTATGTATAGTGCTAATGATCCTCATGCATGTTTGTGGCATTGAAGCAGAAGTAAAAGCAAAAGTGGCCACTACATGTAAAGCCATCGGTGCTATTTGTGCAGCTAGCCATGAATGTTGTAGTGACAATTGTCTCTTATTAGTGTGTGCTCTTCCTCTTAAGAATGAGAAGTCATTGGTATCAAAGGTTGCATCAACAAGCAATAGAATAGCATTGACAGGTGAAGTTAGATCCCATAAAACTTTCCCATATAGGTGTTGTTTCTATGAGCAATAGCCATCTATTTACAGTGATAGTATATATGTATAGTATTAATGATCTTCATGTCTATTTGTGATATTGAAGCCGAATCAACTGCTAGATGCAAAGCCATTGGTGCTATATGTGCATCTAGCCATGAATGTTGTAGTGAAAACTGTCTCTTATTAGTGTGTTCTCTTCCTCTTAAGCGTGAGGAGACATTGGCATCAAAGGTTTCATCAACAAGCAATGGACTAGCACTAACAAGTAAAATTTGATGTTTAAAAAACTTTCATCATCAATGTTGTTTTGTGTAACTAGTGATAATCATGATTGTACAATGCTAGCCATCTATGTATAGTGCTAATGATCCTCATGCATGTTTGTGGCATTGAAGCAGAAGCAGAAGTGGCCACTACATGTAAAGCCATCAGTGCTATTTGTGTAGCTAGCCATGAATGTTGTAGTGACAATTGTCTCTTATTAGTGTGCGCTCTTCCTCTTAAGCATGAGAAGTCATTGGTGTCAAAGGTTGCATCAACAAGCAATGGAATAGCATTGACAGGTAAAGTTAGATCCCATAAAACTTTCCCATATAGGTGATCTTTCTATGAGCAATAGCCATCTATTTACAATGATAGTATATATGTAAAGTATTAATGATCATCATGTGTATTTGTGATATTGAAGCAGAATCAACCGCTAGATGCAAAGCCATCGATGCTATATGTGCGTCTAGCCATGAATGTTGTAGTGAAAACTGTCTCTTATTAGTGTGTGCTCTTCCTCTTAAGCGTGAGGAGTCATTGGCATCAAAGGTTTCATCAACAAGCAATGGACTAGCACTAACAGGTAAAATTTGATGTCTAAAAAACTTTCATCAATGTTGTTTTGTGTGAGTAGTGATAATCATGATTGTACAATGCTAGCCACCTATGTGTAGTGCTAATGATCCGCATGCATGTTTGTGGCATTGAAGTAGAAGCAGAAGTGGCCACTACATGTAAAGCCATCGGTGCTATCTGTGCAGCTAGCCATGAATGTTGTAGTGACAGTTGTCTCTTATTAGTGTGTGCTCTTCCTCTTAAGCATGAGAAGTCATTGGTATCAAAGGTTGCATCAAGAAGCAATGGAATAGCATTGACAGGTACAGTTAGATCGCATAAAACTTTACCATATAGGTGTTGTTTCTATGAGCAATAGCCATCTATTTACAGTGATAGTATATATGTATAGTATTAATGATCTTCATGTGTATTTGTGATATTGAAGCAGAATCAACCGCTAGATGCAAAGCCATCGGTGCTATATGTGCATCTAGCCATGAATGTTGTAGTGAAAACTGTCTCTTATTAGTGTGTGCTCTTCCTCTTAAGCGTGAGGAGTCATTGGCATCAAAGGTTTCATCAACAAGCAATGGACTAGCACTAACAGGTAAAATTTGATGTCTAAAATACTTTCATCATCAATGTTGTTTTGTGTGAGTAGTCATAATCATGATTGTACAATGCTAGCCATCTATGTATAGTGCTAATGATCCTCATGCATGTTTGTGGCATTGAAGTAGAAGTAAAAGCAAAAGTGGCCACTACATGTAAAGCCATCAGTGCTATTTGTGCAGCTAGCCATGAATGTTGAAGTGACAATTGTCTCTTATTAGTGTGTGCTCTTCCTCTTAAGCATGAGAAGTCATTGGTATCAAAGGTTACATCAACAAACAATGGAATAGGATTGACAGGTAAAGTTAGATCCCATAAAACTTTCCAGTATAGGTGTTGTTTCTATGAGCAATAGCTATCTATTTACAATGATAGTATATATGTATAGTGTTAATGATCTTCATGTGTATTTGTGATATTGAAGCAGAATCAACTGCTACATGCAAAGCCATCGGTGCTATATGTGCATCTAGCCATGAATGTTGCAGTGAAAACTGTCTCTTATTAGTGTGTGCTCTTCCTCTTAAGCGTGAGGAGTCATTGGCATCAAAGGTTTCATAAAAAAACAATGGACTAGCACTAGCAAGTAAAATTTGATGGCGAAAAGATTTCCATCATCAATGTTGTTTTGCGTGAGTAGGTATAGTCATGATTGTACAATGATAGCCATCTATGTATAGTGACAATGATCATCGTTCGTCTTTGTGGCATTCAAGCAGAAGGAGAAGTGACCACTACATGTAAAGCCATCGGTGCTATTTGTGCAGCTAGCCATGAATGTTGTAGCGACAATTGTCTCTTATTAGTGTGTGCTCTTCCTCTTAAGCGTGAGAAGTCATTGGTATCAAAGGTTGCATCAACAAGTGATGTACTAGCATTGACAGGTAAAGGTAGATCCCATAAAATTTTCCTATATAGGTGATGTTTCTGGGAGCAATAGCTATCTATTTACAATGATAGTATATATGTATATTGTTAATTATCTTCATACATATTCAACCGCTACATGCAAATCCATTGGTACTATTTGTGCGACTAGCCATGAATGTTGTTGTGAAAATTGAATGTCATTAATGTGTGCTCTTCCTCTTAAGAATGATCAATAATTGGCATCAACCATTGCATTATTAAGTAATGGACTAGCACTAACAGGTAAAATTTTATCCCGTAAAAGCATTCCTCATCAGTGTTTTTTTTGTGAGAAGTCATAGTCATCTATGTATAGTGCTTTAATGATCATTATGAATCTTCATGGCATTGAAATAGAATTGACCATGACATGAAAATCCATCGGTGCTATTTGTGTGGCTAGCCATGAATGCTATAGTGAAAATTGTCTTTTATTATTGTGTTCTATCCCTCTTAAGCATGAGGAGTCATTGGTATCAAAGGTTGCATTAACAAGAATGAACTAGCATTGGCTATGGTAAGATTTGATCCCTAAATTTCCTATGTGCTCTTCCAATTAAGCATGATGAGTCCTTGACGTCATTAGAGAATTATGATAATTTCCACCAATAAAAGTATTACTCACTTGAGCCCAATTGTCATTGTTACAGAATCAGCCCTTGCATGCAAGGCCATTGGCGCCATTTGTGCAAGCAACCATGAATGTTGTAGTGAGAGCTGCCTTTTACTAGTGTGTGCTCTTCCACTTAAGTATGAGCAGCCCTTAGCATCAAAGAAACCATTAATGACCAACGACCTTGCTACATTCAGAGGTATGATGATTTGATTACCTAAAAGCTTTTGGCATCACTAACCTTATTGATTATGATACATATTTGTGGCATTGTTATAGAATCCATTCCTACATGCAAAGCCATCGGTGCTATTTGTGCCAATAGTAACGAATGTTGTAGTGAAACTTGCCTTCTATTGGTGTGCATTGGTCCACTAAATCGTAAGCAATCATTGGTGTCAGATGAAGCATCAACAACTAATGGACTAGCTTTAATTTAAAAGGTATACACAAAAGTGTGTAACTTGTGATTTCATCTCATAATTTTTCTTCTTATAAAATTTATGTAATCTTTAGTAGTGTCCATTAAGGTAATCAGCAAGAATTATGTTTCTTTAAAAGGTATCTATATTTGCTAGTTGTTACTAATGATCTTTTTAGAGTGGGAAGGCTTTCTTTATTGTGCACATATTTTTATTCAATTCATTGATATGGGTTTGATTTCTTAAATATTTATTCCAATTCATAACTCTTCACTTACAGTGGATTATATCATGATAATGTGTGCAGAAAGTGCCCCTACATGCAACATTATTGGCAGAAGATTGTTGTTCTACAATTTGTCTATTGCCTATTTGCCTAGTATAGTCATGGATCACATGGTTTCAATTAAATTACCTTACGGCCTTGTAATCCACCTAGCCTATGTGCTCCTTGACAAAGGGTTGGTGGGCATTGTGAGTAGCTAGCTCACAAGCACACTAAAGAAGGTTATACCTTCTTCTTCTTGTGAAATTATAAATAAAATAAAATACCTTATTATCTTTGTGAAATTATAAATAAAATTAAAAAACGTGATGAATAATGTCAAAAAATATTCTTTCATGAATTTTAAATAACACAAAATAAGAATGCCTTTAATAAATCAGATCATGTGAGGCATTAGACATACCATTTGTAGTTTTTATATGAGTACAAATTTCTTGATTTGAAAGTTCACACATGTTTCTATTATAACGAGTGAGATTAATTGCAAGTTATTCTGGATCCATTTGAATCAAAACCAGAGATACCGTTTCCATGGAATTTAGGATGGAGACTTTGACTAAAAAATGTAACAAGTCTTAATGCATGGATATCAATTTTTTAAAGGCTTCCATACATTTAGGATGGATAGTTGGACTATAAAATTTAACAAATATTCATGCATGGAAATCAATTTACATACTCCTTTGTTTGATGAGATACTTTTAAAAAAACTTCCAAAATGAAATACATATGTTAATCCTTTGAACTATTATATTCGTACTTAATAGCAAAGATTGTCTGGACAACCTTCTATACTACA
Source organism: Dipteris shenzhenensis (assembly GCF_047967505.1). Classification (NCBI taxonomy): domain Eukaryota; kingdom Viridiplantae; phylum Streptophyta; class Polypodiopsida; order Gleicheniales; family Dipteridaceae; genus Dipteris; species Dipteris shenzhenensis. The sequence goes on from NC_141620.1 coordinate 19,985,618, forward strand.
TCTATGGACATATAAGATTACTTTCAACTAATGCTAATTTTTATGCAAAATGAACTTTAAGAAAGTAATATGTTCACAATCTTTGACAAGGTAGTATTTAATATTTGCACATTTACAATTACTTCAAGAAATGTGAAGATTGTATTACAAATGTTGGATTTAGATGTGATCCAGTTCATATTTTGAAAACTATGAGAAAATAATAAATTTTATTCTACCACTCCTCTTCAAAGAATTTCTCACATAACAATAGTCCACTACCTATTTTGGTTGATCTAGCATCCCATGGAATGTTGTTCTCTACCTTTTTTTAGAGTTTTCTGATAGGATCTTATTTTATTCACATAATTTATCTATCATGCAAGATCATTTACGATTTCAAAATGAATTGAGTTTCTCATAAATTGATCAAATTTACTTTTGAGAAAAGATTCGATGCCCTAGGCATAGAGATAATGCAATCTTGTCGATTTATTACAAAATAATATATTCAAGTTCTAGCCAATTAATCACTTTACTTAATGTCATCCAGCCATAGGCAATAGCCAATATTCATAAAAACAATAGTTAAACAAATGAAATCTTGTAAAATTACAAAGATTTCATCAATGTTTCCTTTCTAGCATGGATTGAGGGAAGGCCTATTATGATTTATATAAACCTATTCTGAACCCAAACAATTGTAGCTAGTTCCCTCACCTATGTGCTCTTAAAAAGTTAAAAATTACTATATTAAAAAAAAATAAAAATAAAAATGTCAATTACTTCCTTCTTGAACTACTTTCAACAATGCTAATTTTTGTGCAGAATAAAACTTAATAAAGTAATATGCTCATAACCTTTGGCATGGTAGTATTTAATATTTTCGCATTTACAATTTCTTTAAGAAATTTGAAGTCTATACTAAAAACATTGAATCTAGAAACATATGGTTCTTCACTAAGACACACAATACTTTTTATCTGCTAATAAAGTATATATTTTAAAAACTATGAGAAAATTACAAGTTATCTACCACTCCTTTTTCACATAAACATACTCCGCTACTTGTTTTGGTTGATCTAGTATCCCATGAATTATAACTAGTATATATCATTTTTCAAAGTTTTTTGATAAGAAGGTAATTTTCTAATTCATAAATTATCCATTATGCAAGATCGTTTTTTATTTAAAAATTAATTCTTTTCTCATATATCAATCAAAATTACTTTTGAAACAAGAATATGTGCTCTAGGCATACAAGAAATATTTAGTAACATAATCCTAGTAAAGAATATTTTTCAAAGTCTACCTAGTTAATCACTTTACCTAATGTCATCCAACTAAAGGTGATATATACATAGACAATAGCTAAAATAATCAAATCTTGCAAAACTACAAAGATTTCAATAATACTTCCTTTGTAGCATGGAGTGAGGGAAGGCTTATCACTATTTCTATAAGCATGTTTTTAACTTAGTGCCTTCAACACAATTATATTTACTTACTTCACCTACATGCTCTTAAAAATATTGAGCATTAATATATTATAAAGTAATAAAAATAAGAATCAATCGCTTCCTTTACTTTGATAAGCACTTCTTCTTAAAGGTATATATCTAGAAGCTTGCTATACTTGATCCTAATTTTATTTAAGTATGAACGAAGAGGTCCACATGTGTCATAGCAAGGCCTATTGTAATCTCATTGTAATTCATTATTTATAATTGATATCTACATAGAGAGGCATGTGCATAGAGGAATATTTCTAGTGAATTGCATAATTAATGTTTTTTTTCGAGGGGGGGGGGGCTAAAATATGTTTGCATATATTTATGTCCAGTGCAAAAGTGACTAGCGTAAAAGTGTCTTTTGTAATTAAACCTCAAAGCACAAAAAGTCATAGTCCTTCATCTTCGACATGAAAGAAACTTAAGGGACTGTTACCCTTCAGTCTATAGATTTTCTTGAGAAATCTTACACTAGCCAAAGATCTTGTCATGATCTTCCCTCTTTTTTTGTAACTAATCACAAACTTGGTTGAAATTCAAAATGCCCTACTCCAACTACTTTTGAGCCTATTATAGTGTCATATGAGAGCAAGATGTTTGACTAGTAGGCGTGATTATAGCTCATAGAAACAAAGATACCTTCCAAATAGCCTACTAAATGAGCTACCATTCCTAGGAAACCAGATCACATAATCCTCCTGGGAATTAAAGAGAACATTTTTAAACTACATATTATTTCTGGAAGCCCATATGTATTAGATTGCATGTGCTCTGACTTTTACCCACACTTCATGCTTGACTCTACATCCCTAAAAGAATGGGCTTCCAATTTATTGGCTCTCCTAAGTGCATTTGTATTGTCTAGTTTCAAACCCTTATGGCATTAGGATATGGAGCCAAAAAATGAAAGGTGTCTTCTTTATGACTAGGGCATCCCTTTCCCTTTCCATATCCTTAATCGATTGCCTCTCCTCTTTGTTCATCCAAGCAATCTTGTGCAAGATTAACCACATAAAAGAGTTGAAATCTTCTCTGGTATTTTTTATCCTAGAGTTGAGTACATACTCTCTTCATTTGAATGTATAGGTTTCCATCTTATGTTTAGTACCCTACAAACTTTCTCAAAAATTGTTTACAAGAGGGGGGATGAAAAGGAGGTTTTGCCACTTATCACTAGGCATGCACGCATGCAGATCACTAAAATTGAAGGTTGGCTTAGAGAGACCACCGCACTGGTTCTTGCCGTAATAATTAGACGCAATCTATCAATGTGCACATCACTCTTATGTGTCTAGACCTTGTCTCCATATAAGCCTTAGCAACAATTAGCTCCATCCATGCATAGTTGTCCTATGATTTCTCTCGCATACATAGAACATCTTCTTAGACATAAAATTCCACTTGCTATTTCTTGTAACCTCCTCCTCAAATTCACTATCCACCTCCTTCCATACTTGTGACCATGTATTCACAATTGCACTTGTAATAAGACTCTCATCTCCATCACGCTTGCACAAGGATGCAATCAATGCCCCCAGCTCAGGCAAGTAATTGTCATACTGGAAAGCACTCTTTCATGCAAGCCCCTAATTGAAGCATAAGGAATCAACATGCAAAGGGGGATCCTAGGACATATATCAAACCCAAGAAGTCTTGTCTTCCCAATCACCACTTATTATCTCCATGTTCATCTCAGCAATTCATCCTCTTCTTTTGCTTCACCTGAATGCCCAAACCTTGTGTCTAAATATTCCTTAGACATTTCTTTCTCCTCATTTACTAGGATATTAGGAGGTTGAACACTTGAGCGAGACTTGAGCCAACAACAACTTGCTTCCCCCTTTCCTCAGCATGACGAGATTAGGTCTAGGGTCTATGCATGTTAAGGTGGTACAATTAGTCGTGTGTCAGACACCACTATTATTCATGCTATTATGTGACAATTGAACAAAAATGGAAACAAATGATGATGATATGATCTCTACACAGCGAAGACAGTGAACACTACATAGAAGACTACACATGTGAGTTTAGCATTCCTTGTGCATGTTTTCAAGTCATGGTTGAGATTGGCACCACTGCCATTCTCCACTGGTGGCATTCTCCATAGAGATTGACACAGGCTTCTCAATGCCATTTCTTAAGGCCTAATAAGAGATTGGCACCACTGCCATTCTCCACTTGTACAGATGTTTACCCTAGTATTCTAGGAGGGGTATTCCAATGATCATAGGAGAGTGGTGTCTGATTCCAATCCACATGTGAGCAGAGACAGTGATCACTACATAGAAGAATGCACATGTGAGTTTAGGCTTCTCAATGCCACTTCTTAGGGCCAGCACGAGTTTGGCATCACTACCATTCTCCGCTAGTGAATATCTAGCCAAACTAAACCTATAGATTGACATTCCACTAATTTTATTGGCCGGAGTAGGATAATGGCAAAAGTGCCAATGCACATGTGAGTTTAGGATTCCTTGTGCATGTTTTCAGGTCATGGTATGAGATTGGCACCGCTGCCATTCTCCACTAGTGGCATTCTCCACAGAGATTGACACAATTCTATATGATCTCTACAGAGCGGAGACAGTGATCACTACATAGAAGAGTGCACATTACGAAGAATGGCAGTGGGATAATGGCAAAAGTGCCAATGCACATGTGAGTTTAGGATTTCTTGTGCCAATGCACATGTGAGTTTAGGCTTCCCAATGCCATTTCTTAGGGCCTAATAAGAGATTGGCACCACTGCCATTCTCCACTTGTACAAATGTTTACCCTACTATTCTAAGTTTAGGCTTCACAATGCCATTGTCTAGGGCCCAATAAGAGATTGGCACCACTGCCATTCTCCACTTGTACAAATGTTTACCCTAATATTCTGAGAGGGATATTCCAAGGATCATAGGATAATGGTGCCCGATTCCAATCCACATGTGAGTTTGAGGATCTCAGTGTCATTATGTAGTTATCTACATGAGATTGGCATCACTTCCATTCTCCACTGGTGGCAGTCTAGATGAACTAAACTTGTATATTGACATTCCACAAATTTTATTAGTATAATTGCAAAAGTGCCAATGCACATGTGAGTTTAGGATTCATTGTGCCATTTTTAAGGTCTTGGTATGCTACCATTCTCCACTGGTGGCATTCTCCACAGAGATTGACACAATTCCATATGATATCTATACAGCGGAGACAGTGATCACTACATAGAAGAATGCACATGTGAGTTTGATGGTCTCAGTGTCATTATGTATTTGCCAACATGAGATTGGCATCACTGCCATTTTCCACTAGTGGTAATCTAGACAAACTAAACCTGTAGGTTGACATTCCACTATATTTATTAGCTGTAGTAGGATTATTAATTGGTTGTAGTTTGAGTTTGAAGATCTCAGTGTCATCATGTAGTTGCAAGCATGAGATTGGCACCACTGCCATTCTCCGCTAGTAGTAGTCTAGACAGACTCCACTTGTAGAAGAATGCACATGTGAGTCTGATGATCTCAGAGATTGACACAATTCCATATGGTCTCTACACAGCGGAGACAGTGATCACTACATAAAAGAATGCACATGTGAGATTGGCACCACTGCCACTAGTAGTAGTCTAGACAGACTCCACTTGTAGAAGAATCCACATGTGAGTCTGATGATCTCAGACTCACATGGAGTCTGATGATCTCAGACTCACATGACTACATAGAAGGATGCACATGTGATTTTAGGCTTCTCAATGCCATTTCTTAGGCCCTAATAAGAGATTGGCACCATTGCCATTCTTCACTTGCACAAATGTTTACCCTACTATTCTAGGAGGGGTATTCCAATCATCATAAGAGAGTGATGTCGGATTCCAACCCACATGTGAGTCTGATGATCTCAGTGTCATTATGTAGGTGCCACCATGAGTCTGGCATCACTGCCATTTTCCACTAGTGGTTGTCTAGACAAACTAAACCTATAGATTGACATTCCACTACATAGAAGAATGCACATTACCACTAGTAGAGAATGGCAGTAGGATAATGGCAAAAGTGCCAATGCACATGTGAGATTGGCATCACTGCCATTCTCCACTGGTGGCATTCTCCACATAGATTGACACAATTCCATGTGATCTCTGCACGTGAATTTAGGCTTCTCAATGCCATTTCTTAGGGCCTAATAAGAGACTGGCACCACTGCCATTCTCTACTTGTACAAATGTTTACCCTACTATTCTAGGAGGGGTATTCCAGTGATCATAGGAGAGTGGTGTCCTATTCCATTCCACATGTGAGTTTGATGATCTCAGTGTCATAGTGTAGTTGCAAGCATGAGATTGGCATCACTGCCATTCTCTGCTAGTGGTAATCTAGACAAACTGAACCTATAGATTGACATTCCACTACATTGAAGGATGCACATTACCACTAGTAGAGAATGGTAGTGGGATAATGGCAAAAGTGCCAATGCACATGTGAGTTTAGGATTCCTTGTGCATGTTTTCAGGTCATGGTATGAGATTGGCACCACTGCCATTCTCCATAGAGATTGGCACAAATCCATATGATCTCTACACAGCGGAGAGAGTGATCACTACATAGAAGAATGCACATTACCACTAGCGGAGAATGGCAGTAGGATAATGGCAAAAGTGCCAATGCACATGTGACTTTAGGATTCCTTGTGCATGTTTTCAGGTCATGGTATGAGATTGGCACCATTGCCATTCTCCACTGGTGGCATTCTCCATAGAGATTGGCACAATTCCATATGATCTCTGCACATGTGAGTTTAGGCTTCTCAATGACATTTCTTAGGGCCTAATAAGAGATTGGCACCACTGCCATTCTTCACTTGTACAAATGTTTACCCTACTATACTGGGAGGGGTATTCCAGTGACCATAGGAGAGTGGTGTCTGATTCCAATCCACATGTGAGTTTGATGAACTCAGAGATTGACACAATTCCGTATGATCTCTACACAGCAGAGACAGTGATCTCTACATAGAAGAATGCACATGTGAGTTTAGGATTCCTTGTGCATGTTTGCAGGTCATTTCTTAGGGCCTAACAAGAGATTGGCACCACTTCCATTCTCCACTTGTACAAATGTTTACCTTACTATTCTAGGAGGGGCATTCCAGTGATCATAGGAGAGTGGTGTCCTATTCCATTCCACATGCGAGTGATGATGATCTCAGAGATTGACACAATTCCATTTGATCTCTACACAGCGAAGATAGTCATCACTCCATAGAAGAATGCACATGTGAGTTTAGGATTCCTTGTGCATGTTTTTAGGTCATGCTATGAGATTGGCACCACTGCCATTCTCCACTGGTGGCATTCTCCATAGAGATTGACACAATTCCATATGATCTCTGCACATGTGAGTTTAGGCTTCTCAATGCCATTTCTTAGGGTCTAATAAGAGATTGGCACCACTGCCATTCTCCGATTGTACAAGTGTTTAGCCTACTATTCTAGGAGGGGTATTCCAGTGATCATAGGAGAGTGGTGTCCTATTCCATTCCACATGTGAGTTTGATGATCTCAGTGTCATCATGTAGTTGCAAGCATGAGATTGGCACCACTGCCATTCTCTGCTAGTAGTAGTCTAGATAGATTGAACCTATAGATTGACATTCCACTAATTTTATTGGCTTCAGTAGGATAATGGCAAAAGTGCCAATGCACATGTGAGTTTAGGATTCCTTGTGCATGTTTTCAGGTCATGGTATGAGATTGGCACCACTGCCATTCTCCACTGGTGGCATTCTCCACAGAGATTGGCACAATTCCATATGATCTCTACACAGCGGAGATAGTGATGACTACATAGAAGGATGCACATGTGATTTTAGGCTTCTCAATGCCATTTCTTAGGCCCTAATAAGAGATTGGCACCACTGACATTCTCCACTTGCACAAATGTTTACCCTACTATTCTAGGAGGGGTATTCCAATCATCATAAGAGCGTGGTGTCCGATTCCAACCCACATGTGAGTCTGATGATCTCAGTGTCATTATGTAGGTGCCACCATAAGTTTGGCATCACTGCCATTTTCCACTAGTGGTTGTCTAGACAAACTAAACCTATAGATTGACATTCCACTACATAGAAGAATGCACATCACCACTAGCGGAGAATGGCAGTAGGATAATGGCAAAAGTGCCAATGCACATGTGAGATTGGCACCACTGCCATTCTCCACTGGTGGCATTCTCCACATAGATTGACACAATTCCATGTGATCTCTGCACATGTGAATTAAGAGATTGGCACCACTGCCATTCTTCACTTGTACAAATGTTTACCCTACTATACTAGGAGGGGTATTCCAGTGATCATAGGAGAGTGGTGTCCGATTCCAATCCACATGTGAGTTTGATGAACTCAGAGATTGACACAATTCCATATGATCTCTACATATCAGAGACAGTGATCTCTACCTAGAAGAATGCACATGTGAGTTTAGGATTCCTTGTGCATGTTTGCAGGTCATTTCTTAGGGCCTAATAAGAGATTGGCACCACTGCCATTCTCCACTTGTACAAATGTTCATCCTACTATTCTAGGAGGGGTATTCCAGTGATCATAGGAGAGTGGTGTCCTATTCCATTCCACATGTGAGTCTGATGATCTCAGAGATTGTCACAATTCCATATGATCTCTACTCAGCGGAGACAGTGATCACTCCATAGAAGAATGCACATGTGAGTTTAGGATTCCTTGTGCATGTTTTCAGGTCATGGTATGAGATTGGCACCACTTCCATTCTCCACTGGTGGCATTCTCCATAGAGATTGACACAATTCCATATGATCTCTGCACATGTGAGTTTAGGCTTCTCAATGCCATTTCTTAGGGCCTAACAAGAGATTGGCACCACTGCCATTCTCCACTTGTACAAATGTCTACCCTACTATTCTAGGAGGGGTATTCCAGTGATCATAGGAGAGTGGTGTCCGATTTCAATCCACATGTGAGTGATGATGATCTCAGAGATTGACAGAATTCCATATGATCTCTACACAGTGGAGACAGTGATCACTCCATAGAAGAATGCACATGTGAGTATAGAATTCCTTGTGCATGTTTTCAGGTCATGGTATGAGATTAGCACCACTGCCATTCTCCACTGGTGGCATTCTCCACAGACATTGACACAATTCCATATGATCTCTACACAGCGGAGACAAGGATCACTACATAGAAGAATGCACATGTGAGTTTAGGCTTCTCAATGCCATTTCTTAGGGCCTAACAAGAGATTGGCACCACTGCCATTCTCCACTTGTACAAATGTTTACCCTACTATTCTAGGAGGGGCATTCCAGTGATCATAGGAGAGTGGTGTCCTATTCCATTCCACATGTGAGTGATGATGATCTCAGAGATTGACACAATTCCATTTGATCTCTACATAGCGGAGACAGTCATCACTCCATAGAAGAATGCACATGTGAGTTTAGTATTCCTTGTGCATGTTTTCAGGTCATGGTATGAGATTGCCACCACTGCCATTCTCCACTGGTGGCATTCTCCACAGAGATTGACACAATTCCATATGATCTCTGCACATGTGAGTTTAGGCTTCTCAATGCCATTTCTTAGGGTCTAATAAGAGATTGGCACCACTGCCATTCTCCACTTATACAAATGTTTAGCCTACTATTCTAGGAGGGGTATTCCAGTGATCATAGGAGAGTGGTGTACTATTCCATTCCACATGTGAGTTTGATGATCTCAGTGTCATCATGTAGTTGCAAGCATGAGATTGGCACCAGTGCCATTCTCCGCTAGTAGTAGTCTAGACAGACTGAACCTATATATTGACATTCCACTAATTTTATTGGCTGCAGTAGGATAATGGCAAAAGTGCCAATGCACATGTGAGTTTAGGATTCCTTGTGCATGTTTTCAGGTCATGGTATGAGATTGGCACCACTGCCATTCTCCACTGGTGGCATTCTCCACAGAGATTGGCACAATTCCATATGATCTCTACACAGCGGAGACAGTGATGACTACATAGAAGGATGCACATGTGATTTTTTCATGCCTTTTTGGAAGTGCGAATCCCTTCAATCCTTCGAAAAGCAAAGAGAATTAATAAAAGCGAGCGACGAATCCTTCATGCTTCGTTGGAAGAGCGAATCCCTTCAATCTTTGGAAAAGCAAAGAGTAGAGAGGCGAGCTTGAGTAGATGAGCGATAGGCAGGATGAATTAAAGCGAGCAGCGAAGCATGAAGAAGCAAGAGCGAATCCCTTCAATCTTTGGAAAAGCAAAGAGTGAGTTTGAGTAGATGAGCGATAGGTGGGGAGTGATGAGCAATAAGAGTTTGAGTAGATGAGCGATAAGAGTATGAAGTAAAGCTAGAGGCGAGCGGTTGATGAAATGAAGGCATGCTGTGAGTAGATGAAACGACAAGCGAGGGCGAGTCGAGCGGCGAGCAGCAAAAGGCAAGCTAAATTTAGGAACTCGAAAAAGCAAAGGGAGGAAAGTGGTGCGAAAGTATAAGATGAGATAACGATGGGATCGAAAGCAACACAGCATGCGAGGCAATCAATCTAGGGCAACGAGATGAAGGTACTAGGGTTTTTTAATTTTTTACCTTCATTACATTTCGTTAAAAAAAAATTTAACACGTTTAATAAACCACACAAGGCTCTAGAAGCCTCTTGTAATAGGCTTTACAAGAACCACACAAGGTCTAGAAGCCTCTTGTAATAGGCTTTACAAGAACTACAGTCTTTTCAAGAGCATAAGAATATTAATTGTGGCTTTAATGAATGCTTAGTTAAAAGAAAGTGTTAATAAATTGTATGTAACCTATCTACTAAAAAAGTAGATGAAGATGGAGAGTATCAGCATTTGATTGTGCCAACCAAAAATCTATTTTTGGTCAATGCCATCCCATTCTGCAAGATATTATAGGGAACGAAAACCTTACATATAAATTCTATACGAATTATGTTAATTTAGAGAATGGAAACATACACACACACACCATCGACACGGACGTGCATGGATGCACACATGTAAACATATATACACACCCAAGCACACACACACCTATGTGCATGTGCATGGAACACACACACGCACACGCGGGCATGCACATGCCTAAACACGCATGCAGAGAGGGGGGGGAGAGAGAGAGAGAGAGAGAGAGAGATGTTCTTAGAAAATGGTTGCTTTTAGTTCAGATGACATTCTTACTTACTCTACCAGACCCCGAATGAGCAATGGGAAGTAGAATAAAGAGAGATATTCCATTTGTACTAGGATGAAGCATCTTCCTATACCAATGTGAGGAGATCTTACCCTACGTACCACTACTTGGCTTAATGGGATTTAGCCTCTAGTAGACTTTGTTCTCATGTCTAAGTCAAATTGGTATGCCTTATGGAGATTAGGAGGGTCCAATCAGGCACTCTGTGGCTAAAACAATTCTCACAAGAAGTTCCTAAAACACTTTCAAACCCTCGTACTTATTATTAATGAGAAAAGAATCTCCCAATCGCCATCAAAATCAAGAAACATAACAATATTGCAACTTCATGTTCCGAGATTGAGACGCTAGAACACAACCTCCATTTGTGTCATTAGTGCAGATGTGGGGAGGTACTCTTGCATTGGGAGGTGTGAGATCCAAGAAATAAGTTCTCATTGGAGTTTAGAATGCACGCTTCAAGAGCAACACATAAAAATATAGTCAATGTTGTCTAGACATACTCATAGTGATGTAGAAGTCGTAGACTTTGTGCAAATTCATAAACCTCTGCCTCTCTCTCTCTCTCTCATAGACGAGAATTCCACACACAATTCCTATCAAACATAAATTTCAAACAACAAGAAAATGAGTTCCTAGGGGGCTCCTACAATCAAGCTCTAGAGCTCTCAAATATAAATGGGAACTATACTACTCAAAGAAATGGTGAAGATGGGCAATGTTGTAGAGGGAGGGCTTTTGAGCATAACAAAACCAAGGGCTCACAAGAGAGAGACACTATACTATAGGGGGGAGAAGAACACCATGGGCTGATATAAAGATAGGGGCGAGAGAGAGGCATTCCAATGGAATGGATAGGGTTGAGTCTCTGCTTCCATTCAGCTACTTCGACTTATGTCATGGCTTTGTTTCCTTCATCTCTATTGTCTTCTACAATTCTGTCACCTTTGTAGTCGATGCATCTCGTCTTTGCTCACCACTCTGTGCACTATGTCTATAACCACTTAGGTGCTTGTATGAATACACATCAAACATCGGTTTGTTAAGTGGCTTGAGAGCCTAAGAACATGACAATGGCACCCTTTGTAACACTTCGAAAACCCTTTTCCCATCTTGAAAATGTTTCAGTGGCAAGCTCTTGATGAGTGAAGTTGATTGTTTCAATTTCTAATGCCACTACCTACTTTGTTTACTCCCACTGTATATTTCATGAAAGAGTGAATTCAATTGCAAATCAATTATTTTTCATCTACTCCTATATTAACTTCATAACTAAAAGTTAGGAATACTCAACATTAAAAATGGAGAATACATAATTAATAAAATACAAATATAGTAAACACACAAAAAACATACAAAACATATATATAATCATATTTAAATATAATCAAATATATCAATGAAATTGGTGTATATTTCATCAAAGAGTGAATTCAATTGCAAATCAATTATTGGGACGAGTTTCATTGATAGATGGTGCCCATCAGCAAGACAAGAATGACTAGATTATAGTTCCCCATTGCCCATTGCCCAATCTCCCCTCCCCCCCCCCCCCCTTCCCCATTGGGAGAATGGCACTAGTGCCATTCTCCATTTTCCAATGGGAGAATGGCACTAGTGCCATTCTCCATTTTCCTATTACAAAGCCAAAAAATGAGGACATTCCATTGGGAGAATGGCACTAGTGCCATTCTCCATTTTCCAATGGGAGAATGGCACTAGTGCCATTCTCCATTTTCCTATTCCTAGTGCCATTCTCCATTTTCCGATTACAATGGAGAATGGCACTAAACCTATAGATTGACATTCCAATAATTCCAATGGTGGAATGGCATTGGTGCCCTTCTACCTTTTGTGAAGCCAAAATTTTGAATTAGGACATTCCATTGGGAGAATGGCACTAGTGCCATTCTCCATTTTCCAATGGGAGAATGGCACTAGTGCCAGTCTCCATTTTCCTATTACAAAGCCAAAAAATTAGGACATTCCATTGGGACATTCCATTGGGAGAATGGCACTAGTGCCATTCTCCATTTTCCAATGGGAGAATGGCACTAGTGCCATTCTACATTTTCCTATGTGCCATTCTCCATTTTCCTATTACAAAGCCAAAATGTTAGGACATTCCATTGGGAGAATGGCACTAGTGCCATTCTCCATTTTCCTATTCCTAGTGCCATTCTCCATTTTCCGATTACAATGGAGAATGGCACTAAACCTATAGATTGACATTCCAATAATTCAAATGGTGGAATGGCATTGGTGCCCTTCTACCTTTTGTGAAGCCAAAATTTTTAATTAGGACATTCCATTGGGAGAATGGCACTAGTGCCATTCTCCATTTTCCAATGGGAGAATGGCACTAGTGCCAGTCTCCATTTTCCTATTACAAAGCCAGAAAATTAGGACATCCCATTGGGACATTCCATTGGGAGAATGGCACTAGTGCCATTCTCCATTTTCCAATGGGAGAATGGCACTAGTGCCATTCTACATTTTCCTATTCCTAGTGCCATTCTCCATTTTCCTATTACAAAGCCAAAATGTTAGGACATTCCATTGGGACATTCCATTGGGAGAATGGCACTATTGCCATTCTCCATTTTCCTATTCCTAGTGCCATTCTCCATTTTCCTATTACAATGGAGAATGGCACTAAACCTATAGATTGACATTCCACTAATTCCAATGGGAGAATGGCATTGGTGCCCTTCTACCTTTGTGAAGCCAAAATTTTGAATTAGGACATTCCATTGGGAGAATGGCACTAGTGCCATTCTCCATTTTCCAATGGGAGAATGGCACTAGTGCCAGTCTCCATTTTCCTATTACAAAGCCAGAAAATTAGGACATCCCATTGGGACATTCCATTGGGAGAATGGCACTAGTGCCATTCTCCCAATGGAATGTCCCAATGGGATGTCCTAATTTTCTGGCTTTGTAATAGGAAAATGGAGACTGGCACTAGTGCCATTCTCCCATTGGAAAATGGAGAATGGCACTAGTGCCATTCTCCCAATGGAATAGGAAAATGGAGACTGGCACTAGTGCCATTCTCCCAATGGAATAGGAAAATGGAGACTGGCACTAGTGCCATTCTCCCATTGGGAGAATGGCACTAGTGCCAGTCTCCATTTTCCTATTACAAAGCCAAAAAATTAGGACATTCCATTGGGACATTCCATTGGGAGAATTGCACTAGTGCCATTCTCCATTTTCCTATTCCTAGTGCCATTCTCCATTTTCCTATTACAAAGCCAAAATGTTAGGACATTCCATTGGGAGAATGGCACTAGTGCCATTCTCTATTTTCCTATTCTCCAGTGCCATCCCCCCGCTACAAGGACAACTTTGTTGGTCTTATGAAATCCTTTGGTTATAGTTTGTTCATAATCAATTTCCTATCATCGTAATGAGAGGGGATGGCTACTATCAGATGCATGAATCAGGTCATGACGATGGTGAAAATAATTCATGCTTTAGAAAAAATTTTATCAAATTGCTAAAATTTTTAGGGAAATAATTCATGCTTTCATGAAAATTTTGTATAGACTCATTCATGCTTTATAGGGATTTGCACCAATGCCATTCTTCCCCTCTAGAAGGACATGTTTGATGGTCTTATGAAATTCTTTGGTTGTAATTTGTTCATAATTAGTTCTCCATAATCGTAATGACAGGGGATGGCTATCAGAAGCAGGGAGAAGGTCATGATGATGGTGGGGAATGAAGTGGTTGGAATTGGTGAAGTGTGTGCAATAGATCTGGAGGCCTACTGTAGTGGTGTGAAGATTGGGACAGAAAATGTATCGGTCATAGTGGAGAAGTCTATCAATAGTGAAATGCTCTTGCCATTTCCCACTATGGATGTAGTGCTTGTTGGTGAGGCAGTTTGGAGCGTTGTCTTGATGGAAGCCCATTGCAACAATATGTGCCCACGGACCACGTTGCTGGTATAAATGAGTTGGTCAATGATCAAATGTTGAAAAGGGATGATCCAACATCAAAGAAAAGAAGGTACACTTTCATTAATAGGGTGCCTAAACAAAGAGAGCCTCCAACAACAATGTACAAAATGTCACTAGATTCAGTGTAGCAGGTTTCTTCCATCGATTGTTGTGGGAGTAGGTGTTGCCAACACGCAGAGCGAGATCTCTTAATGAATCTAAGGAAGAACTTTTGGGGCAGCTCCTTGGAGTCTCGTACAAACTTTATATACGATGTGTTGTCAACGGCTTGGCATCATGACTATACAGGGAGGATATGCTACAACTTTAGGATAAAAGGTCGGGATGTCTGTTGCAAAGCATGGTATGAGATGCATGGAATTCCAAGGACATCATTTTATTGATACAGGGAGTAATTTGAGAGTGGTGTGCAGCGATATGTGCATGGCAATTCAGGGATTGTGAGGAGGAGCAGGGAGCACATAGGTATGGGAAGGGCTCTCATTCAACACAGAGCATATGCCTCACAAGAGTAGAACCATGCAGGATGGTTCTAGAGAGACATAGCAAGTGATACCTGAAGTGTATAAGAAGATAGACGTCCTACGTGAGGTCAACACTTCACTTAATCAACATGGTTATCAGAGCCTATCCACATCCACATTTGGCAGGATTTGGAAATCAGACTTAAAAAATGTAGCCCTTGCTAAGACGAGTGAATTCTCTAAATGTAGCTTATGCAGCCGGATCAAGGCTCAATTGGCAGCCACAAAAAGTCAAGATGAGCGCAATTCGCTGATGGAAGAGAGAAAGATGCATATGATATAGCAACAAAGTTGTAGGAACTTATACTATGCATGGCGTAGGTACTCCGAGATAGATCCAAAAAAGTATGTATGCATAATCCATGATAAGATGGACCAAAAAAAGACGGCAATTCCAAGACTTCGAGCGAGGTCCAAGGACACCGATTCTGCATGGCAATTACAGGTTTCACTCATTGGAATGATTACCCATGGGCATGGAAACGGTCATTATGGACACTTCACCCTCAATGGTTTGTGGCCATCTGATCCCAACCTGACGATTGGATCGCTCTCAATTTGTTTGTGCAACTTCGAGAGGATGGATATGCATGAACTTGGAGACCTTGCTACCAATGGGATTCCTAGAAGCAATGCTCGCCTTTTGAATGCTCTATGTTCAAGAAACGCTTTGGACTCCCATTACAGTTCTAAAGGTGCACATGTTTCCACAAGTGGAGCTAGCTTGTCTGAAAATGTAGATGTCACGATCACAAATGCAAATCTAGAAATTGTATCAGAAAGTGACGCGAAGTCTATCACGGAGGCCATGACAACTTCCATTGCAAGGGCTACAGACACGTGTGTGAATTTTTTTCCATCAGATACAAGAGAAAACCCACCCTCTTTAGAGGGGAGTGTTGCTATTGAGCCATTATTCCAAAAGTTGCCAGAGAACTTGCTACTCCAACTAGATAATTGTGGGTCTGAGAACAAAAATAGATACTTGTTTGCATACCTTTCTCTTCTTGTAGCAAGGGGCATTTTCAAGACAGTTCAATTGGGCTTCTTGATGGTAGGGCACACACATGAGGACATTGATGCAATGTTCAGCAGGTTTTTTGAGAGCTTGCAGGTGGGACAAACATTCACTTTCCCGCATCTGATGGATACATTCAAAAAATGTACATCATCTTCACCGGCACCATTTGTTCTTACACGGGTTCCTAACTTCAAGGATTATGTAGATGGCTACCTATGTGATGGGCAAGAAATGCTAGTTGGACATGCAAAGCCATTACAATTTCGATTTTACATGCAAGGTGACATACCAATGATGCAGTACAAGGTGCATCCAAAATCACCGAATTTGAAGGGGGAATCGAGCTATGGAAGAAAGATAGTGAGGGTCGATCATTGTTGCCAACAGGTTGTCCGGATATACTGCCAATGGCTGCATTTGTGAGAGATCACTTGCAAGTAATATCAGGGATAAAGGATTACATTAAGTTTTGGGAGAAATGTGCAAGTGGAAAGAATGCATCCTATGAGTCCTACATTAGGCCAGTGATAGACTATTGGAAAACCATGATCGGTGAGCTCGAACAGGAAAACATGTCAGAGATAGGAGTGTACAGAGAGTTTTGGCCAAGAACACAATCTCCTGATGAGGAGGATGATATAGATGCTTGCATTAATGATTTCCAAGGCTATGAGGAATGGAATGATCACTATTGTGGGCCTCTAAAAGGTAAGCCGAGGGAAGAGTTTAGACCAATGGTGGATGTTAAGCAAGGTGACTTCATCTTGGTGAGGCCATCAGATCCTACATACCCCTTATGGCTTGGGGTTGCCATATCAAGTGCCGAGATGGATGCTGCTTCTCCTAATTTCAAGAAATTATTAATTCAGTATTGGGCACCATCAGTTAAGAGAAAGGGGCTCAGTGATGCAGATGCCTATGTTGATTGCTGGAACAAGTATTGGGCAGAGAATAGGTTGGATCCATAGGTATGGGAGTGTATTGATGCAATTGTCTGGTCATGGACATCAAAATCCATAAATAGACCCAAGAAGATCAAGATTCCACAGAGCGTATGTATCAAAGCACAGGAGAGCTTGCTTGGTATCAGAGCATAGAAAATGGTGTCGATTTTCTCCCTCTTAATCTCCCAAACTTCCATTGTAAGGTGTGTTCTCATGTGATGTTTCTCAATTGTTGTTATCTTAACAATGGGTATTTGCATATTATTAATATGACAATTTTCAGAAGCTGACCTTCACCAACAACTGCTTTTTTCTAGTGGAACTCACTATGCATGGTGTTTGTTAACACCACCAACTGGTGTTTATTAACACCTCAAGTAAAATATACATGTTGTCCCTAGACGGTGTTTATTAACACCACCAAATACATGATTTTCAAACTTTGCCACAAATGCTTTGTTCCGGTTTTTATACGCAATGAACTGTTTCACAACCAATGAAGTTTTTCATAATCATTGGAATTCCAAATATTAGCTTATTCAATATTGGTAAAATTCCCATAATCAATGGAAATTTTCCCAAATTTAATGAAGCCTTTCCCAATTTTAATGAAATCCACCCAATTTCGAAATTCCCAAAATGCAACTTTTGTCCCACTTTATCTAATACTGTGTTCAATAGCCAATAGTAGACCATCTGTAGTGAATATCCCCTAACCAATCTGAGTCGGTGAAACCACTCAGCTCTAGATCACAATCTGAAGCATAATGCAAGCTAAGAGAGAGAGTGCCATGGACATATCTTAGAACCCTCTTTGCTGCATTCCAATGTGTGATCGTGGGACAATGCATGAACTAGCTCAAAAGCCCTATGGCATAGGCAATATCAAGCCGTGTGGAGCACAGATATATCAAACTACCAACCAACTGCCTGTACAAAGTGCTATCAAACATTTTAGCAGCATCATGCTTACTCAGCCTGAGTCCCTTTTCCAATGGAGTAGCCACACGCTTACCATTCTCCATTTTAAATTTCTGCAACTACCCCTTCGAATACTTTGTCTATGACAGAGATCCCATCATGGGTCTACCAAAACTCAATGCCAAGACAATAATGCAATAGGCCCAAATCTGTCATGTCAAAGTTGTGACATAAGGCGGACTGCACTATTGTAATTTGCTACACATCACTGCTAGTGAGTATGATATCATCCACATATAGTACCAACATAACCAATTCTGATTTTTGCTATAGAACATATAGATTTGGCTCTGTATGAGTGTTTACAAAGCCCTGGGACATCAAAAACTGATGCATCTTCTGATACCACACATGAAGTACTTGCTTCAGCCCATATAGAGCCTTCTTGAGCTTGCATACCTTGTGCTCTTGTCCCTTCACCTCAAAATCTTGGCGCTCATGTACATAGACATCCTCTTTAAGATCTCCATTGAGGAAAGTGGTCTTTACATCCATCTGGTACACTGTCCAACCATAAAATGTGGCAAGAGAGATGACAAAACGAATGGTGGTCATCTTGACCACTGGAGCAAAAGTCTCCTCATAATCGATTTCCTCCTCTTGTGCATACAACTTGGCAACCAAATGGGCTTTGTATTTCTCAATTGTGCCATCTAATGGTATTTCATCTTATAAATCCATTTCATGCCAACCACATTTTTCCCAATGGGCGCTATTAACTAGAAAAGAAATCAAGGCATGAGGCTAGACGCCAGGCATGGTGACGCTCGAGGGCCATGGAGGAAAAGTGAACGTGAGGGGAGAAGCATTAACATAGGTGGGGAAAAGGGATTAAGAGGGGTGGGAATGAAGATGGGGACTATGGCACAAGGGGGAAGGAAGCGGGGGAAGAGGAGCATGTACATGATGGGAGGTGTAATATAGAGATGGGGACATCAAGGGAAGAGAGTCATGCTTTATTTGAAAGGAAGGATGGGGGGAAATCAAAGTACTAGCTAGGTGGCTTTACAAAGAATGAGCATGTTACATCAAGGAATAGCCCCCTCCTTTTATAGCCAAGGGAGGGGGTCTCTCCCAATAAATGCATGGTGTGTGTGGAAGAGTCTCCCATGTGGGCTACAGGGTTATGCACTCTCAATTGTGTGCAACAACCCTTTGCCTCATTTTTCCACACAAATCAAACCCCATATCTCAAGTCTAAGATACTCCCTTGGTCTCTTCCCAATTTTATAATATGTTTAAACATCTAGGAGGACAAGTGGAGGGTTGGCACAAGGAGTCTTGCCACATCATCCTACTTTCCCCATTATTTATCTTGCATTCTTTGACTACTACACCCCCCCCACACGAGCCTATCCTACATGGAGGGAATAATCCAATATAATATCCATCTCCACCTATTTTATATTGCTTCTCCCATGGTCCTTGGGCCATGTCTCACTAAATGCAAGCATGGGACCGCCTAGGTGGAGGGGTGGCACATGGAGGTACCATGCCACCTTAACATTTTATAATATTACTACCATGGATTATGTATAACACACCTATGGGTCCTCTTACGTGGAAGGGTGGCACATGGTCATGCCCTGCCACCTCAACCTTGGGCCCTATGCACACCATATTTTATTATACTATTTCCACACATACAAGCACACACACATATTTATGCCTTTTACCTTGGTCAAATTTATCCATAACAATTCCCCCCCCCAAGCAAGGAATGCATAGCATTTCCATGCCTGGGACCATCACGCACAAAGAAGGGCTTGAGGTAACGCTTTTGATCACCTTCTTGCCATATGGCTCATGTAGCTCCTGTACTTGTACAGACCCATTGCTACATTTCTTGATGACTTTGTATGGACCGGTCCATAGTGAAAGGAACTTTTTATCCATTTGGTGGTCTCTAATCTATTATCAAAGCGTAGCACAACATCCCCCTCAGCAAAGCGTCTTTCCCATCCCTTGAAAATCTTAGCATCTAAAGGTCTTTTGTCGGTTCTTTTGGATCTAGGTTTGATGTAGGGCAAGGTGTTGGGTTTCATCTAACTTTTCAAGTTGTACCAACTTGGCCTCTACACATTTATCTTTTGTCATCCACTATTCTTGTGCCAATCTCAAGGCCAGAATCTCTATCTCTAGCGATAAAACTGCCTCACTACCATATACCAACTCAAAAGGAGTGTGACCTGTAGACGTTTTATGGGTGGGCTTAGCTCTTGTACGCTGTGGCCAATTTTCCTATGGATTTACAAAGGAGGCCATTGGTCTACTTCCTCTGTCCCATGGATGCTGGATAATAGATGCTAGAAGTGCAATGATCAATACCCATGCGATCCATGAGCAACTCCACTGCTTCATTTAAGAATGGACTCCCATGGTCAGATACTATTTCCATGGGTGTCCCAAACCTTGTGCAGATACGTTCAAATATGAAATTTGAAACTTCCTTTCCATTTGTAGTGGGGAGGGCGACAGCTTTAGCCCACTTAGTGACATACTGAGTGGCTACCAAAAGATACTTCTTTTTGCGGGAAGCCATGGGTAGGGGCTTGACCAAATCTATTCCCCACTTTTGAAACGGATGGATGGACATCACTGGGTGATGTTTCCTAGGATGCAAATCCTTCCTACCAAAGAATTGGCATGGTTCAGAAGTTTTGCAATACATAGTAACATCCTTGAACAAGGTCGGCCAATAGTACCCATGTAAAATCTTCTTAGCTGTATAGTCACCGGCATAGTGGCCTCCACAAAATCCATCATGATAATGCTTCAATACCTTAGATACTTCATCTGCATCAATGGCTTGTCTTAGTACCCCATCCAGGCCTTAACAGTACAACACCCCATCAAAGAGAGTGTAGCACCTACTATCTCTACAGATTTTCTTTCTCTCATAGCTAGTACTTTCTAGAGGAAAGGAGAAAGCGGTCAGAAACCTGTAGATACCACCATACCATGGATCCCCAACTTCTATGGCCACTACAAGGGTTACATCGAGGCACTCGTCTAAATGAATCAAAGCATTCTTCAAGTTGGAACAAACCCCTTTTATAATTTTGAAAGAATCATATTCTTGTAAAACTGCCAACCATTTGGCCAACCGGCCCATGGGATTGGGTGATTGAAGAACTTGCTTTGCAAGACCATTGCTACATATTATAATGAAGGACTTTCCAGCCACATAATGCCTAAATTTCTCAATCCAGAACACCAAAGACAAGGCATGCTTGTCAGCCTCAGAGTAGCATCGTTCAGTTTCGAGCAATTGTCAAGAAGCAAATCGAACGGGATGCATGAACCGATCCTCCCCTTGCTAAAGAAGAATACCTGCCAGAGTGTGCTCACCAATCTTAAGATTGATATAGAAAGTTTTTGACCAATCAAGATTACGTAGAATGGGTTCTGAAGCCAGAGCACTCGATTTCTACAAACCCATGATCACAATCCTCATCCCAAGAGAATCAACGCCATCTTTTAATAGTGTGGTCATGGGTCGCATCAAAGTAGCATATTGATCAATGAAGCGGCAATAGTATCTTGCTAGAATGACAAATCAATGTACCTGACGCTTTGTTGTTGGCAAGGAGAGCTTCAGGATACCTTCTACCTTCTTGGGGTCAGGCTTGATGCCCTTGGATGAGACAATATGTCTTAGTAACCTCCCTTGAGTAGCTCCAATGGTGCATTTATCAGGGGTGAGATTACCATTCACATCATTGACCCTTTGGAAGCCCAACCTAACCTTCATGATGTGCTCCTTAAGGTAGCAGGAGCATTGGTGAGGCCAAATGGCATTACTTTGAATGCAAACGTCCCCCAGGGTGTGGCAAATGTGGTTTTAAGCACATCCTACTCAACAATTCTGATTTGATAAAAGCTGGAGTGACCATCACAGAAAGTATACTTCTCATGACCACTTACCTTCTCAAGAATGAGGTCTTGAAAGGGTAGAGGATGATGGTCCCTCTCCGTGGCTGCATTGAGTTCCTTATAATCGATGTAGACCCGCCACTTGTTGTTTTTCTTTAGGGTGACTACCACTGGTGAAACCCATTCAGTATTGTGAACCAAAACAATAATCCCAGCTTCTACAACTCTGAGCGCAGAGCATCGGTCTATAGGGGCCCTAATCTTTGATACTTCTGAGCCACTAGCTTAGCATCAGGCTTTAGCTCTATCTTGTGTTCTATGACAGTCATGACGAAGGTTGTGGTAGCTTGTTGCAAAGAGGTCAGGGAAGTCTTTGAACATTTCTAGGAACTCATCTTTCTCACTCGGAGTGAGGTCAGGGGAAAGCATATATTCAAGCTTACCTTTTCCGCGGGTGGTGGGGTCGAAGACACCCCCATCATGTAAACTTTCCTCTGAGAACTCCTCCCCCCCCTTTTGAATCTTCCATTGACTCCGACACCGAGGATGAGCGAGTATCAATGTCTTGCTCCTCTTCTTCTTAAGGTTCAGTGGCACCTGGTTGCACTGAGATCTTCTCCTTTGAAGCACCAAAAGACATGTGTCTTATCTTCCAATAGCTGACTGCATCACTATTTCTCAACCACAATGTCTCGAGTATGGCTGGATAACTCCTGCCTTTCAAGTCCACTACATAGAAATTGATAGTGGTGGGAAGAACCAACATCCATCTATCTTCAGTAAGAAAGTTGAGAGAAACACAATGGAAATTGAAGGCCACAAGATACTCATTTGGATTTTCTTCAACCTGTCCACAGAACATGGGAATGTCAGCCATGCTTGGAAAATGGAAAAGAGAGAGACAAAATGAGGCTTATCTATTGGCAAACAGTGGAAAGAGGTAGCTTGAACTGAAAATCAGTTGAAGATACATCCACAAAGCACACATAGGCAGGGTAGGGTGTGATTGGTATATTGTGAAATACTATACGGGAATAATCTTCAACATAGAATAGCTCATAAATAATTTTAAAAGGACCAACCCTCATGATATTGCATCCATCTTTACAAGCGAGGGTTAGAGACACGGCACTGCATGAGGTTGGTGGATAAGGCCACAACTTTGTGATGGATGTTTGAAGAGTTTTCTAAGCCATGGTGAAAATTTATTATATGCCTATGGAGGAATGTGTTGAGGATGACCTCTCCACCCACATGGACCTCAACCAAGGAGTGTGAGTAGACCTCTAGTAAAGGGGAGTTACAATAGTAAGTAGTAGATAATTTTATAATTGTAGGGACAGTAATAACTGTCCCTAAATGCAAACAAGAATGCCATGACAAATTTCAATAGTTGGAGAGCTTGCACATCACCTTTAGCTTCCTCCAGTTCTTGTACAATTAGAAAATAACCAATAGAGGGTACGGACAGCGGAAGACTTATAGTAATGCCCAGGAGCTCACACAGTCTGCGTGTGGGGTGTGGAATCACAAACTTCTTTACTTAATGTGCATCACATAGATGTGCAGACTCATCAATAGACAATGAACCAGCCAAATAGAGAAACCACCAAAATATATATTTTCATCCAAAACTATGGACACAATATCAGAGAGATAGATCCAGAGTCCCACCAACGGTGTGGTCCTATGATCTAACCACAAGGTCCTTCTCCTATCTACTGGCACTATCTCTAGACTCAAGTCCTAGACTCGAGTCCATATGCTCCACCTTGAGCGTAAGTAGACATTCCGTCTAGTGTGTTCTTCTCCACCTTATTGCCTGTGAATTAGCCTAGGTGGGAAGCCCCTACCAAGCTTTGTCTGCAGCACAGAAATCCCTATTCCACTACTCCAACTAGCTTGTGAATGGCTGCTCTAGAAGTTATGATGATCACAACACCTTGCTGCCCTAGAAGAGAGCCAAGGTCCTAGCCCTTAGGGAACTCAGTCTGTAGCACTCCTTCAACCATACAAGAAGACAATCAGAAATCAGTTGCACAGGCCATCCTAAAAGTTGAAACTTAATTTGAGGAGCATATGCAAAAGAGTGCCAGGGTTTGATAGGATGACTTGGAAGAGATGAACCTTGGAGAGCGTAACAACCCCAAGACAGTTTGATAAGTGCAAGTCTTCCTCCACCTTTCAAAAGACTTATTAACAAAATATAAAGACGTCTTTGATTGGCATTATACTGATATAAAGGAAGTAGACCCTAAGTTCTGTCAACACATGATCAACTTAAAGCAAGATTATTCCTTAGTGATACAAGGAAGATACAGAATGAACCCCAACTATGCAAAACAAGTCAAAGAGAAAATTGATAAGCTATTGAGAGTTGGTTTTATATATCCTCTCACCCATGTTACATGGCTTTCACCTATTGTCATTGTGCCCAAAAAGAAAGGAAAACTCAAAATATGTGGGGACTACAAAAAGCTCAATGTTGCCACCATTACTGACCCTTTTCCTCTACCATTTTGTGATTCCTTTGCTAGATGCTGGTCGCAAGTCATGAACTCTATAGCTTTCTTGCTGGTTTCAATGGCTACAACCAGATAAGAATGGCACCTAAGGATAAAGACAAAGCAGCATTTGTCACTGAATGGGGATTACGCGCTTCTAATGTCATGACCTTTGGTCTTAAGAATGCTCCGTCAACCTTTCAAAAGTACTCTCAGAAGGTATTTGCTGAGTATCTTACATCTTTTATGAAAATCTTCCTTGATTTTTCAGTATTTGGAAAAAGACTGGAACATTTACAACACTTGAGTTTATGTTTTGCAAAGTGTAGAATGGCTCATCTAAGCTTAAACCCAACCAAATGTGCTTTTTGGACATTCGATAATTTTGGAGGAGGGAGATTGTTTATATACCTGAAATCTAATGCTTTAGAATTCACCACATGGCTAGGATTTCAAAATGTGGAGAAATCCTCTAATGCTAGCCAAGCAAAGAAGCAAATTGCATTGAGACAAGAATCTAGCACGAAATCATTCAAGATGTAGGGAAGAATGAGGCCTTTTTTGCAACATTTACTCTATTACTAGAAACTTTTCCACTAAACTAGTATAATCTCTAGAAGAATAGAGTTGCATATACAAGTGGAGCTGAATGGAATGATCATATGCATGTTATTGCAAAAAATGCTTGATGCCTTAGTTGAAAGTATAGCTCTCTTACAACCTCTTGCATTAATAATGAGACCGTTCACATAAGAAAATGCTTGTATGATGGGAGTGTGACTCCCTTAAGTAAATTACTAGATGGCTTAGGGAACATACACCTAGGATTATCATGTATTCAAAACTCATATTAGATGGCTACCTCACCACTCTTCACTTTGGGAGGAAGTCTTGCCAAGAATTATGGTGTATCCAATACTCGTACGACTACCTCACCACTCTTCGCCTCAAAATTGAAGGCAACACTTTGGGAGTAAGGGAGTAAGTCTTCCTCCGCATATATTCACAAGACTTTAGATGAGCCACCTGGACTTTGGATTCATTTTCAAGGGTAGGCATCGCTTCACTTGTTTATATTTTGGTGAATCTCTCTCCCACTACTTTTCTTACCCTATTCCCTTTCATCAATCAAGGGAAAGTTTCCATGTCACTCTAGCATGCACTTTCCCCAAATATGCACATCATAATATTCTCTTCTCATCATGCATACTTATGAGGGACTAGAAAACTTACTAAAGGCAAAAGAATCACGCTTCAAAATTTCAAGGGAAGGAATCTCTTCACTCGTTTGTCCTTTGGAGAATGCCTCTCCCAGTACTTTTCTTACCCTAACCCCTTTCATCAGTCAAGGGCAAGTTTTCAAGTGAATCTAGCATAACCTTTTCCAAATAAGCACATCAAAATATCTTTTTATCATCATGCATACTTATGAGGGGCTAGAAAACTAACGGCAAAAGAATCATGCACCAAAATAAATCAACACTTCAAAGCATTTCTTGCTCCGAAGACAAAAGAAAAATACCCTCATACGATTCAATTGCCAACTCATTCATAGACAATTCATCCTCTACATAAACAAAAGAGCCCAAGAGCTCTCGAAGAATCAAGCTCAAACCATTCAATAGTATCTTCTATGACAAAATCAGTGTTGAAGCAAAGGATAAGTTTTAAACAAGTGAGTACAAGTACTCGTGAGCACTACCTCTAATTGGTTCTATCAAAGGAAAACAATTATCCAAATGAATGAATGATTAATTTGCAAGACTTGTGATGAAAGCCCATAATGAAAACCTGTGTAGGAAAGTTCGAATGATTTGTAAACTGAGAGAGAGAGAGAGAGAGAGAGAGAGAGAGAGAGAGAGGTTCGAATGATTTGCAAACTCTGTGTGTGTGTGTGTGTGTGTGTGTGTGTGAGAGAGAGAGAGAGAGAGAGAGAGAGAGTTCTTAAAAAAGAAAGTGTGTGTGAGTGAGTGTGAGAGAGAGAAAGAACCAAAATAGAAGGAGGCTACGTGGCAAAAAATGGTGTGGGACACTTTTAAGAATGTGTAACGATAGCTCAATGCTCACAAATGACATAAAAAAGGAGACTTTGGAGGGGAATCACCTGTTACCTTCCCTAACCACAAAACACTTACATTGCCACCCTTAATAAAGGCCTCCAAACTAGGCCCCCCTTTCTTAGTGTATCTCTAAATATTACCTTGCTTAGAATGTAGACTCGATAGTTTTCTTTTCATCAATTTGAAAGAAGCAAAGGAACTTCAATGCCCTTGGTTACTTACATTCATCCCTAGTTTATTAGATGTCATTGGTGCATATCTACCACCTTAGTCCTCATGCACCAGTAATAAATAAGACAATTGGAGAATTTCAGCCAGCAAAAGGAGCTTCAAGTCCTCTTGGATGAACCCACCAACCAGTGTGTAATTTCCATTTAAGGGTTCCAAGCGGTGAGTTGGCGCACCGCTCCAAACCAAAGAACCACTACAGAGTAGGTGACAATTTGCCCCCTTAGGGATCGTTTCTGCAGCACGGCAACTGTTTGTGTCCCTTGTAGCTTTCTCTTGTTTGGGGAGAGAACATCCCGTCCATGGGGACCAGCTCTTAGGCAAAGAAACACAACAAGATAAATCATCAACGTACATGGCATCTAGAATGCAAGATACATGTCTCCCGAGACAAACCTCATGACATAAGGACGAACAACAGAATCTTTTCTAGGACATACCCATCATATAAAACCCGTCATAACAACTTTCAAATACAGAACACGGTTGCAAATAGACGTTGAAATTTCCCAAATTATCTCTGTAATAGGTGAACAGAACATAACAGATTGCTAAAATGTTCTTGATACAATTCTTCACAGTTCAAGGCATATGTGAATATACAGCACCAAACAATAACAAGGTCGAGCACGACACAGAAAGTATTTCTAATTTTCATAGGGCTGCCATAAGCTCTGTACACATATCCATAAACGACGAACACACACATTAAAAAAAAAGACTTTAGATGCTAACAGTAAACACAGAAACTTCTTCACACCTAGTGCGACTGCGCTCTTCAAAACCGACAGCTTCTGTCCACCTCGCAGTCGAAGGACCAGGTGAAGGGTGGATTCTTTCTGAATATTATAGTCTGCAAGAGTTCGCCCATCTTCGAGCTGCTTCCCAGCAAATATAAGTCTCTGCTGATCAGGGGGAATACATTCCTTGTCCTGAATCTTCGTTTTGACGTTGTCAATCGTGTCTGAACTCTCCACCTCCAGAGTGATAGTCTTACCAGTGAGAGTCTTCACGAAAATCTGCATGCCACCTCTCAAACGAAGCACAGAGTGGATTCCTTCTCAATGTTGTAATCGGCCAAGGTGCGACCGTCTTCCAACTGCTTGCGTGCAAAAATCAACCGCTGCTAATCTGGAGGAATCCCCTCCTTGTCTTGAATCTTGGTCTTGACATTATCGATCGTGTCAGAACTTTCACCTTCGAGGGTTATGGTCTTCCCCGTCAGCGTCTTCACAAAGATCTGCATACCACCTCGCAGCCGCAGACCGAGATGAAGGGTGGATTCCTTCTGAATATTGTACTCGGCGAGAGTTCGGCCGTCCTCCAGCTGCAAAGATAAGCCGCTGCTGGTCCGGAGGAATTCCTTCCTTGTCCTGAATCTTCGTCTTAACGTTATCGATGGTATCAGAGCTCTCAACTTCCACGGTGATGATCTAACGGGTCAAGGTCTTGACGAAGATCTGCATGCCACCTCTGCGGCGCAAGACGAGGTGGAGGGTGGACTCCTTCTGGATGTTGTAGTCAGCGAGGGTGCGGCCATCTTCGAGCTGTTTACCGGCGAAGATCAAGTGCTGCTGGTCGGGGGGGATACTTTCTTTGTCCTGGATTCTGGATTTGACATTGGCGATGGTATCGGAGCTACCGACTTCGAAGGTTTTGACGAAGATCTGCATGATGATGAAGAGATGCAGGGCTTTCGAATTTTGCCGCGTAGCTTTTTGACCTGCCCCTCCACTCATATAATTGTCTGTAACTTGAGAAGAGGCATCAAGGGGCAATTGCATCAGTTAGGCCACCTGGATGAGTTACGTCTCTGAGCTGCCTAGAAGGAAGGCCTAGCACGATCGGCATATTGTGCCTTTAAATTTGAAGAAGGGTATGATCGTGTTATTCTATACTACTAAGTTGGAAGCTATCAAAACCAAATTTAAGTTGGTTGGAATGGACCGTACTGGCTGATAGAAGTTTTTGACAATGGGATAGTGCAACTCACAGATTTGGAAGGTAATGTGTTCTCCAAGTTGTAAAATGGAAGCAAAGTAAAGCCATACCAAGCATTGAGTTCTTTAGACAAACGGAACTCCGAAAGAGATAACTCGATTGACAATGCCTTAGTGAATTTCTCATAAGGCAACATGCCAGCTAGCTGTTTAATTATGGTAGAACAAATGCATCATGTTCCACCATGTAGCATGATTAAAGTTGAAGGCCTATTAATGCAAAATCATCATGCCAAAGCAAAGGAGTCTCATACAATCATTGATTTGACAGGAACTACAATTGTAGATTCAAATCGACTACATTTGGTTAGGAACTCTACTAATCAACCTTACTTGTGGACTTAGTATACTTTTTCATCTTCAACAACCCTCTCTGAGCTTACTTTTGCTAAAGCTTTCACATTTATGTCATCCTCTCTGATCCTGGTATCTTTCTGATGCCAATTCATTCTCATTACCCAGCCTCTTTGCTAGCCATCTTCCTTCTTGGTTATCAACTACGTTATCCTCGTTTTCATGGAGGAGACAGAGCACCAAGTCTGATAGGAGAGGAGATTAAGCTCTCATGTGTCACCGCATACCCAATTGAAGAATTCTCTAGCAATGTTCTTATAGGCATCCTAGAGACCAACTGTCTTCTAAATTTCACACAGCTGCCATGGAAGGAGGTTTACAATGAGGAGCTAGCAGAGGAGATCCTTAACTCTTATGATGAGGACACCAACCACAACCTCATCATCAATGAAACACATGCCAGGATCACCTCATAGTTGCTAAAGAAGGCCTTTCGAGATTGAAGCAGCACACCACTTCTACAAAGTTGGCGGATGCCAAACGGTGCGATGCTTACTTTGAAGGAGGAAGCTCATAGGGATACCCGATCAATAAGGATGAGGATGAGGGCTTGCAAGTTTTTGTCCAAGTTCATTGGAATAAAGAAAAGTGTAGGCTATGTGTTAAGGCAATATGTGGCTTGAGTCATCACTGCAATGGAGGACTCGATGGCGGTTGACTAGTTCACAATTTTTGAAACGAGTAGTGAAAAGAGGCTACACTCACTCCAACCTTAGCCCCCAACCCCCATCTTTGCATGATATACCATCAGTGGGTGTCAAAACAGTGCCTTAGTGCACTACCTTCTTCACGGGCCATTGAGAACTCAACAGGGTGAGCAGGAACCCGGCAGCCAGGAACAACAACATCAAGATGAACAAGGAATTGGTGAGCAAGAGTAGGAGATGGAGCAAGAAGAGGACCATGAGCAGGAGAAGGGATGGAACCAAGAATAGCAGGATGGGAGAAGGAGTAGGAAGAGCAGCTCACCGAGCATCAAGAGGGAGAAAAGAGGCCGAAGGGGAATGACGATGAGGGCACCTTCGAAGGGAAAGAATAGGATAACCTAGAGGGGAATATCCAGAAGGGCACCTTCGAGGGTAAGGAAATGGAGGAAGGTGAGACAAGAGAATAGGAAGAAACTCCCAGGGAGCAAGAAGCCTGAGCGGGTGAAGCAGAGCCATTACAATAGGCCAAGCAAAAAGGAGGTAGTGAAGGAACATGGTAGAGAGAGGGAGAGATAGAGGGTAGGCTAGGGAGAGAGGAAGTGATACTCAAAAGGAGACATAATGAAATGGAAATGAAATGACTAGAGCAATGAACAAAAATGAGAGTACTCACATGTAGACCAAAGAGCTTGTAGCTTGATACTAGATTGATTTGTCACTAGGCAAGTATAGCTCTTATATAAGAGCACACACACACATATGAACACCTATGCATATAGGATAACTCCCAATATGACACATGCCATCCAAAGGACACACTAGACTAGAACTCACATTAGAACACACATTTTTGACTCACTTTGGCTTCATATTCGAACTTTGGCTTCATTTTTGACTCACTTTTGGCAAGGTGAGAGACTTCTGGAATGAAACCAAGAATAGAACATGACAATGATGGTCTAAGGTGAGGGACTATTGGAATGGAACCAAGAACAGAATATGACAATGATAGTCATTAAATTGTGCACCCTATGTAACTCAAAGGCTAAAGTCTGAGCGTGTTCAGAGGTTGATCCAAGCACTCTCATGGCTTGAGACAACATGCTCAAAGGCTCACGTTATAGCATGGCTACGTGACCAGGTCATAGGTCTAGGAATACACCAACATCTTGGAACTCGGCCAGGCCTGATAAAGAGACCTATCAAAGCCAATACATGGCTCCCACAATACGTCCCCCTCTAAACCTATCAAAGCCAATACACGGCTCCCACAGTACATCCTTTCCTAGCTCCAAGGGCTAATGAGAGACATGGAGCCACACACCAAAACAATATAGGAAAATACATCTTTTTAGGAGGACTAAGGCAGAGAACCTTTAACACACATGATTTATTTGCATTCATTTCGGGGGACAACCGAGGGCAGAGTACCCTTGACTCAAACAAGAAAGTAGTAAAGATATATTTTATTCATTTTGTGCATAGCAAGGGAAGAAAACCCATGTGCCCAAAGTAGCTACTGCACAAGAGTGTGCACATCCTAATGCAAAGAAGTATGTCGGTGAAGAACCAAGCGAGAATGCCCTCGAATGATGTGTCGATGAAGGCCATAGGAGCAACTACCAAGGGAGATCACATCATGACTCTCAATGTGCCAATCAGAATCACCAAATGCAAAGAAGAGGCTCAAAAAAATGAGTAAAAGTGCCCAAGGGAGCTCAAATCACCGTTGGAGGTCACGGGAGTCCGAATCTGAGCAAAAAATACCAAAAAATAGCCTAAAACTTCTCGGAATCACCTTCTGACAAGTTATACGGACTCCTGGCACTGTCGCGCATCCATCTGTAGAGGTTTTTCTTTTCTGAAAAGGTGCGGGACAAGGTCATTTCAGTTTTGTACTTTTTTGCATCCACGAAATGCAACATCTAGGTATGAGCGACATGTTCTTTTGTCGGGCGAAACGTCCTTTTCGACTTTTGAGTATTCTCGACTGTCGGAGTGCGTGTATAGAGGCGTCTGAGGGCGCGTCTAAACGCGCATCTACAGGTGCATCTATATGCGCTTCTGGCTTGTTACAGACACACACAGATGCGTATATAGACGCTCACACAGACGCTCTGTTAAACGGAGTTTTAAACGAATTGTTAGACGCGCTTTTAGATGCGTTGTTAGACGTGCCAAAATTTCAAAAAACATTGAAATCAGACCTCAAAAGTTTAAAAAACAATGCTAGAGTGCTCCAAAATAAGTTTCTAGCAACCAACTGATGAGGAATGTTCACCAATGTTAAGGGAGAACCACGAACTGATGCGGGAGTGAGCTGAACTCACAAATGAGGACCATGGAGTACTTGATGGCGAGGAACCATGGTGAGGCTAAGGGAAGGGAGGCTCTACCTTAAAGGAGAGGGGAGCTTCCATTTATGGGCTTCTCTCATCCTCTAGATAGAGCAAGAAGAAGGGGAAGGTAAGAAGGGAGGCTCTGAAACCACATGAAGGAACATGGTAGAGAGAGGGAGAGAGAGAGGGTAGGCTAGGGAGAGAGGAAGTGATGCTCAAAATGAGACATAATGGAAATGAAATGACTTGAGCAATGAACAAAAATGAGAGTACTCACATGTAGACCAAAGAGCTTGTAGCTTGATACTTGATTGATTTGACACTAGACAAGTATAGCTCTTATATAAGAGCACACACACACACACACATATGAACACCTATGCATATGAGCTGAGGTTGCATGGGAGTCTCCCTGCATACTCATCCATATGGCCATCAAGGTATGTATGGTGTCTGTCCAGATACTAGCCAATGCATGCAAGGAATGAGCCCAAGTTCCCTCCAATGCCTCTGTGCATCTGGCTCTCCAGATATGTCGGGCTGCTATGCTTGCTAGAATCTCGCAAGAGGTATCCACAGAGGCATGTACAGCTGCAAAAGGAAGGTGTGGTATCACATCCAAAGAACAAGACTCAACCTGATGATGTCGAATCGAAATGGCCCGAGAAGAGTCAAGTCTCTGGTGGTTAGGCTCGTTCCAGGTCATTTTTTGTTTCGTACTTGATTTTGGTCATTGTTTTCCAATATGTTATAGTAAGACTTTTATTTTCTATAATCTGGTAGGTGAAGACAGAAGAGCATGAAACACTAGATTGGGTGTTTCACCACATGGAAATACCAAGAATAATCAAAAGATAAGTGCTAGGTGAGAATCTCCATGTTGCAGGAAAAGGTAATTTTCAAGTAGAGTGGCACATGGCGGGGGATCTTAAAACACTTAAGTGCATGTATAACCTCAATAAAGGAGGCAACTCAAAGTCTCCTTGTCTTTACTGCAAAGAATCAGCTCAAGTAATGGATTCCAAATGGTGGAAGAGAGCACCTAATAGAGATAAAGTTGACCCTGACTTCAAGGCCATTCTGGACATTCCACTATGTAATGTTCACATCTGCACATTGCACGGTCTATGTCGAATTATTGAGAAATTGGTATTTTTGTATATTGGATTTGCTTGGAAACTCCGTCCTTAAAAAAATAGAAAGGATGCTCTTCAAGCATTGGAAAAAGTGTTATCCGATATAGGTCTGCCTCAGGTCTGCATGGAGGAGATGTTCAAATCACAAAGGATTTTAAAAAGTCTACCAATGGCAAGGAGGTACCAATCAAGCCCTCTATTGGTGGTGTTAAGGCAAGAAGATCCTTGTCTCGACCCAAACACAGTAAGCAAGTAAGGCAAGGTAGAACAGTTTCAAAGATTAATTATGGATTGTGGAAGCAAGTCCATAATGCCGTGAAAGATCATGAGGCAGATGGGGAAGCACAAAATGTGAAGGCAGAGGTGTGGAGGTCTCTTGATCAACTCTTCATGTTATATGATAAAGTAACATGGACAAAGAGTGATTACAAGAACTTTGAAGAGGTAATTAAACATTTTGGGAAGTCAATGAAAGACGCATGGACAGCCTGTAATATAACTCACTACATGGTAAGGTTATGTCTTCTTCTTTTACTTAAGTGTGATCCTCTTTTTTTTAATTACTTACTATGCATTCTTATGTCTTACAGCATATCATCTACAACCACCTTCCCTATTTTGTCAAAAAGTATGGATGCCTAGCAATTTGGTCTACCCAAGGCATGGAGAAGTCTCACTACATGGCACGTAATGCATTTTTCAGACACACACAACACTATGGAGGGAGTCAAAAGGCAAATAGTCTGAAGGAAGTCTTCCAATGGTTTTACCGAGGCATACTACAAAGGCTACATGCTAAAAGAAAAGTTGCTAGCTCCAAAGTCAAGCTTGCTTTTCTTCTAGCCCAAAAGCAAAGATGAAGACAAACTCTAGACAATTCAATGGCAGCAAAGAGACATAGACAAGTGACTCTTGGTATTATGCCTATATGATTTGAGACTCCATCAACATTACTTCTTTTGTGAAACATGTGATCTAAACATAATACAATTTGTTTACAATTTCAATATATTGTTTGTTTAATATTTAATGACACCACTCTATCTATCCCAAGGACTTTGTACAAATCAAGTCATCTTCAACTTATTGTTCATTTATACAAGATCATACCAGACATCAAAGACTTTGTACAAATGAGTTCAACTTCAATATAATGTTTGTGCTATATTTGATGACTAAATCCTATTTGTCCTAGGGTGTGCCGATCGGAACTCTCTTTTTTATCTTGATTGGACTCTTTTTCTTTCTTATTGGCTTGATGTCGACTGTCTGTTTATCAATGCTTGCCTCTGTTGCTTGTCTGGGAGGGGTATCCTTTTCTTCAGCTGTCTCCACGTGTTCTTCTTCTTGGATTGTGTCACCTAATGCAATCATGGGTGGCTCTCGAAACCTTATGAGCTTGTGTTTTCCATAGACCTCCAGACATTTGGGCTCCTTAACACCACATGCTAATGCATAAGAAGTGTAAGACAAAAAGTAAGAGGCCCTAGAGGCCTGCTTATTCACATAATCCCCAAATATATCTATGGCAGACAACCTCTCTATCAAAATGATCTTTTCCTTTTGCCATGAAAGATCATGTCCACCTAAAACCGTGGACAAACATTTTAAGAAGTAAACAATGGCTTCTCCATTGTTGCTCAACTGCCTATGGTAAATCAAGCTCTTAGCACTGCCTAGATCATGAATCTATGAGCTAGGCTTGATAGTTTTGCCAAACCCAGCCCGCCTGCTTCCACTTATTCTCTGGAGGAATGTGTCATCCTCAATTTGTAGCTGCCACATATCAAAAGATTGGAGTGAGACAATACACAACCTACAAAACATTTAAGCAGAAGACAAAGTATTTGATTTGAAGTAACAAGATCAAACCTTCTCATTTTCATCAACAACAAGCAGTTCATCTTTCCAAAGATTTATTCCTCTCCCCTCCAGTCCAGCTTCTTTAAGCTTTTCCGTGTATAGTGCTGAGAGATTCATAGCTTCCTGTGTGAGCTGGGAGGTAGCTTCACCTAGCTCTTGGAACTTTTCAGCCTCTTTGAAACAAATAGTAAGGGCCTTTGCAAGATCAAAAGTTGGTTCCAAAGCCAGTAGTGAATGGTCATCCTCTATGCCAACCTCCTTGTCAAGCCTTGAAGCTTGGGCAATAAGGGAAATGTCATAGTCCTCCCTCAAATTGAACATACATTCTATATCATGGACTAAAACATAATCTTTTACACCAATCAAGACACCTGGAAGCATGGGCACTGCATAGTTGCTGCTCTGAACATCAAAATCTTCAACTGGCTGTGCTGCCCTAAGAGTTTTTGTCCTCAGTTGAACAAGGTCAAGAGCAGCCACTTGCAGCCCCTCATCTTGGAGGTTGATATCTTCTTCTTACTCTGCCATTTCTATTACCAAAGGAACATCCTCTTTTTCCTCTGCTTCAAATGTGTCTTCTTCTTCAGCCTCCTGCCCTTCTTCATCCAGAGAGTCCTGACTGAAGACAATGTACATAAGGAATGCCATGGTTTCCTCAAGCACTCTACACTTTCTGGTGTGCAAGTTATAGTTGAATTTATATTGATCAGGCAGGCTGTCAAATCTTCTATTCACATGGTACCTCAGCCTGTCAATGGAGACAATATGATATATATGCACAAAAACCTTTTCACCTTCCAGAATTCTTCCTGCCTCTGTCAGTTGTTTGAAGGTATCCCAATGGTCTGAAAGAAAATCTTTGTGATGCTCCAGTACAAAGCTCATAGTGAACTCCATGTTGAAAATATTGTGGTATATGTGGAAGTTCCTCTGAGCCTTGCATTTGTGAAGAAACTCAAATAGGAGCAAATCTGGAGATTTATCCTCTTCTGGTTCCTTTTGTTTTGAGATGGAAGACTTAGCATTTTGCTCCAGTCTCTTCCTTTTTCCTGTTCCAAAATTTATATACATTGAATTCTATATGCTGACATATGCAATCAGGGAATGCATAGGATATCACCAAATAATTCCCTTCATGAGCTCTCATGACTCACCTGGTGATTGTTGTGGTCTAATTATAGCAGAAGAATCGTCCAAATTTCTCTTGAAAGGAGGGGCCTGAGAGTCAACTGTTCCAAAGCAAAAACATTTCTCATCATCAAGGAAGAATTCCACAGGGCCAAAGATAGCAAAACAATGAGGAAGAAGTGAGAACCAAAAGAGACATAGGAATTTGCAGGAAACCGGGATGTAGGATCATTTGGAAAATGTCAAGCACTCTCCTCGCATTTTGTTGCAAATTTTCGAGTTCTGTTGATATCCATGTCAAATCAAATGCTAGGATCATCTCACAGATTCCTGGACAATATGAGTTGATATGCAAGAGAAAGGCTAGAGTTGAGTGAAGCTTTTCATGAGGAATGTGTCGAGAATAGGAATTTGCAGCAAAATGCGATATGGGCTATCTAGGGATGGATAAAGCACTCTCCTCGCATTTTGTTGCAAACTTCTAGGTTCTATTCATATTTATCTCCAATCAAATTCTAGGGTGATCTACCAGATTCTTGGACAGTATAAATTGAATATGTAACAAGAAGGGTGGAGCTAAGTGAAGATATTTGGACATCAAGAATTCTATGGATGGAAGAAATATATGTCAAAAGACATTGAAAAGAATCTAGAATTCTGACCTTTCTTTTCCTTTTCCATGCTGTTGGAGTTGCATTGGTGAATCTCCTGCTCTTTCCCAAACTTGAACTACAGCCTTGGTAACCTAGAGATCTGGCAGTGGTAGTAGTTTTCAGGCAGTCTTCAGGCAGGTTGTAGCCTGGATGGAGTGTGCTGGGTAGGAAGGGATCAAAGAGGAAAGGAAAAGGATGATGGGAGGGTGTTGGCAGGAATGAAAGATTGGGAGGCAGGGGAGGGAAGAGTGGTTGTGGAACTGATTATGAAATCATGAATGGCACAAGTTCCAAGGCAAAAAGTGTCCCTTTCACATGTGCCAAGTTTCAAATTCCAAGAGATCTGGGTCCCACCCACACGTGTGAAAAAACGACTCCATTCCACACGTGTGGGATTTAGCATCTGCCTTGTTTGTATTTTACACTAATCTTTTCCCTCCTGTTTAATCTCTCCTGTGTCGGCCCTCCCGTCTCAGCTCTCTTGCCTCCCTACCTCCGAACTCTACACCATCAGCACCCTGACCAGCAGCACAGGTTCATCCCCAGCACAGGGTACTCATCAGCAGCACAGCACACCCACATATAGCTTCCAGGTCTGTAGGACTCTTTATATCCTGATCTTCTTGTTTAATAGTATAACACACATGGCTGTAGGATGTGATGTACCTTGGATATTAGGATAAAGATTATAGGCATTCCTAAGGTTTTTCCAGTGCAACCACAAGCAGGAAGACTTTTGAATTGGGTTGATTGAGTGAGAGATTGATCATCTCTATAGATTTAGCAATGTTTGCAGATCTTAATGCGTGACAATTGCATTTAAGGATAAAACTTTCTTTAGTCTGTGCACTTTTCTTGCCTTTCATAGACTCAATCCTGCATGAACTTGCAAACACATTGAAATGATTGAAGGCATGTTCCAGCATGCTGCCTCATGAAAGGACCACCATCTATGCTGAGTTCTTGCCATAGATTAGAACCTTGTTAGGAATTTTCAATGTAGGGGAATATTCTCCTAGAAAAGAATAGTATATGTTAGACTAGGTATGGAAACAAGGTGAATGGTAATAAATCATTCATAATTCCTACTCGACATCTAAAACAATAAAAATAGTGAAAAAGAAGAGGAAGTGAATGTGCAACATGGAAAAGAGGGCAGAGATTGCAAGAGCTAATGAATTGAATCTATAAGAGAGAGTGAGAGGGAGGGAGGGAGAGAGATTGTTTGAGGGTGGTTCCTACCACTTTTGAAAGTATTACCAAAGGCCTAAGGCCACTGGTGACTGTTGAGAGGAAGAGAAAGAGGAGAGAGATGGACACAAGAGTTGTATTTAGAGGAGGAGAAAGAGGAGAGAGACTGACACAAGAGTTGCTCCTAAGAAAGTGATTCTATTCATAGATCAGAGGCATATATATAGTTGAGGGCTAGGCTGAGTTAAGGCAAGCTATATATAGCTCTAACACCGCCACTCAAACTAGGCTCTCTAACTACGGATGGAAAAAGGGAAAAACCCAAGCCACTATATATATCTATGTGAAAATGTATATACAAAGGATGGCCATATGCCAATTTGAATGATACAGTGCAAATTGCATGTGGATAGTACAAGGGCATAAGACAAGCACTTGTCCATAGTACAGTGCAACTTAGTATAGGCATTTGTTTGGTGCATGATACAGTGCAAAGTATGTGTGAAAAATAGAAAAATCTTCCTGGAAATCTCAACTTGTTTGACATAGTGATGATGCATAATCAAGGCTTGAGATCTTCAAGTTCAATGTTTGAGCTCTTCATCTGAATAGTAGAGCTTGTTGTCTCTAAGTTCATTCTGGTAAAACCTCCTCAAACCTTTATAATCATGCCTTCATGTTTTGCACAATTCATCCACATAAAATGACCAATTTCATGAAGTGTATAAAAACACAACAAATATTCAAGTGTCCGTTTCTATTGTACCAAGGATGAATGTATGAGAAAATTGCTTCAGTCAGTCCAAAGATGAGTATGGAGGGGTGATTTGAGATGTCCACAAAGCTAGGGTTGAAATGTCTCTTGGGTAGTGTAAGAAAGCCGTAGCAACACAATAGGAAGGCCCATAAAGTTTCTACAAGTTGAGAACCAATAATTCAAAAACACAACGAGCATTCCGCCATCCAGAAGTATTGAACAATTGAGCATCCCAAAAGCACCAAACAATTGGGCAGTCGAAAGTAGCGAACAACCGGAAATACAAACAATTGGGCATCCCAGAAGTACCAAAAAATTGGGTAGCCGGAAGTACCGAACAACTAAAGATACAACGAGCATAAGCCAGGCACATATGACAAGAGGCAAGCTTGTGTGGATTAGACATAGGTTACATAATCATAGTGGGAATGAAATAATGACCTCTTCGCATCCGAAAGTACCGAACAACTGGGAAGACGAGCATCTGAGATTACAAAGAACTGCATCCAAAACTAACCAAGAAAATGGACATCCGAGAACAGTGATCATGTCCAAACAAGTACTCAATAGTAATGAATATGTGCCATGTCCAAACGAGTACTTAATAAATAATCCATATGTGCCATGTCAAAACAAGTACTCAAGAAGTAATCCATATGTGTTCATTCGAAAGACGTTGAACCTTGCCACGTGCAAATGGGTACACAATATGACCATGTCCAAATGAGTATTCAATAAGTAATCCATATGTGTCCATTGTGAAAGCTAGATAAATATGTGTCACATCCAAATGAGGACTTAGTAATAATCCATGTACCACGTCCAGATGAGTAAATATGTGTCACATCCAAACGGGGAGTCAGTATAATAATCCATGTACCACATTCAGACGAGTACTCAAGTAGTTAGCCATATGCCACGTCCAAATGAGTACTCAAGCAATCAACCATATGTGTTCATAAATATTGTCACCTAAAAGATGTTGAACTTTGTCACATTAAAACGAGTATGCAATAAGTAATCCATAGATGCCACGGAAAAATGAGTACTCAATAAGTCAGCCATAGATGTTCATTGTGAAAGACATATAAGTATACCTCACCACATAAAGGGCAAAATAAAAGTATGCCTTGCTTGAACCAATAAGTAAATACATACCATAAGTTATCAATAAGTTAATCAACAAAGAAGGAACAAATCATTGGTCTAGCAAGACCTTGCATGCACTCGTAAATATAGATGAGTATGAAAAACGAAGTAGATGTACTAATCCTATAGGTATCGAATGTGCATTTAGTCCGTTGGATTGTATCTAGGCATCTGTGCAAACCTGCATGTACTCGGAGAAACAAGTGAGTGTGATGAAAGAGAACATATGAGCTCACCTTGGAAGTAAACGAGTGCCTTGAAAACAACAACAAAACATGTGAGAAGTACCTTTGCATATGTGAAGTAGCGTACCCAAGAAGTAATGATAGCAAAGCTAAATAGAAAAGAAGCATTGAAAGAAAACATGTTAGAATATTAACAACGTAAAACATTCGACAAGTCCTTTTCTTTCATAGGATGGACCAACTTATGAAAGTGAAGCTTGAATATGAGCAAGTCAAGCAATATGTTAGCATATAAGAGAGAAAGAAACATTAGATTGACATTTTCTTTTGCATATCAAGTACACCTACATGATATTTAGCATACTCCAGATCAAATACAATGGATGGCCTATAGGCATTCTTGATTAACAAAGATGAAAGAGAACCTACTTTCAAAATCATAACATAATCGAAAGTAACTCTCACCTTCAAAATAACATAGAACATTTACGAAATCAAAAGTAAATGATAAAATAATCGAAGAAAACAGTGTGTCATAAAAACAACCCTCACCGTGGCTGCCTTGTTGTCTTCTCCACCTCGGCTGCTCTCTATCCCATTTTTCTAACCTTGAAGCTCTCTCGCGATTCCTGCATCACCTTTTTGGTTTTTGCATTCTCCCTTTTTAGCTCCTCCATATTCTATTCTTTTTCAATGTTCAATGATTCATGCATGTTGCAGAGCCATTTGTAAAGACCCTCCTTTTTGGATCTCTGATCTTCAAGGTCCTTTTGCATCTATTCTAGCTCCTTGTCCACCATATCCCCATCATTTCTCACTTCTTCGAGCCTATCTCAAAGCTCCTTCATGCGCTTCTTTGCTTCTTCTCTTCTTTGCCTTTCCATGTCAACCAATTTCGTGGAGCTTGCTCTTGCGCCTGAAAGGCCCTCGCTTGCGCCTCCTATACCTTGGCTTTTGCACCTATCTTGAGACTTTTCTCAAGGTGCATTGCCTTTGCTGCATCGGTGGCTTTCTCTTGTAGAAAAGTCACCTTCTAAGACATTTCCTTCTCGTATTGCTTAAAAATCCCTTCATCTCCTTCATCTTCATCTCCTCCACTTTTTGCTCACTCTGTGCAATAGCAGCATCAGAATCCCTCAGCAACTTCTACTCTAGTTTAGAAATCTCATATAAGGGCGATTGACTACTTTTCATAACTATTAAAAGCCACGGCAAGCTTGTGCAAACATCTATCATGATCTTCTTGTAGGGTATTGTAGCTTGCTCTTTAGACTTCCAACACTGTTTCAAAAAAACAACCCTCACCATGGCTGCTGCAAATTTCTCCACCGTGGTGGCTGGAGCTTGCTCCACCATGGTGG
The DNA here is from genome assembly GCF_047967505.1 of Dipteris shenzhenensis. NCBI lineage: Eukaryota > Viridiplantae > Streptophyta > Polypodiopsida > Gleicheniales > Dipteridaceae > Dipteris > Dipteris shenzhenensis. Next base: position 20,027,213 of record NC_141620.1, read on the forward strand.
TTGCTCTCTGCATCCTTCCTAGTCTAGGGAGTTGCCTCGTTGTCTTCCCCACCATGGCTTCTCTCTGCCCCATCCTTCTTGGCCTCAAAGCTCTCTTGCAGTTCTTGCATCACCTTTCTCGTTTCTGCATTCTCCCTTTGCAGCTCCTCAATCATCTGGTTTTTTTCAATGTAAAGACCCTCCTTTTCGGCTCTCTGATCTTCAAGGTCCTTTCGCATCTCTTCTAGCTCCTTGTCCCTATGTCCCCATAATTTCTCACTTCTTCAAGCGTATCTCAAAGCTCCTTCATGCACTTCTCTTCTTCTTCTCTTCTATGCCTTTCCATGTCAACCACTTTTGTGGCGGCCTCAACTTGCACTTGTGCCTACATGGCCCTCGCTTGTGCCTCCTCTACCTTGGCTTCTACACGTTCCCTGAGGCTTTTCTCAAGTTGTGCTACATTGGTGGCTTTCTCTTGTAGAAAAGTCACTTTCTAAGACATCTGCTTCTCGTATTGCTCCAAAATCCCTTTGAGGGTGCATGCCATCAGGTGCATTGCAACTCTAGTGGACTGAGATGACAATTGGGATTTTCCATCCATGCAATTCTTTGGGTTGGTTAACACGCTCTTGGAGATTGCCCTTGAGAAAGATACATCACATCCTTTCACTTGCTCTACTGCTGCTTGAACTTGCCAGAACTTGTAGGTTTCTCTCGTATCAGGAAAGAAGTGAATTGACTTCTTCAATACATCTTGAGGGTCTGATGGCAAGCTTGAAATCTTGACTCCACCATCTTTACTAATCTGAGCATTGGGGCATACATCTAGAATATCCTCTCTTTCACTCTTTCTCAAAAAAGTGTGCTTGCATATTGCCTCCACAAATTCCTAAATCCTTTTTAATCACTCTTTTATTGATGGTAATCTTGTGACCTTGACAGACTAGTTGCCCCTCCTTCACATTCATGTCCTGCACCATCTTGATGAAGATTTGGAGAGCATCCAAATTGGGATTTTGAATAGTGAGAGAGGAATTCCCATATGTTACAATTTTAGGATGAGGGGCTCTGGCACTATGCTGTAAAGGGGTAGGAAAGATTGTGTGACGAGCTCTCGGACTATGCAAGGTCCATTACGAGAGGGGATAGAAGTTGCAGGAAGAGTGCAAGGAAGAAAAAATTGGTCAAGAGGGATAGAAGATGAAACAGTGAAGGAAATGGAATAGTGGAGGCCTGAGATTACAAGGGAGAACGAAACATTAAGGGTTAAGGGAATGGAATAGTTGACCTCACTATCCAGGTGAGAGCCATCACGGTGGTTGGCCCGAATTTTGAATAATTCAAGGTGGTAGTACTGACTTGCATGGTAATGAATGATTAGAAGTGGTGGCATCTCCCGGGGGATTCACTCTTCATTAAAGGGGGACATCACCTGCGTGCATGAACTTCAAGAAAACCCCCTTTTTAAGATCCACGTAGGATGATAAAACACCCTATTTAAGCTTATAAGATACCACCAAAATTCTATTATGTCCCCCCCTTTCCTTAAATCTGCATTCTTTCTGAAGAATTTAGATTACACAATAAGAAAATTTAGATTACTTTCCTTGTCACTATTTAAAACCATACACAAAACCAAACTTGTTCGGACTAGTTACCCAAGGTAGCCTATACTATGTCCCCCCCTCTTAAATATGGCATGGGCCCCCTAACTTAAATTCAATATTGGGAAAAAATAAAAAGGGCCCCCACCCCTAATGTATAAGCTTATTCCTCATTTCAAAAAAACCCCCTATTGTACACTCACGTGATATCATAAGTTCCCCCATGCGAATCCCCCGGGTGGCATCTAAGATTCCCAGCCATGTCTGTGATGGCATCTAAGATCCACTAGGTTGCCAGCAAAAATGTATGCTATGTCACTAGAAGGCATAGGCCATTTTCCGACGGAAATACCGACGCTTTTTACATTAATTTTTTTTTTTTTTCACGGGCGCAAAGGTCACTATAAAAGTCGTTAAAATCGTCAGAAAAGGAGCGTCGCTATAAACCGTCACTATATAGCGACGTTGTTAATCGTCGCTATATAGCGACGATGCAAACGTCGCTATATAGCGACTCTGTTAATCGTCGCTATATAGCGACACAGGTAAACGTCGCTATATAGCGACGATTAACAGAAGTAAAAAAAAAGGGTTAGTGGGGCTAAACAGGGCTTCCTTTTGGCCCTGTTTAGCCCCACTAATCCTTTTTTTTTTTTTGTAATTACAAAAGAAAGTTTTTTATAACAAAATTTCCCTTGCTTGTAGGGTGATACAAAATTGTTCTTGTGAACGATGAGGAAGAAATGCATATACATATACAACTGTGTTTGTAACAAAATTACCCTGTGAAAGGGCGATACAAAATTGCTCTAACGAGCGGATATACAAAATGCTACTACCACTACTAATCCAAATCCGAATCCGAATCGTCTTGTTGGCATGTTCCTTGGTCCTCGGCACCTGCATCTTCTTCCTCGTCCCCGACACCTGCGTCTTCTCCCTTGTCCTCGGCACCTGCATCCGATCCTTGCCCCTGTTGATCGCTCGTCTCTGATGATGGGACGCTTGAGCTTTGACCCTAAGAGTGAACCATATAAATCAAAAATTAGATTGGAACTTAAATTAAAAAGTGAGATTACAAGTAGGAGTAAACTTATACCATGTGAGCAGCCACCTCAGCCCAATCGACTGTCGCTCCCATTGCCTCTTGCTCAATGAACCACGGCTTTGTTCCTATCCGAAATGCGCACCGCGTCTCTGGATCCGTAGGAAGATGACCCATCGCAGCTTGGTGTGGATCCAATTTACGAGAGTTAGAGTTAGCTAAAGTGCATGTAATATGTAAGTAAAACAAATAGAACAATACATTAAATGGGAAGAAGTAGACTTACCACGGTTGCGCCTCGAACGCATACCGTCCGCCTGCACCAAAGTGCGAAGTACCTACGACATCCAGCCATCTCTTCGCAGCCCTCCTTTGACCCTCGAACATTTCGGGATGGTCCCTATGTTGCTTCTTGAAGTACTTCCAATCAGCTTTGTCTGCCCAGCTGGGTTTAGCCAACCCCTTTGTAATGGAAGTACGCATGGTTGATCTGCGATGCTTTAGGACCAAACCCATGCGCTCGAGCATATAATTGTTATTAAACTCCACATTTGGTGGATTAGGATATCTTTGTTTTAACTCATCGATCACCGCCTGCTTCTTTTGGGCATCTTGATACCGCCAATCGATATTTATGCCGCTCTTGAAGTGATGACTCATCAACCGCCTCATGGCGGCCATCACTGCTTTGCCCTTTTTGTCTTCTATTATCTCTCCGGCAGATGTGATTTGATAGGAGAGATCCCCTGATGAGTAAGGAGGACTGACGGTAGCAGAGTCTGAAGGAGTGGAAGCTGCGCGACCGCTTCCGGATCGAGGAGTAGCTGTGGGAGTAGGAGAGGGAAAGGGACCTGACTGATACTTTGTCTCCGGACCAAGTGGAGACCTAAAGGAGCATGAGTGTGCTGACTCGTCTACATCTCCTGAGTCAGCACAACATGAGCCGCCCATCCTACTCTTCCTTCCCTTGCGGGAGGCATGCGCAGGTGATGATCCCGTGGTCGAAGGGGCGCGAGGGGATGGCTGGGCAGTACGTCCACCCATCGGTGTAGGGGAAGGAATTACGGAGGTCCTCTGAGAGAGCAGAGAGAAGAATCTCGCTGCCTCCTCATCGCTCATCTGCGCTACAAACTCGTCGGGAGTCCCGACAAAGCCATGCGTGGCTAGCAAAGGAGTCCCCTGAGGGGTAGTCACAGTGCTACGTGGAAGAGGGGTCGGAACAGGGGTAGTCACAGTGCTAGGACCGAGAGGAGTCGGACCAGGGGTAGTCCTCGGGGTAGTCGCTTGAGAGGAATCAAAGTCCTCTGGAGCATATAGATCGTGAGCTCTCCTCCTGCGAGGCTGTCCGTACTTGTCCGATGAGCGACGTGATCCCATGTCTAAGATAGACACAAACACGAAAACAGAAAACAAAAAACAAACATGAGCATTCTCATAGGCATAGGCATAGGCAAGAAGAAAGAAGAGGGAAAGAAGAGAGGGAAAGAAGAGGGAAAGATAAGAGGGAAAGAAGATGTAAAGGAAAGAAAAGAATGAGAATGAGGAAATAGAGAATGAGAGAAGGGGGAAATAGAGAAGGGGAAAGAGATGAGGGAAAATAGTGAAGGAGAGAAGGGGGAAATGAGAGAAGGGGGAAATAGAGTGGGAAATAGAGAATGAGCTTATGCAGAAATAGAGAATGAGCTTATGCTTCTCTCATTCTCTATTTCCGCATAAGCTCACGCATAAGCATGAGCTTATGCGGAAACTTAAGCATAAGCTCATGCACATGCATGAGCATAAGCATGAGCTTATGCTTAAGCATAGGCATCGGAAATAGAGAAGGAGCTTATGCATAAAATAGAGAATGAGTTTCCGCATGCTTATGCTCATGCGGAAAAAGAGAAGGAGCTTATGCCGAAAAAGAGAAGGAGAGAAGCTTATGCTTCTCTCCTTCTCTTTTTCTGCATAAGCTCCTTCTCTTTTTCCGCATGAGCTTATGCTTATGCTCATGGGTGAGCATGAGCTTATGCTCATGTTTCCGCATATGCTCACGCAAAAGAGAAAGAGAAAGAGCTTATGCGAAAAAAGAGAAAGAGCTTATGCGGAAACTCATTCTCTATTTCCGCATAAGCTCCTTCTCTTTTTCCGCATGAGCTTATGCTTATGCTCATGGGTGAGCATGAGCTTATGCTCATGTTTCCGCATATGCTCACGCAAAAGAGAAAGAGAAGGAGCTTATGCGGAAAAAGAGAAGGAGCTTATGCAGAAACTCATTCTCTATTTCCGCATAAGCTCCTTCTCTTTTTCCGCATGAGCTTATGCTTATGCTCATGGGTGAGCATGAGCTTATGCTCATGTTTCCGCATATGCGGAAATAGAGAATGAGAGAAGCATAATCTTCTCTCATTCTCTATTTTCGCATATGCTCACGCATATGCCGAAACTTACGCATAAGCTCATGCTTATGCTCATGCGGAAATAGAGAAGGAGCTTATGCGGAAAGAGAGAAGGAGTCATGCGAAAAAAGAGAAGAAGCTTATGCTCATGCGGAAATAGAGAAGGAGCTTATGTGGAAAGAGAGAAGGAGCTTATGCGGAAAAAGAGAATTAGAGAAGCATAAGCTTCTCTCATTCTCTATTTCCGCATAAGCTTATGCGGAAACTTACGCATAAGCTCATGCTCATGCGGAAATAGAGAATGAGCTTATGCTCATGCGGAAATAGAGAAGGAGCTTATGCGGAAAAAGAGGAGGAGCTTATGCGGAAACTTGCGCATAAGCTCATGCTCATGCATGAGCATAAGCATGAGCTTATGCTAATGCTTATGCTTAAGCATAAGCAAAAAGAGAAGGAGCTTATGCGGAAAAAGAGAATGAGAGAAGCATAAGCTTCTCTCATTCTCTATTTCCGCATAAGCTTATGCGGAAACTTATGCATAAGCTCATGCTCATGCATGAGCATAAGCATGAGCTTATGCTTATGCTTATGCTTAAGCATAAGCATAAGCATAAGCTCATGCTTATGCTCATGCGGAAATAGAGAAGGAGCTTATGCGGAAAGAGAGAAGGAGCTTATGCGGAAAAAGAGAATGAGAGAAGCATAAGCTTCTCTCATTCTCTATTTTCGCATAAGCTTATGCGGAAACTTACGCATAAGCTCATGCTCATGCATGAGCATAAGCATGAGCTTATGCTTATGCTTATGCTTATGCATAAGCATAAGCATAAGCTCATGCGGAAAAAGAGAACATGCTTATGCTCATGCGGAAATGGAGAAGGAGCTTATGCGGGAAAAGAGAAGGAGCTTATGCGGAAAAAGAGAATGAGAGAAGCATAAGCTTCTCTCATTCTCTATTTCTGCATAAGCTTATGCAGAAACTTACGCATAAGCTCATGCTTATGCTCATGCGGAAATAGAGAATGAGAGAAGCATAAGCTTCTCTCCTTCTCTATTTCTGCATAAGCTTATGCGGAAACTTATGCATAAGCTCATGCTCATGCATGAGCATAAGCTCATGCTTATGCTCATGCGGAAAAAGAGAAGGAGCTTATGCTCATGCGGAAATAGAGAAGGAGCTTATGCGGGAAAAGAGAAGGAGCTTATGCGGAAACTTACGCATAAGCTCTTGCTCATGCATGAGCATAAGCATGAGTTTATGCTCATGCTTATGCTTAAGCATAAGCATAAGCATAAGCTCATGCTTATGCTCATGCGGAAATAGAGAAGGAGCTTATGCTCATGCAGAAAAAGAGCTTATGCGAATGAGAGAAGGGGGAATGAGAGAAGCATAAGAATAAGAGAATAAGAGGGAAAGGAAATAGAAAATAAGAGGGAAAGGAAAGAGAGAAGGGAAAAGAGAGAGGGGGAAAGAGAGAAGGGGGAAAGAGAGAATAAGAGAAGAGGGAAAAAAGAGAAGGGGGAAAAATGAGAAAAAGAGAAGGGGGAAGAGAGGGTTCCTACGCCCATCACTGTAGCTAGCGCTTAAGGCGCTAGCTGCAGGCCAATGCAAATAACAAAAATTTTAAATGAAAAGAAGAGGAAGCACTTACCTGTAAAAGTATGTCCCGCTCGGTGTAGTGGACTGGCCCCACAAAAGAGAGAGTATGTCCCGCTCGGTGTAGTGGACTGGCCCTACAAAAGAGAGAAAACAACCCATTTTTTCAAATAAGATGTTAGTGATACCAATGATATTTTCGTCAGGGGTATCTTGATGTGGACCATGCATGACTACCCAGGATATGGAGAGTGCGCAGGTATGTGGTTATGTCTTTACATGTACAATGAGGGATTATGCTTTTTTTACTCTCTTTTGCACGCATGTCTTGTACTAACATATTCATGCACGCATGCAGGACTTGTTACAAGTGGGTACCATGCTTGTCCTGTTTGTGGACCCGCTCTGAAATTGCTTGCACGCTACTCCAAACACATGAGGAAAAATGTTTATGAAGGTCATGCTTGATACCTTCCGCCCGACCATCTCGCACGTGGAGGTCAGCTTGATCCACCACCATCATATTTGAAAGCAAGTGATTGGATTCAAGCTTGGAGGGAGAATGGAGAGGAACCTCCTCCTGGTATGAAGAGGCTATCGATCTTTCACGAGCTTCCTTATTGGGGTCAGTTACAAATCAATCATCTCTTGGATCCCATGCATATCTTTAAGAATGTGGGGGCTACCATTTGGGCACACTTGGTTGGTTCCAAGGACTCGAGAGGAGTGCGAGAAGACTTGCGTGCTATGAATAGGATGTCTCGTTTATGGCCCCAAGTGCATGCAGGAAAAGTTGTCCTCTCGAAAGCAATGTGGATCCTCTCTACGAGGGAGGAGGCAGCGATCAAGGCAGACATTACCTCTTTCAAACACCGACAGGGTACATGCGTTGCTTGAAAGGAGCATTTTCAAAGGACAATAAGCTTAGTGGCCTCAAGTCCCATGATTGGCACAAGGTCTTACAGGTATTCTAAGTAGAATTAGTGTACCGATAATAGTGATGCATTAGCGTAATTATTATTATGTTATATTGTTGACATGATTTCATTGTTGCTTTGATAGTTCATCCTTCCAATCACAATAAAAGGGTGCTTACAAGAAGATGTTAGAAATGCTATATTCAAGATTTGTGGTATTGTGAGGTATGCTTACTATCAATTCGCATTATGTATTTTCTTCATGGACATGTGAAATAGGTGGATATCTCAAATATCTTACATATGCATGGACATGTGAAATAGGTGGATATCTCAAAAAGAGATCTCTATATCGAGCATCGAGAAGGCTAGGGTGGAATCCATCGAAGCCGTATGCTTGCTTGAGAAGCACTTTCCCTCAAGCATTATGACAACTCAAGTCCACTTGCTTGTGCACATAGTTGATGAGGTGGCTATAGCAGGTACTGTTCATAATCGATGGATTTTTTTTCTCGAGCAGTTTATGAAAACTTTAAAGGGGTTTGTAAGACAAAGAGAAAGACCAGAAGCAAGCATGGTAGAGGGATGGCTTGTGCAAGAGTCATTAGTATATATCACAGAGTTTCTTGCATCCACGGATCCTGATATGCCGCAAGCTTAGCACAACAAGGATGATGATCGCATCATTGGCGAGGTCCCCCAAGGAAAAGGGATTGAAAGAAAGATGAGCGAAGAGCAAATGGAGAAATTCAATAAGTTTTGTATCCTCAATAGCCCTGAGATGCAGAAGTGGATTGAGAGATATGAAGTGGCCAAAGCAGAAAGAATAAATGCAAGGACGAGATTCAGAGTGATGTACAAGTGATCACAACCATATCCACGAGATCTGGCTCTTCTCCCTACTCACATGTCACTTGATTGGCTACAACTAGCTATACGTAAAGCCGAACGTGATGGAGAGACAATAAACGAGCACGAGCGGGAGTTATCATCTGGATGTATGGTGCATGTAAGTTTCTTATCTCTTGACGTAATTAAGTAATTATTTGTGGCAATATATGCTATAAAATAGGTGCATCTTCATTGTTTTAATGATGCTCTTTTACAGTACAAAAAGTACAGTGCATTATGGTCATATGGACGACATTTTCACGTGGAACGCATCGATTCAAAGAGAGTCACGTATGATTGTGGAGTCATGGCTAACTTCACACAAGATAGCCGAGCAAGTGCTTCGGATACCAATCTTCTCTCCTCACAGTTGGATTATTGTGGAACCATACGCGACATCTATGAAATTGATTTCAGACGATTTACTATTTTCATTCTTGATGTAAAATGGTTTAGAACTACTTACAACGGTCCCCATGCGACAGTGAGAAAAGATAGTAGCGGTCTCTTTGCAATAGACTCCACCAAACATTGGACCGATAAAAGTGATACTTTTGTTCTTCCCGAGCACTGTGAGCAGGTGCATACTAATGATTTAATTAGTCGAAGCTTTCATTTTTTAAGTCCATTGATATATATATAATTGACGACATTTGGCACGTGATTTTTCATCTTCAATATAGGTGGTTTTTCATCCGGATCGTTCTGATCCAAGATGGTGGTACGTGATCCAAGTTGCACCACGAAGTAAGCAGATTTTTGAAGATCCAGATGTGGATATGGAGATGCCACTACCAATGCCGGATCCAATTGATGAATCTAGCGAAGAAGATGTAGATCACCATATGAGGCAAGAGGAAGATGCGCATAATGACATTGCACGGGAGGAGGATGGAGATCACGATATTGACGAGGAAGACAACAATCATCAAGATCAATCACCACACTTAAGCTTAATTGAAGAAGATGATCAAATACTTTTAGGTGAACGTACGATACTAGAGTACGATGATGATATAGGAGATCAACTCGGTATAGAGTTGGAGATAGACTTGCTTGGCACCTTAGACTTGGCTCAAGATGAAACAGTTGATGTAAATGCTCTTATTTGATTTTTCTCATCTCAAACTTGGACATGAATATATGAGCTTCAAAGGCTTGATGTACATGCTCTCATTTTTTAATTCTCTATGAGCTCAAACATGTATGAAAATTTAAATAATTTTGTCATTGGAAGAAAATAATTTTTAAGGCTTAAAAAAAAAAAAAAACCTCTCTGTAAAACGTCGCTATAATATATTGTCTCAGTGTCGCTATATAGCGACTTTTAAAAGTCGCTATATAGTGACTTTTACTAACGTCGCTATATAGCGACGTTTAGCAAAAGTCGCTATATAGCGACGATTTACGACACCCAATTTTTATACCGACGATTAACGCTAAGCGGGCGGTAATCATCGGTACGTAAACGTCGCAATAGGATGCGTGTGTAGTAGTGTGTGTACTCACCCACCCTAGAACCATGTTATTCTTGTGAGCCTAACAATGAGGCCACATATGGAATCATTACTTTACCAACAACTCATGCTATCGATGCAGGGGAGGAATTATTTGCAAACTATGACTTTTAATTTAAAAAATTTGTCACTCATTTTCTCAAGAGGGATCATTTCCTACAATTCATCCATGTTATAAAGAGGAGACCAATGCTTGCAACAATGTTGTCATAGAAAACTATTCTAATGTGATATCAAAAGGCATGAATTGTCAGTGTATTTGAATTTATTTTAAACACCCATCACAATTATGTAGCCCAGCAAAGATTTTATTTGGCCACGTAGTGTAGTTTTCACTCACATGCAATAGTAAGTCCAATACTTTTCTGCATTAACTTCACAAGATGTGCACAATACATTGTGGAAAGATAGTGACCGTTGTATTGCTTTAGTTTATGTTTTGTATCTTCTATATGAGAATAATCTATATTGGGGAATTTGGGAATTCTAAAGTGGGACTTGGGAGATTCCCAAATTCTGCAATACAGTGTTTTTTTTGTTCTTGCATTGATTTAAGCATACTCTAATCAATCATTGCTGATAGATTTGTGTTTGTTTTTTCTACATGTTACAATAATGCCATGAAAAGGTTCAAGAAAGAGGGTTCTAAAACTAGAGGGTGAAAGCATGTTTAGGTGGTACACTATTATGGTCTATTAGGACATCTAAATGTCCACTATTAAGGCATTTCCAATGGTATTCATAAAATTCTAAAGGCTCTTATAGCACCAGTTAAACTACAAAGATCTTAAAAGCACATCATCTATTTCCATTTTTGTTCAATTGTCACATAATCGCATGAATAATAGTGGTGTCCGAGACACCACTAATTGTACCACCTTAACATGCATAGACCCTAGACCTAATCTTAAGGAGCCAAATGTTTATCGTCATGCTGAGGAAAGGGGGAAGCAAGTTGTTGTTGGTTCAAGTCTCGCTCAAGTGTTCAACCTCCTAATATCCTGGTAAATGAGGAGAAAGAAATGTCTAAGGAATATTTAGACACAAGGGTTGGGCATTCAGGTGAAGCAAAAGAAGAGGATGAATTGCTGAGATGGACATGGAGATAATAAGTGGTGATTGGGAAGACAAGACTTCTTGGGTTTGATGAATGTCCTAGGATCCCCGTTTGCATGTTGATTCCTTATGCTTCAATTAGGGGCTTGCATGAAAGAGTGCTTTCCAGTATGATGATTACTTGCCTGAGCTGGGGGCATTGATTGCATCCTTGTGCAAGTGTGATGGAGATGAGAGTCTTGTTACAAGTGCAATTGTGAATACATGGTCACAAGTATGGAAGGAGGTGGATAGTGAATTTGAGGAGGAGGTTGCAAGAAATAGCAAGTGGAAATTTATGTCTAAGAAGATGTTCTATGTATGCGAGAGAAATCATAGGACAACTATGCATGGATGGAGCTAATTGTTGCTAAGGCTTATATGGAGACAAGGTCTAGACACATAAGAGTGATGTGCACATTGATAGATTGCGTCTAGTTATTACGGCAAGAACCAATGCGGTGGTCTCTCTAAGCCAACCTTCAATTTTAATGATCTGCATGGGTGCGTGCCCAGTGATAAGTGGCAAAGTTGCACCAAAAGGCTGCACGATAATAAGTGATCAGGTGGCATAGGCCAAAGAATGCACTGCACAAAGCAATGTAGAGATGCCATGTGTCGAGCTACGTGGTGTTTTGATCAAATAGATTACGTCTCATTATTACGCCAGTGCACCTTCATGATTGGGAAAATTTTCAACGAGAGCACGGGTTCGCACAAAACTCAAAATGGCCCTGAAAATAGTTTCGCGATTGGCTACACCCAAGCTAACATTGACCCTCTTGCATTGATTTAAGTATACTCTGATGAATCATTGCTGATAGATTTGTGTTCATTTTTTCTATACATGTTGCAGTAATGCCATGAAAAGGTTCAAGCAAGAGGGTTCTAAAACTAGACCTAATCTTAAGGAGCCAGATGTTCATCCTCATGTTGAGGAAAGGGGGAACCAAGTTATGGGCTCAAGTATTGCTCAAGTGTTCAACTTCCTAATATCCTAGTAAATCAGGAGAAAGAAGTGTCTAAGGAACATTCAGACACAAGGGTTGGGCATTCAGGTGCAACAAAAGAAGATGAGGATGAATTTGTTGAGATGGACATGGAGATAATAAGTGGTGATTGGGAAGACAAGACTTCTTGGCTTTGATGAATGTCCTAGGATCCCCCTTTGCATGTTGATTCCTTATGCTTGGATTAGGGGCTTGCATGAAAAAGTGCTTTTCAGTATGAGGATTACTTGCCTGAGTGGGGGGCATTGATTGCATCCATTTGCAAGTGTGATGGAGATGAGAGTCTTGTTACAAGTGCAATTGTGAATACATGGTCACAAGTATGGAAGGAGGTCGATAGTGAATTTGAGAAGGAGGTTGCAAGAAAGAGCAAGTGGAAGTTTATGTCTAAGAAGATGTTCTATGTTTGGGAGAGAAATCATAGGACAACTATGCATGGATGGAGCTGATTACTAAGGCTTATATGGAGACAAGGTCTAGACACATAAGAGTGATGTGCACATTGATAGACCCCCGGAGGACATTGAAATTGTATTGTTGGTTGGATTGCAATGGATGAATTCATAAGTGATATTTTAACTTTCAAGAGTTGTATTTCAAATTTTGGGGATTCATGTTCCATTGAAATATATTCCGTTCTTAGGGAATTAGATTGGATGAAGATGCATTTCAATTTTTGGGATTCATGTTTGAGTGAAACATCTTTCTTCCTTCTTGAATTTTAGACTAAATGAACATGCAATCATTAAGCCTAGCCTTCAGGATACCCTTATCAATACAAATAACATCTATGAGTGTGATCCAACATTCTTCATGAATAGAAGTCACTCATGGAATTTCTTATGCCACTTGAATAATTTGTTGTCACTGAAGTTCATGATATGGCAATGAAGTCAGTAATGTAATTTATCAAGCCATGATACTAATTCAATCAATGAAGTTAATGAATTTGGCAGGAAGTACAATTAATAGCAAGATTTTGAGAATAATAAAAAGACTTAAAAACTTACATTTATGTGCTTGTACATAGCTTGGGTCGCTTCTAGTAGCTCAGCTTTTTGCTTGCCTCACTTTTGGCGGCTCAGCTTTCTAACTACCTCATTGCAGACTACTTTTTGTAATGTTTGTTCGGGAATGCTGGTGTCCATATAGGTGTTAGTATATCTGTCAATATCTAGAATGCCACAGTTGGTATGGGTGTCAATGTCCAAATACCCACATTGATGACTATACCAATGCTCATATTGATAGATTTTTCCCTTTGCCAACCATACATTTTATGGACTAATTGCTAGTTGCATGCAAAACATATTCTAAGGCACAAAAAATATCAAGAGATAAGTGTTAAAAATTGAATGGCATGTAGAAGTATCTTGTGTAGTAGCGCATTATCCTAGGCTCTCTTCTTTGCAAACAATGAGACATGATTTCCCAAAGGAGTACTTTGTCCTTGTGGAATCTATATGAATCCTTTAGCTGTTAGATTTGGTTCAATAGCAATTAAAGGGGGATTCCTATGTATTGACTCTATTTAGGTGTCAATTTATGTTTAATTAAGGTCAATCCCCTCAATGATAATGATCTTGTAAAAGTCAACCTCCTTTTCATCCCCCCTCTTGTAAACAATTTTTGAGAAAGTTTGTAGGGTACTAAACATAAGATGGAAACCTATACATTCAAATGAAGAGAGTATGTACTCAACTCTAGGATAAAAATTACTAGAGAAGATTTCAACTCTTTTATGTGGTTAATCTTGCACAAGATTGCTTGGATGAACAAAGAGGAGAGGCAATCAATTAAGGATATGGAAAGGGAAAGGGATGCCCTAGTCATAAAGAAGACACCTTCCATTTTTTTGATCCATATCCTAATGCCATAAGGATTATGTGATCTGGTTTCCTAGGAATGGTAGCTCATTTAGTAGGCTATTTGGAAGGTATCTTTGTTTCTATGAGCTATAATCATGCCTACTAGTCAAACATCTTGCTCTCATATGACACTATAATAGGCTCAAAAGTAGTTGGAGTAGGGCATTTTGAATTTCAACCAAGTTTGTGATTAGTTACACAAAAAGAAGGAAGATCATGACAAGATCTTTGGCTAGTGTAAGATTCCTCAAGAAAATCTATAGACTGAAGGGTAACAGTCCCTTAAGTTGCTTTCATGTCGAAGATGAAGGACTGTGACTTTTTGTGCTTTGAGGTTTAATTACAAAAGAGACTTTTACGCTGGTCACTTTTACACTGGACATAAATATATGCAAACATATTTTACCCCCCCCCCTCCCGAAAAAAAAACATTAATTATGCAATTCACTAGCAATATTCCTCTATGCACATGCCTCTCTAAGTAGATATCAATTATAAATAATGAATTACAATGAGATTACAATAGGCCTTGCTATGACACATGTGGACCTCTTTGTTCATACTTAAATAAAATTAGGATCAAGTATAGCAAGCTTCTAGATATATACCTTTAAGAAGAAGTGCTTATCAAAGTAAAGGAAGCGATTGATTCTTATTTTTATTACTTTATAATATATTAATGCTCAATATTTTTAAGAGCATGTAGGTGAAGTAAGTAGATATAATTGTGTTGAAGGCACTAAGTTAAAAACATGCTTATAGAAATAGTGATAAGCCTTCCCTCACTCCATGCTACAAAGGAAGTATTATTGAAATCTTTGTAGTTTTGCAAGATTTGATTATTTTAGCTACTGTCTATGTATATATCACCTTTAGTTGGATGACATTAGGTAAAGTGATTAACTAGGTAGACTTTGAAAAATATTCTTTACTAGGATTATGTTACTAAATATTTCTTGTATGCCTAGAGCACATATTCTTGTTTCAAAAGTAATTTTGATTAATATATGAGAAAAGAAATTAATTTTTAAATAAAAAAAGATCTTGCAGAATGGATAATTTATGAATTAGAAAATTACCTTCTTATCAAAAAACTTTGAAAAATGATATATACCAGTTATAATTCATGGGATACTAGATCAACCAAAACAAGTAGCGGAGTATGTTTATGTGAAAAAGGAGTGGTAGATAACTTATAATTTTCTCATAGTTTTTAAAATATATACTTTATTAGTAGATAAAAAGTATTGTGTGTCTTAGTGAAGAACCATATGTTTCTAGATTCAATGTTTTTAGTATAGTCTTCATATTTCTTAAAGAAATTGTAAATGTGAAAATATTAGATACTACCATACCAAAGGTTATGAGCATATTAATTTATTAAGTTTTATTCTGCACAAAAATTAGCATTGTTGAAAGTAGTTCAAGAAGGAAGTAATTGACATTTTTATTTTTATTTTTTTATAATATAGTAATTTTTAACGTTTTAAGAGCACATAGGTGAGGGAACTAGCTACAATTGTTTGGGTTCAAAATGGGTTTATATAAATCATAATAGGCCTTCCCTCAATCCATGCTAGAAAGGAAACATTGATGAAATCTTTGTAATTTTACAAGATTTCATTTGTTTGACTATTGTTTTTATGAATATTGGCTATCGCCTATGGCTGGATGACATTAAGTAAAGTGATTAATTGGCTAGAACTTGAATATATTATTTTGTAATACATCGACAAGATTGCATTATCTCTATGCCTAGGGCATCGAATCTTTTCTCAAAAGTAAATTTGATCAATCTATGAGAAACTCAATTCATTTTCAAATTGTAAATGATCTTGCATGATAGATAAATTATGTGAATAAAATAAGATCCTATCAGAAAACTCTAAAAAAAGGTAGAGAACAACATTCCATGGGATGCTAGATAAACCAAAATAGGTAGTGGACTATTGTTATGTGAGAAATTCTTTGAAGAGGAGTGGTAGAATAAAATTTATTATTTTCTCATAGTTTTCAAAATATGAATTGGATCACATCTAAATTCAACATTTGTAATACAATCTTCACATTTCTTGAAGTAATTGTAAATGTGCAAATATTAAATACTACCTTGTCAAAGATTGTGAACATATTACTTTCTTAAAGTTCATTTTGCATAAAAATTAGCATTAGTTGAAAGTAATCTTATATGTCCATAGATGTAGTATAGAAGGTTGTCCAGACAATCTTTGCTATTAAGTACGAATATAATAGTTCAAAGGATTAATATATGTGAGCCAAGTCTAACACGCCAAACAAATCTATCTCTAACTCTATATCGAGTTGATCTCCTATATCATCATCGTACTCTAGCATCGTATGTTCACCTAAGAGTACTTGATCATCTTCTTCAATAAAGTGTGGTAATTCTTGATGATCATCATCTTCTTCTTCCTCAATATCATGATCTCCATCTTCTTCATGTACGATGTCATTATGCGCATCTTCCTCTTGGCTCATATTGTGATTTTCATCTTCTTCGCTAGATTCATATGGTCCAATTGGATCCAGAATTGGTAGTGGCATCTCCATATCCACATCTCTATCTTTAAAAATTTGCTTACTTCGTGGTGCAACTTGGATCACATACCACCATCTATATTGAAGATGGGTGGCAAATGCCATCAATTATATATATGAAATTATGCTTAAGTACATGTATCAATGGATCTTTAAAAACAAAAGATTCGATTAATTAAATCATTAGTATGAACCTGCTCACAGTGCTCGGGAAGACAAAAGTATCACTTTCATCGGTCCAAAGTTTGGTGGAGCCTATTGCAAAGAAACCACTACTATCTTTTCTCACCGTTGCATGGGGACCATTGTAAATAGTTCTAAACCATTTTACATCAAGAATGAAAATACTAAATTGTCTGAAATCAACTTCATAAATTTTACATATGGTTCCAAAATAATCGAACTGTGAGGAGAGTCGATTGGTATTCGAAGCACTTGCTCAGCTATCTTGTGTGAAGTTAGCCATGACTCCACAATTATACATGACTCTCTTTGAATCGATGCATTCTACGCAAAAATGTCATGCATATGACCATAATGCACTGTACTTTTTGTACTATAAAAGAGCATCATTAAAACAATGAAGATGCATCTATTTTATAGCGTATATTGCCACAAATAATTACTTAATTACGTCAACAGCCAGTTATAGCCAATCAATTGACATGTGAGTGGGGAGAAGAGCCAGATCCCATGGATATGGTTGTAATCACCTGTACATTACTTTGAATCTCGTCCTCGCATTTATTCTTTCTGCTTTGGCTGCTTCATATCTCTCAATCCACTTCTGCATCTCCTTACTATTGAGCATACAAAACTTATTGAATTTCTTCATTTTCTCTTTGCTCGTATTTCTTTCAATCCCTTTTCCTTGGGGAACCTCGCCAACGATGCGATCATCATCCTTGTTATGCTAAGCTTGTGGCATATCGGGATTCGTGGATGCAAGAAACTCTGTGATATATACTAATGACTCTTGTACAAGTTATCCCTCTACCATGCTTGCTTCTAGGCTTGCTCTTTGTCTTACAAATCCCTTCATAGTTTTCATAAACCGCTCCAGAAAAACATCCATCGTCTATAAACGGTACTTGCAATGGCCACCTCATCAACTATGTGCACAAGCAAGTGCACTTGAGATGTCATAATGCTCGAGGGAAAGTGCTTCTCAAGCAAGCATACGGCTTCGATGGATTCCACCCTAGCCTTCTCGATGCTCGATATGGAGATCTCTTTTTGAGATATCCACCTATTTCACATGCCCATGTAAGATATATTCATAATTAGTCTTAGCATATGGGGCTTTTCAAACAACCAACTAATAATTAGAACGATAAAACTTTCTTGTTTCTATGGTGCGTGCATCATAGGGGATCATGATGATTGTGAGAACATTGCAACTACAAAGACATGGGATCTAGCTCAAGTTTTTCCTCTACATTCACATGGAGTCATAAAAATTGTAGAGACAAATGACTTGCCATAGTTTGGGTAGAGTTTTGATGACCTCACTGACTGTTTGGAAGAGGGGGATAACTTTGCAGTTGTCAGAGATTCTGGGGAGAACAAGGAGGATGACCCATACTTTTTGTTGCAGTGCACAAAAATTTAAGTACAAGGTTGAGGAAACATTTGAGGATAATTAGGGAACAACCTATGAGAAGTGGAATGTAGCAGTCGGAGCTTTTTAGTACAAAAAAACATCCAAATGAGGCTGCAATTACAAACTACTATATAAGAGTTCACAAAAATGTGTGTACTCTCATCTAGTAAGAGCTATTAAGTTCCAAGTGCAACCTGTGCCACAAGGAATGAAGGGCAAGAGTGTATTCAAATTAGATTTAGACATGCATGAGCATATCTTGGGGTGTCTTGGAGTGGTGGACGAGGACGAGTGAGATAGTACTAAGAAAATGTATGGTCTCATTGCAGGAAAACAATATGTCTACTTGTCCTACGAAATGGAATTTGTATTGAGTGAGCCAACCACCATGCTAGTTTTATTAAATTATTTTTGTAAATCGCAAATGATGAAACCCATGCTTGTTTTTAGTATATCCCAACAACCATCCTGTGATTTCCATAACAAACCAACATCCTACAAATCCATTCATCTTGCTAAAATGAAAGAAAACCACCATGCTAGTGGCTGTTCATATCCTAGTGCAAACCAACCACCACGCTAGCGATAACTTATCTTGCACTACTACCGTGCTATCCCTACACTATTGCCATGCTATCCTAAAATTTGTTGCACAGTGCTATACTAAAACAGTGCCCTTTAGATTGTTTATCGTTTCATTAACTGTCAGATTTCATCCCATGCTTGATTTTAATATATCCCAACAACTACCGCATTGGTTTCCCATAACTAATCCATCCATCTTGTAATAATAGAAGTAGACCATTGTGCTGGTGGCTATTCATATTGTAGTGCAACCAACCACCATGTTGGCGATAACTCACCTTGCACTAATCCTGCACTACTGCCATGCTATCCTGACACTACTACCATGCTATCCCTACACTACTATCGTGCTATCCCTACACTACTGCCATTCAAGAAATGTCTGCAAGATTTTATCATTTCCAGAAAATTCCATACTCCTAGCTATCTTATCAACCTCTCCACAGCGAGAATCTCCCAACAGCTCTAGAGGCTAGTCTGCTGCACTATGGTAGACCTCTTTACACATTAGATCAGACACTACTTTCTTGACTCTGCCTACTTATTTGCCCATAGTAACTCCTCCTTTCGCTGGGGGTCCTCTTCATCCTGCTCTTTGAATTCTATAGATCTTCGAGCCTCTTTCATGTCCTGCCAAAGGAAACCTAGATCTATTGAAGAAGATGATCAAGTACTCTTAGGTGAACATACAATGCTAGAGTACGATGATGATATAGGAGATCAACTCAGTATAGAGTTAGAGATAGACTTGTTTGGCAATTAGACTTGGCTCAGGATAAAATCGTTGATGTAAATGCTCTTTATTGATTTTTTCATCTCTAACTTGGACATGAATATATGAGCTTTAAAGGCTTGATGTACATGCTATCGTACTTTTATTTTCTCAAAAGATCAAACATGTATGAAGATTGAAAAAATTTTATCATTGGGAAAAACTATCTTTTAAGGTCGGTATGGGAAAAAAAACTCTTTGTAAAACATCACTATAGAAAACTATCTCAGTGTCACTATATAATGACCATTACCACTCTGATAAAAGTTGCTATATAGCAACTTTAGGCAAATGTCTCTATGTAGCGACGTTTCACTAAAGTCGCTATATAGCGACCCTTAACGAACCCCACTTCTAATACCGATGATTAGCACCCCATGCACGCTAAAAGTCGGTACTTAAGTGTCGCTATAGGATCCGTATGTAGTAGTGTCTCTCTCTCTCTCTCTCTCTCTCTCTCTCTCTCTCTCTTTGAATAAACTATCTCCCTCACACAAGTGACAAGATCTCTCTCTTATGCATACGTAAGAGAGAGCACAATACAATGAATTGTTAAGGGTAAGAGTTGTAGATTTTGAATAAACTTCCTCCCTCACATAGAATATCTCTCTTATGCATATAGAAGAATGCATATAGAAGTGACACATTGAGAGAGCATAAGACATACATTGAGTTGTCAAGGCTTACAAACTCTCAAGGGCCAAAGCATGATTGGGTGTAGCTTTTTCTTTCTACTAGGTTCAAGTAATATCTTCCACATGGGCAAATTGCTTAAGCCATAATTTATGCATTCTTGAATGGATTTTAACAAATTTGAGGCTTAGAGTAATCTATATATTCCAATGTTTACTATGATGGCACGATGTAAAACGTTGGAATCCCTACTACATCAAGATTTTGTTCTACTAATATATGCAACTAATAGTAATTGGAACTAACACGATCTTCTCTTTTTGTCTTTTTTCTTTTTTTTTTGGGGGGGGGAGTCTGTTAATATATGCACCTAATAGTAATTGGAAAGCGTGTAACTTGATCTTTTCAAAACGAAAGGCAACAAACACTCCTTAACATTTGCTATCATTTAGTATGACATTGTGCATTGTAGTACTACAATTACTCACACATTTCTTTTTTTTGGGGGGGGGGAGGGGGGGTGAGAGATAGAGAGAGAGAGAGATGATGATGAAAACAACATGTTTACACATTACATGTATAATTTTGATTCCCTTGGTAGGAGCTCTAGGTTTGCACTATACTTTTTACAATTTGTTAAATGAGCAATCAAAGTTGTACTCTCATGAGACTCATTGTACTTGAGATTTGTAGTAGAGAACCCTACCATAAGGATTGGGTGGAGAAGACTTGGACCTATAGACTATTCAAAGCCCTAATACAAGGGCATGTGCTTCTGTAAAGAGTTCACATAGACTTTGACTTGATCACTTGGAATGCTTTAATTGACATGAAATGTGGTTGTACCAGAGCATATATACATGTAGATAGATGTACAAATCCTTATCATGTGTTGTGATGGTAAGCAAAATTTATAATTATGCTTTGTTCAAAGGGTAGCCTTGAGTGCCATCACATTAAATGTATATCTCATAATGGGGTGTGAAGGTGAAGTTTTTTTTTCGCCAAGTGAAAGCTCTTCAAGGGAAATAATGTCATCTTAAAATGGAGAACACTTGATCATAAGGATGTAAGAAAAAGGGTCAACGTTTGCTTGGGTGTAGCCAATCGCGAAACTATTTTGGGGCCATTTTAGGGCCACAACGTGACACATTGGTGGGTGAGATTTTGAATTTGGGACGAACTCATGCTCTCATTGAAAGTTTTTTCAACATCATGATTGTCACACTGGCGTAATAATGAGACACAATCTTATCATTGTCAATAGCGTAGAGCTCGACACATGTTACTACATGCATTTACTCATGAGCACAAAGACTGTTCCTCTGCCCTCCTTCGCACAGCATAGTCTCTGTCTTGACTACATCACACACATTTTGCCTTGTCACCAGTCATTGCGTAGCTTCACCATCTGTCACTACGCAACACAATATTTTGTTGCGCTAACCACCAAGGATTGCATATTCACGTAATCACATGAATTTCTTGTGATTACGTGTCATGATGATGTATTTCAGGCATTCACATATACAATCACACCTTTACGCTATCAAGTGGCCTTGACTTGAAAATTGGATACATACCAGTGATAGCAGGAGCACTTACGGCGGTATCCTAGTACCAACGGTAGTTCTAATAGTACCATCGATAGATTTACACATTATTATCAACGGTAGTAGTAACCATACTAGCGGTTTTTTTACTACCATAGGTAGTTTAAGTATAACCGTCGACAGTAGTAACACTACTAGCGGTATTGTGTTACTTACCATCGGTGGTACCACTGCTACGATGGTAATCCTTAAACTGTCAATGGTAGTACTACTACCCCAAAATATATGTCAACTGCCAGTTTCATTCTCACTAACAGTGGATTGAGAAGAGGCAAAAATCCTCCTCTCTCCAAGTCTTGACCGAGGGGCCTGGTCCAGGAAGTGGTTCCTGGTCCCACATCCTGAATAGGATGGAGGGCTAGTTGGAACCATGACCTGGAACTAGGTTTCCTTGGCCCTCCACATAAAGGCGGGGGGGGGGGGGGCTTTTAATCAAAATTTCAAGAAATTATCTTGCATTTCTTGCATGCATGCATTGAAAGAATCATTTTTTGCATGCGTGTATTGAAAGAATCATTTGCATTTCATGTAATTAAAAAATTTAAGAATGCATAGGGTGGGAGTTATTGCATAGGGTGGCAACTGTAGCTATTTGCTAGTGTCAAGCGAGAAAGCTTTCTACACACACACAACAAGATCTAATCGTAAGCATGGCCTCAACCGCCAGCTACAACACTTTGCAAACTCATGGTTGTGGGGATAATATTGTCGCACCACCTTATGAAAGTCATGCATAACTATTGGGATCTCTTCGGGCTTCATATTCCACCACTCGGGGTCTAAAAGGTACCCAAACACTATGCAATGGATTATGAGCTTTCTCCCATCATAGCCTAAACAATTGCCACAATTCCTTATGTTTTGTACATTAAATGGTCTTCTCTCATTCTCTTGGCTTGGGTGAGCAGGAGGATTCCTCGCAATAAGAGCTTGCTCAATACTCCAAAAGTGCATCCATGCTTTTTTGATTGTTGGAGACTTTGAGTCCAAATCCCTCAGTGCATATAAGCAGGTTTCATAGCATTAGCGGCATCCTCAAACTATTTCCATAATGCAGGGGATCCCAATGTTTCTTTCCAATTTTGCATTTTCTCCTTTGTTGCCCTATCGGTCAACTCTGACATCCATCGTTCAAATGCATTACAATGAAATGTCTCTATAAGAAAACTCCTATTTTTCACCAAAGATTGCAAAGTGTAGAAGTACGTAGCAAATCTCATGGTTGCTGGCAATTGCAACATGGTAGAACCATCATGAGACATAAAGATTGCTTCAAGACGTTGCTTCGATCGTACTAACTTCATGATATCTCGAGCCTCACAAACAATCTCTTTGAACCATGGCACTAGTTTATACCAATTTTTCAATGCAAGATTTAAGGGATGCATACAACATGTAGATGCATATGAATTGCTATACTCCCTTTGCAATATTCTACCCGCCTTTTTACAACTCTTGGCATTATCCATGACAACCTGAACAACCTTTTTAGGGCCTAACTCTCTTATAACCTTTGATAATACACCAGCCATATATGTCCCCGACTTCTTTACATGTGATGCATCAATTAATGTGTGGAAGGCCTCCCCACATGGCAATATAATCATCACATTCAATAAAGCATGGTGTTTTATGCTTGTCCACCTGTTTGAAATAATTGTGCATCTGGTGTTCACTACAAGGCATAGGCCATTTTTCGACGGAAATACCGACGCTTTTTACATTAATTTTTTTTTTTTTCACGGGCACAAAGGTCGCTATAAAGTTCATTAAAATCGTCGGAAAAGGAGCGTCGCTATAAACCGTCGCTATATAGCGACGCTATTAATCGTCGCTATATAGCGACGATGCAAACGTCGCTATATAGCAACTTTGTTAATCGTCGCTATATAGCGACACTGGTAAACGTCGCTATATAGCGACGATTAATAGAAGTAAAAAAAAAGGGTTAGTGGGGCTAAACAGGGCTTCCTTTTGGCCCTGTTTAGCCCCACTAATCCCTTTTTTTTTTTGTAATTACAAAAGAAAGTTTTTTATAACAAAATTTCCCTTGCTTGCAGGGTGATACAAAATTGTTCTTGTGAACGATGAGGAAGAAATGCATATACATATACAACTGTGTTTGTAACAAAATTACCCTGTGAAAGGGCGATACAAAATTGCTCTAATGAGCGGATATACAAAATGCTACTACCACTACTAATCCGAATCCGAATCCGAATCGTCTTGTTGGCCCGTTCCCTGGTCCTCGGCACCTGCATCTTCTCCCTCGTCCCCGACACCTGCGTCTTCTCCCTCGTCCTCGGCACCTGCGTCAGATCCTTGCCCCTGTTGATCGCTCGTCTCTGATGATGGGACGCTTGAGCTTTGACCCTAAGAGTGAACCATATAAATCGAAAATTAGATTGGAACTTAAATTAAAAAGTGAGATTACAAGTAGGAGTAAACTTATACCGTGCGA
This sequence comes from Dipteris shenzhenensis, assembly GCF_047967505.1. NCBI lineage: Eukaryota > Viridiplantae > Streptophyta > Polypodiopsida > Gleicheniales > Dipteridaceae > Dipteris > Dipteris shenzhenensis. The sequence continues at coordinate 20,051,340 of NC_141620.1, forward strand.
GCAGCCACCTCAGCCCAATCGACTGTCGCTCCCATTGCCTCTTGCTCAATGAACCACGGCTTCGTTCCTATCCAAAATGCGCACCGCGTCTCTGCATCCGTAGGAAGACGACCCATCGCAGCTTGCTGTGGATCCAATTTACGAGAGTTAGAGTTAGCTAAAGTGCATGTAATATGTAAGTAAAACAAATAGAACAATACATTAAATGGAAAGAAGTAGACTTACCACGGTTGCCTCGAACGCATACCGTCCGCTTGCACCAAAGTACGAAGTACCTACGAGGTCCAGCCGTCTCTTCGCAGCCCTCCTCTGACCCTCGAACATTTCGGGATGGTCCCTATGTTGCTTCTTGAAGTACTTCCAATCAGCTTTGTCTGCCCAGCTGGGTTTAGCCAACCCCTTTGTAATGGAAGTACGCATGGTTGATTTGTGATGCTTTAGGACCAAACCCATGCGCTCGAGCATATAATTGTTATTAAACTCCACATTTGGCAGATTAGGATATCTTTGTTTTAACTCATCCATCACCGCCTGCTTCTTTTGGGCATCTTGATACCGCCAATCGATATTTATGCCGCTCTTGAAGTGATAACTCATCAACCGCCTCATGGCGGCCATCACTGCTTTGCCCTTTTTGTCTTCTATTATCTCTCCGGCAGATGTGATTTGATAGGAGAGATCCCCTGATGAGTAAGGGGGACTGACGGTAGCAGAGTCTGAAGGAGTGGAAGCTGCGCGACCGCTTCCGGATCGAGGAGTAGCTGTGGGAGTAGGAGAGGGAAAGGGACCTGACTGATACTGTGTCTCCAGACCAAGTGAAGACCTAAAGGAGCGTGAGTGTGCTGACTCGTCTACATCTCCCGAGTCAGCACAACATGAGCCGCCCATCCTACTCTTCCTTCTCTTGCGGGAGGCATGCGCAGGTGATGATCCCGCGGTCGAAGGGGCGCGAGGGGATGGCTGGGCAGTACGTCCACCCGTCGGTGTAGGGGAAGGAATTGCGGAGGTCCTCTGAGAGAGCAGAGAGAAGAATCTCGCTGCCTCCTCATCGCTCATCTGCGCTACAAACTCGTCGGGAGTCCCAACAAAGCCATGCGCGGCTAGCAAAGGAGTCCCCTGAGGGGTAGTCGCAGTGCTACGTGGAAGAGGGGTCGGACCAGGGGTAGTCACAGTGCTAGGACCGAGAGGAGTCAGACCAGGGGTAGTCATCGGGGTAGTCACCTGAGAGGAATCAAAGTCCTCTAGAGCATATAGATCGTGAGCTCTCCTCCTGCGAGGCTGTCCGTACTCGTCCGATGAGCGACGTGATCCCATGTCTAACATAGACATAAACACGAAAACAGAAAACAAAAAACAAACATGAGCATTCTCATAGGCATAGGCATAGGCAAGAAGAAAGAAGAGGGAAAGGAAAGAAGAGGGAAAGAAGAGGGAAAGATAAGAGGGAAAGAAGATGTAAAGGAAAGAAAAGAATGAGAATGAGGAAATAGAGAATGAGAGAAGGGGGAAATAGAGAAGGGGAAAGAGATGAGGGAAAATAGAGAAGTAGAGAAGGGGGAAATGAGAGAAGGGGGAAATAGAGTGGGAAATAGAGAATGAGCTTATGCAGAAATAGAGAATGAGCTTATGCTTCTCTCATTCTCTATTTCCGCATAAGCTCACGCATAAGCATGAGCTTATGCGGAAACTTAAGCATAAGCTCACGCACATGCATGAGCATAAGCATGAGCTTATGCTTAAGCATAGGCATCGGAAATAGAGAAGGAGCTTATGCATAAAATAGAGAATGAGTTTCCGCATGCTTATGCTCATGCGGAAAAAGAGAAGGAGCTTATGCAGAAAAAGAGAAGGAGAGAAGCATAAGCTTCTCTCATTCTCTATTTCCGCATAAACTCCTTCTCTTTTTCCGCATGAGCTTATGCTTATGCTCATGGGTGAGCATGAGCTTATGCTCATGTTTCCGCATATTGGGAAATAGAGAAGGAGACTTGCGCATAAGCTCATGCTCATGCATGAGCATAAGCATGAGCTTATGCTTATGCTTATGCTTAAGCATAAGCATAAGCATAAGCATAAGCTCATGCTTATGCGGATGTGGAAATAGAGAAAGAGCTTATGCGAAAAGAGAGAAGGAGCTTATGCGGAAAAAGAGAATGAGAGAAGCATAAGCTTCTCTCATTCTCTATTTCCGCATAACCTTATGCGGAAACTTGCCGATAAGCGCATGCTCATGCATGAGCATAAGCATGAGCTTATGCTTATGCTTATGCTTAAGCATAAGCATAAGCATAAGCTCATGCTTATGCTCATGCGGAAAGAGAGAAGGAGCTTATGCGGAAACTTGCGCATAAGCTCATGCTCATGCATGAGCATAAGCTCATGCTTATGCAGATGCGGAAATAGAGAAGGAGCTTATGCGGAAAGAGAGAAGGAGCTTATGCGGAAAAAGAGAATGAGAGAAGCATAAGCTCCTTCTCTATTTCTGCATAAGCTCCTTCTTATGCGGAAAGAGAGAAGGAGCTTATGCATAAAATAGAGAATGAGTTTCCGCATGCTTATGCTCATGCGGAAAAAGAGAAGGAGCTTATGCAGAAAAAGAGAAGGAGAGAAGCATAAGCTTCTCTCATTCTCTATTTCCACATAAGCTCCTTCTCTTTTTCCGCATGAGCTTATGCTTATGCTCATGGGTGAGCATGAGCTTATGCTCATGTTTCCGCATATGCGGAAATAGACAAGGAGACTTGCGCATAAGCTCATGCTCATGCATGAGCATAAGCATGAGCTTATGCTTATGCTTATGCTTAAGCATAAGCATAAGCATAAGCTCATGCTTATGCGGATGCGGAAATAGAGAAGGAGCTTATACGGAAACAGAGAAGGAGCTTATGCGGAAAAAGAGAATGAGAGAAGCATAAGCTTCTCTCATTCTCTATTTCCGCATAAGCTTATGCGGAAACTTGCGCATAAGCTCATGCTCATGCATGAGCATAAGCATGAGCTTATGCTTATGCTTATGCTTAAGCATAAGCATAAGCATAAGCTCATGCTTATGCTCATGCGGAAATAGATAAGGAGCTTATGCGGAAAGAGAGAAGGAGCTTATGCGGAAAAAGAGAATGAGAGAAGCATAAGCTTCTCTCATTCTCTATTTCCGCATAAGCTTATGCGGAAACTTACGCATAAGCTCATGCTCATGCATGAGCATAAGCATGAGCTTATGCTTATGCTTATAAGCATAAGCATAAGCTCATGCTTATGCTCATGCGGAAAAAGAGAAGGAGCTTATGTGGAAAAAGAGAAGGAGCTTATGCGGAAAAAGAGAATGAGAGAAGCATAAGCTTCTCTCATTCTCTATTTCCGCATAAGCTTATGCGGAAACTTACGCATAAGCTCATGCTCATGCATGAGCATAAGCATGAGCTTATGCTTATGCTTATGCCTAAGCATAAGCATAAGCATAAGCTCATGCTTATGCTCATGCGGAAATAGAGAAGGAGCTTATGCGGAAAAAGAGAATGAGAGAAGCATATGCTTCTCTCATTCTCTATTTCCGCATAAGCTTATGCGGAAACTTACGCATAAGCTCATGCTCATGCATGAGCATAAGCTCATGCTTATTCTCATGTGGAAATAGAGAAGGAGCTTATGCGGAAAAAGAGAATGAGAGAAGCATAAGCTTCTCTCATTCTCTATTTTCGCATAAGCTTATGCGGAAACTTGCGCATAAGCTCATGCTTATGCTCATGCGGAAATAGAGAAGGAGGTTATGCGGAAAGAGAGAAGGAGCTTATGCGGAAAAAGAGAATGAGAGAAGCATAAGCTTCTCTCATTCTCTATTTCCACATAAGCTTATGCGGAAACTTGCGCATAAGCTCATGCTCATGCATGAACATAAGCATGAGCTTATGCTTATGCTTATGCATAAGCATAAGCATAAGCTCATGCTTATGCTCATGCGGAAATAGAGAAGGAGCTTATGCGGAAAGAGAGAAGGAGCTTATACGGAAAAAGAGAATGAGAGAAGCATAAGCTTCTCTCATTCTCTATTTCCGCATAAGCTTATGCGGAAACTTGCGCATAAGCTCATGCTCATGCATGAGCATAAGCATGAGCTTATGCTCTAAAATAGGACTATATTTTCCTTAGCTTGGAACTAAAATAACTCTAGGAACTAGTAGAAATTGTTGCACAAGGACTAGTAGGACTAAAATAGCTTCAAAATAGGAGTATATTTTCCTTGGTTTAGAACTATACTAGCTCCAATAACCAGTGCGGTGTGGCTGCAAGGAAACTATCATAAATTGCAAATGTCTACATTTTCCTTATCTTGGAACTAAAATAAGCACTAAAATGACTCCAAGAACCAGTGCGATGGTTGAAAAATTATTGTACAAGGACTAATAGGACTAAAATAGCTCCAAAATAAGACTATATTTTCCTTGGTTTAAAACTAAAATAGCTCGAACAACCGGTGCACAGTGGTTACAGATATGGACCTTAAGGTCCCCTTTAGGGATTGACATGGTCTTCATGCCAACGTGGTGGTGTCTCCATGCCAACATCATTGTTTGAACCAGCACGGTGGTCAATGCAACAAAATATTGTGTTGCGCAGTGACAGATGGCAAAGCTGTGCAATGACAAGAGCAAGGAAAAAGTTGTGTGTGATGTAGTCAGGTCAACGTGGTGGTTGCTTCATGCCAATGTGGTCGCTCCTCCATGCCACCAGCATTGCAATCACGTTCTTGAGGGTGGTCTATACTTTGACTCCTTGCGTTTTGGGGAACTTGTGGACCATGATCATGAGTGCCAATGAATGCAATTGTTAGTGAGCAGTCTTGACTCTTAAGCTAAGGGCCTTAGGTATGGAGAGAAGGGGGAGATGAGATGGCAATGATTTGAGCAGAAATAGGGCACGTGTTGCAACTATGAATGCACAATTAAAAATGCATGAAATTAGAAATGCTCATCCACAATCTTCAAGACGAGTTGTGACTAGGCAAATTGTGGATGCATTGAGTCATGCCCATGCTAGTATTCATATCCCTGAAAATGTTCCCGGGGTTGAAGAAGGAGTTGTAGAAGAGGATCTCATTACCAAAATAGGCACTACCCCAATGCTTGATCCACCTTGTAAGATTGTTAATTGAGATATAGGGAGAGGATTTATGCAAGTGTCACAATCCTCTCAAAGAGCTGTTCCACATGCACAGGGGGGGAAACATAAGTCACATGGTCTAGAGTGGGACTTTGTTATTAATGTTTGCAACTACGTTGAGTGGAAATGCAAGTATTGTGGAATACAAAAATATGGGGGATCACCTCGCAAAAGGGGCCACTTTTCCCTTCTCTCTTTCCTTTCCCCCTTATTCTCTATTTCCTTTCCCTCTTATTCTCTTATGTAGCAATCACATCAGTTGCAGTAAATCATAAATGAGGGCATTTGTGAACCATTTTCACTACATTAACAACAATTTTTTCAGCAGTTTCTTATGCAACGATCCCTATGGTTGCAGTACAATTTAAAGGAGGGTAGAAATATGCCATTTGTGCTTCTTTAGAGTTACTTTCACTACCGAAGTAACAACAACAATAGTTTTTGCGATAATGGTACTACATTCAAATTGCAACAAAATAAATAACATTTGATAGTTCTTGCGATAATAGTATTACATCAAAATTGAATCAAAAGAAATTACATCTGAAGAAAACATTTAACAAAAGAGATTAAATCCAAAGATGCTAGCACTTTGTCTTTGTGACACTTCTTTAAAGAGAGTGTGTGAGGAGCGAGTTTTTTTTTGCAACCATGTTTTGTTCCACCTATTCCACTTATGACACATCTGTGTATGTGTGTGTGTGTGTGCTATCAACATCTTACCATCCCCTCTCTCTATGATATCTCTCTCTTCGTGCTCTCTCTCTCTCTCTCTCTCTCTCTCTCTCTCTCTCTCTCTCTCTCTCTCTCTCTCTATGTATCTATGTACCTATCTATCTATCTATCTTACACACACACAATATTCTTGTTTTCTCTTTTCTCTCTTCATCCTCCTTGTCCTCATTGCAACCCTATATCTCTATCTATGTCTAACTCTATCACATCTCTCTCTACCCCCTCTCTCATGCATGCACTGCTCTATGTGTGTGTGTGTGTGTGTGTGTGTGTGATTTGTCTCTTCATCCTATGTATGGACCCTCTATCTTTATCTATGTCTAACTTTGTCACATCTCTCTCTACCCCCTCTCTCATGCATGCATTGCGGTCCTCTCTCTCTCTCTCTCTCTCTCTCTCTCTCTCTCTCTCTCTCTCTCTCTCTCTCTCTATCTATCTCTCTCTCTTTCCTTTTCCTTTTTAACCATCATCATTTGTCCTTTTTTCCCACATTTTGGATAAATTTTTAGCCCAAAAGGGCTTCTTGAGGAGAGCTAGCATGCACGAAATCACACCAAAGACAAAATTTCATGAAACTAACAAGAGAAATGAGCTCATTTGATGTGTTTCGATTGTTTTGATACCAAACATGATTAAATTTGGATATTTCTAGCAAAAGTTGTGAAATTTTTTCAAGCCCAAACTGGCATCTAGAGGAGGGCATCAGCGCCCTCCTCTAGATGCCAATTTGAGCTAAAAGAAATTTCTTTGATTTCTCTCTCTCTCTCTCTCTCTCGCCTTGATGATTTGTCTTTTTTCCCACCATTTTGAGAAAAAGGTTTAGCAATTTGGGCATTTGTGTGTGTATGTGTGTGTGAGAGAGAGAGACTCTTGCCTTGATGATTTGTCTTTTTCCCCACCATTTTGGGCCAAATTTGTAGCATTTCAATCTGGTGGTGAGATCCAGCACACTGATACTCTCAGTGTGTTGGAGCTCACCACCAAGTTGAGTTCCGCTCTCCCATTGCCAAAGATTGTGCTCAATTATGAGTAGCTCTCCATCAAGTTGAGTTCTCTCTCAGTGCCTGATGGAACAACAATGATATGTTATTAGATTGAGTTCTCCTCTCCCCTGCCCATGGACCCCCAACTTGACAAAACAATGGCAGTATAAGAGATGCGAAACATCCTCTTACCCTCACCTTTGGTCAAAAGGAAATGGATAGGCATAGAAAACTCCTTGTGTGCTTAGGTAGGAGCTAGTTCTTTGCCACTATAGGTTGGGTCTCCACCTCTTCATGGCGGTCTCCAAACACAGCACCAATTCCAGCTTGTTTGCCATCGAGCTTACTAACTAGAAGGAGGGCATGACATTGAAAAATCCTTGGCTACTTGAACAAGTCGAGACCCTAAAACGAAAGCCTAGAAGGGTCTCCAACATGAGGACACTCGTAGCTGAGAACAGGATCAAATGCGACAAACATGAAATCCGTTCTGCAATCCACCCCTTAAGACCTCTTTCCTTTGGCTCCCCATCCTGCAACTGCGTTGGTCATGGCTATGGTTGATGGAGTGTTGTAGGATGGAGATCCAAGGCAAATAATGGAACCCATGAATTGGGCAGCATTATGTAGAAGGGGCATTGAGGTTACAGCAGAAGATTCATCACAGGGATGGAAGGGGCTTGGAGAGCGTGGAAAGGGGACTTTGTCTACATTTCAATTAACAATACAAACAACAATTAATGTTGGTATGGAATGCTAAGCTGGGAATATTGTTACTTTATGAAAGATTGAGGATCACTCTCAATGTGGAGTCGATAATCCATGTCAATGAGTTATCAATATATCTTTGGGACCAATACGTGGTTTATTTGTTTTGGATCTATAATACACACCAACTTCTTATCAATTCAAAGTTTCTAACTTCATTCTTCTTTATATACATTTTTTTGTTTGATTTACTAATTTATTTCTATATGTACACATTTATAAGCACCAGTTTTTGCTCTTCGGCCACGCATTAAGCTGTAGTGTCACTTTCCTCATTTTCAAACCAGAGACTAGCCTCTCACTGTATGACCATCTGTCTCATTTGTTCACGAGAGAAATGTTCGTGAAAAGGGTAGTTATGTTCAGGAGATAAAAGACTAGAAGAAAAGGACTCTAAGCTTAAACCATGGCGCTGCGTAAAAATTAGACTGGTTTTGGGTGGAGAGGAAATGCGAGAGACGAGGATCACGGTTTCCTCTCGCATCACTTTCCAGGTTGATTAACAGTGCGCCCCCTTGACAATTCCTAGAAAGGAGTACTCATGATGACAATGGGCAGTGGGAGGTCTCTATGAGCGCCAGGGAGACCGCCAACTCAAGCAACCCGTATTTGGGTGCATTTTGCGCGGGCAACACAAGGCAAAAGGCATCCGCGATAGGACCTAGCTAGAATCGAGGCAAAACGCATCCAGCACCGACTCGAGAACGTATCACCCCTGTCTGTCACCTTTGCTCAGAGGAGAGGATCACGGGTTGCTCAGAGGAAAGGAAACGGGTTGCTCTTGTTGATCAACGTGATCGATCAACGGGTTGCTCGTCAGCATATCTTTCTATTTAAGCAGATGCCTGGCTCTGGCATTTCAGGATCTCAAAATCTTCTTCGTGGTCTCCTGCAGCACCATGAAGACCAGCGCTTCCACCCTCGACGTCGTCGCCTTCCTCGCTTGGGCGCTGCTGCTGTGCATGTGCTTGCCTCTCCCGTCCGCTTCTGCCTCTCGCGGAGGGTTACCCTTCATGCATGGCGCCTCAACTGCTGGTCGGAAAAGCCCTGCTCATCCAACCGAGTCGCTTCTATTGCGTATTACGAATGAAAGCTTTCCTTGTAATTCTATTGCGGCTGATATTGAACTTTGTGGATTGGCATGCAGCAATGGCAGCCCCCATATTAACGGAATCCAGCAGCGATCACCTCCTCCCGGCACTTCCTTTGAAAGGTGAAATTCTTAGCGCCATAGGGATTCCGTCAACTTTGCTTACAGCGATAGTCATCTGTGTAGAGTGTCAAAGGATGCTCATGTATCTTCGCTCCGTCAACTTTTGGTTACGGTTGTAGTCATCTGCATAGAGTGTTAGTGATCCTCATCGGCTTCCTGTTCTCTATTTAGCTTTGTTCTTCAGAGTGTTAATGATCCTCATGTACCTTTAGCCGTCCAATTTGAAAGGTGAAGTTCTCATGGCCATCGGTACTCCGCTCTGTTCTTTAGCTCCTTAATCGGCTTCCTTTCATCGGTGCTATTTGTGCGGCTACCGATGAATGTTGTCGTGAAAATTGCCTCTTATTAGTGTGTGCTCCTTCTCTTAAACACGAGCAATCATTGGCATCAAACGTTGCCTCAGCAAGAAATGGACTAGCACTCATGGTTAAAATTTGATCCTTTAAAGACATCCCTCTTCTTTGGCGTTTAAGTTAGCTATGATATTGATGACCTTTGTGTAGTGCTAGTCATCCCCATGCATATGTGACAGTGGCATTTGAAGCATAATCTATTGCTACATGCAAAGCCATCGGTGCTATGTGCATCTAGCCATGAATGTTGCACTGAAAACTGTCTCTTATTAGTGTGTGCTCTTCCACTTAAGCGTGAGGAGTCATTGGCATCAAAGGTTTCATCAACAAGCAATGAACTAGCACTAACACGTGAAATTTGATGTCTATAAAACTTTCATCATCAATGTTGTTTTGTGTGAGTAGTGATAATCATGATTGTACAATGCTAGCCATCTATGTATAGTGCTAATGATCCTCATGCATGTTTGTGGCATTGAAGCAGAAGTAAAAGCAAAAGTGGCCACTACATGTAAAGCCATCGGTGCTATTTGTGCAGCTAGCCATGAATGTTGTAGTGACAATTGTCTCTTATTAGTGTGTGCTCTTCCTCTTAAGAATGAGAAGTCATTGGTATTAAAGGTTGCATCAACAAGCAATGGAATAGCATTGACAGGTGAAGTTAGATCCCATAAAACTTTCCCATATAGGTGTTGTTTCTATGAGCAATAGCCATCTATTTACAGTGATAGTATATATGTATAGTATTAATGATCTTCATGTCTATTTGTGACATTAAAGCAGAATCCACTGCTAGATGCAAAGCCATCGGTGCTATATGTGCATCTAGCCATGAATGTTGCAGTGAAAACTGTCTCTTATTAGTGTGTGCTCTTCCTCTTAAGCGTGAGGAGTCATTGGCATCAAAGGTTTCATCAACAAGCAATGGACTAGCACTAACAGGTAAAATTTGATGTCTAAAAAACTTTCATCATCAATGTTGTTTTGTGTGAGTAGTGATAATCATGATTGTACAATGCTAGCCATCTATGTATAGTGCTAATGATCCTCATGCATGTTTGTGGCATTGAAGCAGAAGTAAAAGCAAAAGTGGCCACTACATGTAAAGCCATCGGTGCTATTTGTGCAGCTAGCCATGAATGTTGTAGTGACAATTGTCTCTTATTAGTGTGTGCTCTTCCTCTTAAGAATGAGAAGTCATTGGTATTAAAGGTTGCATCAACAAGCAATGGAATAGCATTGACAGGTGAAGTTAGATCCCATAAAACTTTCCCATATAGGTGTTGTTTCTATGAGCAATAGCCATCTATTTACAGTGATAGTATATATGTATAGTATTAATGATCTTCATGTCTATTTGTGATATTGAAGCAGAATCCACTGCTAGATGCAAAGCCATCGGTGCTATATGTGCATCTAGCCATGAATGTTGCAGTGAAAACTGTCTCTTATTAGTGTGTGCTCTTCCTCTTAAGCGTGAGGAGTCATTGGCATCAAAGGTTTCATCAACAAGCAATGGACTAGCACTAACAGGTAAAATTTGATGTCTAAAAAACTTTCATTATCAATGTTGTTTTGTGTGAGTAGTGATAATCATGATTGTACAATGCTAGCCACCTATGTATAGTGCTAATGATCCTCATGCATGTTTGTGGCATTGAAGCAGAAGTAGAAGTGGCCACTACATGTAAAGCCATCGGTGCTATTTGTGTAGCTAGCCATGAATGTTGTAGTGACAATTGTCTCTTATTAGTGTGTGTTCTTCCTCTTAAGCATGAGAAGTCATTGGTGTCAAAGGTTGCATCAACAAGCAATGGAATAGCATTGACAGGTAATGTTAGATCCCATAAAACTTTCCCATATAGGTGATCTTTCTATGAGCAATAGCCATCTATTTACAATCATAGTATATATGTAAAGTATTAATGATCTTCATGTGTATTTGTGATATTGGAGCAGAATCAACCGCTAGATGCAAAGCCATCGGTGCTATTTGTGCATCTAGCCATGAATGTTGTAGTGAAAACTGTCTCTTATTAGTGTGTGCTCTTCCTCTTAAGCGTGAGGAGTCATTGCCATCAAAGGTTTCATCAACAAGCAATGGAATAGCACTAACAGGTAAAATTTGATTTCTAAAAATTTTTCATCAATGTTGTTTTGTGTGAGTAGTGAGCCACCTATGTATAGTGCTAATGATCCGCATGCATGTTTGTGGCATTGAAGCAGAAGCAGAAGTGGCCACTACATGTAAAGCCATCGGTGCTATCTGTGCAGCTAGCCATGAATGTTGTAGTGACAGTTGTCTCTTATTAGTGTGTGCTCTTCCTCTTAAGCATGAGAAGTCATTGGTATCAAAGGTTGCATCAAGAAGCAAAGGAATACCATTGACAGGTATAGTTAGATCCCATAAAACTTTACCATATAGGTGTTGTTTCTATGAGCAATAGCCATCTATTTACAGTGATAGTATATATGTACAGTATTAATGATCTTCATGTGTATTTGTGATATTGAAGGAGAATCAACCGCTAGATGCAAAGCCATCGGTGCTATATGTGCATCTAGCCATGAATGTTGTAGTGAAAACTGTCTCTTATTAGTGTGTGCTCTTCCTCTTAAGCGTGAGGAGTCATGGGCATCAAAGGTTTCATCAACAAGCAATGGACTAGCACTAACAGGTAAAATTTGATGTCTAAAAAACTTTCATCATCAATGTTGTTTTGTGTGAGTAGTCATAGTCATGATTGTACAATGCTAGCCATCTATGTATAGTGCTAATGATCCTCATGCATGTTTGTGGCATTGAAGCAGAAGTAAAAGCAAAAGTGGCCACTACATGTAAAGCCATCGGTGCTATTTGTGCAGCTAGCCAGGAATGTTGTAGTGACAATTGTCTCTTATTAGTGTGTGCTCTTCCTCTTAAGCATGAGAAGTCATTGGTATCAAAGGTTACGTCAACAAACAATGGAATAGCATTGACAGGTAAAGTTAGATCCCATAAAACTTTCCCGTATAGGTGTTGTTTCTATGAGCAATAGCTATCTATTTACAATGAAAATATATATGTATAGTGTTAATGATCTTCATGTGTATTTGTGATATTGAAGCAGAATCAACCGCTACATGCAAAGCCATCGGTGCTATATGTGCATCTAGCCATGAATGTTGCAGTGAAAACTGTCTCTTATTAGTGTGTGCTCTTCCTCTTAAGCGTGAGGAGTCATTGGCATCAAAGGTTTCATCAACAAACAATGGACTAGCACTGGCAGGTAAAATTTGATGGCTAAAAGATTTCCATCATCAATGTTGTTTTGCATGAGTAGTGATAGTCATGATTGTACAATGATAGCCATCTATGTATAGTGACAATAATCATCGTTCGTCTTTGTGGCATTCAAGCAGAAGGAGAAGTGACCACTACATGTAAAGCCATCGGTGCTATTTGTGCAGCTAGCCATGAATGTTGTAGCGATAATTGTCTCTTATTAGTGTGTGCTCTTCCTCTTAAGCATGAGAAGTCATTGGTATCAAAGGTTGCATCAACAAGTGATGGACTAGCATTGATAGGTAAAGGTAGATCCCATGAAATTTTCTTGTATAGGTGATGTTTCTAGGAGCAATAGCCATCTATTTACAATGATAGTATATATGTATATTGTTAATTATCTTCATACATATTCAACCGCTACATGCAAATCCATTGGTACTATTTGTGCAACTAGCCATGAATGTTGTTGTGAAAATTGAATGTCATTAATGTGTGCTCTTCCTCTTAAGAATGATCAATCATTGGCATCAACCATTGCATCATTAAGCAATGTACTAGCACTAACAGGTAAAATTTTATCCCGTAAAAGCATTCCTCATCAGTGTCTTTTTTGTGAGAAGACATAGTCATCTATGTATAGTGTTTTAATGATCATTATGAATCTTCATGGCATTGAAATAGAATTGACCGTGACATGAAAATCCATCGGTGCTATTTGTGTGGCTAGCCATGAATGCTATAGTGAAAATTGTCTTTTATTATTGTGTTCTATCCCTCTTAAGGATGAGGAGTCATTGGTATCAAAGGTTGCATTAACAAGAATGAGCTAGCATTGGCTATGGTAAAATTTGATCCCTAAATTTCCTATGTGCTCTTCCAATTAAGCATGATGAGTCCTTGACGTCATTAGAGAATTATGATAATTTCCACCAATAAAAGTATTACTCACTTGAGCCCAATTGTCATTGTTACAGAATCAGCCCTTGCATGCAAAGCCATTGGCGCCATTTGTGCAAGCAACCATGAATGTTGTAGTGAGAGCTGCCTTTTACTAGTGTGTGCTCTTCCACTTAAGTATGAGCAGCCCTTAGCATCAAAGAAACCATTAATGACCAACGACCTTGCTACATTCACAGGTATGATGATTTGATTACCTAAAAGCTTTTGGCATCACTAACCTTATTGATTATGATACATATTGTGGCATTGTTACAGAATCCATTCCTACATGCAAAGCCATCGGTGCTATTTGTGCCAATAGTAACGAATGTTGTAGTGAAACTTGCCTTCTATTGGTGTGCACTGGTCCACTAAATCATAAGCAATCATTGGTGTCAGATGAAGCATCAACAACTAATGGACTAGCTTTAATTTGAAAGGTATACACAAAAGTGTGTAACTTGTGATTTCATCTCATAATTTTTCTTCTTATAAAATTTATGTAATCTTTAGTAGTGTCCATTAAGGTAATCACCAAGAATTATGTTTCTTTAACAGGTATCTATATTTGCTAGTTGTTACTAATGATCTTTTTAGAGTGGGAAGGCTTTCTTTATTGTGCATATATTTTTATTCAATTCATTGATATGGGTTTGATTTTTTTAATATTTATTCCAATTCATAACTCTTCACTTATAGTGGATTATATCATGATGATGTGTGCAGAAAGTGCCCCTACATGCAACATTATTGGCAGAAGATTGTTGTTCTACAATTTGTCTATTGCCTATTTGCCTAGTATAGTCATGGATCACATGGTTTCAATTAAATTACCTTATGGCCTTGTAATCCACCTAGCCTATGTGCTCCTTGACAAAGGGTTGGTGGGCATTGTGAGTAGCTAGCTCACAAGCACACTAAAGAAGGTTATACCTTCTTCTTCTTGTGAAATTATAAATAAAATAAAATACGTTATTATCTTTGTGAAATTATAAATAAAATTAAAAAACGTGATGAATAATGTCAAAAAAATATTCTTTCATGAATTTTAAATAACACAAAATAAGAATGCCTTTAATAAATCAAATCATGTGAGGCATTAGACATACCATTTGTAGTTTTTATATGAGTACCAATTTTTTGATTTGAAATTTCACACATGTTTCTATTATAAAGAGTGAGATTAATTATAAGTTATTTTGGATCCATTTGAATCAAAACCAGAGATACCGTTTGCATGGAATTTAGGATGGAGACTTTGACTAAAAAATGTAACAAGTCTTAATGCATGGATATCAATTTTTTAAAGGCTTCCATACATCTAGGATGGATAGTTGGACTATAAAATTTAACAAATATTCATGCATGGAAATCAATTTACATACTCCTTTGTTTGATGAGATACTTTTAAAAAAACTTCCAAAATGAAATACATATGTTAATCCTTTGAACTATTATATTCGTACTTAATAGCAAAGATTGTCTGGACAACCTTCTATACTACATCTATGGACATATAAGATTACTTTCAACTAATGCTAATTTTTATGCAAAATGAACTTTAAGAAAGTAATATGTTCACAATCTTTGACAAGGTAGTATTTAATATTTGCACATTTACAATTACTACAACAAATGTGAAGATTGTATTACAAATGTTGAATTTAGATGTGATCCAGTTCATATTTTGAAAACTATGAGAAAATAATAAATTTTATTCTACCACTCCTCTTCAAAGAATTTCTCACATAACAATAGTCCACTACCTATTTTGGTTTATCTAGCATCCCATGGAATGTTGTTCTCTATCTTTTTTTAGAGTTTTCTGATAGGATCTTATTTTATTCACATAATTTATCTATCATGCAAGATCATTTACAATTTGAAAATGAATTGAGTTTCTCATAGATTGATCAAATTTACTTTTGAGAAAAGATTTGATGCCCTCGGCATAGAGATAATGCAATCTTGTCGACGTATTACAAAATAATATATTCAAGTTCTAGCCAATTCATCACTTTACTTAATGTCATCCAGCCATAGGCAATAGCCAATATTCATAAAAACAATAGTCAAACAAATGAAATCTTGTAAAATTACAAAGATTTCATCAATGTTTCCTTTCTAGCATGGATTGAGGGAAGGCCTATTATGATTTATATAAACCTATTTTGAACCCAAACAATTGTAGCTAGTTCCCTCACCTATGTGCTCTTAAAACGTTAAAAATTACTATATTATAAAAAAATAAAAATAAAAATGTCAATTACTTCCTTCTTGAACTACTTTTAACAATGCTAATTTTTGTGCACAATAAAACTTAATAAATTAATATGCTCATAACCTTTGGTATGGTAGTATCTAATATTTTCACATTTACAATTTCTTTAAGAAATTTGAAGTCTATACTAAAAACATTGAATCTAGAAACATATGGTTCTTCACTAAGACACACAATACTTTTTATCTACTAATAAAGTATATATTTTAAAAACTATGAGAAAATTATAAGTTATCTACCACTCCTTTTTCACATAAACATACTCCGCTACTTGTTTTGGTTGATCTAGTATCCCATGAATTATAACTAGTATATATCATTTTTCAAAGTTTTTTGATAAGAAGGTAATTTTCTAATTCATAAATTATCCATTATGCAAGATCGTTTTTTATTTAAAAATTAATTTCTTTTCTCATATATTAATCAAAATTACTTTTGAAACAAGAATATGTGCTCTAGGCATACAAGAAATATTTAGTAACATAATCCTAGTAAAGAATATTTTACAAAGTCTACCTAGTTAATCACTTTACCTAATGTCATCCAACTAAAGGTGATATATACATAGACAATAGCTAAAATAATCAAATCTTGCAAAACTACAAAGATTTCAATAATACTTCCTTTGTAGCATGGAGTGAGGGAAGGCTTATCACTATTTCTATAAGCATGTTTTTAACTTAGTGCCTTCAACATAATTATATCTACTTACTTCACCTACATGCTCTTAAAAATATTGAGCATTAATATATTTTAAAGTAATAAAAATAAGAATCAATCGCTTCCTTTACTTTGATAAGCACTTCTTCTTAAAGGTATATATCTAGAAGCTTGCTATACTTGATCCTAATTTTATTTAAGTATGAACAAAGAGGTCCACATGTGTCATAGCGAGGCCTATTGTAATCTCATTGTAATTCATTATTTATAATTGATATCTACTTAGAGAGGCATGTGCATAGAGAAATATTGCTAGTGAATTGCATAATTAATGTCTTTTTTTCGGGAGGGGGGGGGTAAAATATGTTTGCATATATTTATGTCCAGTGTAAAAGTGACCAGCGTAAAAGTGTCTTTTGTAATTAAACCTCAAAGCACAAAAAGTCACAGTCCTTCATCTTCGACATGAAAGCAACTTAAGGGACTGTTACCCTTTAGTCTATAGATTTTCTTGAGAAATCTTACACTAGCCAAAGATCTTGTCATGATCTTCCCTCTTTTTGTGTAACTAATCACAAACATGGTTGAAATTCAAAATGCCCTACTCCAACTACTTTTGTGCCTATTATAGTGTCATATGAGAGCAAGATGTTTGACTAGTAGGCATGATTATAGCTCATAGAAACAAAGATACCTTCCAAATAGCCTACTAAATGAGCTACCATTCCTAGGAAACCAGATCACATAATCCTCCTGGGAATTAAAGAGAACATTTTTAAACTACATATTATTTCTGGAAGCCCATATGTATTATATTGCATGTGCTCTGACTTTTACCCACACTTCATGCTTGACTCTACATCCCTAAAAGAATGGGCTTCCAATTTATTGGCTCTCCTAAGTGCATTTGTATTGTCTAGTTTCAAACCCTTATGGCATTAGGATATGGAGCAAAAAAATAAAAGGTGTCTTCTTTATGACTAGGGCATCCCTTTCCCTTTCCATATCCTTAATTGATTGCCTCTCCTCTTTGTTCATCCAAGCAATCTTGTGCAAGATTAACCACATAAAAGAGTTGAAATCTTCTCTGGTATTTTTTATCCTAGAGTTCAGTACATACTCTCTTCATCTGAATGTATAGGTTTCCATCTTATGTTTAGCACCCTCCAAACTTTCTCAAAAATTGTTTACAAGAGGGGGGATGAAAAGGAGGTTGACTTTTACAAGATCATTATCATTGAGGGGATTGACCTTAATTAAACATAAATTGACACCTAAATAGAGTCAATACGTAGGAATCCCCCTTTAATTGCTATTGAACCAAATCTAACAGCTAAGGGATTCATATAGATTCCACAAGGACAAAGTACTCCTTTGGGAAATCATGTCTCATTGTTTGCAAAGAAGAGAGCCTAGGATAATGCACTACTACAGAAAATACTACTACATGCCATTCAATTTTTAACACTTATCTCTTGATATTTTTTGTGCCTTAGAATATGTTTTGCATGCAACTAGCAATTAGTCCATAAAATGTATGGTTGGCAAAGGGAAAAATCTATCAATATGAGCATTGGTATAGGCATCAATGTGGGTATTTGGACATTGACACCCATACCAACTGTGGCATTCTAGATATTGACAGATATACTAACACCTATATGGACACCAGCATTCCCGAACAAACATTACAAAAAGTAGTCTGCAATGAGGTAGTTAGAAAGCTGAGCCACCAAAAGTGAGGCAAGCAAAAAGCTGAGCTACTAGAAGCGACCCAAGCTATGGACAAGCACATAAATGTAAGTCTTTAAGTCTTTTTATTATTCTCAAAATCTTGCTATTAATTGTACTTCCTACCAAATTCATTAACTTCATTGATTGAATTAGTATCATGGCTTGATAAATTACATTACTGACTTCATTGCCATATCATGAACTTCAGTGACAACAAATTATTCAAGTGGCATAAGAAATTCCATGAGTGACTTCTATTCATGAAGAATGTTGGATCACACTCATAGATGTTATTTGTATTGATAAGGGTATCCTGAAGGCTAGGCTTAATGATTGCATGTTCATTTAGTCTAAAATTCAAGAAGAAAGAAAGACGTTTCACTCAAACATGAATCCCAAAAATTGAAATGCATCTTCATCCAATCTAATTCCCTAAGAACGGAATATATTTCAATGGAACATGAATCCCCAAAATTTGAAATACAACTCTTGAAAGTTAAAATATCACTTATGAATTCATCTCGGGGGGGTCACTATGTATAAACCCTCTATACCACGTGCGTTCAAGGCATATTTCTAAAATCCCTTATCTGTAAATTTTTTATTAATAAAATGTACCCCTTTTCTATACAAATCTATAAATTTTTTCCAAAACTATTTTGAATAGTCCCTTATGTATATTTATTTCTGTAAATTTTAGAAATAAAAAATATCCTTCTGTTGAACTCACGTGATAGGGTTACATATGATGAGTGACCCCCCCGAGGAATTCATCCATTGCAATCCAACCAACAATACAATTTCAATGTCCTCCGGGGGTATCAATGTGCACATCACTCTTATGTGTCTAGACCTTGTCTCCATATAAGCCTTAGTAATCAGCTCCATCCATGCATAGTTGTCCTATGATTTCTCTCCCAAACATAGAACATCTTCTTAGACATAAACTTCAACTTGCTCTTTCTTGCAACCTCCTTCTCAAATTCACTATCCACCTCCTTCCATACTTGTGACCATGTATTCACAATTGCACTTGTAACAAGACTCTCATCTCCATCACACTTGCAAATGGATGCAATCAATGTCCCCCACTCGGGCAAGTAACCCTCATACTGAAAAGCACTTTTTCATGCAAGCCCCTAATCGAAGCATAAGGAATCAACATGCAAAGGGGGATCCTAGGACATTCATCAAAGCCAAGAAGTCTTGTCTTCCCAATCACCACTTATTATCTCCATGTCCATCTCAACAAATTCATCCTCATCTTCTTTTGTTGCACCTGAATGCCCAACCCTTGTGTCTGAATGTTCCTTAGACACTTCTTTCTCCTCATTTACTAGGATATTAGGAAGTTGAACACTTGAGCGATACTTGAGCCCATAACTTGGTTCCCCCTTTCCTCAACATGAGGATGAACATTTGGCTCCTTAAGATTAGGTCTAGTTTTAGAACCCTCTTGCTTGAACCTTTTCGTGGCATTACTGCAACATGTATAGAAAAAATGAACACAAATCTATCAGCAATGATTCATCAGAGTATACTTAAATCAATGCAAGAGGGTCAATGTTAGCTTGGGTGTAGCCAATCGCGAAACTATTTTCAGGGCCATTTTGAGGCTACAATGCGATGCGCTTCTAGGTGAATATTTGAATTTTGTGCGAACCCGTGCTCTCGTTGAAAATTTTCCCAATCATGAAGGTGCACTGGCGTAATAATGAGATGTAATCTATTTGATCAAAACACCACGTAGCTCGACACATGGCATCTCTACATTGCTTTGTGCAGCGCATTCTCTAGCCTACGCCACCTGATCACTTATTATCGTGCAGCCTTTTGGTGCAACTTTGCCACTTATCACTGGGCACGCACCCATGCAGATCATTAAAATTGAAGGTTGGCTTAGAGAGACCACTGCATTGGTTCTTGCCATAATAATTAGATGCAATCTATCAATGTGCACATCACTCTTATGTGTCTAGACCTTGTCTCCATATAAGCCTTAGCAACAATTAGCTCCATCCATGCATAGTTGTCCTATGATTTCTCTCGCATACATAGAACATCTTCTTAGACATAAATTTCCACTTGCTATTTCTTGCAACCTCCTCCTCAAATTCACTATCCACCTCCTTCCATACTTGTGACCATGTATTCACAATTGCACTTGTAACAAGACTCTCATCTCCATCACACTTGCACAAGGATGCAATCAATGCCCCCAGCTCAGGCAAGTAATCGTCATACTGGAAAGCACTCTTTCATGCAAGCCCCTAATTGAAGCATAAGGAATCAACATGCAAACGGGGATCCTAGGACATTTATCAAACCCAAGAAGTCTTGTCTTCCCAATCACCACTTATTATCTCCATGTCCATCTCAGTAATTCATCCTCTTCTTTTGCTTCACTTGAATGCCCAACCCTTGTGTCTAAATATTCCTTAGACATTTCTTTCTCCTCATTTACCAGGATATTAGGAGGTTGAACACTTGAGCGAGACTTGAGCCAACAACAACTTGCTTCCCCCTTTCCTCAGCATGATGATGAACATTTGGCTCCTTAAGATTAGGTCTAGGGTCTATGCATGTTAAGGTGGTACAATTAGTGGTGTCTCGGACACCACTATTATTCATGCGATTATGTGACAATTGAACAAAAATGGAAACAGATGATGTGCTTTTAAGATCTTTGTAGTTTAACTAGTGGTATAAGAGCCTTTAGAATTTTATGAATACCATTGGAAATGCCTTAATAGTGGACATTTAGATGTCCTAATAGACCATAATAGTGTACCACCTAAACATGCTTTCACCCTCTAGATTTAGAACCCTCTTTCTTGAACCTTTTCATGGCATTATTGTAACATGTAGAAAAAACAAACACAAATCTATCAGCAATGATTGATCAGAGTATGCTTAAATCAATGCAAGAACAAAAAAAACACTGTATTGCAGAATTTGGGAATCTCCCAAATTCCCCAATATAGATTTTTCTCATATAGAAGATACAAAACATAAACTAAAGCAATACAACGATCACTATCTTTCCACAATGTATTGAGAAATGGTGCACATCTTGTGAAGTTAATGCAGAAAAGTATTGGACTTACTGTTGCATGTGAGTGAAAACTACACTGCGTGGCCAAATAAAATCTTTGCTGGGCTACATAATTGTGATGGGTGTTTAAAATAAATTCAAATACACTCACAATTCATGCCTTTTGATATCACATTAGAATAGTTTTCTATGACAACATTGTTGCAAGCATTGGTCTCCTCTTTATAACATGGATGAATTGTAGGAAATGATCCCTCTTGAGAAAATGAGTGACAAATTTTTAAAATTAAAAATCATAGTTTGCAAATAATTCCTCCCTTGCATCGATAGCATGAGTTGTTGGTAAAGTAATGGTTCCATATGTGGCCTCATTGTTAGTCTCACAAGAATAACATGGTTCTAGGGTGGGTGAGTACACATAGCATACATTTTTGCTGACAACCTAGTGGATCTTAGATGCCATCACAGACATGGCTGGGAATCTTAAATGCCACCACTTCCAATCATTCATTACCATGCAAGTCAGTACTACCACCTTGAATTATTGAAAATTCGGGCCAACCACCATGATGGCTCTCACCTGGATAGTGAGGTCAGCTATTCCATTCCCTTAACCGTTAATGTTTTGTTCTCCCTTGTAATCTCAGGCCTCCACTATTCCATTTCCTTCACTGTTTCATCTTCTATCCCTCTTGACCAATTTTTTCTTCCTTGCACTCTTCCTGCAACTTCTATCCCCTCTCGTAATGGACCTTGCACAGTTCGAGAGCTCATCACACAATCTTTCCTACCCCTTTGCAGCATAGTGCCAGAGCCCCTCATCCTAAAATTGTAACATATGGGAATTCCTCTCTCACTATTCAAAATCCCAATTTGGATGCTCTCCAAAACTTCATCAAGATGGTGCAGGACATGAATGTGAAGGAGGGGCAACTAGTCTGTCAAGGTCACAAGATTACCATCAATAAAAGAGTGATTAAAAAGGATTTAGGAATTTGTGGAGGCAATATGCAAGCACACTTTTTTGAGAAAGAGTGAAAGAGACAGGATATTCTAGATGTATGCCCCAATGCTCAGATTAGTAAAGATGGTGGAGTCAAGATTTCAAGCTTGCCATCAGACCTCCAAGATGTATTGAAGAAGTCAATTCACTTCTTTCCTGATACAAGAGGAACCTACAAGTTCTGGCAAGTTCAAGCAGCAGTAGAGCAAGTGAAAGGATGTGATGTATCTTTCTCAAGGGCGATCTCCAAGAGCGTGTTAACCAACCTAAAGAATTGCATGGATGGAAAATCCCAATTGTCATCTCAGTCCACTAGAGTTGCAATGCACCTGATGGCATGCACCCTCAAAGGGATTTTGGAGCAATACGAGAAGTAGATGTCTTAGAAAGTGACTTTTCTACAAGAGAAATCCACCAATGTAGCACAACTTGAGAAAAGCCTCAGGGAAGGTGTAGAAGCCAAGGTAGAGGAGGCACAAGCGAGGGCCATGTAGGCACAAGAGCAAGTTGAGGCCACCACAAAAGTGGTTGACATGGAAAGGCATAGAAGAGAAGAAGAAGAGAAGTGCATGAAGGAGCTTTGAGATACGCTTGAAGAAGTGAGAAATTATGGGGACATGGGGACAAGGAGCTAGAAGAGATGCGAAAGGACCTTGAAGATCAGAGAGCCAAAAAGGAGGGTCTTTACATTGAAAAAAACCAGATGATTGAGGAGCTGAAAAGGGAGAATGCAGAAACTAG
Organism: Dipteris shenzhenensis; assembly: GCF_047967505.1. NCBI lineage: Eukaryota > Viridiplantae > Streptophyta > Polypodiopsida > Gleicheniales > Dipteridaceae > Dipteris > Dipteris shenzhenensis. The sequence goes on from NC_141620.1 coordinate 20,074,230, forward strand.
AAAGGTGATGCAAGAACTGCAAGAGAGCTTTGAGGCCAAGAAGGATGGGGTAGAGAGAAGCCACGGTGGGGAAGACAACGAGGCAACTCCCTAGACTAGGAAGGATGCAGAGAGCAACCACCATGGTGGAGCAAGCTCCAGCCACCGCGGTGGAGAAATTTGCAGCAGCCATGGTGAGGGTTGTTTTTATGAAACAGTGTTGGAAGTCTAAAGAGCAAGCTACAATACCCTACAAGAAGATCATGATAGATGTTTGCACAAGCTTGCCGTGGCTTTTGATAGTTATGAAAAGTAGTCAATCACCCTACGAGATTTCTAAACTAGAGTAGAAGTTGCTGAGGGATTCTCATGCTGCTATTGCACAGAGTGAGCAAAAAGTGGAGGAGATGAAGATGAAGGAGATGAAGGGATTTTTAAGCAATACGAGAAGCAAATGTCTTAGAAGGTGAGTTTTCTACAAGAGAAAGCCACCGATGCAGCAAAGGCAATGCAACTTGAGAAAAGTCTCAAGATAGGTGCAAAAGCCAAGGTATAGGAGGCGCAAGCGAGGGCCTTTCAGGCGCAAGAGCAAGCTCCACGAAATTGGTTGATATGGAAAGGCATAGAAGAGAAGAAGCAAAGAAGCGCATGAAGGAGCTTTGAGATAGGCTCGAAGAAGTGAGAAATGATGGGACATGGTGGACAAGGAGCTAGAATAGATGCAAAAGGACCTTGAAGATCAGAGATCCAAAAAGGAGGGTCTTTACAAATGGCTCTGCAACATGCATGAATCATTGAACATTGAAAAAGAATAGAATATGGAGGAGCTAAAAAGGGAGAATGCAAAAACCAAAAAGGTGATGCAGGAATCGCGAGAGAGCTTCGAGGTTAGAAAAATGGGATAGAGAGCAGCCGAGGTGGAGAAGACAACAAGGCAGCCACGGTGAGGGTTGTTTTTATGACAAACTGTTTTCTTCGATTATTTTATCATTTACTTTTGATTTCGTAAATGTTCTATGTTATTTTGAAGGTGAGAGTTACTTTCGATTATGTTATGATTTTGAAAGTAGGTTCTCTTTCATCTTTGTTAATCAAGAATGCCTATAGGCCATCCATTGTATTTGATCTGGAGTATGCTAAATATCATGTAGGTGTACTTGATATGCAAAAGAAAATGTCAATCTAATGTTTCTTTCTCTCTTATATGCTAACATATTGCTTGACTTGCTCATATTCAAGCTTCACTTTCATAAGTTGGTCCATCCTATGAAAGAAAAGGACTTGTCGAATGTTTTACGTTGTTAATATTCTAACATGTTTTCTTTCAATGCTTCTTTTCTATTTAACTTTGCTATCATTACTTCTTGGGTACGCTACTTCACATATGCAAAGGTACTTCTCACATGTTTTGTTGTTGTTTTCAAGGCACTCGTTTACTTCCAAGGTGAGCTCATATGTTCTCTTTCATCACACTCAGTTGTTTCTTCGAGTACATGCAGGTTTGCACAGATGCCTAGATACAATCCAACGGACTAAATGCACATTCGATACCTATAGGATGAGTACATCTACTTCGTTTTTCATACTCATCTATATTTACGAGTGCATGCAAGGTCTTGCTAGACCAATGATTTGTTCCTTCTTTGTTGATTAACTTATTGATAACTTATGGTATGTATTTACTTATTGGTTCAAGCAAGGCATACTTTTATTTTGCCCTTTATGTGGTGAGGTATACTTATATGTCTTTCACAATGAACATCTATGGCTGACTTATTGAGTACTCATTTTTCCGTGGCATCTATGGATTACTTATTGCATACTCGTTTTAATGTGACAAAGTTCAACATCTTTTAGGTGACAATATTTATGAACACATATGGTTGATTGCTTGAGTACTCATTTGGACGTGGCATATGGCTAACTACTTGAGTACTCGTCTGAACGTGGTACATGGATTATTATACTGACTCCCCGTTTGGATGTGACACATATTTACTCATCTGGACGTGGTACATGGATTATTACTAAGTCCTCATTTGGATGTGACACATATTTATCTAGCTTTCACAATGGACACATATGGATTACTTATTGAATACTCATTTGGACATGGTCATATTGTGTACCCATTTGCACGTGGCAAGGTTCAACGTCTTTCGAATGAACACATATGGATTACTTCTTGAGTACTTGTTTGGACATGGCACATATGGATTATTTATTAAGTACTCGTTTGGACATGGCACATATTCATTACTATTGAGTACTTGTTTGGACATGATCACTGTTCTCGGATGTCCATTTTCTTGGTTAGTTTTGGATGTTCTTTGTAATCTCAGATGCTTGTCTTCCCAGTTGTTCGGTACTTTCGGATGCGAAGAGGTCGTTATTTCATTCCCACTATGATTATGTAACCTATGTCTAATCCACACAAGCTTGCCTCTTGTCATATGTGCCTGGCTTATGCTCGTTGTATCTTTAGTTGTTCGGTACTTCCGGCTACCCAATTTTTTGGTACTTCTGGGATGCCCAATTGTTTGTATTTCTGGTTGTTCGCTACTTTCGACTGCCCAATTGTTTGGTGCTTTTGGGATGCTCAATTGTTCAATACTTCTGGATGGCGGAATGCTCGTTGTGTTTTTGAATTATTGGTTCTCAACTTGTAGAAACTTTATGGGCCTTCCTATTGTGTTGCTACGGCTTTCTTACACTACCCAAGAGACATTTCAACCCTAGCTTTGTGGACGTCTCAAATCACCCCTCCATACTCATCTTTGGACTGACCGAAGCAATTTTCTCATACATTCATCCTTGGTACAATAGAAACGGACACTTGAATATTTGTTGTGTTCATATACACTTCATGAAATTGGTCATTTTATGTGGATGAATTGTGCAAAACATGAAGGCATGATTATAAAGGTTTGAGGAGGTTTTACCAGAATGAACTTAGAGACAACAAGCTCTACTATTCAGATGAAGAGCTCAAACATTGAACTTGAAGATCTCAAGCCTTGATTATGCATCATCACTATGTCAAACAAGTTGAGATTTCCAGGAAGATTTTTCTATTTTTCACACATACTTTGCACTGTATCATGCACCAAACAAATGCCTATACTAAGTTGCACTGTACTATGGACAAGTGCTTGTCTTATGCCCTTGTACTATCCACATGCAATTTGCACTGTATCATTCAAATTGGCATATGGCCATCCTTTGTATATACATTTTCACATAGATATATATAGTGGCTTGGGTTTTTCCCTTTTTCCATCCGTAGTTAGAGAGCCTAGTTTGAGTGGCGGTGTTAGAGCTATATATAGCTTGCCCTAACTCAGCCTAGTCCTCAACTATATATATGCCTCTGATCTATGAATAGAATCACTTTCTTAGGAGCAACTCTTGTGTCAGTCTCTCTCCTCTTTCTCCTCCTCTAAATACAACTCTTGTGTCCATCTCTCTCCTCTTTCTCTTCCTCTCAACAATCACCAGTGGCCTTAGGCCTTTGGTAATACTTTCATCTCTGCCCTCTTTTCCATGTTGCACATCCACTTCCTCTTCTTTTTCACTATTTTTATTGTTTTAGATGTCGAGTAGGAATTATGAATGATTTATTACCATTCACCTTGTTTCCATACCTAGTCTAACATATACTATTCTTTTCTAGGAGAATATTCCCCTACATTGAAAATTCCTAATAAGGTTCTAATCTATGGCAAGAACTCAGCATAGATGGTGGTCCTTTCTTGCCATTTGGTTCCTTGAAGAAATACTAGCTTGTCTTGAGGATTCTTTCATAATTGGGGTGACCTTGCTGTGAAGATAGGTTTTTCATGGCGTAGTTCTTGCATGTGAGAGATGATTTCTCTTGCACAGCTTTGCTGGCATGGAGATGAGAAGGGAAGGAACATTGGCTAGAGGAAATAGGGGCCTTATTCTTGCATTTAAAGTAGGAAGTGTTGGGCAAGTACTAGTTCTCACCTCATCGATCTAGGTCATCATATAGCATGAAATAGAGAGTGAGGTGGACATTAGACATCACCTCAGATCTCATCCAACTCACGTGAGGCTAGAGACTCCTTCGATCTTGCATCATGCGAACTCTTATGCGATTAGTCAGCAACAAATTCAAAAAGCATAGAGAGGGTTTTGCACCACTTGAGTGAGCGATCATGAGCAGAAGCCTCTTCTCCTAGCCACATCCTTAGTGTATACCAAATGCCACCATTGGAAAGTCATTTTGGCTATTTTGGATTTTTTCTGAAGGATATGCACTTTAAAGGATCACAAATACCAATGCTTAACATGCAATAGTGGGTGAACCATGAAGACTAATGGACTTGAAGAAAGTTATAAAAATCCTCTTCAAAGTATCGTTCAAAAAAAGGTGCCAACACTAGATGAAAAGTTTCCACGTGAGTTCATTTGCACCATAAAATTCAGAGATTCATTTCCACCTCATAAGTAAATGCTATAGAAAATTTATCAAGGGCTCCAAAATGGAATAAGATTGATATGCAACAACTTTAATAGAAGAGAACTTGAAGTAATGATCGGCACCCATGTGTATAGAAGAGTTTTCATTCCAAGGACAAATGTGATTTGATCACACCGGCCACTATGGCATATCAAGTACTTTGTCTACATTTCAATTAACAATACAAACAACAATTAATGTTGGTATGGAATGCTAAGCTGGGAATATTGTTACTTTATGAAAGATTGAGGATCACTCTCAATGTGGAGTCGATAATCCATGTCAATGAGTTATCAATATATCTTTGGGACCAATACGTGGTTTATTTGTTTTGGATCTATAATACACACCAACTTCTTATCAATTCAAAGTTTCTAACTTCATTCTTCTTTATATACATTTTTTTGTTTGATTTACTAATTTATTTCTATATGTACACATTTATAAGCACCAGTTTTTGCTCTTCGGCCACGCATTAAGCTGTAGTGTCACTTTCCTCATTTTCAAACCAGAGACTAGCCTCTCACTGTATGACCATCTGTCTCATTTGTTCACGAGAGAAATGTTCGTGAAAAGGGTAGTTATGTTCAGGAGATAAAAGACTAGAAGAAAAGGACTCTAAGCTTAAACCATGGCGCTGCGTAAAAATTAGACTGGTTTTGGGTGGAGAGGAAATGCGAGAGACGAGGATCACGGTTTCCTCTCGCATCACTTTCCAGGTTGATTAACAGTGCGCCCCCTTGACAATTCCTAGAAAGGAGTACTCATGATGACAATGGGCAGTGGGAGGTCTCTATGAGCGCCAGGGAGACCGCCAACTCAAGCAACCCGTATTTGGGTGCATTTTGCGCGGGCAACACAAGGCAAAAGGCATCCGCGATAGGACCTAGCTAGAATCGAGGCAAAACGCATCCAGCACCGACTCGAGAACGTATCACCCCTGTCTGTCACCTTTGCTCAGAGGAGAGGATCACGGGTTGCTCAGAGGAAAGGAAACGGGTTGCTCTTGTTGATCAACGTGATCGATCAACGGGTTGCTCGTCAGCATATCTTTCTATTTAAGCAGATGCCTGGCTCTGGCATTTCAGGATCTCAAAATCTTCTTCGTGGTCTCCTGCAGCACCATGAAGACCAGCGCTTCCACCCTCGACGTCGTCGCCTTCCTCGCTTGGGCGCTGCTGCTGTGCATGTGCTTGCCTCTCCCGTCCGCTTCTGCCTCTCGCGGAGGGTTACCCTTCATGCATGGCGCCTCAACTGCTGGTCGGAAAAGCCCTGCTCATCCAACCGAGTCGCTTCTTTTGCGTATTACGAATGAAAGCTTTCCTTGTAATTCTATTGCGGCTGATATTGAACTTTGTGGATTGGCATGCAGCAATGGCAGCCCCCATATTAACGGAATCCAGCAGCGATCACCTCCTCCCGGCACTTCCTTTGAAAGGTGAAATTCTTAGCGCCATAGGGATTCCGTCAACTTTGCTTACAGCGATAGTCATCTGTGTAGAGTGTCAAAGGATGCTCATGTATCTTCGCTCCGTCAACTTTTGGTTACGGTTGTAGTCATCTGCATAGAGTGTTAGTGATCCTCATCGGCTTCCTGTTCTCTATTTAGCTTTGTTCTTCAGAGTGTTAATGATCCTCATGTACCTTTAGCCGTCCAATTTGAAAGGTGAAGTTCTCATGGCCATCGGTACTCCGCTCTGTTCTTTAGCTCCTTAATCGGCTTCCTTTCATCGGTGCTATTTGTGCGGCTACCGATGAATGTTGTCGTGAAAATTGCCTCTTATTAGTGTGTGCTCCTTCTCTTAAACACGAGCAATCATTGGCATCAAACGTTGCCTCAGCAAGAAATGGACTAGCACTCATGGTTAAAATTTGATCCTTTAAAGACATCCCTCTTCTTTGGCGTTTAAGTTAGCTATGATATTGATGACCTTTGTGTAGTGCTAGTCATCCCCATGCATATGTGACAGTGGCATTTGACTTATTAGTGTGTGCTCTTCCACTTAAGCGTGAGGAGTCATTGGCATCAAAGGTTTCATCAACAAGCAATGAACTAGCACTAACACGTGAAATTTGATGTCTATAAAACTTTCATCATAAATGTTGTTTTGTGTGAGTAGTGATAATCATGATTGTACAATGCTAGCCATCTATGTATAGTGCTAATGATCCTCATGCATGTTTGTGGCATTGAAGCAGAAGTAGAAGCAAAAGTGGCCACTACATGTAAAGCCATCGGTGCTATTTGTGCAGCTAGCCATGAATGTTGTAGTGACAATTGTCTCTTATTAGTGTGTGCTCTTCCTCTTAAGAATGAGAAGTCATTGGTATTAAAGGTTGCATCAACAAGCAATGGAATAGCATTGACAGGTGAAGTTAGATCCCATAAAACTTTCCCATATAGGTGTTGTTTCTATGAGCAATAGCCATCTATTTACAGTGATAGTATATATGTATAGTATTAATGATCTTCATGTCTATTTGTGACATTAAAGCAGAATCCACTGCTAGATGCAAAGCCATCGGTGCTATATGTGCATCTAGCCATGAATGTTGCAGTGAAAACTGTCTCTTATTAGTGTGTGCTCTTCCTCTTAAGCGTGAGGAGTCATTGGCATCAAAGGTTTCATCAACAAGCAATGGACTAGCACTAACAGGTAAAATTTGATGTCTAAAAAACTTTCATCATCAATGTTGTTTTGTGTGAGTAGTGATAATCATGATTGTACAATGCTAGCCATCTATGTATAGTGCTAATGATCCTCATGCATGTTTGTGGCATTGAAGCAGAAGTAAAAGCAAAAGTGGCCACTACATGTAAAGCCATCGGTGCTATTTGTGCAGCTAGCCATGAATGTTGTAGTGACAATTGTCTCTTATTAGTGTGTGCTCTTCCTCTTAAGAATGAGAAGTCATTGGTATTAAAGGTTGCATCAACAAGCAATGGAATAGCATTGACAGGTGAAGTTAGATCCCATAAAACTTTCCCATACAGGTGTTGTTTCTATGAGCAATAGCCATCTATTTACAGTGATAGTATATATGTATAGTATTAATGATCTTCATGTCTATTTGTGATATTGAAGCAGAATCCACTGCTAGATGCAAAGCCATCGGTGCTATATGTGCATCTAGCCATGAATGTTGCAGTGAAAACTGTCTCTTATTAGTGTGTGCTCTTCCTCTTAAGCGTGAGGAGTCATTGGCATCAAAGGTTTCATCAACAAGCAATGGACTAGCACTAACAGGTAAAATTTGATGTCTAAAAAACTTTCATCATCAATGTTGTTTTGTGTGAGTAGTGATAATCATGATTGTACAATGCTAGCCACCTATGTATAGTGCTAATGATCCTCATGCATGTTTGTGGCATTGAAGCAGAAGCAGAAGTGGCCACTACATGTAAAGCCATCGGTGCTATTTGTGTAGCTAGCCATGAATGTTGTAGTGACAATTGTCTCTTATTAGTGTGTGTTCTTCCTCTTAAGCATGAGAAGTCATTGGTGTCAAAGGTTGCATCAACAAGCAATGGAATAGCATTGACAGGTAATGTTAGATCCCATAAAACTTTCCCATATAGGTGATCTTTCTATGAGCAATAGCCATCTATTTACAATCATAGTATATATGTAAAGTATTAATGATCTTCATGTGTATTTGTGATATTGGAGCAGAATCAACCGCTAGATGCAAAGCCATCGGTGCTATTTGTGCATCTAGCCATGAATGTTGTAGTGAAAACTGTCTCTTATTAGTGTGTGCTCTTCCTCTTAAGCGTGAGGAGTCATTGGCATCAAAGGTTTCATCAACAAGCAATGGAATAGCACTAACAGGTAAAATTTGATGTCTAAAAATTTTTCATCAATGTTGTTTTGTGTGAGTAGTGAGCCACCTATGTATAGTGCTAATGATCCGCATGCATGTTTGTGGCATTGAAGCAGAAGCAGAAGTGGCCACTACATGTAAAGCCATCGGTGCTATCTGTGCAGCTAGCCATGAATGTTGTAGTGACAGTTGTCTCTTATTAGTGTGTGCTCTTCCTCTTAAGCATGAGAAGTCATTGGTATCAAAGGTTGCATCAAGAAGCAAAGGAATACCATTGACAGGTACAGTTAGATCCCATAAAACTTTACCATATAGGTGTTGTTTCTATGAGCAATAGCCATCTATTTACAGTGATAGTATATATGTACAGTATTAATGATCTTCATGTGTATTTGTGATATTGAAGGAGAATCAACCGCTAGATGCAAAGCCATCGGTGCTATATGTGCATCTAGCCATGAATGTTGTAGTGAAAACTGTCTCTTATTAGTGTGTGCTCTTCCTCTTAAGCGTGAGGAGTCATGGGCATCAAAGGTTTCATCAACAAGCAATGGACTAGCACTAACAGGTAAAATTTGATGTCTAAAAAACTTTCATCATCAATGTTGTTTTGTGTGAGTAGTCATAGTCATGATTGTACAATGCTAGCCATCTATGTATAGTGCTAATGATCCTCATGCATGTTTGTGGCATTGAAGCAGAAGTAAAAGCAAAAGTGGCCACTACATGTAAAGCCATCGGTGCTATTTGTGCAGCTAGCCAGGAATGTTGTAGTGACAATTGTCTCTTATTAGTGTGTGCTCTTCCTCTTAAGCATAAGAAGTCATTGGTATCAAAGGTTACGTCAACAAACAATGGAATAGCATTGACAGGTAAAGTTAGATCCCATAAAACTTTCCCGTATAGGTGTTGTTTCTATGAGCAATAGCTATCTATTTACAATGAAAATATATATGTATAGTGTTAATGATCTTCATGTGTATTTGTGATATTGAAGCAGAATCAACCACTACATGCAAAGCCATCGGTGCTATATGTGCATCTAGCCATGAATGTTGCAGTGAAAACTGTCTCTTATTAGTATGTGCTCTTCCTCTTAAGCGTGAGGAGTCATTGGCATCAAAGGTTTCATCAACAAACAATGGACTAGCACTGGCAGGTAAAATTTGATGGCTAAAAGATTTCCATCATCAATGTTGTTTTGCATGAGTAGTGATAGTCATGATTGTACAATGATAGCCATCTATGTATAGTGACAATGATCATCGTTCGTCTTTGTGGCATTCAAGCAGAAGGAGAAGTGACCACTACATGTAAAGCCATTGGTGCTATTTGTGCAGCTAGCCATGAATGTTGTAGCGACAATTGTCTCTTATTAGTGTGTGCTCTTCCTCTTAAGCATGAGAAGTCATTGGTATCAAAGGTTGCATCAACAAGTGATGGACTAGCATTGATAGGTAAAGGTAGATCCCATGAAATTTTCTTGTATAGGTGATGTTTCTAGGAGCAATAGCCATCTATTTACAATGATAGTATATATGTATATTGTTAATTATCTTCATACATATTCAACCGCTACATGCAAATCCATTGGTACTATTTGTGCGACTAGCCATGAATGTTGTTGTGAAAATTGAATGTCATTAATGTGTGCTCTTCCTCTTAAGAATGATCAATCATTGGCATCAACCATTGCATCATTAAGCAATGTACTAGCACTAACAGGTAAAATTTTATCCCGTAAAAGCATTCCTCATCAGTGTCTTTTTTGTGAGAAGACATAGTCATCTATGTATAGTGTTTTAATGATCATTATGAATCTTCATGGCATTGAAATAGAATTGACCGTGACATGAAAATTCATCGGTGCTATTTGTGTGGCTAGCCATGAATGCTATAGTGAAAATTGTCTTTTATTATTGTGTTCTATCCCTCTTAAGGATGAGGAGTCATTGGTATCAAAGGTTGCATTAACAAGAATGAGCTAGCATTGGCTATGGTAAAATTTGATCCCTAAATTTCCTATGTGCTCTTCCAATTAAGCATGATGAGTCCTTGACGTCATTAGAGAATTATGATAATTTTCACCAATAAAAGTATTACTCACTTGAGCCCAATTGTCATTGTTACAGAATCAGCCCTTGCATGCAAAGCCATTGGCGCCATTTGTGCAAGCAACCATGAATGTTGTAGTGAGAGCTGCCTTTTACTAGTGTGTGCTCTTCCACTTAAGTATGAGCAGCCCTTAGCATCAAAGAAACCATTAATGACCAACGACCTTGCTACATTCACAGGTATGATGATTTGATTACCTAAAAGCTTTTGGCATCACTAACCTTATTGATTATGATACATATTGTGGCATTGTTACAGAATCCATTCCTACATGCAAAGCCATCGGTGCTATTTGTGCCAATAGTAACGAATGTTGTAGTGAAACTTGCCTTCTATTGGTGTGCACTGGTCCACTAAATCATAAGCAATCATTGGTGTCAGATGAAGCATCAACAACTTATGGACTAGCTTTAATTTGAAAGGTATACACAAAAGTGTGTAACTTGTGATTTCATCTCATAATTTTTCTTCTTATAAAATTTATGTAATCTTTAGTAGTGTCCATTAAGGTAATCACCAAGAATTATGTTTCTTTGAAAAGTATCTATATTTGCTAGTTGTTACTAATGATCTTTTTAGAGTGGGAAGGCTTTCTTTATTGTGCACATATTTTTATTCAATTCATTGATATGGGTTTGATTTCTTAAATATTTATTCCGATTCATAACTCTTCACTTACAGTGGATTATATCATGATAATGTGTGCAGAAAGTGCCCCTACATGCAACATTATTGGCAGAAGATTGTTGTTCTACAATTTGTCTATTGCCTATTTGCCTAGTATAGTCATGGATCACATGGTTTCAATTAAATTACCTTATGGCCTTGTAATCCACCTAGCCTATGTGCTCCTTCACAAAGGGTTGGTGGGCATTGTGAGTAGCTAGCTCACAAGCACACTAAAGAAGGTTATACCTTCTTCTTCTTGTGAAATTATAAATAAAATAAAATACGTTATTATCTTTGTGAAATTATAAATAAAATTAAAAAACGTGATGAATAATGTCAAAAAAATATTCTTCCATGAATTTTAAATAACACAAAATAAGAATGCCTTTAATAAATCAAATCATGTGAGGCATTAGACATACCATTTGTAGTTTTTATATGAGTACCAATTTTTTGATTTGAAATTTCACACATGTTTCTATTATAAAGAGTGAGATTAATTACAAGTTATTTTGGATCCATTTGAATCAAAACCAGAGATACCGTTTGCATGGAATTTAGGATGGAGACTTTGACTAAAAAATGTAACAAGTCTTAATGCATGGATATCAATTTTTTAAAGGCTTCCATACATCTAGGATGGATAGTTGGACTATAAAATTTAACAAATATTCATGCATGGAAATCAATTTACATACTCCTTTGTTTGATGAGATACTTTTAAAAAAACTTCCAAAATGAAATACATATGTTAATCCTTTGAACTATTATATTCGTACTTAATAGCAAAGATTGTCTGGACAACCTTCTATACTACATCTATGGACATATAAGATTACTTTCAACTAATGCTAATTTTTATGCAAAATGAACTTTAAGAAAGTAATATGTTCACAATCTTTGACAAGGTAGTATTTAATATTTGCACATTTACAATTACTACAACAAATGTGAAGATTGTCTTACAAATGTTGAATTTAGATGTGATCCAGTTCATATTTTGAAAACTATGAGAAAATAATAAATTTTATTCTACCACTCCTCTTCAAAGAATTTCTCACATAACAATAGTCCACTACCTATTTTGGTTTATCTAGCATCCCATGGAATGTTGTTCTCTATCTTTTTTTAGAGTTTTCTGATAGGATCTTATTTTATTCACATAATTTATCTATCATGCAAGATCATTTACAATTTGAAAATGAATTGAGTTTCTCATAGATTGATCAAATTTACTTTTGAGAAAAGATTTGATGCCCTCGGCATAGAGATAATGCAATCTTGTCGATGTATTACAAAATAATATATTCAAGTTCTAGCCAATTAATCACTTTACTTAATGTCATCCAGCCATAGGCAATAGCCAATATTCATAAAAACAATAGTCAAACAAATGAAATCTTGTAAAATTACAAAGATTTCATCAATGTTTCCTTTCTAGCATGGATTGAGGGAAGGCCTATTATGATTTATATAAACCTATTTTGAACCCAAACAATTGTAGCTAGTTCCCTCACCTATGTGCTCTTAAAACGTTAAAAATTACTATATTATAAAAAAATAAAAATAAAAATGTCAATTACTTCCTTCTTGAACTACTTTTAACAATGCTAATTTTTGTGCACAATAAAACTTAATAAATTAATATGCTCATAACCTTTGGTATGGTAGTATCTAATATTTTCACATTTACAATTTCTTTAAGAAATTTGAAGTCTATACTAAAAACATTGAATCTAGAAACATATGGTTCTTCACTAAGACACACAATACTTTTTATCTACTAATAAAGTATATATTTTAAAAACTATGAGAAAATTATAAGTTATCTACCACTCCTTTTTCACATAAACATACTCCGCTACTTGTTTTGGTTGATCTAGTATCCCATGAATTATAACTAGTATATATCATTTTTCAAAGTTTTTTGATAAGAAGGTAATTTTCTAATTCATAAATTATCCATTATGCAAGATCGTTTTTTATTTAAAAATTAATTTCTTTTCTCATATATTAATCAAAATTACTTTTGAAACAAGAATATGTGCTCTAGGCATACAAGAAATATTTAGTAACATAATCCTAGTAAAGAATATTTTACAAAGTCTACCTAGTTAATCACTTTACCTAATGTCATCCAACTAAAGGTGATATATACATAGACAATAGCTAAAATAATCAAATCTTGCAAAACTACAAAGATTTCAATAATACTTCCTTTGTAGCATGGAGTGAGGGAAGGCTTATCACTATTTCTATAAGCATGTTTTTAACTTAGTGCCTTCAACATAATTATATCTACTTACTTCACCTACATGCTCTTAAAAATATTGAGCATTAATATATTTTAAAGTAATAAAAATAAGAATCAATCGCTTCCTTTACTTTGATAAGCACTTCTTCTTAAAGGTATATATCTAGAAGCTTTCTATACTTGATCCTAATTTTATTTAAGTATGAACAAAGAGGTCCACATGTGTCATAGCGGTGCCTATTGTAATCTCATTGTAATTCATTATTTATAATTGATATCTACTTAGAGAGGCATGTGCATAGAGAAATATTGCTAGTGAATTGCATAATTAATGTCTTTTTTTCGGGAGGGGGGGGGTAAAATATGTTTGCATATATTTATGTCCAGTGTAAAAGTGACCAGCGTAAAAGTGTCTTTTGTAATTAAACCTCAAAGCACAAAAAGTCACAGTCCTTCATCTTCGACATGAAAGCAACTTAAGGGACTGTTACCCTTTAGTCTATAGATTTTCTTGAGAAATCTTACACTAGCCAAAGATCTTGTCATGATCTTCCCTCTTTTTGTGTAACTAATCACAAACATGGTTGAAATTCAAAATGCCCTACTCCAACTACTTTTGTGCCTATTATAGTGTCATATGAGAGCAAGATGTTTGACTAGTAGGCATGATTATAGCTCATAGAAACAAAGATACCTTCCAAATAGCCTACTAAATGAGCTACCATTCCTAGGAAACCAGATCACATAATCCTCCTGGGAATTAAAGAGAACATTTTTAAACTACATATTATTTCTGGAAGCCCATATGTATTATATTGCATGTGCTCTGACTTTTACCCACACTTCATGCTTGACTCTACATCCCTAAAAGAATGGGCTTCCAATTTATTGGCTCTCCTAAGTGCATTTGTATTGTCTAGTTTCAAACCCTTATGGCATTAGGATATGGAGCAAAAAAATAAAAGGTGTCTTCTTTATGACTAGGGCATCCCTTTCCCTTTCCATATCCTTAATTGATTGCCTCTCCTCTTTGTTCATCCAAGCAATCTTGTGCAAGATTAACCACATAAAAGAGTTGAAATCTTCTCTGGTATTTTTTATCCTAGAGTTCAGTACATACTCTCTTCATCTGAATGTATAGGTTTCCATCTTATGTTTATCACCCTCCAAACTTTCTCAAAAATTGTTTACAAGAGGGGGGATGAAAAGGAGGTTGACTTTTACAAGATCATTATCATTGAGGGGATTGACCTTAATTAAACATAAATTGACACCTAAATAGAGTCAATACGTAGGAATCCCCCTTTAATTGCTATTGAACCAAATCTAACAGCTAAGGGATTCATATAGATTCCACAAGGACAAAGTACTCCTTTGCGAAATCATGTCTCATTGTTTGCAAAGAAGAGAGCCTAGGATAATGCACTACTACAGAAAATACTACTACATGCCATTCAATTTTTAACACTTATCTCTTGATATTTTTTGTGCCTTAGAATATGTTTTGCATGCAACTAGCAATTAGTCCATAAAATGTATGGTTGGCAAAGGGAAAAATCTATCAATATGAGCATTGGTATAGGCATCAATGTGGGTATTTGGACATTGACACCCATACCAACTGTGGCATTCTAGATATTGACAGATATACTAACACCTATATGGACACCAGCATTCCCGAACAAACATTACAAAAAGTAGTCTGCAATGAGGTAGTTAGAAAGCTGAGCCACCAAAAGTGAGGCAAGCAAAAAGCTGAGCTACTAGAAGCGACCCAAGCTATGGACAAGCACATAAATGTAAGTCTTTAAGTCTTTTTATTATTCTCAAAATCTTGCTATTAATTGTACTTCCTACCAAATTCATTAACTTCATTGATTGAATTAGTATCATGGCTTGATAAATTACATTACTGACTTCATTGCCATATCATGAACTTCAGTGACAACAAATTATTCAAGTGGCATAAGAAATTCCATGAGTGACTTCTATTCATGAAGAATGTTGGATCACACTCATAGATGTTATTTGTATTGATAAGGGTATCCTGAAGGCTAGGCTTAATGATTGCATGTTCATTTAGTCTAAAATTCAAGAAGAAAGAAAGACGTTTCACTCAAACATGAATCCCAAAAATTGAAATGCATCTTCATCCAATCTAATTCCCTAAGAACGGAATATATTTCAATGGAACATGAATCCCCAAAATTTGAAATACAACTCTTGAAAGTTAAAATATCACTTATGAATTCATCCATTGCAATCCAACCAACAATACAATTTCAATGTCCTCCGGGGGTATCAATGTGCACATCACTCTTATGTGTCTAGACCTTGTCTCCATATAAGCCTTAGTAATCAGCTCCATCCATGCATAGTTGTCCTATGATTTCTCTCCCAAACATAGAACATCTTCTTAGACATAAACTTCAACTTGCTCTTTCTTGCAACCTCCTTCTCAAATTCACTATCCACCTCCTTCCATACTTGTGACCATGTATTCACAATTGCACTTGTAACAAGACTCTCATCTCCATCACACTTGCAAATGGATGCAATCAATGCCCCCCACTCGGGCAAGTAACCCTCATACTGAAAAGCACTTTTTCATGCAAGCCCCTAATCGAAGCATAAGGAATCAACATGCAAAGGGGGATCCTAGGACATTCATCAAAGCCAAGAAGTCTTGTCTTCCCAATCACCACTTATTATCTCCATGTCCATCTCAACAAATTCATCCTCATCTTCTTTTGTTGCACCTGAATGCCCAACCCTTGTGTCTGAATGTTCCTTAGACACTTCTTTCTCCTCATTTACTAGGATATTAGGAAGTTGAACACTTGAGCGATACTTGAGCCCATAACTTGGTTCCCCCTTTCCTCAACATGAGGATGAACATTTGGCTCCTTAAGATTAGGTCTAGTTTTAGAACCCTCTTGCTTGAACCTTTTCGTGGCATTACTGCAACATGTATAGAAAAAATGAACACAAATCTATCAGCAATGATTCATCAGAGTATACTTAAATCAATGCAAGAGGGTCAATGTTAGCTTGGGTGTAGCCAATCGCGAAACTATTTTCAGGGCCATTTTGAGGCTACAATGCGATGCGCTTCTAGGTGAATATTTGAATTTTGTGCGAACCCGTGCTCTCGTTGAAAATTTTCCCAATCATGAAGGTGCACTGGCGTAATAATGAGACGTAATCTATTTGATCAAAACACCACGTAGCTCGACACATGGCATCTCTACATTGCTTTGTGCAGCGCATTCTCTAGCCTACGCCACCTGATCACTTATTATCGTGCAGCCTTTTGGTGCAACTTTGCCACTTATCACTGGGCACGCACCCATGCAGATCATTAAAATTGAAGGTTGGCTTAGAGAGACCACTGCATTGGTTCTTGCCATAATAATTAGATGCAATCTATCAATGTGCACATCACTCTTATGTGTCTAGACCTTGTCTCCATATAAGCCTTAGCAACAATTAGCTCCATCCATGCATAGTTGTCCTATGATTTCTCTCGCATACATAGAACATCTTCTTAGACATAAATTTCCACTTGCTATTTCTTGCAACCTCCTCCTCAAATTCACTATCCACCTCCTTCCATACTTGTGACCATGTATTCACAATTGCACTTGTAACAAGACTCTCATCTCCATCACACTTGCACAAGGATGCAATCAATGCCCCCAGCTCAGGCAAGTAATCGTCATACTGGAAAGCACTCTTTCATGCAAGCCCCTAATTGAAGCATAAGGAATCAACATGCAAACGGGGATCCTAGGACATTTATCAAACCCAAGAAGTCTTGTTTTCCCAATCACCACTTATTATCTCCATGTCCATCTCAGTAATTCATCCTCTTCTTTTGCTTCACTTGAATGCCCAACCCTTGTGTCTAAATATTCCTTAGACATTTCTTTCTCCTCATTTACCAGGATATTAGGAGGTTGAACACTTGAGCGAGACTTGAGCCAACAACAACTTGCTTCCCCCTTTCCTCAGCATGATGATGAACATTTGGCTCCTTAAGATTAGGTCTAGGGTCTATGCATGTTAAGGTGGTACAATTAGTGGTGTCTCGGACACCACTATTATTCATGCGATTATGTGACAATTGAACAAAATGGAAACAGATGATGTGCTTTTAAGATCTTTGTAGTTTAACTAGTGGTATAAGAGCCTTTAGAATTTTATGAATACCATTGGAAATGCCTTAATAGTGGACATTTAGATGTCCTAATAGACCATAATAGTGTACCACCTAAACATGCTTTCACCCTCTAGATTTAGAACCCTCTTTCTTGAACCTTTTCATGGCATTATTGTAACATGTAGAAAAAACAAACACAAATCTATCAGCAATGATTGATCAGAGTATGCTTAAATCAATGCAAGAACAAAAAAAACACTGTATTGCAAAATTTGGGAATCTCCCAAATTCCCCAATATAGATTTTTCTCATATAGAAGATACAAAACATAAACTAAAGCAATACAACGATCACTATCTTTCCACAATGTATTGAGAAATGGTGCACATCTTGTGAAGTTAATGCAGAAAAGTATTGGACTTACTGTTGCATGTGAGTGAAAACTACACTGCGTGGCCAAATAAAATCTTTGCTGGGCTACATAATTGTGATGGGTGTTTAAAATAAATTCAAATACACTCACAATTCATGCCTTTTGATATCACATTAGAATAGTTTTCTATGACAACATTGTTGCAAGCATTGGTCTCCTCTTTATAACATGGATGAATTGTAGGAAATGATCCCTCTTGAGAAAATGAGTGACAAATTTTTAAAATTAAAAATCATAGTTTGCAAATAATTCCTCCCTTGCATCGATAGCATGAGTTGTTGGTAAAGTAATGGTTCCATATGTGGCCTCATTGTTAGTCTCACAAGAATAACATGGTTCTAGGGTGGGTGAGTACACATAGCATACATTTTTGCTGACAACCTAGTGGATCTTAGATGCCATCACAGACATGGCTGGGAATCTTAAATGCCACCACTTCCAATCATTCATTACCATGCAAGTCAGTACTACCACCTTGAATTATTCAAAATTCGGGCCAACCACCATGATGGCTCTCACCTGGATAGTGAGGTCAGCTATTCCATTCCCTTAACCGTTAATGTTTTGTTCTCCCTTGTAATCTCAGGCCTCCACTATTCCATTTCCTTCACTGTTTCATCTTCTATCCCTCTTGACCAATTTTTTCTTCCTTGCACTCTTCCTGCAACTTCTATCCCCTCTCGTAATGGACCTTGCACAGTTCGAGAGCTCATCACACAATCTTTCCTACCCCTTTGCAGCATAGTGCCAGAGCCCCTCATCCTAAAATTGTAACATATGGGAATTCCTCTCTCACTATTCAAAATCCCAATTTGGATGCTCTCCAAAACTTCATCAAGATGGTGCAGGACATGAATGTGAAGGAGGGGCAACTAGTCTGTCAAGGTCACAAGATTACCATCAATAAAAGAGTGATTAAAAAGGATTTAGGAATTTGTGGGGGCAATATGCAAGCACACTTTTTTGAGAAAGAGTGAAAGAGACAGGATATTCTAGATGTATGCCCCAATGCTCAGATTAGTAAAGATGGTGGAGTCAAGATTTCAAGCTTGCCATCAGACCTCCAAGATGTATTGAAGAAGTCAATTCACTTCTTTCCTGATACAAGAGGAACCTACAAGTTCTGGCAAGTTCAAGCAGCAGTAGAGCAAGTGAAAGGATGTGATGTATCTTTCTCAAGGGCGATCTCCAAGAGCGTGTTAACCAACCTAAAGAATTGCATGGATGGAAAATCCCAATTGTCATCTCAGTCCACTAGAGTTGCAATGCACCTGATGGCATGCACCCTCAAAGGGATTTTGGAGCAATACGAGAAGTAGATGTCTTAGAAAGTGACTTTTCTACAAGAGAAATCCACCAATGTAGCACAACTTGAGAAAAGCCTCAGGGAAGGTGTAGAAGCCAAGGTAGAGGAGGCACAAGCGAGGGCCATGTAGGCACAAGAGCAAGTTGAGGCCACCACAAAAGTGGTTGACATGGAAAGGCATAGAAGAGAAGAAGAAGAGAAGTGCATGAAGGAGCTTTGAGATACGCTTGAAGAAGTGAGAAATTATGGGGACATGGGGACAAGGAGCTAGAAGAGATGCGAAAGGACCTTGAAGATCAGAGAGCCAAAAAGGAGGGTCTTTACATTGAAAAAAACCAGATGATTGAGGAGCTGAAAAGGGAGAATGCAGAAACTAGAAAGGTGATGCAAGAACTGCAAGAGAGCTTTGAGGCCAAGAAGGATGGGGTAGAGAGAAGCCACGGTGGGGAAGACAACGAGGCAACTCCCTAGACTAGGAAGGATGCAGAGAGCAACCACCATGGTGGAGCAAGCTCCAGCCACCGCGGTGGAGAAATTTGCAGCAGCCATGGTGAGGGTTGTTTTTATGAAACAGTGTTGGAAGTCTAAAGAGCAAGCTACAATACCCTACAAGAAGATCATGATAGATGTTTGCACAAGCTTGCCGTGGCTTTTGATAGTTATGAAAAGTAGTCAATCACCCTACGAGATTTCTAAACTAGAGTAGAAGTTGCTGAGGGATTCTCATGCTGCTATTGCACAGAGTGAGCAAAAAGTGGAGGAGATGAAGATGAAGGAGATGAAGGGATTTTTAAGCAATACGAGAAGCAAATGTCTTAGAAGGTGAGTTTTCTACAAGAGAAAGCCACTGATGCAGCAAAGGCAATGCAACTTGAGAAAAGTCTCAAGATAGGTGCAAAAGCCAAGGTATAGGAGGCGCAAGCGAGGGCCTTTCAGGCGCAAGAGCAAGCTCCACGAAATTGGTTGATATGGAAAGGCATAGAAGAGAAGAAGCAAAGAAGCGCATGAAGGAGCTTTGAGATAGGCTCGAAGAAGTGAGAAATGATGGGACATGGTGGACAAGGAGCTAGAATAGATGCAAAAGGACCTTGAAGATCAGAGATCCAAAAAGGAGGGTCTTTACAAATGGCTCTGCAACATGCATGAATCATTGAACATTGAAAAAGAATAGAATATGGAGGAGCTAAAAAGGGAGAATGCAAAAACCAAAAAGGTGATGCAGGAATCGCGAGAGAGCTTCGAGGTTAGAAAAATGGGATAGAGAGCAGCCGAGGTGGAGAAGACAACAAGGCAGCCACGGTGAGGGTTGTTTTTATGACAACTGTTTTCTTCGATTATTTTATCATTTACTTTTGATTTCGTAAATGTTCTATGTTATTTTGAAGGTGAGAGTTACTTTCGATTATGTTATGATTTTGAAAGTAGGTTCTCTTTCATCTTTGTTAATCAAGAATGCCTATAAGCCATCCATTGTATTTGATCTGGAGTATGCTAAATATCATGTAGGTGTACTTGATATGCAAAAGAAAATGTCAATCTAATGTTTCTTTCTCTCTTATATGCTAACATATTGCTTGACTTGCTCATATTCAAGCTTCACTTTCATAAGTTGGTCCATCCTATGAAAGAAAAGGACTTGTCGAATGTTTTACGTTGTTAATATTCTAACATGTTTTCTTTCAATGCTTCTTTTCTATTTAACTTTGCTATCATTACTTCTTGGGTACGCTACTTCACATATGCAAAGGTACTTCTCACATGTTTTGTTGTTGTTTTCAAGGCACTCGTTTACTTCCAAGGTGAGCTCATATGTTCTCTTTCATCACACTCAGTTGTTTCTCCGAGTACATGCAGGTTTGCACAGATGCCTAGATACAATCCAACGGACTAAATGCACATTCGATACCTATAGGATGAGTACATCTACTTCGTTTTTCATACTCATCTATATTTACGAGTGCATGCAAGGTCTTGCTAGACCAATGATTTGTTCCTTCTTTGTTGATTAACTTATTGATAACTTATGGTATGTATTTACTTATTGGTTCAAGCAAGGCATACTTTTATTTTGCCCTTTATGTGGTGAGGTATACTTATATGTCTTTCACAATGAACATCTATGGCTGACTTATTGAGTACTCATTTTTCCGTGGCATCTATGGATTACTTATTGCATACTCGTTTTAATGTGACAAAGTTCAACATCTTTTAGGTGACAATATTTATGAACACATATGGTTGATTGCTTGAGTACTCATTTGGATGTGGCATATGGCTAACTACTTGAGTACTCGTCTAAACGTGGTACATGGATTATTATACTGACTCCCCGTTTGGATGTGACACATATTTACTCATCTGGACGTGGTACATGGATTATTACTAAGTCCTCATTTGGATGTGACACATATTTATCTAGCTTTCACAATGGACACATATGGATTACTTATTGAATACTCATTTGGACATGGTCATATTGTGTACCCATTTGCATGTGGCAAGGTTCAACGTCTTTCGAATGAACACATATGGATTACGTCTTGAGTACTTGTTTGGACATGGCACATATGGATTATTTATTAAGTACTCGTTTGGACATGGCACATATTCATTACTATTGAGTACTTGTTTGGACATGATCACTGTTCTCGGATGTCCATTTTCTTGGTTAGTTTTGGATGTTCTTTGTAATCTCAGATGCTTGTCTTCCCAGTTGTTCGGTACTTTCGGATGCGAAGAGGTCGTTATTTCATTCCCACTATGATTATGTAACCTATGTCTAATCCACACAAGCTTGTCTCTTGTCATATGTGCCTGGCTTATGCTCGTTGTATCTTTAGTTGTTCGGTACTTCCGGCTACCCAATTTTTTGGTACTTCTGGGATGCCCAATTGTTTGTATTTCTGGTTGTTCGCTACTTTCGACTGCCCAATTGTTTGGTGCTTTTGGGATGCTCAATTGTTCAATACTTCTGGATGGCGGAATGCTCGTTGTGTTTTTGAATTATTGGTTCTCAACTTGTAGAAACTTTATGGGCCTTCCTATTGTGTTGCTATGGCTTTCTTACACTACCCAAGAGACATTTCAACCCTAGCTTTGTGGACGTCTCAAATCACCCCTCCATACTCATCTTTGGACTGACCGAAGCAATTTTCTCATACATTCATCCTTGGTACAATAGAAACGGACACTTGAATATTTGTTGTGTTCATATACACTTCATGAAATTGGTCATTTTATGTGGATGAATTGTGCAAAACATGAAGGCATGATTATAAAGGTTTGAGGAGGTTTTACCAGAATGAACTTAGAGACAACAAGCTCTACTATTCAGATGAAGAGCTCAAACATTGAACTTGAAGATCTCAAGCCTTGATTATGCATCATCACTATGTCAAACAAGTTGAGATTTCCAGGAAGATTTTTCTATTTTTCACACATACTTTGCACTGTATCATGCACCAAACAAATGCCTATACTAAGTTGCACTATACTATGGACAAGTGCTTGTCTTATGCCCTTGTACTATCCACATGCAATTTGCACTGTATCATTCAAATTGGCATATGGCCATCCTTTGTATATACATTTTCACATAGATATATATAGTGGCTTGGGTTTTTCCCTTTTTCCATCCGTAGTTAGAGAGCCTAGTTTGAGTGGCGGTGTTAGAGCTATATATAGCTTGCCCTAACTCAGCCTAGTCCTCAACTATATATATGCCTCTGATCTATGAATAGAATCACTTTCTTAGGAGCAACTCTTGTGTCAGTCTCTCTCCTCTTTCTCCTCCTCTAAATACAACTCTTGTGTCCATCTCTCTCCTCTTTCTCTTCCTCTCAACAGTCACCAGTGGCCTTAGGCCTTTGGTAATACTTTCATCTCTGCCCTCTTTTCCATGTTGCACATCCACTTCCTCTTCTTTTTCACTATTTTTATTGTTTTAGATGTCGAGTAGGAATTATGAATGATTTATTACCATTCACCTTGTTTCCATACCTAGTCTAACATATACTATTCTTTTCTAGGAGAATATTCCCCTACATTGAAAATTCCTAATAAGGTTCTAATCTATGGCAAGAACTCAGCATAGATGGTGGTCCTTTCTTGCCATTTGGTTCCTTGAAGAAATACTAGCTTGTCTTGAGGATTCTTTCATAATTGGGGTGACCTTGCTGTGAAGATAGGTTTTTCATGGCGTAGTTCTTGCATGTGAGAGATGATTTCTCTTGCACAGCTTTGCTGGCATGGAGATGAGAAGGGAAGGAACATTGGCTAGAGGAAATAGGGGCCTTATTCTTGCATTTAAAGTAGGAAGTGTTGGGCAAGTACTAGTTCTCACCTCATCGATCTAGGTCATCATATAGCATGAAATAGAGAGTGAGGTGGACATTAGACATCACCTCAGATCTCATCCAACTCACGTGAGGCTAGAGACTCCTTCGATCTTGCATCATGCGAACTCTTATACGATTAGTCAGCAACAAATTCAAAAAGCATAGAGAGGGTTTTGCACCACTTGAGTGAGCGATCATGAGCAGAAGCCTCTTCTCCTAGCCACATCCTTAGTGTATACCAAATGCCACCATTGGAAAGTCATTTTGGCTATTTTGGATTTTTTCTGAAGGATATGCACTTTAAAGGATCACAAATACCAATGCTTAACATGCAATAGTGGGTGAACCATGAAGACTAATGGACTTGAAGAAAGTTATAAAAATCCTCTTCAAAGTATCGTTCAAAAAAAGGTGCCAACACTAGATGAAAAGTTTCCACGTGAGTTCATTTGCACCATAAAATTCAGAGTTTCATTTCCACCTCATAAGTAAATGCTATAGAAAATTTATCAAGGGCTCCAAAATGGAATAAGATTGATATGCAACAACTTTAATAGAAGAGAACTTGAAGTAATGATCGGCACCCATGTGTATAGAAGAGTTTTCATTCCAAGGACAAATGTGATTTGATCACACCGGCCACTATGGCATATCAAGTACTTTGTCTACATTTCAATTAACAATACAAACAACAATTAATGTTGGTATGGAATGCTAAGCTGGGAATATTGTTACTTTATGAAAGATTGAGGATCACTCTCAATGTGGAGTCGATAATCCATGTCAATGAGTTATCAATATATCTTTGGGACCAATACGTGGTTTATTTGTTTTGGATCTATAATACACACCAACTTCTTATCAATTCAAAGTTTCTAACTTCATTCTTCTTTATATACATTTTTTTGTTTGATTTACTAATTTATTTCTATATGTACACATTTATAAGCACCAGTTTTTGCTCTTCGGCCACGCATTAAGCTGTAGTGTCACTTTCCTCATTTTCAAACCAGAGACTAGCCTCTCACTGTATGACCATCTGTCTCATTTGTTCACGAGAGAAATGTTCGTGAAAAGGGTAGTTATGTTCAGGAGATAAAAGACTAGAAGAAAAGGACTCTAAGCTTAAACCATGGCGCTGCGTAAAAATTAGACTGGTTTTGGGTGGAGAGGAAATGCGAGAGACGAGGATCACGGTTTCCTCTCGCATCACTTTCCAGGTTGATTAACAGTGCGCCCCCTTGACAATTCCTAGAAAGGAGTACTCATGATGACAATGGGCAGTGGGAGGTCTCTATGAGCGCCAGGGAGACCGCCAACTCAAGCAACCCGTATTTGGGTGCATTTTGCGCGGGCAACACAAGGCAAAAGGCATCCGCGATAGGACCTAGCTAGAATCGAGGCAAAACGCATCCAGCACCGACTCGAGAACGTATCACCCCTGTCTGTCACCTTTGCTCAGAGGAGAGGATCACGGGTTGCTCAGAGGAAAGGAAACGGGTTGCTCTTGTTGATCAACGTGATCGATCAACGGGTTGCTCGTCAGCATATCTTTCTATTTAAGCAGATGCCTGGCTCTGGCATTTCAGGATCTCAAAATCTTCTTCGTGGTCTCCTGCAGCACCATGAAGACCAGCGCTTCCACCCTCGACGTCGTCGCCTTCCTCGCTTGGGCGCTGCTGCTGTGCATGTGCTTGCCTCTCCCGTCCGCTTCTGCCTCTCGCGGAGGGTTACCCTTCATGCATGGCGCCTCAACTGCTGGTCGGAAAAGCCCTGCTCATCCAACCGAGTCGCTTCTTTTGCGTATTACGAATGAAAGCTTTCCTTGTAATTCTATTGCGGCTGATATTGAACTTTGTGGATTGGCATGCAGCAATGGCAGCCCCCATATTAACGGAATCCAGCAGCGATCACCTCCTCCCGGCACTTCCTTTGAAAGGTGAAATTCTTAGCGCCATAGGGATTCCGTCAACTTTGCTTACAGCGATAGTCATCTGTGTAGAGTGTCAAAGGATGCTCATGTATCTTCGCTCCGTCAACTTTTGGTTACGGTTGTAGTCATCTGCATAGAGTGTTAGTGATCCTCATCGGCTTCCTGT
The DNA here is from genome assembly GCF_047967505.1 of Dipteris shenzhenensis. Classification (NCBI taxonomy): domain Eukaryota; kingdom Viridiplantae; phylum Streptophyta; class Polypodiopsida; order Gleicheniales; family Dipteridaceae; genus Dipteris; species Dipteris shenzhenensis. Next base: position 20,099,892 of record NC_141620.1, read on the forward strand.
TCTCTATTTAGCTTTGTTCTTCAGAGTGTTAATGATCCTCATGTACCTTTAGCCGTCCAATTTGAAAGGTGAAGTTCTCATGGCCATCGGTACTCCGCTCTGTTCTTTAGCTCCTTAATCGGCTTCCTTTCATCGGTGCTATTTGTGCGGCTACCGATGAATGTTGTCGTGAAAATTGCCTCTTATTAGTGTGTGCTCCTTCTCTTAAACACGAGCAATCATTGGCATCAAACGTTGCCTCAGCAAGAAATGGACTAGCACTCATGGTTAAAATTTGATCCTTTAAAGACATCCCTCTTCTTTGGCGTTTAAGTTAGCTATGATATTGATGACCTTTGTGTAGTGCTAGTCATCCCCATGCATATGTGACAGTGGCATTTGACTTATTAGTGTGTGCTCTTCCACTTAAGCGTGAGGAGTCATTGGCATCAAAGGTTTCATCAACAAGCAATGAACTAGCACTAACACGTGAAATTTGATGTCTATAAAACTTTCATCATAAATGTTGTTTTGTGTGAGTAGTGATAATCATGATTGTACAATGCTAGCCATCTATGTATAGTGCTAATGATCCTCATGCATGTTTGTGGCATTGAAGCAGAAGTAAAAGCAAAAGTGGCCACTACATGTAAAGCCATCGGTGCTATTTGTGCAGCTAGCCATGAATGTTGTAGTGACAATTGTCTCTTATTAGTGTGTGCTCTTCCTCTTAAGAATGAGAAGTCATTGGTATTAAAGGTTGCATCAACAAGCAATGGAATAGCATTGACAGGTGAAGTTAGATCCCATAAAACTTTCCCATATAGGTGTTGTTTCTATGAGCAATAGCCATCTATTTACAGTGATAGTATATATGTATAGTATTAATGATCTTCATGTCTATTTGTGACATTAAAGCAGAATCCACTGCTAGATGCAAAGCCATCGGTGCTATATGTGCATCTAGCCATGAATGTTGCAGTGAAAACTGTCTCTTATTAGTGTGTGCTCTTCCTCTTAAGCGTGAGGAGTCATTGGCATCAAAGGTTTCATCAACAAGCAATGGACTAGCACTAACAGGTAAAATTTGATGTCTAAAAAACTTTCATCATCAATGTTGTTTTGTGTGAGTAGTGATAATCATGATTGTACAATGCTAGCCATCTATGTATAGTGCTAATGATCCTCATGCATGTTTGTGGCATTGAAGCAGAAGTAAAAGCAAAAGTGGCCACTACATGTAAAGCCATCGGTGCTATTTGTGCAGCTAGCCATGAATGTTGTAGTGACAATTGTCTCTTATTAGTGTGTGCTCTTCCTCTTAAGAATGAGAAGTCATTGGTATTAAAGGTTGCATCAACAAGCAATGGAATAGCATTGACAGGTGAAGTTAGATCCCATAAAACTTTCCCATATAGGTGTTGTTTCTATGAGCAATAGCCATCTATTTACAGTGATAGTATATATGTATAGTATTAATGATCTTCATGTCTATTTGTGATATTGAAGCAGAATCCACTGCTAGATGCAAAGCCATCGGTGCTATATGTGCATCTAGCCATGAATGTTGCAGTGAAAACTGTCTCTTATTAGTGTGTGCTCTTCCTCTTAAGCGTGAGGAGTCATTGGCATCAAAGGTTTCATCAACAAGCAATGGACTAGCACTAACAGGTAAAATTTGATGTCTAAAAAACTTTCATCATCAATGTTGTTTTGTGTGAGTAGTGATAATCATGATTGTACAATGCTAGCCACCTATGTATAGTGCTAATGATCCTCATGCATGTTTGTGGCATTGAAGCAGAAGCAGAAGTGGCCACTACATGTAAAGCCATCGGTGCTATTTGTGTAGCTAGCCATGAATGTTGTAGTGACAATTGTCTCTTATTAGTGTGTGTTCTTCCTCTTAAGCATGAGAAGTCATTGGTGTCAAAGGTTGCATCAACAAGCAATGGAATAGCATTGACAGGTAATGTTAGATCCCATAAAACTTTCCCATATAGGTGATCTTTCTATGAGCAATAGCCATCTATTTACAATCATAGTATATATGTAAAGTATTAATGATCTTCATGTGTATTTGTGATATTGGAGCAGAATCAACCGCTAGATGCAAAGCCATCGGTGCTATTTGTGCATCTAGCCATGAATGTTGTAGTGAAAACTGTCTCTTATTAGTGTGTGCTCTTCCTCTTAAGCGTGAGGAGTCATTGGCATCAAAGGTTTCATCAACAAGCAATGGAATAGCACTAACAGGTAAAATTTGATGTCTAAAAATTTTTCATCAATGTTGTTTTGTGTGAGTAGTGAGCCACCTATGTATAGTGCTAATGATCCGCATGCATGTTTGTGGCATTGAAGCAGAAGCAGAAGTGGCCACTACATGTAAAGCCATCGGTGCTATCTGTGCAGCTAGCCATGAATGTTGTAGTGACAGTTGTCTCTTATTAGTGTGTGCTCTTCCTCTTAAGCATGAGAAGTCATTGGTATCAAAGGTTGCATCAAGAAGCAAAGGAATACCATTGACAGGTACAGTTAGATCCCATAAAACTTTACCATATAGGTGTTGTTTCTATGAGCAATAGCCATCTATTTACAGTGATAGTATATATGTACAGTATTAATGATCTTCATGTGTATTTGTGATATTGAAGGAGAATCAACCGCTAGATGCAAAGCCATCGGTGCTATATGTGCATCTAGCCATGAATGTTGTAGTGAAAACTGTCTCTTATTAGTGTGTGCTCTTCCTCTTAAGCGTGAGGAGTCATGGGCATCAAAGGTTTCATCAACAAGCAATGGACTAGCACTAACAGGTAAAATTTGATGTCTAAAAAACTTTCATCATCAATGTTGTTTTGTGTGAGTAGTCATAGTCATGATTGTACAATGCTAGCCATCTATGTATAGTGCTAATGATCCTCATGCATGTTTGTGGCATTGAAGCAGAAGTAAAAGCAAAAGTGGCCACTACATGTAAAGCCATCGGTGCTATTTGTGCAGCTAGCCAGGAATGTTGTAGTGACAATTGTCTCTTATTAGTGTGTGCTCTTCCTCTTAAGCATAAGAAGTCATTGGTATCAAAGGTTACGTCAACAAACAATGGAATAGCATTGACAGGTAAAGTTAGATCCCATAAAACTTTCCCGTATAGGTGTTGTTTCTATGAGCAATAGCTATCTATTTACAATGAAAATATATATGTATAGTGTTAATGATCTTCATGTGTATTTGTGATATTGAAGCAGAATCAACCACTACATGCAAAGCCATCGGTGCTATATGTGCATCTAGCCATGAATGTTGCAGTGAAAACTGTCTCTTATTAGTGTGTGCTCTTCCTCTTAAGCGTGAGGAGTCATTGGCATCAAAGGTTTCATCAACAAACAATGGACTAGCACTGGCAGGTAAAATTTGATGGCTAAAAGATTTCCATCATCAATGTTGTTTTGCATGAGTAGTGATAGTCATGATTGTACAATGATAGCCATCTATGTATAGTGACAATGATCATCGTTCGTCTTTGTGGCATTCAAGCAGAAGGAGAAGTGACCACTACATGTAAAGCCATTGGTGCTATTTGTGCAGCTAGCCATGAATGTTGTAGCGACAATTGTCTCTTATTAGTGTGTGCTCTTCCTCTTAAGCATGAGAAGTCATTGGTATCAAAGGTTGCATCAACAAGTGATGGACTAGCATTGATAGGTAAAGGTAGATCCCATGAAATTTTCTTGTATAGGTGATGTTTCTAGGAGCAATAGCCATCTATTTACAATGATAGTATATATGTATATTGTTAATTATCTTCATACATATTCAACCGCTACATGCAAATCCATTGGTACTATTTGTGCGACTAGCCATGAATGTTGTTGTGAAAATTGAATGTCATTAATGTGTGCTCTTCCTCTTAAGAATGATCAATCATTGGCATCAACCATTGCATCATTAAGCAATGTACTAGCACTAACAGGTAAAATTTTATCCCGTAAAAGCATTCCTCATCAGTGTCTTTTTTGTGAGAAGACATAGTCATCTATGTATAGTGTTTTAATGATCATTATGAATCTTCATGGCATTGAAATAGAATTGACCGTGACATGAAAATTCATCGGTGCTATTTGTGTGGCTAGCCATGAATGCTATAGTGAAAATTGTCTTTTATTATTGTGTTCTATCCCTCTTAAGGATGAGGAGTCATTGGTATCAAAGGTTGCATTAACAAGAATGAGCTAGCATTGGCTATGGTAAAATTTGATCCCTAAATTTCCTATGTGCTCTTCCAATTAAGCATGATGAGTCCTTGACGTCATTAGAGAATTATGATAATTTCTACCAATAAAAGTATTACTCACTTGAGCCCAATTGTCATTGTTACAGAATCAGCCCTTGCATGCAAAGCCATTGGCGCCATTTGTGCAAGCAACCATGAATGTTGTAGTGAGAGCTGCCTTTTACTAGTGTGTGCTCTTCCACTTAAGTATGAGCAGCCCTTAGCATCAAAGAAACCATTAATGACCAACGACCTTGCTACATTCACAGGTATGATGATTTGATTACCTAAAAGCTTTTGGCATCACTAACCTTATTGATTATGATACATATTGTGGCATTGTTACAGAATCCATTCCTACATGCAAAGCCATCGGTGCTATTTGTGCCAATAGTAACGAATGTTGTAGTGAAACTTGCCTTCTATTGGTGTGCACTGGTCCACTAAATCATAAGCAATCATTGGTGTCAGATGAAGCATCAACAACTTATGGACTAGCTTTAATTTGAAAGGTATACACAAAAGTGTGTAACTTGTGATTTCATCTCATAATTTTTCTTCTTATAAAATTTATGTAATCTTTAGTAGTGTCCATTAAGGTAATCACCAAGAATTATGTTTCTTTGAAAAGTATCTATATTTGCTAGTTGTTACTAATGATCTTTTTAGAGTGGGAAGGCTTTCTTTATTGTGCACATATTTTTATTCAATTCATTGATATGGGTTTGATTTCTTAAATATTTATTCCGATTCATAACTCTTCACTTACAGTGGATTATATCATGATAATGTGTGCAGAAAGTGCCCCTACATGCAACATTATTGGCAGAAGATTGTTGTTCTACAATTTGTCTATTGCCTATTTGCCTAGTATAGTCATGGATCACATGGTTTCAATTAAATTACCTTATGGCCTTGTAATCCACCTAGCCTATGTGCTCCTTCACAAAGGGTTGGTGGGCATTGTGAGTAGCTAGCTCACAAGCACACTAAAGAAGGTTATACCTTCTTCTTCTTGTGAAATTATAAATAAAATAAAATACGTTATTATCTTTGTGAAATTATAAATAAAATTAAAAAACGTGATGAATAATGTCAAAAAAATATTCTTTCATGAATTTTAAATAACACAAAATAAGAATGCCTTTAATAAATCAAATCATGTGAGGCATTAGACATACCATTTGTAGTTTTTATATGAGTACCAATTTTTTGATTTGAAATTTCACACATGTTTCTATTATAAAGAGTGAGATTAATTACAAGTTATTTTGGATCCATTTGAATCAAAACCAGAGATACCGTTTGCATGGAATTTAGGATGGAGACTTTGACTAAAAAATGTAACAAGTCTTAATGCATGGATATCAATTTTTTAAAGGCTTCCATACATCTAGGATGGATAGTTGGACTATAAAATTTAACAAATATTCATGCATGGAAATCAATTTACATACTCCTTTGTTTGATGAGATACTTTTAAAAAAACTTCCAAAATGAAATACATATGTTAATCCTTTGAACTATTATATTCGTACTTAATAGCAAAGATTGTCTGGACAACCTTCTATACTACATCTATGGACATATAAGATTACTTTCAACTAATGCTAATTTTTATGCAAAATGAACTTTAAGAAAGTAATATGTTCACAATCTTTGACAAGGTAGTATTTAATATTTGCACATTTACAATTACTACAACAAATGTGAAGATTGTATTACAAATGTTGAATTTAGATGTGATCCAGTTCATATTTTGAAAACTATGAGAAAATAATAAATTTTATTCTACCACTCCTCTTCAAAGAATTTCTCACATAACAATAGTCCACTACCTATTTTGGTTTATCTAGCATCCCATGGAATGTTGTTCTCTATCTTTTTTTAGAGTTTTCTGATAGGATCTTATTTTATTCACATAATTTATCTATCATGCAAGATCATTTACAATTTGAAAATGAATTGAGTTTCTCATAGATTGATCAAATTTACTTTTGAGAAAAGATTTGATGCCCTCGGCATAGAGATAATGCAATCTTGTCGATGTATTACAAAATAATATATTCAAGTTCTAGCCAATTAATCACTTTACTTAATGTCATCCAGCCATAGGCAATAGCCAATATTCATAAAAACAATAGTCAAACAAATGAAATCTTGTAAAATTACAAAGATTTCATCAATGTTTCCTTTCTAGCATGGATTGAGGGAAGGCCTATTATGATTTATATAAACCTATTTTGAACCCAAACAATTGTAGCTAGTTCCCTCACCTATGTGCTCTTAAAACGTTAAAAATTACTATATTATAAAAAAATAAAAATAAAAATGTCAATTACTTCCTTCTTGAACTACTTTTAACAATGCTAATTTTTGTGCACAATAAAACTTAATAAATTAATATGCTCATAACCTTTGGTATGGTAGTATCTAATATTTTCACATTTACAATTTCTTTAAGAAATTTGAAGTCTATACTAAAAACATTGAATCTAGAAACATATGGTTCTTCACTAAGACACACAATACTTTTTATCTACTAATAAAGTATATATTTTAAAAACTATGAGAAAATTATAAGTTATCTACCACTCCTTTTTCACATAAACATACTCCGCTACTTGTTTTGGTTGATCTAGTATCCCATGAATTATAACTAGTATATATCATTTTTCAAAGTTTTTTGATAAGAAGGTAATTTTCTAATTCATAAATTATCCATTATGCAAGATCGTTTTTTATTTAAAAATTAATTTCTTTTCTCATATATTAATCAAAATTACTTTTGAAACAAGAATATGTGCTCTAGGCATACAAGAAATATTTAGTAACATAATCCTAGTAAAGAATATTTTACAAAGTCTACCTAGTTAATCACTTTACCTAATGTCATCCAACTAAAGGTGATATATACATAGACAATAGCTAAAATAATCAAATCTTGCAAAACTACAAAGATTTCAATAATACTTCCTTTGTAGCATGGAGTGAGGGAAGGCTTATCACTATTTCTATAAGCATGTTTTTAACTTAGTGCCTTCAACATAATTATATCTACTTACTTCACCTACATGCTCTTAAAAATATTGAGCATTAATATATTTTAAAGTAATAAAAATAAGAATCAATCGCTTCCTTTACTTTGATAAGCACTTCTTCTTAAAGGTATATATCTAGAAGCTTTCTATACTTGATCCTAATTTTATTTAAGTATGAACAAAGAGGTCCACATGTGTCATAGCGGTGCCTATTGTAATCTCATTGTAATTCATTATTTATAATTGATATCTACTTAGAGAGGCATGTGCATAGAGAAATATTGCTAGTGAATTGCATAATTAATGTCTTTTTTTCGGGAGGGGGGGGGTAAAATATGTTTGCATATATTTATGTCCAGTGTAAAAGTGACCAGCGTAAAAGTGTCTTTTGTAATTAAACCTCAAAGCACAAAAAGTCACAGTCCTTCATCTTCGACATGAAAGCAACTTAAGGGACTGTTACCCTTTAGTCTATAGATTTTCTTGAGAAATCTTACACTAGCCAAAGATCTTGTCATGATCTTCCCTCTTTTTGTGTAACTAATCACAAACATGGTTGAAATTCAAAATGCCCTACTCCAACTACTTTTGTGCCTATTATAGTGTCATATGAGAGCAAGATGTTTGACTAGTAGGCATGATTATAGCTCATAGAAACAAAGATACCTTCCAAATAGCCTACTAAATGAGCTACCATTCCTAGGAAACCAGATCACATAATCCTCCTGGGAATTAAAGAGAACATTTTTAAACTACATATTATTTCTGGAAGCCCATATGTATTATATTGCATGTGCTCTGACTTTTACCCACACTTCATGCTTGACTCTACATCCCTAAAAGAATGGGCTTCCAATTTATTGGCTCTCCTAAGTGCATTTGTATTGTCTAGTTTCAAACCCTTATGGCATTAGGATATGGAGCAAAAAAATAAAAGGTGTCTTCTTTATGACTAGGGCATCCCTTTCCCTTTCCATATCCTTAATTGATTGCCTCTCCTCTTTGTTCATCCAAGCAATCTTGTGCAAGATTAACCACATAAAAGAGTTGAAATCTTCTCTGGTATTTTTTATCCTAGAGTTCAGTACATACTCTCTTCATCTGAATGTATAGGTTTCCATCTTATGTTTATCACCCTCCAAACTTTCTCAAAAATTGTTTACAAGAGGGGGGATGAAAAGGAGGTTGACTTTTACAAGATCATTATCATTGAGGGGATTGACCTTAATTAAACATAAATTGACACCTAAATAGAGTCAATACGTAGGAATCCCCCTTTAATTGCTATTGAACCAAATCTAACAGCTAAGGGATTCATATAGATTCCACAAGGACAAAGTACTCCTTTGGGAAATCATGTCTCATTGTTTGCAAAGAAGAGAGCCTAGGATAATGCACTACTACAGAAAATACTACTACATGCCATTCAATTTTTAACACTTATCTCTTGATATTTTTTGTGCCTTAGAATATGTTTTGCATGCAACTAGCAATTAGTCCATAAAATGTATGGTTGGCAAAGGGAAAAATCTATCAATATGAGCATTGGTATAGGCATCAATGTGGGTATTTGGACATTGACACCCATACCAACTGTGGCATTCTAGATATTGACAGATATACTAACACCTATATGGACACCAGCATTCCCGAACAAACATTACAAAAAGTAGTCTGCAATGAGGTAGTTAGAAAGCTGAGCCACCAAAAGTGAGGCAAGCAAAAAGCTGAGCTACTAGAAGCGACCCAAGCTATGGACAAGCACATAAATGTAAGTCTTTAAGTCTTTTTATTATTCTCAAAATCTTGCTATTAATTGTACTTCCTACCAAATTCATTAACTTCATTGATTGAATTAGTATCATGGCTTGATAAATTACATTACTGACTTCATTGCCATATCATGAACTTCAGTGACAACAAATTATTCAAGTGGCATAAGAAATTCCATGAGTGACTTCTATTCATGAAGAATGTTGGATCACACTCATAGATGTTATTTGTATTGATAAGGGTATCCTGAAGGCTAGGCTTAATGATTGCATGTTCATTTAGTCTAAAATTCAAGAAGAAAGAAAGACGTTTCACTCAAACATGAATCCCAAAAATTGAAATGCATCTTCATCCAATCTAATTCCCTAAGAACGGAATATATTTCAATGGAACATGAATCCCCAAAATTTGAAATACAACTCTTGAAAGTTAAAATATCACTTATGAATTCATCCATTGCAATCCAACCAACAATACAATTTCAATGTCCTCCGGGGGTATCAATGTGCACATCACTCTTATGTGTCTAGACCTTGTCTCCATATAAGCCTTAGTAATCAGCTCCATCCATGCATAGTTGTCCTATGATTTCTCTCCCAAACATAGAACATCTTCTTAGACATAAACTTCAACTTGCTCTTTCTTGCAACCTCCTTCTCAAATTCACTATCCACCTCCTTCCATACTTGTGACCATGTATTCACAATTGCACTTGTAACAAGACTCTCATCTCCATCACACTTGCAAATGGATGCAATCAATGCCCCCCACTCGGGCAAGTAACCCTCATACTGAAAAGCACTTTTTCATGCAAGCCCCTAATCGAAGCATAAGGAATCAACATGCAAAGGGGGATCCTAGGACATTCATCAAAGCCAAGAAGTCTTGTCTTCCCAATCACCACTTATTATCTCCATGTCCATCTCAACAAATTCATCCTCATCTTCTTTTGTTGCACCTGAATGCCCAACCCTTGTGTCTGAATGTTCCTTAGACACTTCTTTCTCCTCATTTACTAGGATATTAGGAAGTTGAACACTTGAGCGATACTTGAGCCCATAACTTGGTTCCCCCTTTCCTCAACATGAGGATGAACATTTGGCTCCTTAAGATTAGGTCTAGTTTTAGAACCCTCTTGCTTGAACCTTTTCGTGGCATTACTGCAACATGTATAGAAAAAATGAACACAAATCTATCAGCAATGATTCATCAGAGTATACTTAAATCAATGCAAGAGGGTCAATGTTAGCTTGGGTGTAGCCAATCGCGAAACTATTTTCAGGGCCATTTTGAGGCTACAATGCGATGCGCTTCTAGGTGAATATTTGAATTTTGTGCGAACCCGTGCTCTCGTTGAAAATTTTCCCAATCATGAAGGTGCACTGGCGTAATAATGAGACGTAATCTATTTGATCAAAACACCACGTAGCTCGACACATGGCATCTCTACATTGCTTTGTGCAGCGCATTCTCTAGCCTACGCCACCTGATCACTTATTATCGTGCAGCCTTTTGGTGCAACTTTGCCACTTATCACTGGGCACGCACCCATGCAGATCATTAAAATTCAAGGTTGGCTTAGAGAGACCACTGCATTGGTTCTTGCCATAATAATTAGATGCAATCTATCAATGTGCACATCACTACTCTTATGTGTCTAGACCTTGTCTCCATATAAGCCTTAGCAACAATTAGCTCCATCCATGCATAGTTGTCCTATGATTTCTCTCACATACATAGAACATCTTCTTAGACATAAATTTCCACTTGCTATTTCTTGCAACCTCCTCCTCAAATTCACTATCCACCTCCTTCCATACTTGTGACCATGTATTCACAATTGCACTTGTAACAAGACTCTCATCTCCATCACACTTGCACAAGGATGCAATCAATGCCCCCAGCTCAGGCAAGTAATCGTCATACTGGAAAGCACTCTTTCATGCAAGCCCCTAATTGAAGCATAAGGAATCAACATGCAAACGGGGATCCTAGGACATTTATCAAACCCAAGAAGTCTTGTCTTCCCAATCACCACTTATTATCTCCATGTCCATCTCAGTAATTCATCCTCTTCTTTTGCTTCACTTGAATGCCCAACCCTTGTGTCTAAATATTCCTTAGACATTTCTTTCTCCTCATTTACCAGGATATTAGGAGGTTGAACACTTGAGCGAGACTTGAGCCAACAACAACTTGCTTCCCCCTTTCCTCAGCATGATGATGAACATTTGGCTCCTTAAGATTAGGTCTAGGGTCTATGCATGTTAAGGTGGTACAATTAGTGGTGTCTCGGACACCACTATTATTCATGCGATTATGTGACAATTGAACAAAAATGGAAACAGATGATGTGCTTTTAAGATCTTTGTAGTTTAACTAGTGGTATAAGAGCCTTTAGAATTTTATGAATACCATTGGAAATGCCTTAATAGTGGACATTTAGATGTCCTAATAGACCATAATAGTGTACCACCTAAACATGCTTTCACCCTCTAGATTTAGAACCCTCTTTCTTGAACCTTTTCATGGCATTATTGTAACATGTAGAAAAAACAAACACAAATCTATCAGCAATGATTGATCAGAGTATGCTTAAATCAATGCAAGAACAAAAAAAACACTGTATTGCAGAATTTGGGAATCTCCCAAATTCCCCAATATAGATTTTTCTCATATAGAAGATACAAAACATAAACTAAAGCAATACAACGATCACTATCTTTCCACAATGTATTGAGAAATGGTGCACATCTTGTGAAGTTAATGCAGAAAAGTATTGGACTTACTGTTGCATGTGAGTGAAAACTACACTGCGTGGCCAAATAAAATCTTTGCTAGGCTACATAATTGTGATCGGTTTTTAAAATAAATTCAAATACACTCACAATTCATGCCTTTTGATATCACATTAATAGAATAGTTTTCTATGACAACATTGTTGCAAGCATTGGTCTCCTCTTTATAACATGGATGAATTGTAGGAAATGATCCCTCTTGAGAAAATGAGTGACAAATTTTTTAAATTAAAAATCATAGTTTGCAAATAATTCCTCCCTTGCATCGATAGCATGAGTTGTTGGTAAAGTAATGGTTCCATATGTGGCCTCATTGTTAGTCTCACAAGAATAACATGGTTCTAGGGTGGGTGAGTACACATAGCATACATTTTTGCTGACAACCTAGTGGATCTTAGATGCCATCACAGACATGGCTGGGAATCTTAGATGCCACCACTTCCAATCATTCATTACCATGCAAGTCAGTACTACCACCTTGAATTATTCAAAATTCGGGCCAACCACCATGATGGCTCTCACCTGGATAGTGAGGTCAGCTATTCCATTCCCTTAACCGTTAATGTTTTGTTCTCCCTTGTAATCTCAGGCCTCCACTATTCCATTTCCTTCACTGTTTCATCTTCTATCCCTCTTGACCAATTTTTTCTTCCTTGCACTCTTCCTGCAACTTCTATCCCCTCTCGTAATGGACCTTGCACAGTTCGAGAGCTCATCACACAATCTTTCCTACCCCTTTGCAGCATAGTGCCAGAGCCCCTCATCCTAAAATTGTAACATATGGGAATTCCTCTCTCACTATTCAAAATCCCAATTTGGATGCTCTCCAAAACTTCATCAAGATGGTGCAGGACATGAATGTGAAGGAGGGGCAACTAGTCTGTCAAGGTCACAAGATTACCATCAATAAAAGAGTGATTAAAAAGGATTTAGGAATTTGTGGAGGCAATATGCAAGCACACTTTTTTGAGAAAGAGTGAAAGAGACAGGATATTCTAGATGTATGCCCCAATGCTCAGATTAGTAAAGATGGTGGAGTCAAGATTTCAAGCTTGCCATCAGACCTCCAAGATGTATTGAAGAAGTCAATTCACTTCTTTCCTGATACAAGAGGAACCTACAAGTTCTGGCAAGTTCAAGCAGCAGTAGAGCAAGTGAAAGGATGTGATGTATCTTTCTCAAGGGCGATCTCCAAGAGCGTGCTAACCAACCTAAAGAATTGCATGGATGGAAAATCCCAATTGTCATCTCAGTCCACTAGAGTTGCAATGCACCTGATGGCATGCACCCTCAAAGGGATTTTGGAGCAATACGAGAAGTAGATGTCTTAGAAAGTGACTTTTCTACAAGAGAAATCCACCAATGTAGCACAACTTGAGAAAAGCCTCAGGGAAGGTGTAGAAGCCAAGGTAGAGGAGGCACAAGCGAGGGCCATGTAGGCACAAGAGCAAGTTGAGGCCACCACAAAAGTGGTTGACATGGAAAGGCATAGAAGAGAAGAAGAAGAGAAGTGCATGAAGGAGCTTTGAGATACGCTTGAAGAAGTGAGAAATTATGGGGACATGGGGACAAGGAGCTAGAAGAGATACGAAAGGACCTTGAAGATCAGAGAGCCGAAAAGGAGGGTCTTTACATTGAAAAAAACCAGATGATTGAGGAGCTGAAAAGGGAGAATGCAGAAACCAGAAAGGTGATGCAAGAACTGCAAGAGAGCTTTGAGGCCAAGAAGGATGGGGTAGAGAGAAGCCACGGTGGGGAAGACAACGAGGCAACTCCCTAGACTAGGAAGGATGCAGAGAGCAACCACCATGGTGGACCAAGCTCCAGCCACCGCGGTGGAGAAATTTGCAGCAGCCATGGTGAGGGTTGTTTTTATGAAACAGTGTTGGAAGTCTAAAGAGCAAGCTACAATACCCTACAAGAAGATCATGATAGATGTTTGCACAAGCTTGCCGTGGCTTTTGATAGTTATGAAAAGTAGTCAATCACCCTACGAGATTTCTAAACTAGAGTAGAAGTTGCTGAGGGATTCTCATGCTGCTATTGCACAGAGTGAGCAAAAAGTGGAGGAGATGAAGATGAAGGAGATGAAGGGATTTTTAAGCAATACGAGAAGCAAATGTCTTAGAAGGTGAGTTTTCTACAAGAGAAAGCCACCGATGTAGCAAAGGCAATGCAACTTGAGAAAAGTCTCAAGATAGGTGCAAAAGCCAAGGTATAGGAGGCGCAAGCGAGGGCCTTTCAGGCGCAAGAGCAAGCTCCATGAAATTGGTTGACATGGAAAGGCATAGAAGAGAAGAAGCAAAGAAGCACATGAAGGAGCTTTGAGATAGGCTCGAAGAAGTGAGAAATGATGGGGACATGGTGGACAAGGAGCTAGAATAGATGCAAAAGGACCTTGAAGATCAGAGATCCAAAAAGGAGGGTCTTTACAAATGGCTCTGCAACATGCATGAATCATTGAACATTGAAAAAGAATAGAATATGGAGGAGCTAAAAAGGGAGAATGCAAAAACCAAAAAGGTGATGCAGGAATCGCGAGAGAGCTTCGAGGTTAGAAAAATGGGATAGAGAGCAGCCGAGGTGGAGAAGACAACAAGGCAGCCACGGTGAGGGTTGTTTTTATGACAAACTGTTTTCTTCGATTATTTTATCATTTACTTTTGATTTCGTAAATGTTCTATGTTATTTTGAAGGTGAGAGTTACTTTCGATTATGTTATGATTTTGAAAGTAGGTTCTCTTTCATCTTTGTTAATCAAGAATGCCTATAGGCCATCCATTGTATTTGATCTGGAGTATGCTAAATATCATGTAGGTGTACTTGATATGCAAAAGAAAATGTCAATCTAATGTTTCTTTCTCTCTTATATGCTAACATATTGCTTGACTTGCTCATATTCAAGCTTCACTTTCATAAGTTGGTCCATCCTATGAAAGAAAAGGACTTGTCGAATGTTTTACGTTGTTAATATTCTAACATGTTTTCTTTCAATGCTTCTTTTCTATTTAACTTTGCTATCATTACTTCTTGGGTACGCTACTTCACATATGCAAAGGTACTTCTCACATGTTTTGTTGTTGTTTTCAAGGCACTCGTTTACTTCCAAGGTGAGCTCATATGTTCTCTTTCATCACACTCAGTTGTTTCTCCGAGTACATGCAGGTTTGCACAGATGCCTAGATACAATCCAACGGACTAAATGCACATTCGATACCTATAGGATGAGTACATCTACTTCGTTTTTCATACTCATCTATATTTACGAGTGCATGCAAGGTCTTGCTAGACCAATGATTTGTTCCTTCTTTGTTGATTAACTTATTGATAACTTATGGTATGTATTTACTTATTGGTTCAAGCAAGGCATACTTTTATTTTGCCCTTTATGTGGTGAGGTATACTTATATGTCTTTCACAATGAACATCTATGGCTGACTTATTGAGTACTCATTTTTCCGTGGCATCTATGGATTACTTATTGCATACTCGTTTTAATGTGACAAAGTTCAACATCTTTTAGGTGACAATATTTATGAACACATATGGTTGATTGCTTGAGTACTCATTTGGACGTGGCATATGGCTAACTACTTGAGTACTCGTCTGAACATGGTACATGGATTATTATACTGACTCCCCGTTTGGATGTGACACATATTTACTCATCTGGACGTGGTACATGGATTATTACTAAGTCCTCATTTGGATGTGACACATATTTATCTAGCTTTCACAATGGACACATATGGATTACTTATTGAATACTCATTTGGACATGGTCATATTGTGTACCCATTTGCACGTGGCAAGGTTCAACGTCTTTCGAATGAACACATATGGATTACTTCTTGAGTACTTGTTTGGACATGGCACATATGGATTATTTATTAAGTACTCGTTTGGACATGGCACATATTCATTACTATTGAGTACTTGTTTGGACATGATCATTGTTCTCGGATGTCCATTTTCTTGGTTAGTTTTGGATGTTCTTTGTAATCTCAGATGCTCGTCTTCCCAGTTGTTCGGTACTTTCGGATGCGAAGAGGTCGTTATTTCATTCCCACTATGATTATGTAACCTATGTCTAATCCACACAAGCTTGCCTCTTGTCATATGTGCCTGGCTTATGCTCGTTGTATCTTTAGTTGTTCGGTACTTCCGGCTACCCAATTTTTTGGTACTTCTGGGATGCCCAATTGTTTGTATTGCTGGTTGTTCGCTACTTTCGACTGCCCAATTGTTTGGTGCTTTTGGGATGCTCAATTGTTCAATACTTCTGGATGGCGGAATGCTCGTTGTGTTTTTGAATTATTGGTTCTCAACTTGTAGAAACTTTATGGGCCTTCCTATTGTGTTGCTACGGCTTTCTTACACTACCCAAGAGACATTTCAACCCTAGCTTTGTGGACGTCTCAAATCACCCCTCCATACTCATCTTTGGACTGACCGAAGCAATTTTCTCATACATTCATCCTTGGTACAATAGAAACGGACACTTGAATATTTGTTGTGTTCATATACACTTCATGAAATTGGTCATTTTATGTGGATGAATTGTGCAAAACATGAAGGCATGATTATAAAGGTTTGAGGAGGTTTTACCAGAATGAACTTAGAGACAACAAGCTCTACTATTCAGATGAAGAGCTCAAACATTGAACTTGAAGATCTCAAGCCTTGATTATGCATCATCACTATGTCAAACAAGTTGAGATTTCCAGGAAGATTTTTCTATTTTTCACACATACTTTGCACTGTATCATGCACCAAACAAATGCCTATACTAAGTTGCACTGTACTATGGACAAGTGCTTGTCTTATGCCCTTGTACTATCCACATGCAATTTGCACTGTATCATTCAAATTGGCATATGGCCATCCTTTGTATATACATTTTCACATAGATATATATAGTGGCTTGGGTTTTTCCCTTTTTCCATCCGTAGTTAGAGAGCCTAGTTTGAGTGGCGGTGTTAGAGCTATATATAGCTTGCCCTAACTCAGCCTAGTCCTCAACTATATATATGCCTCTGATCTATGAATAGAATCACTTTCTTAGGAGCAACTCTTGTGTCAGTCTCTCTCCTCTTTCTCCTCCTCTAAATACAACTCTTGTGTCCATCTCTCTCCTCTTTCTCTTCCTCTCAACAGTCACCAGTGGCCTTAGGCCTTTGGTAATACTTTCATCTCTGCCCTCTTTTCCATGTTGCACATCCACTTCCTCTTCTTTTTCACTATTTTTATTGTTTTAGATGTCGAGTAGGAATTATGAATGATTTATTACCATTCACCTTGTTTCCATACCTAGTCTAACATATACTATTCTTTTCTAGGAGAATATTCCCCTACATTGAAAATTCCTAATAAGGTTCTAATCTATGGCAAGAACTCAGCATAGATGGTGGTCCTTTCTTGCCATTTGGTTCCTTGAAGAAATACTAGCTTGTCTTGAGGATTCTTTCATAATTGGGGTGACCTTGCTGTGAAGATAGGTTTTTCATGGCGTAGTTCTTGCATGTGAGAGATGATTTCTCTTGCACAGCTTTGCTGGCATGGAGATGAGAAGGGAAGGAACATTGGCTAGAGGAAATAGGGGCCTTATTCTTGCATTTAAAGTAGGAAGTGTTGGGCAAGTACTAGTTCTCACCTCATCGATCTAGGTCATCATATAGCATGAAACAGAGAGTGAGGTGGACATTAGACATCACCTCAGATCTCATCCAACTCACGTGAGGCTAGAGACTCCTTCGATCTTGCATCATGCGAACTCTTATGCGATTAGTCAGCAACAAATTCAAAAAGCATAGAGAGGGTTTTGCACCACTTGAGTGAGCGATCATGAGCAGAAGCCTCTTCTCCTAGCCACATCCTTTCCAGCCTAGGAATCTAATGCATTAGTTGATACACCATTCATAGCAATTTCAGACATATCTTAGATAATGTTGATCAGATTTTAGTGTATACCAAATGCCACCATTGGAAAGTCATTTTGGCTATTTTGGATTTTTTCTGAAGGATATGCACTTTAAAGGATCACAAATACCAATGCTTAACATGCAATAGTGGGTGAACCATGAAGACTAATGGACTTGAAGAAAGTTATAAAAATCCTCTTCAAAGTATCGTTCAAAAAAAGGTGCCAACACTAGATGAAAAGTTTCCACGTGAGTTCATCTGCACCATAAAATTCAGAGATTCATTTCCACCTCATAAGTAAATGCTATAGAAAATTTATCAAGGGCTCCAAATTGATATGCAACAATTTTAATAGAAGAGAACTTGAAGTAATGATCAACACCCATGTGTGTAGAAGAGTTTTCATTCCAAGGACAAATGTGATTTGATCACACCGACCACTATGGCATATCAAGTACTTTGTCTACATTTCAATTAACAATACAAACAACAATTAATGTTGGTATGGAATGCTAAGCTGGGAATATTGTTACTTTATGAAAGATTGAGGATCACTCTCAATGTGGAGTCGATAATCCATGTCAATGAGTTATCAATATATCTTTGGGACCAATACGTGGTTTATTTGTTTTGGATCTATAATACACACCAACTTCTTATCAATTCAAAGTTTCTAACTTCATTCTTCTTTATATACATTTTTTTGTTTGATTTACTAATTTATTTCTATATGTACACATTTATAAGCACCAGTTTTTGCTCTTCGGCCGCGCATTAAGCTGTAGTGTCACTTTCCTCATTTTCAAACCAGAGACTAGCCTCTCACTGTATGACCATCTGTCTCATTTGTTCACGAGAGAAATGTTCGTGAAAAGGGTAGTTATGTTCAGGAGATAAAAGACTAGAAGAAAAGGACTCTAAGCTTAAACCATGGCACTGCGTAAAAATTAGACTGGTTTTGGGTGGAGAGGAAATGCGAGAGACGAGGATCACGGTTTCCTCTCGCATCACTTTCCAGGTTGATTAACAGTGCGCCCCCTTGACAATTCCTAGAAAGGAGTACTCATGATGACAATGGGCAGTGGGAGCGCCAGGGAGACCGCCAACTCAAGCAACCCGTATTTGCGTGCATTTTGCGCGGGCAACACAAGGCAAAAGGCATCCGCGATAGGACCTAGCTAGAATCGAGGCAAAACGCATCCAGCACCGACTCGAGAACGTATCACCCCTGTCTGTCACCTTTGCTCAGAGGAGAGGATCACGGGTTGCTCAGAGGAAAGGAAACGGGTTGCTCTTGTTGATCAACGTGATCGATCAACGGGTTGCTCGTCAGCATATCTTTCTATTTAAGCAGATGCCTGGCTCTGGCATTTCAGGATCTCAAAATCTTCTTCGTGGTCTCCTGCAGCACCATGAAGACCAGCGCTTCCACCCTCGACGTCGTCGCCTTCCTCGCTTGGGCGCTGCTGCTGTGCATGTGCTTGCCTCTCCCGTCCGCTTCTGCCTCTCGCGGAGGGTTACCCTTCATGCATGGCGCCTCAACTGCTGGTCGGAAAAGCCCTGCTCATCCAACCGAGTCCCTTCTTTTGCGTATTACGAATGAAAGCTTTCCTTGTAATTCTATTGCGGCTGATATTGAACTTTGTGGATTGGCATGCAGCAATGGCAGCCCCCATATTAACGGAATCCAGCAGCGATCACCTCCTCCCGGCACTTCCTTTGAAAGGTGAAATTCTTAGCGCTATAGGGATTCCGTCAACTTTGCTTACAGCGATAGTCATCTGTGTAGAGTGTCAAAGGATGCTCATGTATCTTCGCTCCGTCAACTTTTGGTTACGGTTGTAGTCATCTGAAGTTCTCATGGCCATCGGTACTCCGCTCTGTTCTTTAGCTCCTTAATCGGCTTCCTTTCATCGGTGCTATTTGTGCGGCTACCGATGAATGTTGTCGTGAAAATTGCCTCTTATTAGTGTGTGCTCTTCCTCTTAAACACGAGCAATCATTGGCATCAAACGTTGCCTCAGCAAGAAATGGACTAGCACTCATGGTTAAAATTTGATCCTTTAAAGACATCCCTCTTCTTTGGCGTTTAAGTTAGCTATGATATTGATGACCTTTGTGTAGTGCTAATCATCCCCATGCATATGTGACAGTGGCATTTGAAGCAGAATCTATTGCTACATGCAAAGCGCCTTAGAATATGTTTTGCATGCAACTAGCAATTAGTCCATAAAATGTATGGTTGGCAAAGGGAAAAATCTATCAATATGAGCATTGGTATAGGCATCAATGTGGGTATTTGGACATTGACACCCATACCAACTGTGGCATTCTAGATATTGACAGATATACTAACACCTATATGGACACCAGCATTCCCGAACAAACATTACAAAAAATAGTCTGCAATGAGGTAGTTAGAAAGCTGAGCCACCAAAAGTGAGGCAAGCAAAAAGCTGAGCTACTAGAAGCGACCCAAGCTATGTACAAGCACATAAATGTAAGTCTTTAAGTCTTTTTATTATTCTCAAAATCTTGCTATTAATTGTACTTCCTGCCAAATTCATTAACTTCATTGATTGAATTAGTATCATGGCTTGATAAATTACATTACTGACTTCATTGCCATATCATGAACTTCAGTGACAAGAAATTATTCAAGTGGCATAAGAAATTCCATGAGTGACTTCTATTCATGAAGAATGTTGGATCACACTCATAGATGTTATTTGTATTGATAAGGGTATCTTGAAGGCTAGGCTTAATGATTGCATGTTCATTTAGTCTAAAATTCAAGAAGGAAGAAAGACGTTTCACTCAAACATGAATCCCAAAAATTGAAATGCATCTTCATCCAATCTAATTCCCTAAGAACGGAATATATTTCAATGGAACATGAATCCCCAAAATTTGAAATACAACTCTTGAAAGTTAAAATATTACTTATGAATTTATCCATTGCAATCCAACCAACAATACAATTTCAATGTCCTCCGGGGGTCTATCAATGTGCACATCACTCTTATGTGTCTAGACCTTGTCTCCATATAAGCCTTAGTAATCAGCTCCATCCATGCATAGTTGTCCTATGATTTCTCTCCCAAACATATAACATCTTCTTAGACATAAACTTCCAATTGCTCTTTCTTGCAACCTCCTTCTCAAATTCACTATGGACCTCCTTCCATACTTGTGACCATGTATTCACAATTGCACTTGTAACAAGACTCTCATCTCCATCACACTTGCAAATGGATGCAATCAATGCCCCCCACTCAGGCAAGTAACCCTCATACTGAAAAGCACTTTTTCATGCAAGCCCCTAATCCAAGCATAAGGAATCAACATGCAAAGGGGGATCCTAGGACTTTCATCATTATCTCCATGTCCATCTCAACAAACTCATCCTCATCTTCTTTTGTTGCACCTGAATGCCCAACCCTTGTGTCTGAATGTTCCTTAGACACTTCTTTCTCCTCATTTACTAGGATATTAGGAAGTTGAACACTTGAGCGATACTTGAGCCCATAACTTGGTTCCCCCTTTCCTCAACATGAGGATGAACATCTGGCTCCTTAAGATTAGGTCTAGTTTTAGAACCCTCTTGCTTGAACCTTTTCGTGGCATTACTGCAACATGTATAGAAAAAATGAACACAAATCTATCAGCAATGATTCATCAGAGTATACTTAAATCAATGCAAGAGGGTCAATGTTAGCTTGGGTGTAGCCAATCGCGAAACTATTTTCAGGGCCATTTTGAGGCTACAATGCGATGCGCTTCTAGGTGAATATTTGAATTTTGTGCGAACCCGTGCTCTCGTTGAAAATTTTCCCAATCATGAAGGTGCACTGGCGTAATAATGAGACGTAATCTATTTGATCAAAACGCCACGTAGCTCGACACATGGCATCTCTACATTGCTTTGTGCAGTGCATTCTCTAGCCTACGCCACCTGATCACTTATTATCATGTAGACTTTTGGTGCAACTTTGCCACTTATCACTGGGCACGCACCCATGCAGATCATTAAAATTGAAGGTTGGCTTAGAGAGACCACCGCATTGGTTCTTGCCATAATAATTAGATGCAATCTATCAATGTGCACATCACTCTTATGTGTCTAGACCTTGTCTCCATATAAGCCTTAGCAACAATTAGCTCCATCCATGCATAGTTGTCCTATGATTTCTCTCACATACATAGAACATCTTCTTAGACATAAATTTCCACTTGCTATTTCTTGCAACCTCCTCCTCAAATTCACTATCCACCTCCTTCCATACTTGTGACCATGTATTCACAATTGCACTTGTAACAAGACTCTCATCTCCATCACACTTGCACAAGGATGCAATCAATGCCCCCAGCTCAGGAAAGTAATCGTCATATTGGAAAGCACTCTTTCATGCAAGCCCTTAATTGAAGCATAAGGAATCAACATGCAAACGGGGATCCTAGGACATTCATCAAACCCAAGAGGTCTTGTCTTCCCAATCACCACTTATTATCTCCATGTCCATCTCAGCAATTCATCCTCTTCTTTTGCTTCACCTGAATGCCCAACCCTTGTGTCTAAATATTCCTTAGACATTTCTTTCTCCTCATTTACCAGGATATTAGGAGGTTGAACACTTGAGCGAGACTTGAGCCAACAACAACTTGCTTCCCCCTTTCCTCAGCATGACGATGAACATTTGGCTCCTTAAGATTAGGTCTAGGGTCTATGCATGTTAAGGTGGTACAATTACTGGTGTCTCGGACACCACTATTATTCATGCGATTATGTGACAATTGAACAAAAATGGAAACAGATGATGTGCTTTTAAGATCTTTGTAGTTTAACTAGTGGTATAAGAGCCTTTAGAATTTTATGAATACCATTGCAAATGCCTTAATAGTGGACATTTAGATGTCCTAATAGACCATAATAGTGTACCACCTAAACATGCTTTCACCCTCTAGTTTTAGAACCCTCTTTCTTGAACCTTTTCATGGCATTATTGTAACATGTAGAAAAAACAAACACAAATCTATCAGCAATGATTGATCAGAGTATGCTTAAATCAATGCAAGAACAAAAAAAACACTGTATTGCAGAATTTGGGAATCTCCCAAGTCCCACTTTAGAATTCCCAAATTCCCCAATATAGATTTTTCTCATATAGAAGATACAAAACATAAACTAAAGCAATACAACGATCACTATCTTTCCACAATGTATTGAGAAATTGTGCACATCTTGTGAAGTTAATGCAGAAAAGTATTGGACTTACTGTTGCATGTGAGTGAAAACTACACTGCGTGGCCAAATAAAATCTTTGCTGGGCTGCATAATTGTGATGGGTGTTTAAAATAAATTCAAATACACTCACAATTCATGCCTTTTGATATCACATTAGAATAGTTTTCTATGACAACATTGTTGCAAGCATTGGTCTCCTCTTTATAACATGGATGAATTGTAGGAAATGATCCCTCTTGAGAAAATGAGTGACAAATTTTTTAAATTAAAAGTCATAGTTTGCAAATAATTCCTCCCCTGCATCGATAGCATGAGTTGTTGGTAAAGTAATGATTCCATATGTGGCCTCATTGTTAGGCTCACAAGAATAACATGGTTCTAGGGTGGGTGAGTACACATAGCATACATTTTCACTGACATTCTAGTGGATCTTAGATGCCATCACAGACATGGCTAGGAATCTTAGATGCCACCACTTCTAATCATTCATTACCATGCAAGTCAGTACTACCACCTTGAATTATTCAAAATTCGGGCCAACCACCATGATGTCTCTCACCTGGATAGTGAGGTCAGCTATTCCATTCCCTTAACCGTTAATGTTTCGTTCTCCCTTGTAATCTCAGGCCTCCACTATTCCATTTCCTTCACTGTTTCATCTTCTATCCCTCTTGACCAATTTTTTCTTCCTTGCACTCTTCCTACAACTTCTATCCCCTCTCATAATGGACCTTGCACAGTCCGAGAGCTCGTCACACAATCTTTCCTACCCCTTTGCAGCATAGTGCCAGAGCCCCTCATCCTAAAATTGTAACATATGGGAATTCCTCTCTCACTATTCAAAATCCCAATTTGGATGCTCTCCAAAACTTTATCAAGATGGTGCAGGACATGAATGTGAAGGAGGGGCAACTAGTCTGTCAAGGTCACAAGATTACCATCAATAAAAGAGTGATTAAAAAGGATTTAGGAATTTGTGGAGGCAATATGCAAGCACACTTTTTTGAGAAAGAGTGAAAGAGACAGGATATTCTAGATGTATGCCCCAATGCTCAGATTAGTAAAGATGGTGGAGTCAAGATTTCAAGCTTGCCATCAGACCTCCAAGATGTATTAAAGAAGTCAATTCACTTCTTTCCTGATACGAGAGGAACCTACAAGTTCTGGCAAGTTCAAGCAGCAGTAGAGCAAGTGAAAGGATGTGATGTATCTTTCTCAAGGGCGATCTCCAAGAGCGTGTTAACCAACCTAAAGAATTGCATGGATGGAAAATCCCAATTGTCATCTCAGTCCACTAGAGTTGCAATGCACCTGATGGCATGCACCCTCAAAGGGATTTTGGAGCAATACGAGAAGCAGATGTCTTAGAAAGTGACTTTTCTACAAGAGAAAGCCACCAATGTAGCACAACTTGAGAAAAGCCTCAGGGAAGATGTAGAAGCCAAGGTAGAGGAGGCACAAGCGAGGGCCATGTAGGCATAAGAGCAAGTTGAGGCCACCACAAAAGTGGTTGACATGGAAAGGCATAGAAGAGCAGAAGAAGAGAAGTGCATGAAGGAGCTTTGAGATAGGCTTGAAGAAGTGAGAAATTATGGGGACATGGGGACAAGGAGCTAGAAGAGATGCGAAAGGACCTTGAAGATCAGAGAGCCGAAAAGGAGGGTCTTTACATTGAAAAAAACCAGATGATTGAGGAGCTGAAAAGGGAGAATGCAGAAACCAGAAAGGTGATGCAAGAACTGCAAGAGAGCTTTGAGGCCAAGAAGGATGGGGCAGAGAGAAGCCACGGTGGGGAAGACAACAAGGCAACTCCCTAGACTAGGAAGGATGCAAAGAGCAACCACCATGGTGGAGCAAGCTCCAGCCACCGCAGTGGAGAAATTTGTAGCAGCCATGGTGAGGGTTGTTTTTATGAAACAGTGTTGGAAGTCTAAAGAGCAAGCTACAATACCCTACAAGAAGATCATGATAGATGTTTGCACAAGCTTGCCGTGGCTTTTGATAGTTATGAAAAGTAGTCAATCGCCCTACGAGATTTCTAAACTAGAGTAGAAGTTGCTGAGGGATTCTGATGCTGCTATTGCACAGAGTGAGCAAAAAGTGGAGGAGATGAAGATGAAGGAGATGAAGGGATTTTTAAGCAATACGAGAAGCAAATGTCTTAGAAGGTGACTTTTCTACAAGAGAAAGCCACCGATGCAGCAAAGGCAATGCAACTTGAGAAAAGTCTCAAGATAGGTGCAAAAGCCAAGGTATAGGAGGCGGAAGGGAGGGCCTTTCAGGCGCAAGAGCAAGCTCCACGAAATTGGTTGACATGGAAAGGCATAGAAGAGAAGAAGCAAAGAAGCACATGAAGGAGACTTGAGATAGGCTCGAAGAAGTGAGAAATGATGGGGACATGGTGGACAAGGAGCTAGAATAGATGCAAAAGGACCTTGAAGATCAGAGATCCAAAAAGGAGGGTCTTTACAAATGGCTCTGCAACATGCATAAATCATTGAACATTAAAAAAGACTAGAAGATGGAGGAGCTAAAAAGGGAGAATGCAAAAACCAAAAAGGTGATGCAGGAATCGCGAGAGAGCTTCGAGGTTAGAAAAATGGGATAGAGAGCAACCGAGATGGAGAAGACAACAAGGCAGCCACGGTGAGGATTGTTTTTATGACACACTATTTTCTTCTATTATTTTATCATTTACTTTTGATTTCCTAAATGTTCTATGTTATTTTGAAGGTGAGAGTTACTTTCGATTATGTTATGATTTTGAAAGCAGGTTCTCTTTCATCTTTGTTAATTAAGCATGCCTATAGGCCATCCATTGTATTTGATCTGGAGTATGCTAAATATCATGTAGGTGTACTTGATATGCAAAAGAAAATGTCAATCTAATGTTTCTTTCTCTCTTATATGCTAACATATTGCTTGACTTGCTCATATTCAAGCTTCACTTTCATAAGTTGGTCCATCCTATGAAAGAAAAGGACTTGTCGAATGTTTTACGTAGTTAATATTCTAACATGTTTTCTTTCAATGTTTCTTTTCTATTTAGCTTTGCTATCATTACTTCTTGGGTACGCTACTTCACATATGCGAAGGTACTTCTCACATGTTTTGTTGTTGTTTTCAAGGCACTCGTTTACTTCCAAGGTGAGCTCATATGTTCTCTTTCATCACACTCAGTTGTTTCTCCGAGTACATGCAGGTTTGCACAGATGCCTAGATACAATCCAACGGACTAAATGCACATTCGATACCTATAGGATGAGTACATCTACTTTGTTTTTCATACTCATCTATATTTACGAGTGCATGCAAGGTCTTGCTAGACCAACGATTTGTTCCTTCTTTGTTGATTAACTTATTGATGACTTATGGTATGTATTTACTTATTGGTTCAAGCAAGGCATACTTTTATTTCGCCCTTCATGTGGTGAGGTATACTTATATGTCTTTCACGATGAACATCTATGGCTAACTTATTGAGTACTCATTTTTCCGTGGCATCTATGGATTACTTATTGCATACTCGTTTTAACGTGACAAAGTTCAACATCTTTTAGGTGACAATATTTATGAACACATATGGTTGATTGCTTGAGTACTCATTTGGACGTGGCATATGGCTAACTACTTGAGTACTCGTCTGAACGTGGTACATGGATTATTATACTGACTCCCCGTTTGGATGTGACACATATTTACTCATCTCGACGTGGTACATGGATTATTAATAAGTCCTCATTAGGATGTGACACATATTTATCTACCTTTCACAATGGACACATATGGATTACTTATTGAATACTCTTTTGGACATGGTCATATTGTGTACCCATTTGCACGTGGCAAGGTTCAACGTCTTTCGAATGAACACATATGGATTACTTCTTGAGTACTTGTTTGGACATGGCACATATGGATTATTTATTAAGTACTCGTTTGGACATGGCACATATTCATTACTATTGAGTACTTGTTTGGACATGATCATTGTTCTCGGATGCCCATTTTCTTGGTTAGTTCTGGATGTTCTTTATAATCTCAGATGCTCGTCTTCCCAGTTGTTTGGTACTTTTGGATGCGAAGAGGTCGTTATTTCATTCCCACTATGATTATGTAACCTATGTCTAATCCACACAAGCTTGCCTCTTGTCATATGTGCCTGGCTTATTGTCGTTGTATCTTTAGTTGTTCGGTAGTTCCGGCTACCCAATTGTTTGGTACTTCTGGGATGCCCAATTGTTTGTATTTTCGGTTGTTCGCTACTTTCGGCTGCCCAATTGTTTGGTGCTTTTGGGATGCTCAATTGTTCAATACTTCTGGATGGCGGAATGCTCGTTGTGTTTTTGAATTATTGCTTCTCAACTTGTAGAAACTTTATGGGCCTTCCTATTGTGTTGCTACGGCTTTCTTACACTACCCAAGAGACATTTCAACCCTAGCTTTGTGGACATCTCAAATCACCCCTCCATACTCATCTTTGGACTGACCGAAGCAATTTTCTCATACATTCATCCTTGGTACAATAGAAATGGACACTTGAATATTTGTTATGTTCATATACACTTCATGAAATTGGTCATTTTATGTGGATGAATTGTGCAAAACATGAAGGCATGATTATAAAGGTTTGAGGAGGTTTTACCAGAATGAACTTAGAGACAACAAGCTCTACTATTGAGATGAAGAGCTCAAACATTGAACTTGAAGATCTCAAGCCTTGATTATGCATCATCACTATGTCAAACAAGTTGAGATTTCCAGGAAGATTTTTCTATTTTTCACACATACTTTGCACTGTATCATGCACCAAACAAATGCCTATACTAAGTTGCACTGTACTATGGACAAGTGCTTGTCTTATGCCCTTGTACTATCCACATGCAATTTGCATTGTATCATTCAAATTGGCATATGGCCATCCTTTGTATATACATTTTCACATAGATATATATAGTGGCTTGGGTTTTTCCCTTTTTTCATCCGTAGTTAGAGAGCCTAGTTTGAGTGGCGGTGTTAGAGCTATATATAGCTTGCCCTAACTCAGCCTAGTCCTCAACTATATATATGCCTCTGATCTATGAATAGAATCACTTTCTTAGGAGCAACTCTTGTGTCAGTCTCTCTCCTCTTTCTCCTCCTCTAAATCCAACTCTTGTGTGCATCTCTCTCCTCTTTCTCTTCCTCTCAATAGTCACCAGTGGCCTTAGGCCTTTGGTAATACTTTCAAAAGTGGTAGGAACCCCCCCTCAAACAATCTCTCTCCCTCCCTCCCTCTCACTCTCTCTTATAGATTCAATTCATTAGCTCTTGCAATCTCTGCCCTCTTTTCCATGTTGCACATCCACTTCCTCTTCTTTTTCACTATTTTTATTGTTTTAGATCTTGAGTAGGAACTATGAATGATTTATTACCATTCACCTTGTTTCCATACCTAGTCTAACATATACTATTCTTTTCTAGGAGAATATTCCCCTACATTGAAAATTCCTAACAAGGTTCTAATCTATGCCAAGAACTCAGCATAGATGGCGGTCATTTCTTGCCATTTGGTTCCTTGAAGAAATACTAGCTTGTCTTGAGGATTCTTTCATAATTGGGGTGACCTTGCTGTGAAGATAGGTTTTTCATGGCATAGTTCTTGCATGTGAGAGATGATTTCTCTTGCACAGCTTTGCTGGCATGGAGATGAGAAGGGAAGGAACATTGGCTAGAGGAAATAGGGGCCTTATTCTTGCATTTGAAGTAGGAAGTGTTGGGCAAGTACTAGTTCTCACCTCATCGATCTAGGTCATCATATAGCATGAAATAGAGAGTGAGGTGGACATTAGACATCACCTCAGATCTCATCCAACGCACGTGAGGCTAGAGACTCCTTCGATCTTGCATCATGCGAACTCTTATGCGATTAGTCAGCAACAAATTCAAAAAGCATAGAGAGGGTTTTGCACCACTTGAGCGAGCGATCATGAGCAGAAGCCTCTTCTCCTAGCCACATCCTTTTCAGCCTAGGAATCTAATGCATTAGTTGATACATCATTCATAGCAATTTCAGACATATCTTAGATAATGTTGATCAGATTTTAGTGTATACGAAACGCCACCATTGGAAAGTCATTTTGGCTATTTTGGATTTTTTCTGAAGGATATGCACTTTAAAGGATCACAAATACCAATGCTTAACATGCAATAGTGGGTGAACCATGAAGACTAATGGACTTGAAGAAAGTTATAAAAATCCTCTTCAAAGTATCGTTCAAAAAAAGGTGCCAACACTAGATGAAAAGTTTCCACGTGAGTTCATTTGCACCATAAAATTCAGAGATTCATTTCCACCTCATAAGTAAATGCTATAGAAAATTTATCAAGGGCTCCAAATTGATATGCAACAATTTTAATAGAAGAGAACTTGAAGTAATGATCGGCACCCATGTGTGTAGAAGAGTTTTCATTCCAAGGACAAATGTGATTTGATCACACCGGCCACTATGGCATATCAAGTACTTTGTCTACATTTCAATTAACAATACAAACAACAATTAATGTTGGTATGGAATGCTAAGCTGGGAATATTGTTACTTTATGAAAGATTGAGGATCACTCTCAATGTGGAGTCGATAATCCATGTCAATGAGTTATCAATATATCTTTGGGACCAATACGTGGTTTATTTGTTTTGGATCTATAATACACACCAACTTCTTATCAATTCAAAGTTTCTAACTTCATTCTTCTTTATATACATTTTCTTGTTTGATTTACTAATTTATTTCTATATGTACACATTTATAAGCACCAGTTTTTGCTCTTCGGCCGCGCATTAAGCTGTAGTGTCACTTTCCTCATTTTCAAACCAGAGACTAGCCTCTCACTGTATGACCATCTGTCTCATTTGTTCACAAGAGAAATGTTCGTGAAAAGGGTAGTTATGTTCAGGAGATAAAAGACTAGAAGAAAAGGACTCTAAGCTTAAACCATGGCACTGCGTAAAAATTAGACTGGTTTTGGGTGGAGAGGAAATGCGAGAGACGAGGATCACGGTTTCCTCTCGCATCACTTTCCAGGTTGATTAACAGTGCGCCCCCTTGACAATTCCTAGAAAGGAGTACTCATGATGACAATGGGCAGTGGGAGGTCTCTATGAGCGCCAGGGAGACCGCCAACTCAAGCAACCCGTATTTGGGTGCATTTTGCGCGGGCAACACAAGGCAGAAGGCATCCGCGATAGGACCTAGCTAGAATCGAGGCAAAACGCATCCAGCACCGACTCGAGAACGTATCACCCCTGTCTGTCACCTTTGCTCAGAGGAGAGGATCACGGGTTGCTCAGAGGAAAGGAAACGGGTTGCTCTTGTTGATCAATGTGATCGATCAACGGGTTGCTCGTCAGCATATCTTTCTATTTAAGCAGATGCCTGGCTCTGGCATTTCAGGATCTCAAAATCTTCTTCGTGGTCTCCTGCAGCACCATGAAGACCAGCGCTTCCACCCTCGACGTCGTCGCCTTCCTCGCTTGGGCGCTGCTGCTGTGCATGTGCTTGCCTCTCCCGTCCGCTTGCGGAGGGTTACCCTTCATGCATGGCGCCTCAACTGCTGGTCGGAAAAGCCCTGCTCATCCAACCGAGTCGCTTCTTTTGCGTATTACGAATGAAAGCTTTCCTTGTAATTCTATTGCGGCTGATATTGAACTTTGTGGATTGGCATGCAGCAATGGCAGCCCCCATATTAACGGAATCCAGCAGCGATCACCTCCTCCCGGCACTTCCTTTTAAAGGTGAAATTCTTAGCGCCATAGGGATTCCGTCAACTTTGCTTACAGCGATAGTCATCTAATGTAGAGTGTCAAAGGATGCTCATGTATCTTCGCTCCGTCAACTTTTGGTTACGGTTGTAGTCATCTGCATAGAGTGTTAGTGATCCTCATCGGCTTCCTGTTCTCTATTTAGCTCTGTTCTTGAGAGTGTTAATGATCCTCATGTATCTTTAGCCGTCCAATTTGAAAGGTGAAGTTCTCATGGCCATCGGTACTCCGCTCTGTTCTTTAGCTCCTTAATCGGCTTCCTTTCATCGGTGCTATTTGTGCGGCTACCGATGAATGTTGTCGTGAAAATTGCCTCTTATTAGTGTGTGCTCTTCCTCTTAAACACGAGCAATCATTGGCATCAAACGTTGCCTCAGCAAGAAATGGACTAGCACTCATGGTTAAAATTTGATCCTTTAAAGACATCCCTCTTCTTTGGCGTTTAAGTTAGCTATGATATTGATGACCTTTGTGTAGTGCTAATCATCCCCATGCATATGTGACAGTGGCATTTGAAGCAGAATCTATTGCTACATGCAAAGCCATCGGTGCTATATGTGCATCTAGCCATGAATGTTGCACTGAAAATTGTCTCTTATTAGTGTGTGCTCTTCCACTTAAGCATGAGGAGTCATTGGCATCAAAGGTTTCATCAACAAGCAATGAACTAGCACTAACACGTGAAATTTGATGTCTATAAAACTTTCATCATCAATGTTGTTTTGTGTGAGTAGTGATAATCATGATTGTACAATGCTAGCCATCTATGTATAGTGCTAATGATCCTCATGCATGTTTGTGGCATTGAAGCAGAAGTAAAAGCAAAAGTGGGCACTACATGTAAAGCCATCGGTGCTATTTGTGCAGCTAGCCATGAATGTTGTAGTGACAATTGTCTCTTATTAGTGTGTGCTCTTCCTCTTAAGAATGAGAAGTCATTGGTATCAAAGGTTGCATCAACAAGCAATGGAATAGCATTGACAGGTGAAGTTAGATCCCATAAAACTTTCCCATATAGGTGTTGTTTCTATGAGCAATAGCCATCTATTTACAGTGATAGTATATATGTATAGTATTAATGATCTTCATGTCTATTTGTGATATTGAAGCAGAATCCACTGCTAGATGCAAAGCCATCGGTGCTATATGTGCATCTAGCCATGAATGTTGCAGTGAAAACTGTCTCTTATTAGTGTGTGCTCTTCCTCTTAAGCGTGAGGAGTCATTGGCATCAAAGGTTTCATCAACAAGCAATGGACTAGCACTAATAGGTAAAATTTGATGTCTAAAAAACTTTCATCATCAATGTTTTTTTGTGTGAGTAGTGATAATCATGATTGTGCAATGCTAGCCATCTATGTATAGTGCTAATGATCCTCATGCATGTTTGTGGCATTAAAGCAAAAGCAGAAGTGGCCACTACATGTAAAGCCATCGGTGCTATTTGTGTAGCTAGCCATGAATGTTGTAGTGACAATTGTCTCTTATTAGTGTGTGCTCCTCCTCTTAAGCATGAGAAGTCATTGGTGTCAAAGGTTGCATCAACAAGCAATGGAATAGCATTGACAGGTAAAGTTAGATCCCATAAAACTTTCCCATATAGGTGATCTTTCTATGAGCAATAGCCATCTATTTACAATCATAGTATATATGTAAAGTATTAATGATCTTCATGTGTATTTGTGATATTGAAGCAGGATCAACCGCTAGATGCAAAGCCATCGGTGCTATATGTGCGTCCAGCCATGAATGTTGTAGTGAAAACTGTCTCTTATTAGTGTGTGCTCTTCCTCTTAAGCGTGAGGAGTCATTGGCATCAAAGGTTTCATCAACAAGCAATGGACTAGCACTAACAGGTAAAATTTGATGTCTAAAATTTTCCATCAATGTTGTTTTGTGTGAGTAGTGATAATCATGATTGTACAATGCTAGCTACCTATGTATAGTGCTAATGATCTGCATGCATGTTTGTGGCATTGAAGTAGAAGCAGAAATGGCCACTACATGTAAAGCCATCGTTGCTATCTGTGCAGCTAGCCATGAATGTTGTAGTGACAGTTGTCTCTTATTAGTGTGTGCTCTTCCTCTTAAGCATGAGAAGTCATTGGTATCAAAGGTTGCATCAAGAAGCAATGGAATAGCATTGACAGGTACAGTTAGATCCCATAAAACTTTACCATATAGGTGTTGTTTCTATGAGCAATAGCCATCTATTTACAGTGATAGTATATATGTAAAGTATTAATGATCTTCATGTGTATTTGTGATATTGAAGCAGAATCAACCGCTAGATGCAAAGCCATCGGTGCTATATGTGCATCTAGCCATGAATGTTGTAGTGAAAACTGTCTCTTATTAGTGTGTGCTCTTCCTCTTAAGCGTGAGGAGTCATTGGCATCAAAGGTTTCATCAACAAGCAATGGACTAGCACTAACAGGTAAAATTTGATGTCTAAAAAACTTTCATCATCAATGTTGTTTTGTGTGAGTAGTCATAGTCATGATTGTACAATGCTAGCCATCTATGTATAGTGCTAATGATCCTCATGCATGTTTGTGGCATTGAAGTAGAAGTAAAAGCAAAAGTGGCCACTACATGTAAAGCCATCGGTGCTATTTGTGCAGCTAGCCAGGAATGTTGTAGTGACAATTGTCTCTTATTAGTGTGTGCTCTTCCTCTTAAGCATGAGAAGTCATTGGTATCAAAGGTTACATCAACAAACAATGGAATAGCATTGACAGGTAACGTTAGATCCCATAAAACTTTCCCGTATAGGTGTTGTTTCTATGAGCAATAGCTATCTATTTACAATGATAGTATATATGTATAGTGTTAATGATCTTCATGTGTATTTGTGATATTGAAGCAGAATCAACCGCTACATGCAAAGCCATCGGTGCTATATGTGCATCTAGCCATGAATGTTGCAGTGAAAACTGTCTCTTATTAGTGTGTGCTCTTCCTCTTAAGCGTGAGGAGTCATTGGCATCAAAGGTTTCATCAACAAACAATGGACTAGCACTGGCAGGTAGAATTTGATGGCTAAAAGATTTCCATCATCAATGTTGTTTTGCGTGAGTAGTGATAGTCATGATTGTACAATGATAGCCATCTATGTATAGTGACAATGATCATCGTTCATCTTTGTGGCATTCAAGCAGAAGGAGAAGTGACCACTACATGTAAAGCCATCGGTGCTATTTGTGCAGCTAGCCATGAATGTTGTAGCGACAATTGTCTCTTATTAGTGTGTGCTCTTCCTCTTAAGCATGAGAAGTCATTGGTATCAAAGGTTGCATCAACAAGTGATGGACTAGCATTGACAGGTAAAGGTAGATCCCATGAAATTTTCCTGTATAGGTGATGTTTCTAGGAGCAATAGCCATCTATTTACAATGATAGTATATATGTATATTGTTAATTATCTTCATACATATTCAACCGCTACATGCAAATCCATTGGTACTATTTGTGCGACTAGCCATGAATGTTGTTGTGAAAATTGAATGTCATTAATGTGTGCTCTTCCTCTTAAGAATGATCAATCATTGGCATCAACCATTGCATCATTAAGCAATGGACTAGCACTAACAGGTAAAATTTTATCCCGTAAAAGCATTCCTCATCAATGTTTTTTTTGTGAGAAGTCATAGTCATCTATGTATAGTGTTTTAATGATCATTATGAATCTTCATGGCATTGAAATAGAATTGACCATGACATGAAAATCCATCGGTGCTATTTGTGTGGCTAGCCATGAATGCTATAGTGAAAATTGTCTTTTATTATTGTGTTCTATCCTTCTTAAGCATGAGGAGTCATTGGTATCAAAGGTTGCATTAACAAGAATGAACTAGCATTGGCTATGGTAAAATTTGATCCCTGAGTTTCCTATGTGCTCTTCCAATTAAGCATGATGAGTCCTTGACATCATTAGAGAATTATGATAATTTCCACCAATAAAAGTATTACTCACTTGAGCCCAATTGTCATTGTTACAGAATCAGCCCTTGCATGCAAAGCCATTGGCGCCATTTGTGCAAGCAACCATGAATGTTGTAGTGAGAGCTGCCTTTTACTAGTGTGTG
This sequence comes from Dipteris shenzhenensis, assembly GCF_047967505.1. NCBI lineage: Eukaryota > Viridiplantae > Streptophyta > Polypodiopsida > Gleicheniales > Dipteridaceae > Dipteris > Dipteris shenzhenensis. The sequence goes on from NC_141620.1 coordinate 20,134,812, forward strand.
CTCTTCCACTAAGCATGAGCAGCCCTTAGCATCAAAGAAACCATTAATGACCAACGACCTTGCTACATTCACAGGTATGATGATTTGATTACCTAAAAGCTTTTGGCATCACTAACCTTATTGATTATGATACATATTGTGGCATTGTTACAGAATCCATTCCTACATGCAAAGCCATCGGTGCTATTTGTGCCAATAGTAACGAATGTTGTAGTGAAACTTGCCTTCTATTAGTGTGCACTGGTCCACTAAATCATAAGCAATCATTGGTGTCAGATGAAGCATCAACAACTAATGGACTAGCTTTAATTTGAAAGGTATACACAAAAGTGTGTAACTTGTGATTTCATCTCATAATTTTTCTTCTTATAAAATTTATGTAATCTTTAGTAGTGTCCATTAAGGTAATCACCAAGAATTATGTTTCTTTAAAAGGTATCTATATTTGCTAGTTGTTACTAATGATCTTTTTAGAGTGGGAAGGCTTTCTTTATTGTGCATATATTTTTATTCAATTCATTGATATGGGTTTGATTTCTTAAATATTTATTCCAATTCATAACTCTTCACTTACAGTGGATTATATCATGATAATGTGTGCAGAAAGTGCCCCTACATGCAACATTATTGGCAGAAGATTGTTGTTCTTACAATTTGTCTATTGCCTATTTGCCTAGTATAGTCATGGATCACATGGTTTCAATTAAATTACCTTATGGCCTTGTAATCCACCTAGCCTATGTGCTCCTTCACAAAGGGTTGGTGGGCATTGTGAGTAGCTAGCTCACAAGCACACTAAAGAAGGTTATACCTTCTTCTTCTTGTGAAATTATAAATAAAATAAAATACGTTATTATCTTTGTGAAATTATAAATAAAATTAAAAAACGTGATGAATAATGTCAAAAAATATTCTTTCATGAATTTTAAATAACACAAAATAAGAACGCCTTTAATAAATCAGATCATGTGAGGCATTAGACATACCATTTGTAGTTTTTATATGAGTACCAATTTTTTGATTTGAAATTTCACACATGTTTCTATTATAAAGAGTGAGATTAATTACAAGTTATTCTGGATCCATTTGAATCAAAACCAGAGATACCATTTGCATGGAATTTAGGATGGAGACTTTGACTAATAAATGTAACTAGTCTTAATGCATGGATATCAATTTTTTAAAGGCTTCCATACATCTAGGATGGATAGTTGGACTATAAAATTTAACAAATATTCATGCATGGAAATCAATTTAAATACTCCTTTGTTTGATGAGATACTTTTAAAAAAACTTCCAAAATGAAATACATATGTTAATCCTTTGAACTATTATATTCGTACTTAGTAGCAAAGATTGTCTGGACAACCTTCTATACTACATCTATGGACATATAAGATTACTTTCAACTAATGCTAATTTTTATGCAAAATGAACTTTAAGAAAGTAATATGTTCACAATCTTTGACAAGGTAGTATTTAATATTTGCACATTTACAATTACTTCAAGAAATGTGAAGATTGTATTACAAATGTTGAATTTAGATGTGATCCAGTTCATATTTTGAAAACTATGAGAAAATAATAAATTTTATTCTACCACTCCTCTTCAAAGAATTTCTCACATAACAATAGTCCACTACCTATTTTGGTTTATCTAGCATCCCATGGAATGTTGTTCTCTACCTTTCTTTAGAGTTTTTTGATAGGATCTTATTTTATTCACATAATTTATCTATCATGCAAGATCATTTACAATTTGAAAATGAATTGAGTTTCTCATAGATTGATCAAATTTACTTTTGAGAAAAGATTCGATGCCCTAGGCATAGAGATAATGCAATCTTGTCGATGTATTACAAAATAATATATTCAAGTTCTAGCCAATTAATCACTTTACTTAATGTCATCCAGCCATAGGCAATAGCCAATATTCATAAAAACAATAGTCAAACAAATGAAATCTTGTAAAATTACAAAGATTTCATCAATGTTTCCTTTCTAGCATGGATTGAGGGAAGGCCTATTATGATTTCTATAAACCTATTTTGAACCCAAACAATTGTAGCTAGTTCCCTCACCTATGTGCTCTTAAAACGTTGAAAATTACTATATTATAAAAAAATAAAAATAAAAATGTCAATTACTTCCTTCTTGAACTACTTTCAACAATGCTAATTTTTGTGCAGAATAAAACTTAATAAATTAATATGCTCATAACCTTTGGTATGGTAGTATCTAATATTTTCACATTTACAATTTCTTTAAGAAATTTGAAGTCTATACTAAAAACATTGAATCTAGAAACATATGGTTCTTCACTAAGACACACAATGCTTTTTATCTACTAATAAAGTATATATTTTAAAAACTATGAGAAAATTATAAGTTATCTACCACTCCTTTTTCACATAAACATACTCCGCTACTTGTTTTGGTTGATCTAGTATCCCATGAATTATAACTAGTATATATCATTTTTCAAAGTTTTTTGATAAGAAGGTAATTTTCTAATTCATAAATTATCCATTATGCAAGATCTTTTTTTATTTAAAAATTAATTTCTTTTTTCATATATTAATCAAAATTACTTTTGAAACAAGAATATGTGCTCTAGGCATACAAGAAATATTTAGTAACATAATCCTAGTAAAGAATATTTTTCAAAGTCTACCTAGTTAATCACTTTACCTAATGTCATCCAACTAAAGGTGATATATACATAGACAATAGCTAAAATAATCAAATCTTGCAAAACTACAAAGATTTCAATAATACTTCCTTTGTAGCATGGAGTGAGGGAAGGCTTATCACTATTTCTATAAGCATGTTTTTAACTTAGTGCCTTCAACACAATTATATCTACTTACTTCACCTACATGCTCTTAAAAATATTGAGCATTAATATATTATAAAGTAATAAAAATAACAATCAATCGCTTCCTTTACTTTGATAAGCACTTCTTCTTAAAGGTATATATCTAGAAGCTTGCTATACTTGATCCTAATTTTATTTAAGTATGAACAAAGAGGTCCACATGTGTCATAGCAAGGCCTATTGTAATCTCATTGTAATTCATTATTTATAATTGATATCTACTTAGAGAGGCATGTGCATAGAGGAATATTGCTAGTGAATTGCATAATTAATGTTTTTTTTTCGGGAGGGGGGGGGTAAAATATGTTTGCATATATTTATGTCTAGTGTAAAAGTGACCAGCGTAAAAGTGTCTTTTGTAATTAAACCTCAAAGCACAAAAAGTCATAGTCCTTCATCTTCGACATGAAAGCAACTTAAGGGACTGTTACCCTTCAGTCTATAGATTTTCTTGAGAAATCTTACACTAGCCAAAGATCTTGTCATGATCTTCCCTCTTTTTGTGTAACTAATCACAACTTGGTTGAAATTCAAAATGCCCTACTCCAACTACTTTTGAGCCTATTATAGTGTCATATGAGAGCAAGATGTTTGACTAGTAGGCGTGATTATAGCTCATAGAAATAAAGATACCTTCCAAATAGCCTACTAAATGAGCTACCATTCCTAGGAAACCAGATCACATAATCCTCCTGGGAATTAAAGAGAACATTTCTAAACTACATATTATTTCTGGAAGCCCATATGTATTATATTGCATGTGCTCTGACTTTTACCCACACTTCATGCTTGACTCTACATCCCTAAAAGAATGGGCTTCCAATTTATTGGCTCTCCTAAGTGCATTTGTATTGTCTAGTTTCCAACCCTTATGGCATTAGGATATGGAGCAAAAAAATGGAAGGTGTCTTCTTTATGACTAGGGCATCCCTTCCCTTTCCATATTCTTAATTGATTGCCTCTCCTCTTTGTTCATCCAAGCAATCTTGTGCAAGATTAACCACATAAAAGAGTTGAAATCTTCTCTGGTATTTTTTATCCTAGAGTTCAATACATACTCTCTTCATTTGAATGTATAGGTTTCCATCTTATGTTTAGTACCCTCCAAACTCTCTCAAAAATTGTTTACAAGAGGGGGGATGAAAAGGAGGTTGACTTTTACAAGATCATTATCATTGAGGGGATTGACCTTAATTAAACATAAATTGACACCTAAATAGAGTCAATACATAGGAATCCCCCTTTAATTGCTATTGAACCAAATCTAACAGCTAAGGGATTCATATAGATTCCACAAGGACAAAGTACTCCTTTGGGATGCAGACACACACAGACGCGTCTGTAGACGCTCACACAGACGCCCTGTTAAACGCACTTTTAAACGCACTGTTAGACGTGCTTTTAAACGCACTGTTAGATGCACTATTAAACGCACTATTAGACGGACTATTAAACGCACTGTTAAACGCTCGGTTAGACGCGTCTATAGATGTGCAAATCAGACGGGTCTATAGACGCGCTCTGACAGAGCCTCTTTTTTCTTCCCTTTTCTTCTCAGCTCCCAAAGTAATAGATTTGTTTCCTTTTTTCCAGTTCAACATGTGGCCAGGAAGTGCTTCTAGCTCACCTGATCCGCGGGAATCGATTTGGAAGGACTTATATAATCTTTTAGGGCACCCTCCTAGTCCTACAGAGTTATATGGGTATATGACGGGTACCCTTAACACTCCTCATGAGTCGGCAATACAGACTCCGAGCCACCCCACACTGCCTGAGATCACCCCAGCGGAGTCAGCACAGCCGTCTTATGCCCCTTCCCTCGTACCGTCTTATGCCCCTTCCCCCATGCCGTCCTATGCCCCTTCTGCCATCCCGTCTTATGCTCCTTCTCCCATGCCGTCAGGAGGTCCTTCTATCTCGGCGAGCCATCGATGTACTCCCCAGCCGTCGAGACTCAGTTCTCCAGCTACGAGTGGTCAGCGACGTAGTCCCATGCAGTCCCCAGCTACGAGTGGCTAGCATACGAGCTCGACACAACAAGGTAGCAGGCGTAGTAGCAAGGAGAGCGGTGGCGGATGCATGGCACAGTGCTTTGGGCCATGTGGCAGTGAGGAGGAGGATGATTCAGATGATTTAGACGTGCCTCTGGGTGATGGTATGATTTATTATGACATCACTCAGACAGGAGGCATCTTGATGGATGTGCGGGGGAAGGAGATCATGGCCTTCATGCGCTCTGTAATTGCTAACAATTACAGAGATTGCTTTATCCACTATAAAGACCACCCAAAGAGGTTGGCTGATGAGACCCTTGCTACTGTTCGCTCTAGGTATCCTAACCCTCCCAATCGCTAGTTCACAGATAAATGGGGGAAGTCAAAGATTGTTACGATACTTAGCAATAAAAGATCTTCGCTTAAGAGGCAGGCACTAGCGGAGCTTGCCAGGCTTGAGGCAGGTCAACCACCAAGGGGACCGCCCCACACCGCTCACAAACGTGAGTGGAAGAAGGCAATGAAGTCAGCAAGGGAGGAGCCTAGTCTGCAGCACGTGGAGGCATGGAGGATCCAGATGGAGGAATATGGAAGCATGCATTTTGGAGCAGGGGGTGTTGAATCATGGGAGGCCCAATTTGTAAGTATCGATCTCAAATTATATTGCTTATGTAATTTATTAGGAGGTTGGTTGTTTCTTTGTACTAATCCCTCCACAAAGTGTATCGTAGTCATGCAGCTTGAGATCGTGGGCAGATACCCTACTCCAGTGGAGACAGCCTACCACCACCACCATCGCAGAGGAGATACATGGAGGCACTTCTATGATGACGGGTTGATTACTGAGGAGCAGTATACCTGAGCTACTGGTCAGGCCCCCCAGGTATTTGAAAGTAATTAAATAATGCCAAAATTATAAGTAAAGATTTGATTTTTCATACATTGATATATGTTGTCCCTTGTTTACAGGCCCATGCACAAGACGACGAGGAAGACGAGGAAGGAGGCACAGAAGGGAGCACAGAAGGGAGCGCAGAAGGGAGCGTGGAAGGCAGCGAGGATTAGTCATAGAAGTAGTGCTACTATTCTTTTTTATACTTAAAGCCACTGGCTTGGCTTCGTGCCTCTTGTATATAGACTCCTCTTATTTTTTGTACTTGAAGCCACATGACATGGCTTAGCTTCCTTGTTTTTTGTACTTGAAGCCACATGACGTGGCTTAGCTTCGTGCTATATGTATATACAAGCACTTTTTGAGCTTTCAATTTTATTGCGTTTTGGAGTTGTAATATTTTATTTGGAATTGTAATTAAAATGCGGTTGGCGATAAGAATTGAATTACAGAATGTGGATATGGGATTCTTGTAACTATATAGCATACACAACATACATAGTATTCTGTAAAATTAAAAAAAAAAAAAAAGCGCATCTATCAGTGCATTTAAAAACACGTTTATATTCGAGTCTGTCTGTTCGACTTGCGTCTATACGTGTGTCTATAAAAGCGTTTATAAGCGCATCTATGTATGTGTCTTTGTGCGCGTCTATACGTGCGTAAGTCTGATATATAGATGCGCAATTAGACACGGGTCTCCAGACGCGCAAATAGACATGCCCGTAAGTTTTTTATTTAGTTCATGAAACGCGTCTATGCGCGCGTCTCTGGGTGCTTTGTCTTGTTGTGAATCGTCATACTGGAAAGCACTCTTTCATGCAAGCCCCTAATTGAAGCACAAGGAATCAACATGCAGAATTTGGGAATCTCCCAAGTCCCACTTTATAATTCCCAAATTCCCCAATATAGATTTTTCTCATATAGAAGATACAAAACATAAACTAAAGCAATACAACGATCACTATCTTTCCACAATGTATTGAGAAATGGTGCACATCTTGTGAAGTTAATGCAGAAAAGTATTGGACTTACTGTTGCATGTGAGTGAAAACTACACTGCGTGGCCAAATAAAATCTTTGCTGGGCTACATAATTGTGATGGGTGTTTAAAATAAATTCAAATACACTCACAATTCATGCCTTTTGATATCACATTAGAATAGTTTTCTATGACAACATTGTTGCAAGCATTGGTCTCCTCTTTATAGCATGGATGAATTGTAGGAAATGATCCCTCTTGAGAAAATGAGTGACAAATTTTTTAAATTCAAAGTCATAGTTTGCAAATAATTCCTTCCCTGCATCGATAGCATGAGTTGTTGGTAAAGTAATGATTCCATATGTGGCCTCATTGTTAGGCTCACAAGAATAACATGGTTCTAGGGTGGGTGAGTACACATAGCATACATTTTCGCTGACAACCTAGTGGATCTTAGATGCCATCACAGACATGGCTGGGAATCTTAGATGCGACCACTTCTAATCATTCATTACCATGCAAGTCAGTACTACCACCTTAAATTATTCAAAATTCGGGCCAACCACCGTGATGGCTCTCACTTGGATAGTGAGGTTAGCTATTCCATTCTCTTAACCGTTTCCTCTTATATCCCTCTCGAATGTTTCATTCTCCCTTGTAATCTCAGGCCTCCACTATTCCATTTCCTTCACTGTTTCATCTTCTATCCCTCTTGACGAATTTTTTCTTCCTTGCGCTCTTCCTACAACTTGTATCCCCTCTCGTAATGGACCTTGCATAGTCCGGGAGCTCGTCACACAATCTTTCCTACCCCTTTGCAGCATGGTGCCAGAGCCCCTCATCCTAAAATTGTAACATATGGGAATTCCTCTCTCACTATTCAAAATCCCAATTTGGATGCTCTCCAAAACTTCATCAAGATGGTGCAAGACATGAATGTGAAGGAGGGGCAACTAGTCTGTCAAGGTCACAAGATTACCATCAATAAAAGAGTGATTAAAAAGGATTTAGGAATTTGTGGAGGCAATATGCAAGCACACTTTTTTGAGAAAGAGTGAAAGAGACAGGATATTCTAGATGTATGCCCCAATGCTCAGATTAGTAAAGATGGTGGAGTCAAGATTTCAAGCTTGCCATCAGACCTCCAAGATGTATTGAAGAAGTCAATTCACTTCTTTCCTGATACGAGAGGAACCTACAAGTTCTGGCAAGTTCAAGCAGCAGTAGAGCAAGTGAAAGGATGTGATGTATCTTTCTCAAGGGCGATCTCCAAGAGCATGTTAACCAACCTAAAGAATTGCATGGATGGAAAATCCCAATTGTCATCTCAGTCCACTAGAGTTGCAATGCACCTGATGGCATGCACCCTCAAAGGGATTTTGGAGCAATACGAGAAGCGGATGTCTTAGAAAGTGACTTTTCTACAAGAGAAAGCCACCAATGCAGCAAAGGTAGCACAACTTGAGAAAAGCCTCAAGGAAGGTGTAGAAGCCAAGGTAGAGGAGGCACAAGCGAGGGCCATGTAGGCACAAGAGCAAGTTGAGGCCGCCACAAAAGTGGTTGACATGGAAAGGCATAGAAGAGCAGAAGAAGAGAAGTGCATGAAGGAGCTTTGAGATAGGCTTGAAGAAGTGAGAAATTATGGGCACATGGGGACAAGGAGCTAGAAGAGATGCGAAAGGACCTTGAAGATCAGAGAGCCAAAAAGGAGGGTCTTTACATTGAAAAAAACCAGATGATTGAGGAGCTGAAAAGGGAGAATGCAGAAACCAGAAAGGTGATGCAAGAACTCCAAGAGAGCTCTGAGGCCAAGAAGGATGGGGCAGAGAGAAGCCATGGTAGGGAAGACAACGAGGGAACTCCCTAGACTAGGAAGGATGCAGAGAGCAACCACCATGGTGGAGCAAGTTCCAGCCACCGCGGTGGAGAAATTTGCAGCAGCCATGGTGAGGGTTGTTTTTATGAAACAGTGTTGGAAGTCTAAAGAGCAAGCTACAATACCCTACAAGAAGATCATGATAGATGTTTGCACAAGCTTGCCGTGGCTTTTGATAGTTATGAAAAGTAGTCAATCGCCCTACGAGATTTCTAAACTAGAGTAGAAGTTGCTAAGGGATTCTGATGCTGCTATTGCACAGAGTGAGCAAAAAGTGAAGGAGATGAAGGGATTTTTAAGCAATACGAGAAGCAAATGTCTTAGAAGGTGACTTTTCTACAAGAGAAAGCCACCGATGCAGCAAAGGCAATTCAACTTGAGAACAGTCTCAAGATAGGTGCAAAACCCAAGGTATAGGAGGCGCAAGCGAGAGCCTTTCAGGCGCAAGAGCAAGCTCCACGAAATTGGTTGACATGGAAAGGCATTGAAGAGAAGAAGCAAAGAAGCGCATGAAGGAGCTTTGAGATAGGCTCGAAGAAGTGAGAAATGATGGGGACATGGTGGACAAGGAGCTAGAATAGATGCAAAAGGACCTTGAAGATCAGAGATCCAAAAAGGAGGGTCTTTACAAATGGCTCTGCAACATGCATAAATCATTGAACATTGAAAAATACTAGAAGATGGAGGAGCTAAAAAGGGAGACTGCAAAAACCAAAAAGGTGATGCAGGAATTGCGAGAGAGCTTCGAGGTTAGAAAAATGGGATAGAGAGCAGCCGAGGTGGAGAAGACAAGAAGGCAGCCACGGTGAGGCTTGTTTTTATGACACACTGTTTTCTTCTATTATTTTATCATTTACTTTTGATTTCCTAAATGTTCTATGTTATTTTGAAGGTGAGAGTTACTTTCGATTATGTTATGATTTTGAAAGCAGGTTCTCTTTCATCTTTGTTAATCAAGCATGCCTATAGGCCATCCATTGTATTTGATCTGGAGTATGCTAAATATCATCTAGGTGTACTTGATATGCAAAAGAAAATGTCAATCTAATGTTTCTTTCTCTCTTATATGCTAACATATTGCTTGACTTGCTCATATTCAAGCTTCACTTTCATAAGTTGGTCCATCCTATGAAAGAAAAGGACTTGTCGAATGTTTTACGTAGTTAATATTCTAACATGTTTTCTTTCAATGTTTCTTTTCTATTTAGCTTTGCTATCATTACTTCTTGGGTACGCTACTTCACATATGCGAAGGTACTTCTCACATGTTTTGTTGTTGTTTTCAAGGCACTCGTTTACTTCCAAGGTGAGCTCATATGTTCTCTTTCATCACACTCAGTTGTTTCTCCGAGTACATGCAGGTTTGCATAGATGCCTAGATACAATCCACTTCGTTTTTCATACTCATCTATATTTACGAGTGCATGCAAGGTCTTGCTAGACCAACGATTTGTTCCTTCTTTGTTCATTAACTTATTGATGACTTATGGTATGTATTTACTTATTGGTTCAAGCAAGGCATACTTTTATTTCGCCCTTTATGTGGTGAGGTATACTTATATGTCTTTCACGATGAACATCTATGGCTGACTTATTGAGTACTCATTTTTCCGTGGCATCTATGGATTACTTATCGCATACTCGTTTTAACGTGACAAAGTTCAACATCTTTTAGGTGACAATATTTATGAACACATATGGTTGATTGCTTGAGTACTCATTTGGACGTGGCATATGGCTAACTACTTGAGTACTCGTCTGAACGTGGTACATGGATTATTATACTGACTCCCCGTTTGGATGTGACACATATTTACTCATCTGGACATGGTACATGGATTATTACTAAGTCCTCTTTTGGATGTGACACATATTTATCTAGCTTTCACAATGGACACATATGGATTACTTATTGAATACTCATTTGGACATGGTCATATTGTGTACCCATTTGCACGTGGCAAGGTTCAACGTCTTTCGAATGAACAGATATGGATTACTTCTTCAGTACTTGTTTGGACATGGCACATATGGATTATTTATTAAGTACTCGTTTGGACATGGCACATATTCATTACTATTGAGTACTTGTTTGGACATGATCACTATTCTCGGATGCCCATTTTCTTGGTTAGTTTTGGATGTTCTTTGTAATCTCAGATGCTCGTCTTCCCAGTTGTTCGGTACTTTCGGATGCGAAGAGGTCGTTATTTCATTCTCACTATGATTATGTAACCTATGTCTAATCCACACAAGCTTGCCTCTTGTCATATGTGCCTGGCTTATGCTCGTTGTATCTTTAGTTGTTCGGTACTTCCGGCTACCCAATTGTTTGGTACTTCTGGGATGCCCAATTGTTTGTATTTCCTGTTGTTCGCTACTTTCAGCTACCCAATTGTTTGGTGCTTTTGGGATGCTCAATTGTTCAATACTTCTAGATGGCGGAATGCTCGTTGTGTTTTTGAATTATTGGTTCTCAACTTGTAGAAACTTTATGGGCCTTCCTATTGTGTTGCTACGGCTTTCTTACACTACCCAAGAGACATTTCAACCCTAGCTTTGTGGACATCTCAAATCACCCCTCCATACTCATCTTTGGAGTGACCGAAGCAATTTTCTCATACATTCATCCTTGGTACAATAGAAACGGACACTTGAATATTTGTTGTGTTCATATACACTTCATGAAATTGGTCATTTTATGTGGATGAATTGTGCAAAACATGAAGGCATGATTATAAAGGTTTGAGGAGGTTTTACCAGAATGAACTTAGAGACAACAAGCTCTACTATTCAGATGAAGAGCTCAAACATTGAACTTGAAGATCTCAAGCCTTGATTATGCATCATCACTATGTCAAACAAGTTGAGATTTCCAGGAAGATTTTTCTATTTTTCACACATACTTTGCACTGTATCATGCACCAAACAAATGCCTATACTAAGTTGCACTATACTATAGACAAGTGCTTGTCTTATGCCCTTGTACTATCCACATGCAATTTGCACTGTATCATTCAAATTGGCATATGGCCATCCTTTGTATATACATTTTCACATAGATATATATAGTGGCTTGGGTTTTTCCCTTGTACTTCCGAAGGGTTTTTTTCATCCGTACTTAGAGAGCCTAGTTTGAGTGGCGGTGTTAGAGCTATATATAGCTTGCCCTAACCCAGCCTAGTCCTCAACTATATATATGCCTATGATCTATGAATAGAATCACTTTCTTAGGAGCAACTCTTGTGTCAGTCTCTCTCCTCTTTCTCCTCCTCTAAGTACAACTCTTGTGTCCATCTCTCTCCTCTTTCTCTTCCTCTCAACATTCACCAGTGGCCTTAGGCCTTTGGTAACACTTTCAAAAGTGGTAGGAACCCCCCCTCAAACAAACTCTCTCCCTCCCTCCCTCTCACTCTCTCTTATAGATTCAATTCATTAGCTCTTGCAATCTCTGCCCTCTTTTCCATGTTGCACATCCACTTCCTCTTCTTTTTCACTATTTTTATTGTTTTAGATCTCGAGTAGGAATTATGAATTATTTATTACCATTCACCTTGTTTCCATATATTGCGCCACCTAGTCTAACATATACTATTCTTTTCTAGGAGAATATTCCCCTACATTGAAAATTCCTAACAAGGTTCTAGTCTATGGCAAGAACTCAGCATAGATGGTGGTCCTTTCTTGCCATTTGGTTCCTTGAAGAAATACTAGCTTGTCTTGAGGATTCTTTCATAATTGGGGTGACCTTGCTGTGAAGATAGGTTTTTCATGGCGTAGTTCTTGCATGTGAGGGATGATTTCTCTTGCACAGCTTTGCTGGCATGGAGATGAGAAGGGAAGGAACATTGGCTAGAGGAAATAGGGGCCTTATTCTTGCATTTAAAGTAGGAAGTGTTGGGCAAGTACTAGTTCTCACCTCATCGATCTAGGTCATCATATAGCATGAAATAGAGAGTGAGGTGGACATTAGACATCACCTCAGATCTCATCCAATGCACCTGAGGCTAGAGACTCCTTCGATCTTGCATCATGCGAACTCTTATGCGATTAGTCAGCAACAAATTCAAAAAGCATAGAGAGGGTTTTGCACCACTTGAGCGAGCGATCATGAGCAAAAGCCCCTTCTCCTAGCTGCCACATCCTTTTCAGCCTAGGAATCTAATGCATTAGTTGATACACCATTCATAGCAATTTCAGACATATCTTAGATAATGTTGATCAGATTTTAGTGTATACCAAATGCCACCATTGGAAAGTCATTTTGGCTATTTTGGATTTTTTCTGAAGGATATGCACTTTAAAGGATCACAAATACTAATGCTTAACATGTAATAGTGGGTGAACCATGAAGACTAATGGACTTGAAGAAAGTTATAAAAATCCTCTTCAAAGTATCGTTCAAAAAAAGGTGCCAACACTAGATGAAAAGTTTCCACGTGAGTTCATTTGCACCATAAAATTCAGAGATTCATTTCCACCTCATAAGTATATGCTATAGAAAATTTATCAAGGGCTCCAAATTGATATGCAACAATTTTAATAGAAGAGAACTTGAAGTAATGATCGGCACCCATGTGTGTAGAAGAGTTTTCATTCCAAGGACAAATGTGATTTGATCACACCGGCCACTATGGCATATCAAGTACTTTGTCTACATTTCAATTAACAATACAAACAACAATTAATGTTGGTATGGAATGTTAAGCTGGGAATATTGTTACTTTATGAAGGATTGAGGATCACTCTCAATGTGGAGTCGATAATCCATGTCAATGAGTAAACAATATATCTTTGGGACCAATACGTGGTTTATTTGTTTTGGATCTATAATACACACCAACTTCTTATCAATTCAAAGTTTCTAACTTCATTCTTCTTTATATACATTTTTTTGTTTGATTTACTAATTTATTTCTATATGTACACATTTATAAGCACCAGTTTTTGCTCTTCGGCCGCGCATTAAGCTGTAGTGTCACTTTCCTCATTTTCAAACCAGAGACTAGCCTCTCACTGTATGACCATCGGTCTCATTTGTTCACGAGAGAAATGTTCGTGAAAAGGGTAGTTATGTTCAGGAGATAAAAGACTAGAAGAAAAGGCCTCTAAGCTTAAACCATGGCGCTGCGTAAAAATTAGACTGGTTTTGGGTGGAGAGGAAATGCGAGAGACGAGGATCACGGTTTCCTCTCGCATCACTTTCCAGGTTGATTAACAGTGCGCCCCCTTGACAATTCCTAGAAAGCAGTACTCATGATGACAATGGGCAGTGGGAGGTCTCTATGAGCGCCAGGGAGACCGCCAACTCAAGCAACCCGTATTTGGGTGCATTTTGCGCGGGCAACACAAGGCAAAAGGCATCCGCGATAGGACCTAGCTAGAATCGAGGCAAAACGCATCCAGGACCGACTCGAGAACGTATCACCCCTGTCTGTCACCTTTGCTCAGAGGAGAGGATCACGGGTTGCTCAGAGGAAAGGAAACGGGTTGCTCTTGTTGATCAACGTGATCGATCAACGGGTTGCTCGTCAGCATATCTGTCTATTTAAGCCGATGCCTGGCTATGGCATTTCAGGATCTCAAAATCTTCTTCGTTGTCTCCTGCAGCACCATGAAGACCAGCGCTTCCACCCTCGACGTCGTCGCCTTCCTCGCTTGGGCGCTGCTGCTGTGCATGTGCTTGCCTCTCCCGTCCGCTTCTGCCTCTCGCGGAGGGTTACCCTTCATGCATGGCGCCTCAACTGCTGGTCGGAAAAGCCCTGCTCATCCAACCGAGTCGCTTCTTTTGCGTATTACGAATGAAAGCTTTCCTTGTAAATCTATTGCGGCTGATATTCAACTTTGTGGATTGGCATGCAGCAATGGCAGCCCCCATATTAACGGAATCCAGCAGCGATCACCTCCTCCCGGCACTTCCTTTGAAAGGTGAAATTCTTAGCGCCATAGGGATTCCGTCAACTTTGCTGACAGCGATAGTCATCTGTGTAGAGTGTCAAAGGATGCTCATGTATCTTCGCTCCGTCAACTTTTGGTTACGGTTGTAGTCATCTGCATAGAGTGTTAGTGATCCTCATCGGCTTCCTGTTCTCTATTTAGCTCTGTTCTTTAGAGTGTTAATGATCCTCATGTATCTTTAGCCGTCCAATTTGAAAGGTGAACTTCTCATGGCCATCGGTACTCCGCTCTGTTCTTTAGCTCCTTAATCGGCTTTCTTTCATCGGTGCTATTTGTGCGGCTACCGATGAATGTTGTCGTGAAAATTGCCTCTTATTAGTGTGTGCTCTTCCTCTTAAACACGAGCAATCATTGGCATCAAACGTTGCCTCAGCAAGAAATGGACTAGCACTCATAGTTAAAATTTGATCCTTTAAAGACATCCCTCTTCTATGGCGTTTAAGTTAGCTATGATATTGATGACCTTTGTGTAGTGCTAATCATCCCCATGCATATGTGACAGTGGCATTTGAAGCAGAATCTATTGCTACATGCAAAGCCATCGGTGCTATATGTGCATCTAGCCATGAATGTTGCACTGAAAACTGTCTCTTATTAGTGTGTGCTCTTCCACTTAAGTGTGAGGAGTCATTGGCATCAAAGGTTTCATCAACAAGCAATGAACTAGCACTAACAAGTGAAATTTGATGTCTAAAAAACTTTCATCATCACTGTTGTTTTGTGTGAGTAGTGATAATCATGATTGTACAATGCTAGCCATCTGAGTATAGTGCTAATGATCCTCATGCATGTTTGTGGCATTGAAGCAGAAGTAAAAGGAAAAGTGGCCACTACATGTAAAGCCATCGGTGCTATTTGTGCAGCTAGCCATGAATGTTGTAGTGACAATTGTCTCTTATTAGTGTGTGCTCTTCCTCTTAAGAATGAGAAGTCATTGGTATCAAAGGTTGCATCAACAAGCAATGGAATAGCATTGACAGGTGAAGTTAGATCCCATAAAACTTTCCCATATAGGTGTTGTTTCTATGAGCAATAGCCATCTATTTACAGTGATAGTATATATGTATAGTATTAATGATCTTCATGTCTATTTGTGATATTGAAGCAGAATCAACTGCTAGATGCAAAGCCATCGGTGCTATATGTGCATCTAGCCATGAATGTTGCAGTGAAAACTGTCTCTTATTAGTGTGTGCTCTTCCTCTTAAGCGTGAGGAGTCATTGGCATCAAAGGTTTCATCAACAAGCAATGGACTAGCACTAACAGGTAAAATTTGATGTCTAAAAAACTTTCATCATCAATGTTGTTTTGTGTGAGTAGTGATAATCATGATTGTACAAAGCTAGCCATCTATATATAGTGCTAATGATCCTCATGCATGTTTGTGGCATTAAAGCAGAAGCAGAAGTGGCCACTACATGTAAAGCCATCGGTGCTATTTGTGTAGCTAGCCATGAATGTTGTAGTGACAATTGTCTCTTATTAGTGTGTGCTCTTCCTCTCAAGCATGAGAAGTCATTGGTGTCAAAGGTTGCATCAACAAGCAATGGAATAGCATTGACAGGTAAAGTTAGATCCCATAAAACTTTCCCATATAGGTGATCTTTCTATGAGCAATAGCCATCTATTTACAATCATAGTATATATGTAAAGTATTAATGATCTTCATGTGTATTTGTGATATTGAAGCAGAATCAACCGCTAGATGCAAAGCCATCGGTGCTATATGTGCGTCTAGCCATGAATGTTGTAGTGAAAACTGTCTCTTATTAGTGTGTGCTCTTCCTCTTAAGCGTGAGGAGTCATTGGCATCAAAGGTTTCATCAACAAGCAATGGACTAGCACTAACAGGTAAAATTTGATGTCTAAAAATTTTTCATCAATGTTGTTTTGTGTGAGTAGTGATAATCATGATTGTACAATGCTAGCCACCTATGTATAGTGCTAATGATCCGCATGCATATTTGTGGCATTGAAGCAGAAGCAGAAGTGGCCACTACTTGTAAAGCCATCAGTGCTATCTGTGCAGCTAGCCATGAGTGTTGTAGTGACAGTTGTCTCTTATTAGTGTGTGCTCTTCCTCTTAAGCATGAGAAGTCATTGGTATCAAAGGTTGCATCAAGAAGCAATGGAATAGCATTGACAGGTACAGTTAGATCCCATAAAACTTTACCATATAGATGTTGTTTCTATAAGCAATAGCCATCTATTTACAGTGATAGTATATATGTACAGTATTAATGATCTTCATGTGTATTTGTGATATTGAAGCAGAATCAACCGCTAGATGCAAAGCCATCGGGGCTATATGTGCATCTAGCCATGAATGTTGTAGTGAAAATTGTCTCTTATTAGTGTGTGCTCTTCCTCTTAAGCGTGAGGAGTCATTGGCATCAAAGGTTTCATCAACAAGCAATGGACTAGCACTAACAGGTAAAATTTGATGTCTAAAAAACTTTCATCATCAATGTTGTTTTGTGTGAGTAGTCATAATCATGATTGTACAATGCTAGCCATCTATGTATAGTGCTAATGATCCTCATGCATGTTTGTGGCATTGAAGCAGAAGTAAAAACAAAAGTGGCCACTACATGTAAAGCCATCGGTGCTATCTGTGCAGCTAGCCAGGAATGTTGTAGTGACAATTGTCTCTTATTAGTGTGTGCTCTTCCTCTTAAGCATGAGAAGTCATTGGTATCAAAGGTTACGTCAACAAACAATGGAATAGCATTGACAGGTAAAGTTAGATCCCATAAAAATTTCCCGTATAGGTGTTGTTTCTATGAGCAATAGCTATCTATTCACAATGATAGTATATATGTATAGTGTTAATGATCTTCATGTGTATTTGTGATATTAAAGCAGAATCAACCGCTACATGCAAAGCCATCGGTGCTATATGTGCATCTAGCCATGAATGTTGCAGTGAAAACTGTCTCTTATTAGTATGTGCTCTTCCTCTTAAGCGTGAGGAGTCATTGGCATCAAAGGTTTCATCAACAAACAATGGACTAGCACTGGCAGGTAAAATTTGATGGCTAAAAGATTTCCATCATCAATGTTGTTTTGCGTGAGTAGTGATAGTCATGATTGTACAATGATAGCCATCTATGTATAGTGACAATGATCATCGTTCGTCTTTGTGGCATTCAAGCAGAAGGAGAAGTGACCACTACATGTAAAGCCATCGGTGCTATTTGTGCAGCTAGCCATGAATGTTGTAGCGACAATTGTCTCTTATTAGTGTGTGCTCTTCCTCTTAAGCATGAGAAGTCATTGGTATCAAAGGTTGCATCAACAAGTGATGGACTAGCATTGACAGGTAAAGGTAGATCCCATGAAATTTTCCTATATAGGTGATGTTTCTAGGAGCAATAGCCATCTATTTACAATGATAGTATATATGTATATTGTTAATTATCTTCATACATATTCAACCGTTACATGCAAATCCATTGGTACTATTTGTGCGACTAGCCATGAATGTTGTTGTGAAAATTGAATGTCATTAATGTGTGCTCTTCCTCTTAAGAATGATCAATCATTGGCATCAACCATTGCATCATTAAGCAATGGACTAGCACTAACAGGTAAAATTTTATCCCATAAAAGCATTCCTCATCAGTGTTTTTTTTGTGAGAAGTCATAGTCATCTATGTATAGTGTTTTAATGATCATTATGAATCTTCATGGCATTGAAATAGAATTGACCATGACATGAAAATCCATCGGTGCTATTTGTGTGGCTAGCCATGAATGCTATAGCGAAAATTGTCTTTTATTATTGTGTTCTATCCCTCTTAAGCATGAGGAGTCATTGGTATCAAAGGTTGCATTAACAAGAATGAACTAGCATTGGCTATGGTAAAATTTGATCCCTAAATTTCCTATGTGCTCTTCCAATTAAGCATGATGAGTCCTTGACGTCATTAGAGAATTATGATAATTTCCACCAATAAAAGTATTACTCACTTGAGCCCAATTGTCATTGTTACAGAATCAGCCCTTGCATGCAAAGCCCTTGGCGCCATTTGTGCAAGCAACCATGAATGTTGTAGTGAGAGCTGCCTTTTACTAGTGTGTGCTCTTCCACTTAAGTATGATCAGCCCTTAGCATCAAAGGAACCATTAATGACCAACGACCTTGCTACATTCATAGGTATGATGATTTGATTACCTAAAATCTTTTGGCATCACTAACCTTATTGATTATAATACATATTGTGGCATTGTTACAGAATCCATTCCTACATGCAAAGCCATCGGTGCTATTTGTGTCAATAGTAACGAATGTTGTAGTGAAACTTGCCTTCTATTGGTGTGCATTGGTCCACTAAATCATAAGCAATCATTGGTGTCAGATGAAGCATCAACAACTTATGGACTAGCTTTAATTTGAAAGGTATACACAAAAGTGTGTAACTTGTGATTTCATCTCATAATTTTTCTTCTTATAAAATTTATGTAATCTTTAGTAGTGTCCATTAAGGTAATCACCAAGAATTATGTTTCTTTGAAAAGTATCTATATTTGCTAGTTGTTACTAATGATCTTTTTAGAGTGGGAAGGCTTTCTTTATTGTGCACATATTTTTATTCAATTCATTGATATGGGTTTGATTTCTTAAATATTTATTCCGATTCATAACTCTTCACTTACAGTGGATTATATCATGATAATGTGTGCAGAAAGTGCCCCTACATGCAACATTATTGGCAGAAGATTGTTGTTCTACAATTTGTCTATTGCCTATTTGCCTAGTATAGTCATGGATCACATGGTTTCAATTAAATTACCTTATGGCCTTGTAATCCACCTAGCCTATGTGCTCCTTCACAAAGGGTTGGTGGGCATTGTGAGTAGCTAGCTCACAAGCACACTAAAGAAGGTTATACCTTCTTCTTCTTGTGAAATTATAAATAAAATAAAATACCTTATTATCTTTGTGAAATTATAAATAAAATTAAAAAACGTGATGAATAAGGTCAAAAAATATTCTTTCATGAATTTTAAATAACACAAAATAAGAATGCCTTTAATAAATCAGATCATGTGAGGCATTAGACATACCATTTGTAGTTTTTATATGAGTACCAATTTTTTGATTTGAAATTTCACACATGTTTCTATTATAAGGATTGAGATTAATTGCAAGTTATTCTGGATCCATTTGAATCAAACCAGAGATACCGTTTGCATGGAATTTAGGATGGAGAGTTTGACTAAAAAATGTAACAAGTCTTAATGCATGGATATCAATTTTTTAAAGGCTTCCATACATTTAGGATGGATAGTTGGACTATAAAATTTAACAAATATTCATGCATGGAAATCAATTTACATACTCCTTTGTTTGATGAGATACTTTTAAAAAAACTTCCAAAATGAAATACATATGCTAATCCTTTGAACTATTATATTCGTACTTAATAGCAAAGATTGTCTAGACAACCTTCTATACTACATCTATGGACATATAAGATTACTTTCAACTAATGCTAATTTTTATGCAAAATGAACTTTAAGAAAGTAATATGTTCACAATCTTTGACAAGGTAGTATTTAATATTTGCACATTTACAATTACTTCAAGAAATGTGAAGATTGTATTACAAATGTTGAATTTAGATGTGATCCAGTTCATATTTTGAAAACTATGAAAAAATAATAAATTTTATTCTACCACTCCTCTTCAAAGAATTTCTCACATAACAATAGTCCACTACCTATTTTGGTTGATCTAGCATCCCATGGAATGTTGTTCTCTACCTTTTTTTAGAGTTTTCTGATAGGATCTTATTTTATTCACATAATTTATCTATCATGCAAGATCATTTACAATTTGAAAATGAATTGAGTTTCTCATAGATTGATCAAATTTACTTTTGAGAAAAGATTCGATGCCCTAGGCATAGAGATAACGCAATCTTGTCGATTTATTACAAAATAATATATTCAAGTTCTAGCCAATTAATCACTTTACTTAATGTCATCCAGCCATAGGCAATAGCCAATATTCATAAAAACAATAGTTAAACAAATGAAATCTTGTAAAATTACAAAGATTTCATCAATATTTCCTTTCTAGCATGGATTGAGGGAAGGCCTATTATGATTTATATAAACCTATTTTGAACCCAAACAATTGTAGCTAGTTCCCTCACCTATGTGCTCTTAAAACGTTAAAAATTACTATATTATAAAAAAATAAAAATAAAAATGTCAATTACTTCCTTCTTGAACTACTTTTAACAATGCTAATTTTTGTGCAGAATGAAACTTAATAAAGTAATATGCTCATACCTTTGGTATGGTAGTATCTAATATTTTCACATTTACAATTTCTTTAAGAAATTTGAAGTCTATACTAAAAACATTGAATCTAGAAACATATGGTTCTTCACTAAGACACACAATACTTTTTATCTACTAATAAAGTATATATTTTAAAAACTATGAGAGAATTATAAGTTATCTACCACTCCTTTTTCACATAAACATACTCCGCTACTTGTTTTGGTTGATCTAGTATCCCATGAATTATAACTAGTATATATCATTTTTCAAAGTTTTTTGATAAGAAGGTAATTTTCTAATTCATAAATTATCCATTATGCAAGATCGTTTTTTATTTAAAAATTAATTTCTTTTCTCATATATTAATCAAAATTACTTTTGAAACAAGAATATGTGCTCTAGGCATACAAGAAATATTTAGTAACATAATCCTAGTAAAGAATATTTTTCAAAGTCTACCTAGTTAATCACTTTACCTAATGTCATCCAACTAAAGGTGATATATACATAGACAATAGCTAAAATAATCAAATCTTGCAAAACTACAAAGATTTCAATAATACTTCCTTTGTAGCATGGAGTGAGGGAAGCCTTATCACTATTTCTATAAGCATGTTTTTAACTTAGTGCCTTCAACACAATTATATCTACTTACTTCACCTACATGCTCTTAAAAATATTGAGCATTAATATATTATAAAGTAATAAAAATAACAATCAATCGCTTCCTTTACTTTGATAAGCACTTCTTCTTAAAGGTATATATCTAGAAGCTTGCTATACTTGATCCTAATTTTATTTAAGTATGAACAAAGAGGTCCACATGTGTCATAGCAAGGCCTATTGTAATCTCATTGTAATTCATTATTTATAATTGATATCTACATAGAGAGGCATGTGCATAGAGGAATATTGCTAGTGAATTGCATAATTAATGTTTTTTTTTCGGGAGGGGGGGGGTAAAATATGTTTGCATATATTTATGTCCAATGTAAAAGTGACCAGCGTAAAAGTGTCTTTTGTAATTAAACCTCAAAGCACAAAAAGTCACAGTCCTTCATCTTCGACATGAAAGCAACTTAAGGGACTGTTACCCTTCAGTCTATAGATTTTCTTGAGAAATCTTACACTAGCCAAAGATCTTGGTAAATGATGAGAAAGAAATGTCTAAGGAATATTTAGACACAAGGGTTGGGCATTCAGGTGAAGCAAAAGAAGAGGATGAATTGCTGAGATGGACATGGAGATAATAAGTGGTGATTGGGAAGACAAGACTTCTTGGGTTTGATGAATGTCCTAGGATCCCCCTTTGCATGTTGATTCCTTATGCTTCAATTAGGGGCTTGCATGAAAGAGTGCTTTCCAGTATGACGATTACTTGCCTGAGCTGGGGGCATTGATTGCATCCTTGTGCAAGTGTGATGGAGATGAGAGTCTTGTTACAAGTGCAATTGTGAATACATGGTCACAAGTATGGAAGGAGGTGGAAAGTGAATTTGAGGAGGAGGTTGAAAGAAATAGCAAGTGGAATTTTATGTCTAAGAAGATGTTCTATGTATGCGAGAGAAATCATAGGACAACTATGCATGGATGGAGCTAATTGTTGCTAAGGCTTATATGGAGATAAGGTCTAGACACATAAGAGTGATGTGCACATTGATAGGGATGTAGAGTCAAGCATGAAGTGTGGGTAAAAGTCAGAGCACATGCAATATAATACATATGGGCTTCCAGAAAAAATATGTAGTTTAAAAATGTTCTCTTTAATTCCCAGGAGGATTATGTGATCTAGTTTCCTAGGAATGGTAGCTCATTTAGTAGGCTATTTGGAAGGTATCTTTGTTTCTATGAGCTATAATCTTGCCTACTAGTCAAACATCTTGCTCTCATATGACACTATAATAGGCTCAAAAGTAGTTGGAGTAGGGCATTTTGAATTTCAACCAAGTTTGTGATTACTTACAAAAAAAGAGGTTGAACACTTGAGCAAGACTTAAGCCAACAACAACTTGCTTCCCCCTTTCCTCAGCATGACGATGAACATTTGGCTCCTTAAGATTAGGTCTAGGGTCTATGCATGTTAAGGTGGTACAATTAGTGGTGTCTCGGATACCACTATTATTCATGCGATTATGTGAAAATTGAACAAAAATGGAAACAAATGATGTGCTTTTAAGATCTTTGTAGTTTAACTAGTGGTATAAGAGCCTTTAGATTTTTATGAATACCATTGGAAATGCCTTAATAGTGGACATTTAGATGTCCTAATAGACCATAACAGTGTACCACCTAAACATGCTTTCACCCTCTAGTTTTAGAACCCTCTTTCTTGAAACTTTTCATGGCATTATTGTAACATATAGAAAAAACAAACACAAATCTATCAGCAATGATTGATCAGAGTATGCTTAAATCAATGCAAGAACAAAAAAAACACTGTATTGCAGAATTTGGGAATCTCCCAAGTCCCACTTTATAATTCCCAAATTCCCCAATATAGATTTTTCTCATATAGAAGATACAAAACATAAACTAAAGCAATACAACAATCACTATCTTTCCACAATGTATTGAGAAATTGTGCACATCTTGTGAAGTTAATGCAGAAAAGTATTGGACTTACTGTTGCATGTGAGTGAAAACTACACTGAGTGGCCAAATAAAATCTTTGCTGGGCTACATAATTGTGATGGGTGTTTAAAATAAATTCAAATACACTCACAATTCATGCCTTTTGATATCACATTAGAATAGTTTTCTATGACAGCATTGTTGCAAACATTGGTCTCCTCTTTATAACATGGATGAAATGTAGGAAATGATCCCTCTTGAGAAAATCGGTGACAAATTTTTTAAATTAAAAGTCATAGTTTGCAAATAATTCCTCCCTTGCATCGATAGCATGAGTTGTTGGTAAAGTAATGATTCCATATGTGGCCTCATTGTTAGGCTCACAAGAATATCATGGTTCTAGGGTGGGTGAGTACACATAGCATACATTTTCGCTAACAACCCAGTGGATCTTAGACGCCATCACAGACATGGCTGGGAATCTTAGATGCCACCACTTCTAATAATTCATTACCATGCAAGTCAGTACTGCCACCTTGAATTATTCGAAATTCGGGCCAACCACCGTGATGGCTCTCACCTAGATAGTGAGGTCAGCTATTCCATTCCCTTAACCGTTTCCTCTTATATCCCTTTCGAATGTTTCGTTCTCCCTTGTAATCTCAAGCCTCCACTATTCCATTTCCTTCATTGTTTCATCTTCTATCCCTCTTAACCAATTTTTTCTTCCTTGCACTCTTCTTGCAACTTCTATCCCCTCTCGTAATGGACCTTGCATAGTCTGGGAGCTCGTCACACAATCTTTCCTACCCCTTTGCAGCATAGTGCTAGAGCCCCTCATCCTAAAATTGTGACATATGGGAATTCCTCTCTCACTATTCAAAATCCCAATGTGGATGCTCTCCAAAACTTCATCAAGATGGTGCAAGACATGAATGTGAAGGAGGGGCAACTAGTTTGTCAAGGTCACAAGATTACCATCAATAAAAGCTTTGAAAGAAGCTAGATCCTAAGTCTAGGAAATGCATCTTTCTGGGTTATGGTGAAAGTGGAGAGATGGGCTATCGTCTCTGGGATCCAGAAGCAAAGAAAATCATACGCAGCCATGATGTAGTCTTCAATGAGAAGAAGATGCATAAGGCACCCATGAGGGATGTGGAAATGAGGAGAATCACTTTCCAGGATGTGAATCCACCTGCATATGTTGATAGACAGCAAGCTGTCCATGCACCAAATGTGCAAGAAATGGTACCACCAAGTACTCCCATAGGTATACAATCAAGGGCAGATGATGGATCATCTATTGGTGGAAATGATGAGCCAAATGTGACTGATATGTAGGTGGGACAGCAGGCTGAAATGCCCTTAAGAAGATCATCTAGAGTGTCTAGACTTCCTGATAGGTTTGTTCCAGGGGTAGACTATGTGATGCTTACTGATTGCAGGGAGCCTTCTTGCTACAAAGAGGCTATGATGGTGAGGATCAACGCAAGTGGGAGTATGCAAATGCAATCAGAGATGAGTTCACTTATGAAGAATAAGACTTGGGACTTGGTTTCTTTGCCACATGGAAAGAAAGCATTGCCATGTAAATGGGTCTACAAAATGAAGGTCACAGGTGATGATGTGCCTAGGTACAAGCCTAGCAAGAGAAGGGTGTGGACTTGGATGAGATATTCTCTCCGATTGTGAAGATGACCACACTTAGATGCATGCTTGGACTAGTGGCAGCAGAGGATATGGAGATGCAGATGGATGTCAAGATAGCTTTCTTGCATGGGGATTTGCATGAGGAAATTTACATGGTGTAGCAGGAAGGCTTTGAAGAAAAGGGCAAAGAGCATTTAGTTTGCAAGCTGAAGAAGAGTCTCTATGGTCTTAAGCAAGCACCTAGAGAATAGTATCAGAAGTTTAATGCTTTCATTCGGTCCTAGGATTTAGAAGGAGTGAAATTGATCACTGCCTCTATACTAAAAGGGCTAAGGATAATAGTCTGATACTCTTGACACTATATATGGATGATATGCTATTGGCTAGCAAGAATACTTATGAGCTAGATGCATTAAAGGCCAAGTTGCATGAGGCCTTTGATATGAAGGATTTGGGACTTGCAGGTCATATTCTTGGTATGTGCATCACGCGGGATCGGAGTAGGAAACTCCTTTGGCTTTCACAAAAAGAGTATGTTACAAAAGTATTGCAGTGTTTCAATATGGAGGGGGGGAAGGCAGTGAGTACTTCATTGCCTCCATATGTGAAACTAAGTCATACAAATAGTCCCAAATGAGATGAGGAAAGGGCCATGATGGCCACAGTTCCTTATGCATCAGCAGTTGGGAGTCTTATGTATGCTATGATAGCTACTAGACCAAACATTGCATTTGCAGTGGGAGTTGTTAGCCGGTATATGGCTAATCCAAGAAAGAGGCATTGGGAGGCAGTTAAGTGCATCATGAGGTACATGAAGGGTACCAAGGAGATGTGCATCTGCTTTGGTAAGGAGACATGCATGTACTTGGGTACATGGATTCAGACTATGCAAGGCATGTGGATAGTAGGAGATCCACTTCTGGTTATGTGTTCACCTTTGCAGGTGGTGCAGTGTCGTGGATGTCTCGTGCACAGAAGTGCGCTGCTTTGTCTTCCACAGAGACTGAGTATGTTGCAACCACAGAGGGTTGCCAGGAGGCTATATGGCTTGATCAGCTAGTGGGAGATTTGGGAATTCATACAGGTGTACCGACATTGCATAGTGATTCCATGAGTACTATTCAGCTAGCATGGAATCCGGTCTTTCATGCAAAGACCAAACACATTGAGGTCAGGTACCATTTCATCAGGGAGGTACTTGAGGACAAGCGCATAGAGCTTGTTAAGGTTCATACAGATGATAACCCTGTAGATATGCTGATGAAGAGTCTACCTAGTGAGCGGTTTGAGTATTATCGTGTATTGATGGGCATTGGATAGTATACTCACTGGTTGTTCTCCCTTAAAGGCACATTGTCCTTTAAGTGGGAGGTTGTGCGGGTTAAAGGTCACTGTGCCTTTACCCCCCAGTTATGTATAATACTCAAACACATATATAAATGAATGAAAAAGAAGATTAGGGTGGTTCTGCACCCACCAAAACTTGTGTGGCTCTCTGTTTCTCTCTCCCTCCTCCGTTCTTGCTTCCGTTGAGAGCACTCTCAACTATCTACTTCAAAATCCAAATTAGTGTTGAGATCTACAAACACATTCAACCCACTACTACTTGTGCTACTCATGTGCTCATTGAAATCAACATCACCAATGGTAGGCTTGTCCTCATGGGTAATGGCCTCAATATCTATATCTCCTATCTCATGATCATCCTCGTCTCTCATATCATGGTCATCATTGCCTCCATGGCCATGATCATCCTCCATATGCTCCATATTAGTAAATGTACTATACATCACTTTGGAACATGGTGTGATAGGTATGACATGCCAACATCGATTATTATCCCCACCATTGGTTAATTGACAATCTATTTCAAACACAAATACAATCATGTTATTTTCCTTGCATCGAAGGTATCAAATATTTAAAAGTGAGTATTTTTATATGTGTGTACAATACCTATTCAGATTGTTATGGTAGTACTAGTGTGTCCTTACTTTGCTGAAACTTTGTGGAGTTAATAGTTACAAGCCACTTGCACTACACCAAGAAAAAATCAATTAAATAAGCAATCTAAATTATTGAAAGCTCCTAACTTATGCATAACATTCTATATACCGACCTTGCTCATGCATCCCCTAGCATACTCCCATTCTTTCATTGTGATATGCATCCCCTCGTCTCTCTCTACTCTCTCCATTTTGTCAAGTAGCCAATCCACATAAATATCCTTTGGAAATGCTCTTAGATGCTGAGGGTATGGCACATGAGATACGTGGTGTGTACAAAAAGGGCCCTTTCTCCTTGTCTTCTCGTCTTTGCATCCTCGTATCTTGTCACCCATCTTTTCATGACATCATTATTAAGCATGCAATAGAGGTTGATATTATTAAGCCACTCAATGTCTATTACTTTGCTACATCCTTTCCCTTGAGGCACAATAGAGATCATCCTTAGGTCTTCATCATCTCTCCATAGTCGTGGGAGAGAGCTATTCACATCAACAAGAAACTCAAAAATATATACAAGTGACTCTTGTATCAACCAACCCTTGGCCATGCTACCTTTGGGTCTTGCATTTTGTCTCACAAAACCCTTCAAGGTCTTCATGAAGTACTCAAGGAAGAACAACCATCGTGCATGTACAATACCGTACATAGCAATCTCATCCACCAAATGCACTAAGAGGTGTAGTTGGCTTGTGAGAATAGAACATGGAAATATCTCCTCCACTGACATAACTCTAGCATTCTCAAGCATGGTGGGATCTATTTCCTTTGAGCTCACATACCTAGAAAGGAAAAAGTATGTAATATTAGCAATATGAACACCTTGCATCATGTCCAGTACCTCACAAGCTCGCCCATCTTGTAAATACAATCCTTCACATCCTTCGATGCACTGTGAGAAATGCTAGTAGGTAGTATGAACTGAACACACTTGGAATGGTTGATTAGTTGCTTCCACACAGGAGTGTCTACGGGAGTTCTCCACTTGCCATCGATTGATCGATGGGAGGAATGCCATGACATGAGCTCTCCAATGGATTTGCACTTGAACATATGTTGGATGCAAGAGATTATGGGAAAATGTCACAGAACCTTACGAGGCACATCCAAAGTTTTGAGATTTGCTCTATATCTTACCTCTCCACAATTAGGACACTCTCTTGCATCCTTATGTGTTCCATGAAACAGAACACAATCATTGACACATGCATGGATGTACTTGTAATCTAATCCTCCAAGAGAGGTCACATGTTGCCTTGCCATATCTCTTGAGGTTGGTAATTTATTCTCCCTTGGAAGCATTTGACACAATAGCCTGCATGTGAAGACCATAAATGAGAAAAAGCATTCGAGTAATTGACCCACTAGCATAATTCACCCTCCGAGGGGTCACTATGTATAAACCCTCTATATCACGTGCGTTCAAGGTCTATTTCTAAAATCTCTTATCTGTAAATTCTTCACTAATAAAATATACCCTTTTTCTATACAAATCTATAACTTTTTTCCAAAATTGTTTAAATACTCCCTTATGTAAATCAACTTCTGTAAAATTTAGAAGTTCAAAATATCCTTTTGTTGGACTCATGTGATAGGGTTACATATGATGAGTGACCCCCCTGAGAATTCACCATGTTTGCAAAATAGACTTTAAAGTTTACTTGAGTAATGCATTCAAACTTGCATTGCTCCATCCATAGATGGTCTACAAGTTTAGTAACTCAAGGTAGGCATGTAGAACAAAGAATGTGTGCCCCTCAAATAGTGGAGTCGATGCTACGGTAAAAAGATCGTCCTACTCTATGCTATCATCCCTACTTGAAGATTGATGGACATATAAATCCCGCACCATATCATAAAACACCTCCTCCTCCACGGCCTCATGAGGTAATGGAGGAGGGCTTCTATCACCATCACTCCATGCATCCGTAATGGTACCTCTTGAAGATCTCACCTCATATCACTAATGCTTCGCCTCCTCACGATGAGCATAGGGAAATATATGTGGGTGTGGCAGTGCATCCTATATCAAATTGAAACGAGATCATAACTCAAACACATGAACACCCATAGGTAACTCAATCAACCTTAACTCTTTAACACTTACCATGTTTATGGTCGCATCCCATTCTCCATACTTTGAGACGTGATTGAGTGTAATTCTATGTGCATGATACATGTTTCCTCGACATCGATCATCCAAGCACCCACACTTATCTCCAAGCTTAGACAATCATCCCCAAGCACACAAGAGAAGAGGGTGAACAAGGAAGAGAAGAAAGAGAAGCAGAGGGTGAATGAGAAAGAGAAGAAAGAGAAGCAACTTTGAAGAAGGACAAGAAGCTTCCATACCTCTATCCAAGGTAAGTATCTTGATGGTTGATCTTCTTTGAAAGTTGCTCTCTTTGGATTCGTCCTTTGTCGTATGTAGGGAATGGATGTTTTTGGTACTAGTGCTGTTCTTTTTTGTGTCGGGCGCATGTCCTTTTCAAGTTCTTAGAAAAAGGCATTTGTCGAAGCACGTCTATAGACACGTCTAACAACACGTCTTTAGATGCATCTAACATAGATGCGTCTCTTTGAAAAAACAAAACCGTTGCGCCTATAGATGCGTTGTTAGATGCATCCATAGACATACTCCGATAATCCGTATTCTTCCCTTTCCCTTTCCCTTCCGTTTCCACTTCCATTTCCAAGAAAAGGATTGCATATTGAATGATGGAAATAAGTGATTGCATGAATGAAGAAAGGGATTGCATGAATGATGGAAAGGGATTGCATGAATGATGGAAAGGGAAAGCATGATTGAAGAAAGGGATTGCACTCTCTATTTTCCTCTCTTTCCTTCTCTCTTTTATCCTCTCTTTCCTTCTCTTTCCTTCTCTCTTTTTCTCTCTTATCTCCTCTCTTTCCTTCTCTTTTCGTCTCTTTTCTCATCTCTTTCCTTCTCTATTTTTGTCTCTTTCCCTCCTCTCTTTTCTCCTCTCGTTTACGCTCCTTCCTTCTCTCTTTCCTTCTCTCTTTTTCTCTCTTTTATCCTCACTTTTTCTCTCTTTTTCTCCTCTCTTTTCCTCTTCTTTCTCCTCTCTTTCCTTCTCTCTTTTTCTGTCTTTTATCCTCACCTTTTCTCTCTTTTTCCTTCTCTCTTTTATCCTCTCTTTCCTTCTCTTTTTGTGGTAATTTTCCTCTCTTATCTCCTCTCTTTTTCTCTCTTTTTTTCTCCTCTCTTTTCCTCTATTTTCCTCTCTTTCCTTCTCTCTTTTTCTCTCTTTTATCCCCACTTTTTCTCTCTTTTTCTCCTCTCTTTTCCTCTCCTTTCTCCTCTCTGTCCTTCTCTTTTCTCCTCTCTTTCTCTCTCTTATCTCCTATCTTTTTTCTCCTCTCTTTTCCTCTCTTTTTCCCCATGTGAAGCATCAATAGCTTGACATTGAGCAAACGGATACAGACTTCTGTCACTGTAATTCAAAGAATGCACGAGTCTATAAATGCTTGCTCAATGTCAGGATGTCACTCTATTTTCTCTTTTGCATCTCGTGACAAGGGCATGCTCGATGCGTCTTCTTTTCTTTTCTTCAGTTCATCATGTGGCCAGGAAGCTCTTCAGCCTCACCTGATCTTCGAGATGCCATCTTTCAGAAGTTATATAACCTTTTGGGGTACCCTCCCACTCCTGCGGAGTTATACGACTCCTACGGGGGTGTTTAGAGTACCCGTCATGTAGCCGTATAACTCCGTAGGACTGGGAGAAAAGAAGAGAAAAAGAGAGAAAAAAAGAAGAGAAACAAAGGAGAAGGATATGCATAGGCATAGGCATAGGAATATGCTTATGAAAAGAAGAGAAAAAGTGAGGAAAAAAGAAGAGAAGGAAAGGAGAAGGAGAAAGAGAAGGAGAAAGAGAAGAGAAGAAGGAGACATATGCTCATGCATAAGCATAAGCATAAGAGAAAGAAGAGAAAAAATGAGCATAAGCATAAGAGAAAAGGAAGGAAAGGATATGCTTATTCTTATGCAAGAGCATATGAGCATCAAAGAAAAAGAGAGAAAGCTTAAGCATAGGCAAATACATATGCTTACGAAAAGAGATTGAAAGAGGGGGAAGAGGGGGAGAAAGAGAGAGGAAAAGACGAGAAGGAGACAAATGCTCATGCATAAGCATAAGCATAAGAGAAGGAGGAGGGAAAAAGAGTAGAAGCATAAGAGAAAAGGAAGGAAAGGATATGCTTATTCTTATGCATGAGCATATAAGCATAAAAGAAAAAGAGAGAAAGCTTAAGCATACGCAAATGCATATGCTTATGAAAAGAGATCGAAAGAGGGGAAAGAGGGGGAGAAAGAGAGAGAAAAAGAGGAAAAGAGAAGGAGAAAGAGAAGGAGACATTCATGCATAAGAGAAAAGGAAACAAAGGATATGCTTATTCTTATGCATGAGCATATGAGCATAAAAGAAAAAGAGAGAAAGCTTAAGCATAGACAAATACATATGCTTATGAAAAGAGAAAGCATAAGCATAAGCATAAGAGAAGGAAGAGGAAAAAAGAGCATAAGCATAAGAGAAAAGGAAGAAAAGGATATGCTTATTCTTATGCATGAGCATATGAGCAAGAAGAGGGATAAAGAATAGGGAAAGGAAGAGAAGGAAGAGAGGAAGAGAGGGAAAGAAGAGGAAATAAGGGAAGAGAGGGGTTCCTACACCCATCACTACAGCTAGTGCTTAAGGCGCTAGCTACAGGCCAATGCAAATAACAAAAATAAACACTTATTTCATTAATTTTGGACTCATATGTCTACTTTTGGACTATTCCTTAAAATCCTTGCCAACTGAAAAGTTTACTTTATGAAACTGTCATTCGAGAATCAAAAGTTTACTTTCTGGCACTATCATTTTCACATAAGACATTTCAAAATATCTCTCTACAATGTTGTACAAATAATGCAAAAACTACTATTAAATCCTAAATTTGTATTTCTTGTTTATAAGAATCATATTCTTAAAATAAAAAATCCGAGTTATTAGTTTAAATCCATGAAAAACCATGCTATTGAGGATTCACAACATTTTAAAAATGTATACATAAGAGACTGTAAGACTCTTTTTACTTTCAATGCAGAAAACTATAACACTCTTGAATATTCAAGAAATTAAAAGATTTATATACACATGAGACATGATGGAAGCCTCTTTTGTACTCCAAAAAATAGCAATAGCTATGCTTGCAATTTTACATTATCATGTCATAAGTTTTACAACAAATATTGCTCTAGATGAGTCTTTGTACAAAGGATCTCCTGTGGCCTTTTCAATAATTTAATTTTTCCTTTACAATGAGTTTAGTACAAATGGGCAATCCAAACATTTGCTTGTTTGAATGTCCTTTTCTATCATGATTACAGAAATGAGCGATCCAAACATTTGCTTGTTCAGAATGTCCTTTCTGTCGTCACTTGTCGCTTGGGTGCCATCTTCATTCACTCTCATCTGACAACCACCACCACCTTCACTCTTTCTCGATATTTGAATGGTGTTATCATGGGCATTCTTCATTTGCGCTATCTCCTTCTACTTCCTCCCGGGCGAGCATCTTTGTGAACTCTGTAATGTGCGTAATAATTGGTTGCGGTAATTTTATTTTGTCTTCTACATCATACCCCATGTGCTTCTTTGTTTTCTTTGACCTTGATTTCCAGCATACTATGACTGTCTCTGTGGAAAGTCTTGAAATTGCTTCATGGTTTGGGACCCATTCCTTTTTCAAAAAACTACTATACAATGTACTATTATCTTGGTTCTCCTTCCTGCCCCTTGGCTCATACCATACCGCTGTAAATGTTGTAGCTCTCCCCCGGTCATCCATGCTCACGTCAACTACTTTTGCAACCCAAAACTTCACGTTCTCATGTTCATCATCCGATGGTCGAACTGCAACAAAACAATGGACATCTATGTCTATTTGTGGCATAAACTCTCTCTTCTTAGGTCCACAATATGGACGTGGGAGCAACGATTCAAACTCATTTTCAAAGAGACCACATGCTGGACGCAAGTCATTACCAACATTTGGCCAAAATAAAGGCCGTTCTGCCTTAATATCATCTTCTCGCATTTTTGCAAGGTCCTTTATCAATTGGTAGGTCTTGCTAATTACAACAGTAGTGTGTTCCTTCCAAGAGGGCTTCCAATCAGGAAATCTCCGGAGCATTTCCTCTTTGTATGCAATAAAAGCTTTTAAGCCTTCTATTTCACCTTTGGATTTCTCGCTGAATTCTTCTATAGGAGCCCATGTTGGATGCATTTCTTTGCTCAGGATTGAAGTTAAGAGAGAGTAAGGTTCTTCAGGTTCCCATTTTGTATCAAGAGAATAGTGTTGCCATTGCATCACTGGTTTTTCATCCTTTAAGAAAAATCGAAAATAGTGTGGAGCGCTATGACCAATCAGGGCATCACCACCTTTTTGTATGAAAGGTAGAATAAAGCTCTTCCAATCATACATCCTCTCAACCATTGAGCATATTGTTCCTTCCTTACGGCCACCAACTTGCCTCCCGCATTTTCTTATCAAGTCATCCATTGTCTCCATGTCCTTGTGTTTTAGTTCTCTTGAAACTGTGCTAAATACCTGATCGATATCCTCATGTGTGTGCCCAACCAACAAAAACCCAACTTCAATCTCATTGAAGATTCTATGAGCGATTAGCATTGAGCAAAATGCAAAGAAGAGTACATTCTTATTCTCTCCTCCGCAATTGTCTGCTTGTATTCTCAAAGTTGCTGGTAGGCGACCTTTTTCTGCATGTACATTGTGAATTGCCTTCATAACGGATGTTACAACTTGATTGCTATCGTGTAGATGCAAGGAATCAATCCATATGTCTGCAAAAAACTTAAATCCGTGCACTAACACTCCACATAGATGTGTCTTTAAAAAGTATTTGCCTTGTAGCTTAGGTGGAGTGTTAACGAATCGAGGTAATGTTGTTGTATTTTGATCCATACCATCTACAATAATGCACATGTACTCATTTGGGTGAGAAATAGCTTGCTCCTTCCAAAATGCATATTTTATTCTAGAATGTCGAACAAGTCCATGATGAAATTCTCTCTTTCTTTTGTAAGCTTCTTTTTGTTCTGGAGATGTTGCACTCTCAAGTGCTCGCTTTAGATCATCACAGTCGTTGCACTTTGACATTTTTTGCCTCTTTGGGATTTTAACATGTCCAAAGCTTTTTTTCCAAAGAGTATACAAAGTATGAAAAGATGCCGGTGCATGCCCTCTTTGCCTCTGTGTTTCTCCAATAGAGTTAAATACTTCTTTTTTGGTCAAACCTATCGGAAGATGCATTTCTGATAGGTGGGGTTGCGGTAAAGCATTTTCATAAATGTAATCTTTCAAAATTGCTGTTGCCGCAACCGTTGAGGCTCTTGTTTTGGGCCTTCCTATGTTTCCATGAATGTTAAATTTAACTCCATACTTTGCTTTATTAGCCAAATTCCAATATGTGCCATGTGATAGTCCTGTAATAATGCGATATGCATTATTGCATATACTTTTTCCATTTATAAGAGGCCTTATTTGATGTCCTGAACTTCGCCTTCTCTTATGATTTACAAGAAAGCAAGACAATCTCGTGAGTAGGTATTCATTTCTTCTGCTTCCTTTCCTTTGCCAGACATGTTCTCTACAACCCTTTATGTCATGTAAGTTAATGGATCGCATACATGTATGCTTACAGCATGTAGATCGCATTGCTTTTAGCATAACATCTTCATTCATTACTCTTATTCTCTTTGGTTGCTTTTCTGGATTTAGTTGGCAGCTTCATTATGAAAAAAGGGAGCTCATTTTGGGGCCCTGTAAGAAATTCACTATTTTCTCTTTTCTCTCTCTACAAAAGCAAGAAAATATGGATACTTGCGTGAGAAATGTCAGTGTGAAAAGGAATAAATATATTCTTTCACATGCTTTACATTCAATGTTCATATAAGAGCAACACTTTTCTGTGCAGAATTTGGTGATTCTGACACCGCAGACGCGTCCGGAACGGCCCAAAATCCCAAAAACGGCACTGGAAACGCTGAAATCGGACATCCGGAGGCCCGGAAACGGCCAAAAAAGGCCGAAAAGTGGGATTTGCAGCAAAATGCGATCTGGCACCTTTTGAAATTTCAAAAGTGCCATATCGCATTTTGCTGCAAATCGCGTTTTTCGGCCTTTTTTCCAAAAGGTGCCAGATCGCATTTTGCTGCAAATCCCACTTTTCGGCCTTTTTTGGTCGTTTCCGGGCCTCCGGATGTCCAATTCCAGCGTTTCCAGAGCCGTTCTTGGGGTTTTGGGCCGTTTCGAACGCGTCTGCGGTGTCAGAATCATCAAATTCTGCACAGAAAATAAATTTTTTAAAGATTCAAATCAGATCACCTCATAAATGTGACATGCTTCTACGAACATATAGTACTATTTCTTTTTCTTATTTTCATCTTCTTTTGTTGAATTTTCAACGTTACGTTGGCCCACTCCTAATTGGTTGAGAGCCTATTTTCTCTCTCTTCTAAAAGGCCCCAAAATGAGCTCCCTTTTTTCCTCGGGCTGGGTTAACACACAACCGATGGCAAAGTTAGAGGCATCAATATGGACATGGAATATTAAAGTCCATTCGGGTGACCTCAAAACTGGTGCAGTGGCTAGGCTATGTTCGCATAGAACAAGATGAATCTCCTATAATAACCTGTGTGGCTAGTAGCTCCTCTTTCTCTTTTTATGCATAAGCTCCTTCTCTTTTTCTGCATGAGCATAAGCATGAGCTTATGCTTATGCTTATGCTTCCGCATAAGCATGAGCATAAGCTCATGCTTATGCTCATGCATAAGGGTACAATATGATAAAATCCCAACAATACTGATATGCTACAAAAGTAAAACGTCCTTACTTTTACAAGAAAATAGCTTACCTCAAGTTGTACCGCCAATATCTGTGGTGATAACTACAATATCTTTGGCAAGAGTAACTACAATTTTTGCCACATTAGTTGTCTGATTGAAATCTTTTTTGGTACAATAGTTCATTAATCGAAATCTTTTAGTCTCACATTAGTGATCTAATCGAAATATCTCGTATCACATTATGTGTCAAATTGAAATCTTTCATCTCATTATTATCATCATGCAAGTGTGGATCCAATGACACTATCTAGTCACTTAGCTGAGAAAACATTGCCCAAGTAAACTCTAGAGAAGATCAAAAAGTGAAGATATTATCCAAGATACTCCTATCTTGGACAAATCCTGTCTGAGTAGCTCTGATGATATCTGGTATCATAGGCTTTAAACAAAGGGCCAAGGTCTTTGCTAGGATCTTATAGGTTATCCCTAAAAGTGTAATGGGTCTCCAATTACGTAGGACTATCTTGTCTCCCCATTTCAGGATGAGACAAATCATACCTATGCATAATGCCTCGCCCAAAGATCCTATATCGAGAGCCTCTGAAAAGGCAGAAAGTAGATGACGCCCAATCGTATCCCAGAGAGCTCTAAAAAGAAGGGGCGATAGACCATCCTCTCCCAAGCATCTATCTCTAGGAAGCTCATGTAACGAATCTGTGATCTCCAGGAGTGATAGCGGGCTATCCAAGACATGACTCATCCTGTCTGAGACCATTATTCGTGGCTTGCAGCTTTGTTGGGGCGGTGCTTCCACTCGCTTCATGCATGATTGAAGTACAAGCTTCTCCTGCTAAGAAATCAGCAACAAAATTTTGAGCTTGAGGGATATGCTGAATTTTTACCTCTTGAAATTGTTGGCAAAGTTCCAATGCTTGTTGATGTCGTGGAATCAAGCCTTTGCTCTACACCTTCCACCTTCCACTAACTTGTTCACACACGAGTTCAGAATCTCCTTGTACCTCAAGTTTCTTGATGCAATGTTCTTGCACCTTTTGTAGCCCAAAAATGAGTGCCGAGTACTCAGCTTAGTTGCAAGTTCTTACTAGTGCTGACTTGCTATAACAATACACCTCACCCCTTGGTGAAGTGAGCTTCACACCCACACCAGTAGCCTTGTTGGTCGAAGGTTTGTATGCGCCGTTAAATTGGAGGAGCCAAGATGTCATCACACCAAGACTAAAATTTGAACATCCCAAGATTCTCGGTAGTCCAAGATAGGTAGAAGGAGAGGGTGGGGAGAATTCAATACTTGAACAAGATGTTCAGCACCAAATGAACTTGCAATCCTTTGTTGATAGTTTATCACCAAAAAGATTACAACTTAAATCTCAAAATGTGGCACAAAGGGTTGATTACATACAAGGGATTCCTTAGTCGAAACATTACCGACTATAGCCAAGCCCTAGAAACGTTTGTAGTGAGGTTGAGAAGAAATCATTCACGATGAGCTTATCCATAGGAATTAATAAGCAGATGCGCCAAATTATCTCCCCCAAGCTTGTGGATCATCCCACCCTTGGAAGAATGTCACTCTTTCAATTACCTCCAATGCAACAAGTAGCTCGGATCACCACACAATGAGTAGAATTGGAATCAAAGCCCTCCCAATGTATCACTAGTTCTTTACCTTGAATCATCCATGGTGTATCATCCCACTCATCGTCTCCTTGAGCAACGCATTGTACAATCAGTTGTTGAAGGTCGACATGAAGATCAAGAAAGAGATCTTGGCAATTGGTAGCCATAATGAGCAGAGGACCA
The DNA here is from genome assembly GCF_047967505.1 of Dipteris shenzhenensis. Taxonomy (NCBI): domain Eukaryota; kingdom Viridiplantae; phylum Streptophyta; class Polypodiopsida; order Gleicheniales; family Dipteridaceae; genus Dipteris; species Dipteris shenzhenensis. Next base: position 20,172,610 of record NC_141620.1, read on the forward strand.
AGCACCAAATCGTTGAACTCGTCGAGAAGTGACATAAATATCCACCCTCCTCGTGTGGCATGCGTCCAAGGAATGAACTTGAAAAAGTTCAGAATCTACGATCTAGTATGAGACATGAATAGAGCACATGAAATGAAGTACTTTTTCTTTTTACAGCAAGAGGAATTTCCCTACTGTTAGAGAGTTATAGTTCATGATATTTCAACATAAGCAATATCATTACACTTTCATCATTTCCTATTTCATGGCCCATTGGTAAGTCTTTCTTTTGTGAATGGGGAGGTCTTGGGTTCAATTCCCACTCCTTAATAAAAGGAGAGGAGAGGAGAAGAGAAGAGAAAGAGAAGGAGAAGAGAGAATGGAATAGGGGGGGGTGTGAGGTCTATCGCAGAGGATAGTCATGTCAGACAATTTAAAACAAGGTGAGCTACAAGCAGATTCGGACAACTTCGGAACCTCACCAAAAAAGAGCAGTTTGCAGCAACTTTTAATGGTAAGGCAATGATTTGGCTTATGCAATATGGTGTAGCTCATTTTGCCTCTTATGATGAATTGAAAACTGCATTTTTAAGCCATTTTTGTAAAGAAAAAACTCTAGAAGACATACTCAAGAAGCTTCAAAATATGAAGCAAAAACATCTCTCAGTTGAAGATTATGCACAAATGTTCAAAAATTTGAATAGAAGGTTGACAAACAATCAACAACCCACTGATGAGTAGTTGGCAGATTATTTCTATAAGGGACTAAACAAAGAATTACAGACATCAGTAGCTGGCAAAGATCAGCTTAGAGGAGTAAACAACATGGTTGATGTGGCACAAAGAGCAAAAAGAAGACTAGGCATGAAGTCAAGGTCTAAAAAACAAAAGAAGAAAAGGCATTCCAACTCTGACACAGATTGTGAAATAGAGACAGACACTAATGCAGAAGAAGAGGAAAGTGATGATACAAACGATTACACATCAGATGATGAGAGTGAAGAGGAAGAAACCTCAAAGAAAAAGAAAAAACAGAGCAAGACCAAAGAGAAATCAAAAGGCAAGAAAAAATCAGACAAGCTCTCTAAGTTAGAACAAATGATTAAGGAGCAATTGGAAACTTTAAAAACACCCCCACCCCCACTTAAAGTTGCTTGTGCATTTTGTAGGATCCTTTCCTTCTCCCTATGCTTGATTACAACATCACTTGGGATGTTACCATCTTCATTCTTATCTGAGGGAGGAAAGTATGGTGTGGTATCTTGGCATAAAAGTTTCTTTCTAAATGTCCCATTCTCAATGATAAATATCTTTGGCTGTCAGTTCGAAAGCAGCAGGAAGTGAAGAGGTGCGTGAAGTTTATTACCCCCAACTTCATCTCACACAATGCCTTAGTGAATTTCTCATAAGGCAACATGCCAGCTAGCTGTTTAATTATGGTGGAACAAATGCATCGTGTTCCACCATGTAGCGTGATTAAAGTTGAAGGCCTATTAATGCAAAATCATCATGCCAAAGCAAAGGAGTCTCATACAATCATTGATTTGATAGGAACTACAATTGTAGATTCAAATCGACTACATTTGGTCAGGAACTCTACTGATCAACCTTACTTGTGGACTTAGTATACTTTTTCATCTTCAACAACCCTCTCTGAGCTTACTTTGCTAAAGCTTTCACATTTATGTCATCCTCTCTGATCTTGGTATCTTTCTTATGCCAATTCATTCTCATTACCCAACCTCTTTGCCAACCATCTTCCTTCTTGGTTATCAACTACGTTATCCTCATTATCATGGAGGAGACAGAGCACCAAGTCTGATAGGAGCGGAGACTGAGCTCTCATGTGTCACCGCACACCCAATTGAAGAATTCTTTAGCAATGTTCTTATAGGCATCCTAGAGACCAACTATCTTCTAAATTTCACACAGCTGCCATGGAAGGAGGTTTACGATGAGGAGCTAGCAGAGGAGATCCTTGACTCTTATGATGAGGACAACAACCACAACCTCATCATCAATGAAACACATGCCAGGATCACCTCATAGTTGCTAAAGAATGCCTTTCGAGATTGAAGCAGCACACCACTTCTGCAAAGTTGGCGGATGCCAAACGGTGCGATGCTTACTTTGAAGTGTAAAGAATGAGGGAGAGAGATAGGAGACTCAAGTTCAGCTTTCTTCTCAACACACAAAAGAGAGAGAGGACACAAGGTTGGAGGGTGAAGCCTTTCTTCACTTTTGCACACAACAACAATACAATAGAAGAGGGAAATACCCTATATGTCAAAACCTAGAATACGTGGTTCATATGTGAACCCAAACCAAAAACATACGTGGTAGTCTAACTACACCACGAGTACAACTAACATAGACGGTGACATAAATGATAGTCATCCAGGAGATATGTCGGGGATAGAGCTTGATATCTCAACACTCCCCCTCAAGCTCAAATCCATCTCACGTACACCAAGCAAGCTCCTAAATCTGCGAAGCTTCTCGGTACCCAATGCCTTCGTAAAGATATCAGCCACCTGCTCCTCAGTGCTGACATAGACAAGATCAATCTCACCAGCTAGAACCTTCTCTCTCACAAAGTGATAATGCACCTCAATGTGCTTCGTTCTAGCATGATAAACTGGGTTATTAGCAAGCATGATGCTGCTAATGTTGTCACAATGAATGACAACTACTGCATGAACTGACTGTCCCATATCTGCAAGTAGCTTCCGTAACCAAGCTACCTCACATGCAGCCATTGCTGCACCCCTGTACTCTGCCTCTGTGCTCGACAAGGCAACTGTTGGCTGCTTCTTGCTGCTCCAACTGATGGCACCACTCCCAAGGGAAAACATAAAACCACTAGTAGATCTCCTGTCTGAGACACTACCAGCCCAGTCAACATCTGTGTATCCATGTACCTGTAATGCACACCCAGCTTCATAAAACAGTCCATAATGCAATGTGGACTTCACATACCGCAGTATGCGCCTAGCCGCATCCAAATGTGGCTTCCTCGGTGCCTGCATAAACTGACTCACCAGCCCCACAGCATAGCTCAAATCTGGTCTGGTTATAGTCATGTAAATCAAGCTACCTACTATGCGCCTGTACATAGTAATATCTTCAAGAAGCTCACCTGACTCTGCATTGAGCTTCACATTCTGCTCCAATGGAACAGAGATAGGCTTACAGCCTGTCATCCCATATTTGGACAGCATGTCCAAACCGTATTGCCTTTGCAACAGCCATATCCCACTTGGGGATCTAATAACCTTAATGCCCAAGAAGTAACGCAGCTCTCCCAAATCCTTCATCTCAAATTTCTGCTTCAACAGCAGCTTCACTTCATTAATGTCTGCATCACTATCACCTGTAATAATCAAGTCATCAACATAGATGACTATAAGCACAATCCCTCTGTTTGTCCTTTTCACATAAAGTGAAAAATCTGAATTGGAAATCTGAAATCCAATAGTGACAAGATATTGCCCTATCTTGTCTGACCATGCCCTCGGCGCCTGTTTTAAGCCATACAAGGCTTTGCGCACCTGCATACAAAATCGGGGTGTGCTTTATCCTCATAACCTTCTGGCTGCATCATATAAACCTCTTCCTACAAGTCACCATGCAAGAAGGCATTTTTCACATCCATCTGATGCAAAGACCATCCCTTTGCAGCAGCCATAGCAATTACTGCTCTCACGGTTGCCATCCTTGCAACTGGGCTGAAAGTTTCCTCATAGTCAATTCCATATGTCTGTGCAAAACCTTTGGCAACCAATCTTGCCTTGTACCTGCTAACAGACCCATCAGCATTGTGCTTTACTTTGTAAACCCACTTGCAGCCAATAGCCTTCTTATCATGAGGCAAAGGCATCAAATCCCAAGTGTGGTTTGCATCCAAGGCAGCCATCTCTTCATCCATAGCTGCTTCCCAATTTTTATGCCCTGCTGCATCCTCAAAACATGTGGGCTCTGGCTCCTCTAGAACCTTGACCATATAAGCATAGTGATGTGCTGTATACCCATCATATCTCAGCCTGTCAACTGGATACTTAATACGAGTGGACCTCCGTACAACTGGATCAGTTGCAGGAGTCTTTAAATCATGCCTGCTTTTCCTTGCACCAGGTGTAACAACAGAAGGAATCCCAAGTTCCTCATCAAGGCTTATTTCAGAGCCACTTGACTCTCCATCAACATGAGAGCTACCAGCAGACACATCAAACACTGGAGCATGGTCCACTTTTTCTTTTCCCTTATGTGATACCTGCACAACACTATCAGGACTGCCATGTGACGATTCACTAGATCTCAATCTCCCTGTCCATGCATTAGATCCACTAGTAGAGGACTCTCTGGGTCCACTCAAGGCTTGAGATTGCTGCTCTGCATTTATTGCAGCATTCCCATTTCCTGCATCTGCATCTCCTACCATAACAGTTGGTGCATACCAGCTGCTCATTTCATCAAAAACAACATCTCTGCTCACTTGCATTTTGCGGGTGGAAGGGTTATAACAGTGATACCCTTTCTGGTGCTGAGCATATCCAATAAAGATGCATTTTTCTGCCTTTGGATCCAGCTTTGTTCTCTTCTCATCAGGAACATGAACATAAGCTATGCAACCAAATACCTTCAAGTGAGAAATATCTGGTTTTTGGCCTGTATACATTTCTTCAGGCGTCATACCATGGACAGCTGCAGTGGGGGTTCTGTTCATAATATAAACAGCAGTTGCTACTGCTTCAGCCCAAAAATAATCAGGCATGTTTTTCTCATTTAGGATCGCCCGTCCTACTTCTGCAATATGCATGTTCTTCCTTTCTGCAACCCCATTCTGCTGAGGGGTAGACCTGCATGAGTACTTCCTTTGAATTCCCTGTTCTTTCAGATATTCACAAAATTCTTCTGAAAAGAACTCTCCCCCTCCATCAGATCTTAGCACTTTAATATGCACACCTTTCTCTTTTTCAACCATGGCCTTAAAAGCCTTGAAATGGCTGAACACTTCACTTTTGTGCTTCATAAAATAAATCCACACCTTCCTAGTGTAGTCATCAATAAACGTCACATAATAATGGCATCCACCAATAGAAGCAGCTTTGGTTGTCCAAACATCTGAATGGATCACTTCCAAAGGTCTTCTGCTCACCTTAGCATTTTTGGGAAATGCATGTCTGGCCTGCTTACCCATTTGACATGCTTCACATACCTTTTGCATTCCCTCAACTCTGAATTTAGGCAAACCTGCAACAATGTTTTTCGTTTGCATAGATTTCAGCCTTTGTATATTCACGTGCCCAATGCGCTTGTGCCATATCTCAATATCTGCAATGACACCTCTCCCATGCGCAAACATAGCAGCTTTCACCTCAGGCATATCAGCATCCAAGGTGAACATTCTTCCATTTTTGTTGCCTTTCGCAACCAAGCGGCATTTATTTTTCAAGTCCTCAACGAAGCATCCATCAGGGTTAAATCTAACCTGCAGACCTTGCTCAACCATCTGGCCAACTGAAACCAGGTTCTTAGTGATTTTTGGAACATGAAGTACATCTGCCAAGTACTTTGTTTTGCCATCCTGCATAGCCAATGGCACTTTACCAACTTGCGTAATTGGGTGCGCAGTATCATCACCTGTTTCAACATAACCTGGCTTATCCAAATTTCTGACATCATGAAACCACTCACCATGACTGGTCATGTGGTTAGAGGCACCTGAATCAACATACCAAACATCATTGCAAGCTGCAGCATCTCCTGACATGGAGTTAACCATATGCTGCATCACAAAAAGGTGCTCATTTCTGTCGTCACCATGCCCACTTGATGATGCATAGTTGCTTTGCTGCAACTTTCCACTTTTGATGTCATTCTACTTTTTATAGCATGTATTCTCCTTGTGTCCAGGCTTTCCACAATAATAGCATTCTGTGCTGCTATTTACTTGCTGGTTCCTTTGCCATGAACCACGGCCTCTTTGGCTCCCCCTGCCTCTAGAACTACCACGTCCTCCTCCATAGGACTGGTTTTCCTGTTGTTGCTGTTGGTTCTGATTTCCTGCACGGCCACCAGAACGGCCTCTTCCTCTACCCCTGCCTCTACCTGTATTCGAGTAGAAAGCAGTCCCTTGAGAAGTTGAGGTGGCTGAACCACCATTCCTTTGCTCTTCACTCAGCAAGAGAGCAATAAGTTCCTGAAAATCAGGAAATGTTTCACGGACTCCAATGGATGTCCGAAATTGTGCATAATCTTTCCCAAGACCATTCAAGGTCACGGACACTAAGTCCTCATCATCAACAGGTGCTCCAATGGAGGCAAGAGAATCTGCAAGGCCTTTCACCTTCAAGGAATACTCATTTATATTCAGATTTTTCCTTTGCACATTGTGCAACTCCTGCTTTAGCTGCATCTTTCGTGCTTTGGTATTTGTGCTATACAGCTTCACCAATGTATCCCATGCCTCCTTAGGCGTCTCTAGATCCTGTATATGCACAATCATAGAATCTGAAATGCTAACAGATAGCCAATACAAGCATTTTCTGGCTTTTTCATGCCATTCCTTAAAGGCCTTCAATTCAGCAGGAGTGGGAGCAGTACCCAAAACTGGTTCTGCAGTTTCACCACTGATGTAATCCCAAACTCCCTTTCCCATAAGGAAGTTTGTCATCCTGAACTTCCATGCTTGGAAGTTGTTCTTGTCAAGCTTCTCACTGACAATGGTAGACAGATTCTCAGACATTTTACAAATCACGAATTGCAACAGCAACCTGTAAACACAGCAAATGCCACACAAGGGCAAATAGCAAAACTTCTGCGAAAAGCCTCACAGGGGCAGATCTGCAACACTGACGAAAGTGGTATTTCACCACACAGTCACTTCCTCGTGACGATTTTGCATCAACAGGCAACAGGCATGAATCTGCAACTCCCAATATCTCTGCACATAGGCATACGATGCAATTTCTGTGGCACCTTTCCACCGACTAGCCGCGCGGTGGTCGCACAGCAAAAACAGAGCCTTTTTCTGAGTGCCTGCGAAGAACTTCCGCCTTGAAAACAGGCCCCGAAACGGCCTCAAATCAGAAAAATAAAGTCACCAAGGGCTTCGCCCTCTCCCGCAGCATATACTGCGCTCTCGCCGCACCGCGAAGGGCCTCTCAATCTGAAGCAGTGCACTCCTGCACTTTTGGCTGTGCTACCTGCAGAGATTTGCTCCCAAACTCGAAATAGGAAAGCTACACTGGTCCTCTTACCAGGACACCAGAAACTTGGCTAGCTTTCTTGAGCTCCTTACCACGAACAAGGCTCTGATACCATGTAAAGAATGAGGGAGAGAGATAGGAGACTCAAGTTCAGCTTTCTTCTCAACACACAAAAGAGAGAGAGGACACAAGGTTGGAGGGTGAAGCCTTTCTTCACTTTTGCACACAACAACAATACAATAGAAGAGGGAAATACCCTATATGTCAAAACCTAGAATACGTGGTTCATATGTGAACCCAAACCAAAAACATACGTGGTAGTCTAACTACACCACGAGTACAACTAACATAGACGGTGACATAAATGATAGTCATCCAGGAGATATGTCGGGGATAGAGCTTGATATCTCAACACTCCCCCTCAAGCTCAAATCCATCTCACGTACACCAAGCAAGCTCCTAAATCTGCGAAGCTTCTCGGTACCCAATGCCTTCGTAAAGATATCAGCCACCTGCTCCTCAGTGCTGACATAGACAAGATCAATCTCACCAGCTAGAACCTTCTCTCTCACAAAGTGATAATGCACCTCAATGTGCTTCGTTCTAGCATGATAAACTGGGTTATTAGCAAGCATGATGCTGCTAATGTTGTCACAATGAATGACAATTGCTGCATGAACTGACTGTCCCATATCTGCAAGTAGCTTCCGTAACCAAGCTACCTCACATGCAGCCATTGCTGCACCCCTGTACTCTGCCTCTGTGCTCGACAAGGCAACTGTTGGCTGCTTCTTGCTGCTCCAACTGATGGCACCACTCCCAAGGGAAAACATAAAACCACTAGTAGATCTCCTGTCTGAGACACTACCAGCCCAGTCAGCATCTGTGTATCCATGTACCTGTAATGCACACCCAGCTTCATAAAACAGTCCATAATGCAATGTGGACTTCACATACCGCAGTATGCGCCTAGCCGCATCCAAATGTGGCTTCCTCGGTGCCTGCATAAACTGACTCACCAGCCCCACAGCATAGCTCAAATCTGGTCTGGTTATAGTCATGTAAATCAAGCTACCTACTATGCGCCTGTACATAGTAATATCTTCAAGAAGCTCACCTGACTCTGCATTGAGCTTCACATTCTGCTCCAATGGAACAGAGATAGGCTTACAGCCTGTCATCCCATATTTGGACAGCATGTCCAAACCGTATTGCCTTTGCAACAGCCATATCCCACTTGGGGATCTAATAACCTTAATGCCCAAGAAGTAACGCAGCTCTCCCAAATCCTTCATCTCAAATTTCTGCTTCAACAGCAGCTTCACTTCATTAATGTCTGCATCACTATCACCTGTAATAATCAAGTCATCAACATAGATGACTATAAGCACAATCCCTCTGTTTGTCCTTTTCACATAAAGTGAAAAATCTGAATTGGAAATCTGAAATCCAATAGTGACAAGATATTGCCCTATCTTGTCTGACCATGCCCTCGGCGCCTGTTTTAAGCCATACAAGGCTTTGCGCACCTGCATACAAAATCGGGGTGTGCTTTATCCTCATAACCTTCTGGCTGCATCATATAAACCTCTTCCTACAAGTCACCATGCAAGAAGGCATTTTTCACATCCATCTGATGCAAAGACCATCCCTTTGCAGCAGCCATAGCAATTACTGCTCTCACGGTTGCCATCCTTGCAACTGGGCTGAAAGTTTCCTCATAGTCAATTCCATATGTCTGTGCAAAACCTTTGGCAACCAATCTTGCCTTGTACCTGCTAACAGACCCATCAGCATTGTGCTTTACTTTGTAAACCCACTTGCAGCCAATAGCCTTCTTATCATGAGGCAAAGGCATCAAATCCCAAGTGTGGTTTGCATCCAAGGCAGCCATCTCTTCATCCATAGCTGCTTCCCAATTTTTATGCCCTGCTGCATCCTCAAAACATGTGGGCTCTGGCTCCTCTAGAATCTTGACCATATAAGCATAGTGATGTGCTGTATACCCATCATATCTCAGCCTGTCAACTGGATACTTAATACGAGTGGACCTCCGTACAACTGGATCAGTTGCAGGAGTCTTTAAATCATGCCTGCTTTTCCTTGCACCAGGTGTAACAACAGAAGGAATCCCAAGTTCCTCATCAAGGCTTATTTCAGAGCCACTTGACTCTCCATCAACATGAGAGCTACCAGCAGACACATCAAACACTGGAGCATGGTCCACTTTTTCTTTTCCCTTATGTGATACCTGCACAACACTATCAGGACTGCCATGTGACGATTCACTAGATCTCAATCTCCCTGTCCATGCATTAGATCCACTAGTAGAGGACTCTCTGGGTCCACTCAAGGCTTGAGATTGCTGCTCTGCATTTATTGCAGCATTCCCATTTCCTGCATCTGCATCTCCTACCATAACAGTTGGTGCATACCAGCTGCTCATTTCATCAAAAACAACATCTCTGCTCACTTGCATTTTGCGGGTGGAAGGGTTATAACAGTGATACCCTTTCTGGTGCTGAGCATATCCAATAAAGATGCATTTTTCTGCCTTTGGATCCAGCTTTGTTCTCTTCTCATCAGGAACATGAACATAAGCTATGCAACCAAATACCTTCAAGTGAGAAATATCTGGTTTTTGGCCTGTATACATTTCTTCAGGCGTCATACCATGGACAGCTGCAGTGGGGGTTCTGTTCATAATATAAACAGCAGTTGCTACTGCTTCAGCCCAAAAATAATCAGGCATGTTTTTCTCATTTAGGATCGCCCGTCCTACTTCTGCAATATGCATGTTCTTCCTTTCTGCAACCCCATTCTGCTGAGGGGTAGACCTGCATGAGTACTTCCTTTGAATTCCCTGTTCTTTCAGATATTCACAAAATTCTTCTGAAAAGAACTCTCCCCCTCCATCAGATCTTAGCACTTTAATATGCACACCTTTCTCTTTTTCAACCATGGCCTTAAAAGCCTTGAAATGGCTGAACACTTCACTTTTGTGCTTCATAAAATAAATCCACACCTTCCTAGTGTAGTCATCAATAAACGTCACATAATAATGGCATCCACCAATAGAAGCAGCTTTGGTTGTCCAAACATCTGAATGGATCACTTCCAAAGGTCTTCTGCTCACCTTAGCATTTTTGGGAAATGCATGTCTGGCCTGCTTACCCATTTGACATGCTTCACATACCTTTTGCATTCCCTCAACTCTGAATTTAGGCAAACCTGCAACAATGTTTTTCGTTTGCATAGATTTCAGCCTTTGTATATTCACGTGCCCAATGCGCTTGTGCCATATCTCAATATCTGCAATGACACCTCTCCCATGCGCAAACATAGCAGCTTTCACCTCAGGCATATCAGCATCCAAGGTGAACATTCTTCCATTTTTGTTGCCTTTCGCAACCAAGCGGCATTTATTTTTCAAGTCCTCAACGAAGCATCCATCAGGGTTAAATCTAACCTGCAGACCTTGCTCAACCATCTGGCCAACTGAAACCAGGTTCTTAGTGATTTTTGGAACATGAAGTACATCTGCCAAGTACTTTGTTTTGCCATCCTGCATAGCCAATGGCACTTTACCAACTTGCGTAATTGGGTGCGCAGTATCATCACCTGTTTCAACATAACCTGGCTTATCCAAATTTCTGACATCATGAAACCACTCACCATGACTGGTCATGTGGTTAGAGGCACCTGAATCAACATACCAAACATCATTGCAAGCTGCAGCATCTCCTGACATGGAGTTAACCATATGCTGCATCACAAAAAGGTGCTCATTTCTGTCGTCACCATGCCCACTTGATGATGCATAGTTGCTTTGCTGCAACTTTCCACTTTTGATGTCATTCTACTTTTTATAGCATGTATTCTCCTTGTGTCCAGGCTTTCCACAATAATAGCATTCTGTGCTGCTATTTACTTGCTGGTTCCTTTGCCATGAACCACGGCCTCTTTGGCTCCCCCTCCCTCTAGAACTACCACGTCCTCCTCCATAGGACTGGTTTTCCTGTTGTTGCTGTTGGTTCTGATTTCCTGCACGGCCACCAGAACGGCCTCTTCCTCTACCCCTGCCTCTACCTGTATTCGAGTAGAAAGCAGTCCCTTGAGAAGTTGAGGTGGCTGAACCACCATTCCTTTGCTCTTCACTCAGCAAGAGAGCAATAAGTTCCTGAAAATCAGGAAATGTTTCACGGACTCCAATGGATGTCCGAAATTGTGCATAATCTTTCCCAAGACCATTCAAGGTCACGGACACTAAGTCCTCATCATCAACAGGTGCTCCAATGGAGGCAAGAGAATCTGCAAGGCCTTTCACCTTCAAGGAATACTCATTTATATTCAGATTTTTCCTTTGCACATTGTGCAACTCCTGCTTTAGCTGCATCTTTCGTGCTTTGGTATTTGTGCTATACAGCTTCACCAATGTATCCCATGCCTCCTTAGGCGTCTCTAGATCCTGTATATGCACAATCATAGAATCTGAAATGCTAACAGATAGCCAATACAAGCATTTTCTGGCTTTTTCATGCCATTCCTTAAAGGCCTTCAATTCAGCAGGAGTGGGAGCAGTACCCAAAACTGGTTCTGCAGTTTCACCACTGATGTAATCCCAAACTCCCTTTCCCATAAGGAAGTTTGTCATCCTGAACTTCCATGCTTGGAAGTTGTTCTTGTCAAGCTTCTCACTGACAATGGTAGACAGATTCTCAGACATTTTACAAATCACGAATTGCAACAGCAACCTGTAAACACAGCAAATGCCACACAAGGGCAAATAGCAAAACTTCTGCGAAAAGCCTCACAGGGGCAGATCTGCAACACTGACGAAAGTGGTATTTCACCACACAGTCACTTCCTCGTGACGATTTTGCATCAACAGGCAACAGGCATGAATCTGCAACTCCCAATATCTCTGCACATAGGCATACGATGCAATTTCTGTGGCACCTTTCCACCGACTAGCCGCGCGGTGGTCGCACAGCAAAAACAGAGCCTTTTTCTGAGTGCCTGCGAAGAACTTCCGCCTTGAAAACAGGCCCCGAAACGGCCTCAAATCAGAAAAATAAAGTCACCAAGGGCTTCGCCCTCTCCCGCAGCATATACTGCGCTCTCGCCGCACCGCGAAGGGCCTCTCAATCTGAAGCAGTGCACTCCTGCACTTTTGGCTGTGCTACCTGCAGAGATTTGCTCCCAAACTCGAAATAGGAAAGCTACACTGGTCCTCTTACCAGGACACCAGAAACTTGGCTAGCTTTCTTGAGCTCCTTACCACGAACAAGGCTCTGATACCATGTAAAGAATGAGGGAGAGAGATAGGAGACTCAAGTTCAGCTTTCTTCTCAACACACAAAAGAGAGAGAGGACACAAGGTTGGAGGGTGAAGCCTTTCTTCACTTTTGCACACAACAACAATACAATAGAAGAGGGAAATACCCTATATGTCAAAACCTAGAATACGTGGTTCATATGTGAACCCAAACCAAAAACATACGTGGTAGTCTAACTACACCACGAGTACAACTAACATAGACGGTGACATAAATGATAGTCATCCAGGAGATATGTCGGGGATAGAGCTTGATATCTCAACATGAAGGAGGAAGCTACTCATCCTCATAGGGATACCTGATCAATAAGGATGAGGATGAGGGCTTGCAAGTTTTTGTCCAAGTTCATTGGAATAAAGAAAAGTGTAGTCTATGTGTTAAGGCAATATGTGGCTTGAGTCATCATTGCAATGGAGGACTCGATGGCAGTTGACTAGTTCACAATTTTTGAAACGATCAGTGAAAAGAGGCTACACTCACTCTAACCTCAGCCCCCAACCCCCATCTTTGCATGATATACCATCGGTGGGTGTCAAAACGGTGCCTTGGTGCACTACCTTCTTCAAGCAGAGTCGGGCCATTGAGAACTCAACAAGGTGAGCAAGAACCCGAAAGCCAGGAACAACAACATCAAGATGAACAAGGAATTGGTGAGCAGGAGTAGGAGATGGAGCAAGAAGAGGACCATGAGCAGGAGAAGGGATAGAACCAAGAATAGCAAGAATGGGAGAAGGAGTAGGAAGAGCAGCTCACCGAGCATCAAGAGGGAGAAAAGAGGCCAGAGGGGAATGACAATGAAGGGAAAGAATAGGATAACCTAGAGGGGAACATCCAGAAGGGCACCTTCGAGGGTAAGGAAATGGAGGAAGGTGAGACAAGAGAATAGGAAGAAACTCCCAGGGACCAAGAAGTCTGAGCGGGTGAAGCAGAGCCATTACACCAGGCCAAGCAAAAAGGAGGTAGTGAAGGAACATGGTAGAGAGAGGGAGAGACAGAGGGTAGGCTAGGGAGAGAGGAAGTGATACTCAAAAGGAGACATAATGAAATGGAAATGAAATGACTAGAGCAATGAACAAAAATGAGAGTACTCACATGTAGACCAAAGAGCTTGTAGCTTGATACTCCCAATATGACACATGGCATCCAAAGGACACACTAGACTAGAACTCACATTAGAACACACATTTTTGACTCACTTTGGCTTCATATTCCAACAACCCCCCATGAAGGCAAGGCGAGAGACTACTGGAATGAAACCAAGAATAGAACAGGACAATGATGGTCTAAGGTGAGGGACTATTGGAATGGAACCAAGAACAGAATATGACAATGACAGTCATCAAACTGTGCACCCTATGTAACTCAAAGGCTAAAGTCTGAGCGTGTTCAGAGGTTTATCCAAGCACTCTCATCGCTTGAGACAACATGCTCAAAGGCTCATGTTATAGCATGGCTACATGACCAGGTCATAGGTCTAGAAATACACCAACATCTTGGAACTCGGCCAGGCCTGATAAAGAGACCTATCAAAGCCAATACATGGCTCCCACAATACATCCCCCTCTAAACCTATCAAAGCCAATACATGGCTCCCACAGTACATCCTTTCCTGGCTCCAAGGGCTAATGAGAGACATGGAGCCACACACCAAAATAATATAGGAAAATACATCTTTTTAGGAGGACTAAGGCAGAGAACCTTTAACACACATTATTTATTTGCATTCATTTTGGGGGACAACTGAGGGCAGAGTACCCTTGACTCAAACAAGAAAGTAGTAAAGATATATTTTATTCATTTTATGCATAGCAAGGGAAGAGAGCCCATGTGCCCAAAGTAGCTACTGCACAAGAGTGTGCACATCCTAATGCAAAGAAGTATGTCGGTGAAGAACCAAGCGAGAATGCCCTTGAATGATGTGTCGATGAAGGCCATAGGAGCAACTACCAAGGGAGATCACATCATGACTCTCAATGTGCCGATCAGAATCACCAAATGCACAGAAGAGGCTCAAAAAAATGAGTAAAAGTGCCAAGGGAGCTCAAATCACTGTTGGAGGTCACGAGAGTCCGAATCTGAGCAAAAAATGCCAAAAAATAGCCTAAAACTTCTTGGAATCACCTTCTAACAAGTTGTATGGACTCCTGGCACTGTCGCGCATCCATTTGCAGAGGTCCGTATGGACGTCCATACAACTATACGAAAAAAAACGAGAAAAAAATCCCTTTTCTTTTCTGAAAAGGTGCGGGATAGGGTCGTTTATGTTTGGGAAGTGCCAAAAATTCAAAAAACGTTGAAATCAGACCTCAAAAGGTTAAAAGACAATGCTAGAGTGCTCCAAAATAATTTTCTGGCAACCAACTGATGAGGAATGTTTGCCAATGTTAAGGGAGAACTACGAACTGATGCGGGAGTGAGCTGAACTCACAAACGAGGACCGCGGAGTACTTGATGGCGAGGAACCATGGTGAGGCTAAGGGAAGGGAGGCTCTACCTTAAAGGAGAGGGGAGCTTCCATTTATGGGCTTCTCTCATCCTCTAGATAGAGCAAGAAGAAGGGGAAGGTAGGAAGGGAGGCTCTGAAACCACATGAAGGAACATGGTAGAGAGAGGGAGAGAGAGAGGATAGGCTAGGGAGAGAGGAAGTGATACTCAAAACGAGACATAATGGAAATGAAATGACTTGAGCAATGAACAAAAATGAGAGTACTCACATGTAGACCAAAGAGCTTGTAGCTTGATACTTGATTGATTTCACACTAGACAAGTATAGCTCTTATATAAGAGCACACACACACACACACACACATATGAACACCTATGCATATGAGCTGAGGTTGCATGGGAGTCTCCCTGCATACTCATCCATACGGCCATCAAGTTATGTATGGTGTCAGTCCAGATACTAGCCAATGCGTGCGAGGAATGAGCCCGAGTTCCCTCCAATGCCTCTGTGCATCTGGCTCTCCAGATATGCCGGGCTACTATGCTTGCTAGAATCTCCCAAGAGGTATCCACAGAGGCATGTACGGCTGCAAAAGGAAGGTGTGGTATCACATCCAAAGAACAAGACTCAACCTGATGATGTCGAATCGAATTGGCCCGAGAAGAGTCAAGTCTCTCATAGAATACTTGAGACCCTGTAAGAAGAAGCCAAGCCACTAAGCCCCATGTCATAAAGAATGCGGAGTGGGCAAAGTGAATGAAAATCCTGGCTACCCCCATCCAAATCTGCTTGTCTGTCTGCAATCCCATAAGCAATGCTAAATTGTCTCCAAAGCAGAGAGGCAACGAGGGCAAGTAGGTTCGGCTCTGAACCTAGATCTCCAAAGGTTCACCACCATGGATAGAAAGCCAAAAGAAAAGAGTGATCTTTCTATTCCTATGGGATTTCCAAAGTCTCTTCCAAAAGCACCTCTGCAAATCCGCAGTGATATCAAATGCCTCCCAATGAGGAACTGTGGAAGGTCTCCAACCTCTACTACTGAGCTGGAATCTCCTAGCATTATTGACCATGTAACGAAAGAAGGGGATGCTCTTCTCTCGATGCCCTATGCTAATCCACTCCCACTCTCAAAGGTCCAACTACAAAAACCTCTAGCAAGAACAAACAAACCAGGTCGTGGCCAAGAGGACCTGGTTGACCACCACAACTCTAGAGGCAAGATCTAGCTTGGATGAGATCCAAAAAAGGAGCTTCCTCCTGATGCTCTCCAACATGGGAGCAAATTGCTATGTGAAAGAAATATCCAAGCCGACCTGGTAGCCCAAATACCTGACTGGCACACCCCTCTGAACCCAAGTTTTTCATTTAACTAGCTTTTCATTATCTCATAAAATTTGCACCTGAATGCCCAACCCTTGTGTCTGAATGTTCCTTAGACACTTCTTTCTCCTCATTTACTAGGATATTAGGAAGTTGAACACTTGAGCGATACTTGAGCCCATAACTTGGTTCCCCCTTTCCTCAACATGAGGATGAACATTTGGCTCCTTAAGATTAGGTCTAGTTTTAGAACCCTCTTGCTTGAACCTTTTCGTGGCATTACTGCAACATGTATAGAAAAAATGAACACAAATCTATCAGCAATGATTCATCAGAGTATACTTAAATCAATGCAAGAGGGTCAATGTTAGCTTGGGTGTAGCCAATCGCGAAACTATTTTCAGGGCCATTTTGAGGCTACAATGCGATGCGCTTCTAGGTGAATATTTGAATTTTGTGCGAACCCGTGCTCTCGTTGAAAATTTTCCCAATCATGAAGGTGCACTGGCGTAATAATGAGACGTAATCTATTTGATCAAAACACCACGTAGCTCGACACATGGCATCTCTACATTGCTTTGTGCAGCGCATTCTCTAGCCTACGCCACCTGATCACTTATTATCGTGCAGCCTTTTGGTGCAACTTTGCCACTTATCACTGGGCACGCACCCATGCAGATCATTAAAATTGAAGGTTGGCTTAGAGAGACCACTGCATTGGTTCTTGCCATAATAATTAGATGCAATCTATCAATGTGCACATCACTCTTATGTGTCTAGACCTTGTCTCCATATAAGCCTTAGCAACAATTAGCTCCATCCATGCATAGTTGTCCTATGATTTCTCTCGCATACATAGAACATCTTCTTAGACATAAATTTCCACTTGCTATTTCTTGCAACCTCCTCCTCAAATTCACTATCCACCTCCTTCCATACTTGTGACCATGTATTCACAATTGCACTTGTAACAAGACTCTCATCTCCATCACACTTGCACAAGGATGCAATCAATGCCCCCAGCTCAGGCAAGTAATCGTCATACTGGAAAGCACTCTTTCATGCAAGCCCCTAATTGAAGCATAAGGAATCAACATGCAAACGGGGATCCTAGGACATTTATCAAACCCAAGATGTCTTGTCTTCCCAATCACCACTTATTATCTCCATGTCCATCTCAGTAATTCATCCTCTTCTTTTGCTTCACTTGAATGCCCAACCCTTGTGTCTAAATATTCCTTAGACATTTCTTTCTCCTCATTTACCAGGATATTAGGAGGTTGAACACTTGAGCGAGACTTGAGCCAACAACAACTTGCTTCCCCCTTTCCTCAGCATGATGATGAACATTTGGCTCCTTAAGATTAGGTCTAGGGTCTATGCATGTTAAGGTGGTACAATTAGTGGTGTCTCGGACACCACTATTATTCATGCGATTATGTGACAATTGAACAAAAATGGAAACAGATGATGTGCTTTTAAGATCTTTGTAGTTTAACTAGTGGTATAAGAGCCTTTAGAATTTTATGAATACCATTGGAAATGCCTTAATAGTGGACATTTAGATGTCCTAATAGACCATAATAGTGTACCACCTAAACATGCTTTCACCCTCTAGATTTAGAACCCTCTTTCTTGAACCTTTTCATGGCATTATTGTAACATGTAGAAAAAACAAACACAAATCTATCAGCAATGATTGATCAGAGTATGCTTAAATCAATGCAAGAACAAAAAAAACACTGTATTGCAGAATTTGGGAATCTCCCAAATTCCCCAATATAGATTTTTCTCATATAGAAGATACAAAACATAAACTAAAGCAATACAACGATCACTATCTTTCCACAATGTATTGAGAAATGGTGCACATCTTGTGAAGTTAATGCAGAAAAGTATTGGACTTACTGTTGCATGTGAGTGAAAACTACACTGCGTGGCCAAATAAAATCTTTGCTGGGCTACATAATTGTGATGGGTGTTTAAAATAAATTCAAATACACTCACAATTCATGCCTTTTGATATCACATTAGAATAGTTTTCTATGACAACATTGTTGCAAGCATTGGTCTCCTCTTTATAACATGGATGAATTGTAGGAAATGATCCCTCTTGAGAAAATGAGTGACAAATTTTTAAAATTAAAAATCATAGTTTGCAAATAATTCCTCCCTTGCATCGATAGCATGAGTTGTTGGTAAAGTAATGGTTCCATATGTGGCCTCATTGTTAGTCTCACAAGAATAACATGGTTCTAGGGTGGGTGAGTACACATAGCATACATTTTTGCTGACAACCTAGTGGATCTTAGATGCCATCACAGACATGGCTGGGAATCTTAAATGCCACCACTTCCAATCATTCATTACCATGCAAGTCAGTACTACCACCTTGAATTATTCAAAATTCGGGCCAACCACCATGATGGCTCTCACCTGGATAGTGAGGTCAGCTATTCCATTCCCTTAACCGTTAATGTTTTGTTCTCCCTTGTAATCTCAGGCCTCCACTATTCCATTTCCTTCACTGTTTCATCTTCTATCCCTCTTGACCAATTTTTTCTTCCTTGCACTCTTCCTGCAACTTCTATCCCCTCTCGTAATGGACCTTGCACAGTTCGAGAGCTCATCACACAATCTTTCCTACCCCTTTGCAGCATAGTGCCAGAGCCCCTCATCCTAAAATTGTAACATATGGGAATTCCTCTCTCACTATTCAAAATCCCAATTTGGATGCTCTCCAAAACTTCATCAAGATGGTGCAGGACATGAATGTGAAGGAGGGGCAACTAGTCTGTCAAGGTCACAAGATTACCATCAATAAAAGAGTGATTAAAAAGGATTTAGGAATTTGTGGGGGCAATATGCAAGCACACTTTTTTGAGAAAGAGTGAAAGAGACAGGATATTCTAGATGTATGCCCCAATGCTCAGATTAGTAAAGATGGTGGAGTCAAGATTTCAAGCTTGCCATCAGACCTCCAAGATGTATTGAAGAAGTCAATTCACTTCTTTCCTGATACAAGAGGAACCTACAAGTTCTGGCAAGTTCAAGCAGCAGTAGAGCAAGTGAAAGGATGTGATGTATCTTTCTCAAGGGCGATCTCCAAGAGCGTGTTAACCAACCTAAAGAATTGCATGGATGGAAAATCCCAATTGTCATCTCAGTCCACTAGAGTTGCAATGCACCTGATGGCATGCACCCTCAAAGGGATTTTGGAGCAATACGAGAAGTAGATGTCTTAGAAAGTGACTTTTCTACAAGAGAAATCCACCAATGTAGCACAACTTGAGAAAAGCCTCAGGGAAGGTGTAGAAGCCAAGGTAGAGGAGGCACAAGCGAGGGCCATGTAGGCACAAGAGCAAGTTGAGGCCACCACAAAAGTGGTTGACATGGAAAGGCATAGAAGAGAAGAAGAAGAGAAGTGCATGAAGGAGCTTTGAGATACGCTTGAAGAAGTGAGAAATTATGGGGACATGGAGACAAGGAGCTAGAAGAGATGCGAAAGGACCTTGAAGATCAGAGAGCCAAAAAGGAGGGTCTTTACATTGAAAAAAACCAGATGATTGAGGAGCTGAAAAGGGAGAATGCAGAAACTAGAAAGGTGATGCAAGAACTGCAAGAGAGCTTTGAGGCCAAGAAGGATGGGGTAGAGAGAAGCCACGGTGGGGAAGACAACGAGGCAACTCCCTAGACTAGGAAGGATGCAGAGAGCAACCACCATGGTGGAGCAAGCTCCAGCCACCGCGGTGGAGAAATTTGCAGCAGCCATGGTGAGGGTTGTTTTTATGAAACAGTGTTGGAAGTCTAAAGAGCAAGCTACAATACCCTACAAGAAGATCATGATAGATGTTTGCACAAGCTTGCCGTGGCTTTTGATAGTTATGAAAAGTAGTCAATCACCCTACGAGATTTCTAAACTAGAGTAGAAGTTGCTGAGGGATTCTCATGCTGCTATTGCACAGAGTGAGCAAAAAGTGGAGGAGATGAAGATGAAGGAGATGAAGGGATTTTTAAGCAATACGAGAAGCAAATGTCTTAGAAGGTGAGTTTTCTACAAGAGAAAGCCACCGATGCAGCAAAGGCAATGCAACTTGAGAAAAGTCTCAAGATAGGTGCAAAAGCCAAGGTATAGGAGGCGCAAGCGAGGGCCTTTCAGGCGCAAGAGCAAGCTCCACGAAATTGGTTGATATGGAAAGGCATAGAAGAGAAGAAGCAAAGAAGCGCATGAAGGAGCTTTGAGATAGGCTCGAAGAAGTGAGAAATGATGGGACATGGTGGACAAGGAGCTAGAATAGATGCAAAAGGACCTTGAAGATCAGAGATCCAAAAAGGAGGGTCTTTACAAATGGCTCTGCAACATGCATGAATCATTGAACATTGAAAAAGAATAGAATATGGAGGAGCTAAAAAGGGAGAATGCAAAAACCAAAAAGGTGATACAGGAATCGCGAGAGAGCTTCGAGGTTAGAAAAATGGGATAGAGAGCAGCCGAGGTGGAGAAGACAACAAGGCAGCCACGGTGAGGGTTGTTTTTATGACAACTGTTTTCTTCGATTATTTTATCATTTACTTTTGATTTCGTAAATGTTCTATGTTATTTTGAAGGTGAGAGTTACTTTCGATTATGTTATGATTTTGAAAGTAGGTTCTCTTTCATCTTTGTTAATCAAGAATGCCTATAAGCCATCCATTGTATTTGATCTGGAGTATGCTAAATATCATGTAGGTGTACTTGATATGCAAAAGAAAATGTCAATCTAATGTTTCTTTCTCTCTTATATGCTAACATATTGCTTGACTTGCTCATATTCAAGCTTCACTTTCATAAGTTGGTCCATCCTATGAAAGAAAAGGACTTGTCGAATGTTTTACGTTGTTAATATTCTAACATGTTTTCTTTCAATGCTTCTTTTCTATTTAACTTTGCTATCATTACTTCTTGGGTACGCTACTTCACATATGCAAAGGTACTTCTCACATGTTTTGTTGTTGTTTTCAAGGCACTCGTTTACTTTCAAGGTGAGCTCATATGTTCTCTTTCATCACACTCAGTTGTTTCTCCGAGTACATGCAGGTTTGCACAGATGCCTAGATACAATCCAACGGACTAAATGCACATTCGATACCTATAGGATGAGTACATCTACTTCGTTTTTCATACTCATCTATATTTACGAGTGCATGCAAGGTCTTGCTAGACCAATGATTTGTTCCTTCTTTGTTGATTAACTTATTGATAACTTATGGTATGTATTTACTTATTGGTTCAAGCAAGGCATACTTTTATTTTGCCCTTTATGTGGTGAGGTATACTTATATGTCTTTCACAATGAACATCTATGGCTGACTTATTGAGTACTCATTTTTCCGTGGCATCTATGGATTACTTATTGCATACTCGTTTTAATGTGACAAAGTTCAACATCTTTTAGGTGACAATATTTATGAACACATATGGTTGATTGCTTGAGTACTCATTTGGATGTGGCATATGGCTAACTACTTGAGTACTCGTCTGAACGTGGTACATGGATTATTATACTGACTCCCCGTTTGGATGTGACACATATTTACTCATCTGGACGTGGTACATGGATTATTACTAAGTCCTCATTTGGATGTGACACATATTTATCTAGCTTTCACAATGGACACATATGGATTACTTATTGAATACTCATTTGGACATGGTCATATTGTGTACCCATTTGCACGTGGCAAGGTTCAACGTCTTTCGAATGAACACATATGGATTACGTCTTGAGTACTTGTTTGGACATGGCACATATGGATTATTTATTAAGTACTCGT
The DNA here is from genome assembly GCF_047967505.1 of Dipteris shenzhenensis. Taxonomy (NCBI): domain Eukaryota; kingdom Viridiplantae; phylum Streptophyta; class Polypodiopsida; order Gleicheniales; family Dipteridaceae; genus Dipteris; species Dipteris shenzhenensis. The sequence goes on from NC_141620.1 coordinate 20,194,719, forward strand.
TTGGACATGGCACATATTCATTACTATTGAGTACTTGTTTGGACATGATCACTGTTCTCGGATGTCCATTTTCTTGGTTAGTTTTGGATGTTCTTTGTAATCTCAGATGCTTGTCTTCCCAGTTGTTCGGTACTTTCGGATGCGAAGAGGTCGTTATTTCATTCCCACTATGATTATGTAACCTATGTCTAATCCACACAAGCTTGTCTCTTGTCATATGTGCCTGGCTTATGCTCGTTGTATCTTTAGTTGTTCGGTACTTCCGGCTACCCAATTTTTTGGTACTTCTGGGATGCCCAATTGTTTGTATTTCTGGTTGTTCGCTACTTTCGACTGCCCAATTGTTTGGTGCTTTTGGGATGCTCAATTGTTCAATACTTCTGGATGGCGGAATGCTCGTTGTGTTTTTGAATTATTGGTTCTCAACTTGTAGAAACTTTATGGGCCTTCCTATTGTGTTGCTATGGCTTTCTTACACTACCCAAGAGACATTTCAACCCTAGCTTTGTGGACGTCTCAAATCACCCCTCCATACTCATCTTTGGACTGACCGAAGCAATTTTCTCATACATTCATCCTTGGTACAATAGAAACGGACACTTGAATATTTGTTGTGTTCATATACACTTCATGAAATTGGTCATTTTATGTGGATGAATTGTGCAAAACATGAAGGCATGATTATAAAGGTTTGAGGAGGTTTTACCAGAATGAACTTAGAGACAACAAGCTCTACTATTCAGATGAAGAGCTCAAACATTGAACTTGAAGATCTCAAGCCTTGATTATGCATCATCACTATGTCAAACAAGTTGAGATTTCCAGGAAGATTTTTCTATTTTTCACACATACTTTGCACTGTATCATGCACCAAACAAATGCCTATACTAAGTTGCACTGTACTATGGACAAGTGCTTGTCTTATGCCCTTGTACTATCCACATGCAATTTGCACTGTATCATTCAAATTGGCATATGGCCATCCTTTGTATATACATTTTCACATAGATATATATAGTGGCTTGGGTTTTTCCCTTTTTCCATCCGTAGTTAGAGAGCCTAGTTTGAGTGGCGGTGTTAGAGCTATATATAGCTTGCCCTAACTCAGCCTAGTCCTCAACTATATATATGCCTCTGATCTATGAATAGAATCACTTTCTTAGGAGCAACTCTTGTGTCAGTCTCTCTCCTCTTTCTCCTCCTCTAAATACAACTCTTGTGTCCATCTCTCTCCTCTTTCTCTTCCTCTCAACAGTCACCAGTGGCCTTAGGCCTTTGGTAATACTTTCATCTCTGCCCTCTTTTCCATGTTGCACATCCACTTCCTCTTCTTTTTCACTATTTTTATTGTTTTAGATGTTGAGTAGGAATTATGAATGATTTATTACCATTCACCTTGTTTCCATACCTAGTCTAACATATACTATTCTTTTCTAGGAGAATATTCCCCTACATTGAAAATTCCTAATAAGGTTCTAATCTATGGCAAGAACTCAGCATAGATGGTGGTCCTTTCTTGCCATTTGGTTCCTTGAAGAAATACTAGCTTGTCTTGAGGATTCTTTCATAATTGGGGTGACCTTGCTGTGAAGATAGGTTTTTCATGGCGTAGTTCTTGCATGTGAGAGATGATTTCTCTTGCACAGCTTTGCTGGCATGGAGATGAGAAGGGAAGGAACATTGGCTAGAGGAAATAGGGGCCTTATTCTTGCATTTAAAGTAGGAAGTGTTGGGCAAGTACTAGTTCTCACCTCATCGATCTAGGTCATCATATAGCATGAAATAGAGAGTGAGGTGGACATTAGACATCACCTCAGATCTCATCCAACTCACGTGAGGCTAGAGACTCCTTCGATCTTGCATCATGCGAACTCTTATGCGATTAGTCAGCAACAAATTCAAAAAGCATAGAGAGGGTTTTGCACCACTTGAGTGAGCGATCATGAGCAGAAGCCTCTTCTCCTAGCCACATCCTTAGTGTATACCAAATGCCACCATTGGAAAGTCATTTTGGCTATTTTGGATTTTTTCTGAAGGATATGCACTTTAAAGGATCACAAATACCAATGCTTAACATGCAATAGTGGGTGAACCATGAAGACTAATGGACTTGAAGAAAGTTATAAAAATCCTCTTCAAAGTATCGTTCAAAAAAAGGTGCCAACACTAGATGAAAAGTTTCCACGTGAGTTCATTTGCACCATAAAATTCAGAGATTCATTTCCACCTCATAAGTAAATGCTATAGAAAATTTATCAAGGGCTCCAAAATGGAATAAGATTGATATGCAACAACTTTAATAGAAGAGAACTTGAAGTAATGATCGGCACCCATGTGTATAGAAGAGTTTTCATTCCAAGGACAAATGTGATTTGATCACACCGGCCACTATGGCATATCAAGTACTTTGTCTACATTTCAATTAACAATACAAACAACAATTAATGTTGGTATGGAATGCTAAGCTGGGAATATTGTTACTTTATGAAAGATTGAGGATCACTCTCAATGTGGAGTCGATAATCCATGTCAATGAGTTATCAATATATCTTTGGGACCAATACGTGGTTTATTTGTTTTGGATCTATAATACACACCAACTTCTTATCAATTCAAAGTTTCTAACTTCATTCTTCTTTATATACATTTTTTTGTTTGATTTACTAATTTATTTCTATATGTACACATTTATAAGCACCAGTTTTTGCTCTTCGGCCACGCATTAAGCTGTAGTGTCACTTTCCTCATTTTCAAACCAGAGACTAGCCTCTCACTGTATGACCATCTGTCTCATTTGTTCACGAGAGAAATGTTCGTGAAAAGGGTAGTTATGTTCAGGAGATAAAAGACTAGAAGAAAAGGACTCTAAGCTTAAACCATGGCGCTGCGTAAAAATTAGACTGGTTTTGGGTGGAGAGGAAATGCGAGAGACGAGGATCACGGTTTCCTCTCGCATCACTTTCCAGGTTGATTAACAGTGCGCCCCCTTGACAATTCCTAGAAAGGAGTACTCATGATGACAATGGGCAGTGGGAGGTCTCTATGAGCGCCAGGGAGACCGCCAACTCAAGCAACCCGTATTTGGGTGCATTTTGCGCGGGCAACACAAGGCAAAAGGCATCCGCGATAGGACCTAGCTAGAATCGAGGCAAAACGCATCCAGCACCGACTCGAGAACGTATCACCCCTGTCTGTCACCTTTGCTCAGAGGAGAGGATCACGGGTTGCTCAGAGGAAAGGAAACGGGTTGCTCTTGTTGATCAACGTGATCGATCAACGGGTTGCTCGTCAGCATATCTTTCTATTTAAGCAGATGCCTGGCTCTGGCATTTCAGGATCTCAAAATCTTCTTCGTGGTCTCCTGCAGCACCATGAAGACCAGCGCTTCCACCCTCGACGTCGTCGCCTTCCTCGCTTGGGCGCTGCTGCTGTGCATGTGCTTGCCTCTCCCGTCCGCTTCTGCCTCTCGCGGAGGGTTACCCTTCATGCATGGCGCCTCAACTGCTGGTCGGAAAAGCCCTGCTCATCCAACCGAGTCGCTTCTTTTGCGTATTACGAATGAAAGCTTTCCTTGTAATTCTATTGCGGCTGATATTGAACTTTGTGGATTGGCATGCAGCAATGGCAGCCCCCATATTAACGGAATCCAGCAGCGATCACCTCCTCCCGGCACTTCCTTTGAAAGGTGAAATTCTTAGCGCCATAGGGATTCCGTCAACTTTGCTTACAGCGATAGTCATCTGTGTAGAGTGTCAAAGGATGCTCATGTATCTTCGCTCCGTCAACTTTTGGTTACGGTTGTAGTCATCTGCATAGAGTGTTAGTGATCCTCATCGGCTTCCTGTTCTCTATTTAGCTTTGTTCTTCAGAGTGTTAATGATCCTCATGTACCTTTAGCCGTCCAATTTGAAAGGTGAAGTTCTCATGGCCATCGGTACTCCGCTCTGTTCTTTAGCTCCTTAATCGGCTTCCTTTCATCGGTGCTATTTGTGCGGCTACCGATGAATGTTGTCGTGAAAATTGCCTCTTATTAGTGTGTGCTCCTTCTCTTAAACACGAGCAATCATTGGCATCAAACGTTGCCTCAGCAAGAAATGGACTAGCACTCATGGTTAAAATTTGATCCTTTAAAGACATCCCTCTTCTTTGGCGTTTAAGTTAGCTGTGATATTGATGACCTTTGTGTAGTGCTAGTCATCCCCATGCATATGTGACAGTGGCATTTGACTTATTAGTGTGTGCTCTTCCACTTAAGCGTGAGGAGTCATTGGCATCAAAGGTTTCATCAACAAGCAATGAACTAGCACTAACACGTGAAATTTGATGTCTATAAAACTTTCATCATAAATGTTGTTTTGTGTGAGTAGTGATAATCATGATTGTACAATGCTAGCCATCTATGTATAGTGCTAATGATCCTCATGCATGTTTGTGGCATTGAAGCAGAAGTAAAAGCAAAAGTGGCCACTACATGTAAAGCCATCGGTGCTATTTGTGCAGCTAGCCATGAATGTTGTAGTGACAATTGTCTCTTATTAGTGTGTGCTCTTCCTCTTAAGAATGAGAAGTCATTGGTATTAAAGGTTGCATCAACAAGCAATGGAATAGCATTGACAGGTGAAGTTAGATCCCATAAAACTTTCCCATATAGGTGTTGTTTCTATGAGCAATAGCCATCTATTTACAGTGATAGTATATATGTATAGTATTAATGATCTTCATGTCTATTTGTGACATTAAAGCAGAATCCACTGCTAGATGCAAAGCCATCGGTGCTATATGTGCATCTAGCCATGAATGTTGCAGTGAAAACTGTCTCTTATTAGTGTGTGCTCTTCCTCTTAAGCGTGAGGAGTCATTGGCATCAAAGGTTTCATCAACAAGCAATGGACTAGCACTAACAGGTAAAATTTGATGTCTAAAAAACTTTCATCATCAATGTTGTTTTGTGTGAGTAGTGATAATCATGATTGTACAATGCTAGCCATCTATGTATAGTGCTAATGATCCTCATGCATGTTTGTGGCATTGAAGCAGAAGTAAAAGCAAAAGTGGCCACTACATGTAAAGCCATCGGTGCTATTTGTGCAGCTAGCCATGAATGTTGTAGTGACAATTGTCTCTTATTAGTGTGTGCTCTTCCTCTTAAGAATGAGAAGTCATTGGTATTAAAGGTTGCATCAACAAGCAATGGAATAGCATTGACAGGTGAAGTTAGATCCCATAAAACTTTCCCATATAGGTGTTGTTTCTATGAGCAATAGCCATCTATTTACAGTGATAGTATATATGTATAGTATTAATGATCTTCATGTCTATTTGTGATATTGAAGCAGAATCCACTGCTAGATGCAAAGCCATCGGTGCTATATGTGCATCTAGCCATGAATGTTGCAGTGAAAACTGTCTCTTATTAGTGTGTGCTCTTCCTCTTAAGCGTGAGGAGTCATTGGCATCAAAGGTTTCATCAACAAGCAATGGACTAGCACTAACAGGTAAAATTTGATGTCTAAAAAACTTTCATCATCAATGTTGTTTTGTGTGAGTAGTGATAATCATGATTGTACAATGCTAGCCACCTATGTATAGTGCTAATGATCCTCATGCATGTTTGTGGCATTGAAGCAGAAGCAGAAGTGGCCACTACATGTAAAGCCATCGGTGCTATTTGTGTAGCTAGCCATGAATGTTGTAGTGACAATTGTCTCTTATTAGTGTGTGTTCTTCCTCTTAAGCATGAGAAGTCATTGGTGTCAAAGGTTGCATCAACAAGCAATGGAATAGCATTGACAGGTAATGTTAGATCCCATAAAACTTTCCCATATAGGTGATCTTTCTATGAGCAATAGCCATCTATTTACAATCATAGTATATATGTAAAGTATTAATGATCTTCATGTGTATTTGTGATATTGGAGCAGAATCAACCGCTAGATGCAAAGCCATCGGTGCTATTTGTGCATCTAGCCATGAATGTTGTAGTGAAAACTGTCTCTTATTAGTGTGTGCTCTTCCTCTTAAGCGTGAGGAGTCATTGGCATCAAAGGTTTCATCAACAAGCAATGGAATAGCACTAACAGGTAAAATTTGATGTCTAAAAATTTTTCATCAATGTTGTTTTGTGTGAGTAGTGAGCCACCTATGTATTGTGCTAATGATCCGCATGCATGTTTGTGGCATTGAAGCAGAAGCAGAAGTGGCCACTACATGTAAAGCCATCGGTGCTATCTGTGCAGCTAGCCATGAATGTTGTAGTGACAGTTGTCTCTTATTAGTGTGTGCTCTTCCTCTTAAGCATGAGAAGTCATTGGTATCAAAGGTTGCATCAAGAAGCAAAGGAATACCATTGACAGGTACAGTTAGATCCCATAAAACTTTACCATATAGGTGTTGTTTCTATGAGCAATAGCCATCTATTTACAGTGATAGTATATATGTACAGTATTAATGATCTTCATGTGTATTTGTGATATTGAAGGAGAATCAACCGCTAGATGCAAAGCCATCGGTGCTATATGTGCATCTAGCCATGAATGTTGTAGTGAAAACTGTCTCTTATTAGTGTGTGCTCTTCCTCTTAAGCGTGAGGAGTCATGGGCATCAAAGGTTTCATCAACAAGCAATGGACTAGCACTAACAGGTAAAATTTGATGTCTAAAAAACTTTCATCATCAATGTTGTTTTGTGTGAGTAGTCATAGTCATGATTGTACAATGCTAGCCATCTATGTATAGTGCTAATGATCCTCATGCATGTTTGTGGCATTGAAGCAGAAGTAAAAGCAAAAGTGGCCACTACATGTAAAGCCATCGGTGCTATTTGTGCAGCTAGCCAGGAATGTTGTAGTGACAATTGTCTCTTATTAGTGTGTGCTCTTCCTCTTAAGCATAAGAAGTCATTGGTATCAAAGGTTACGTCAACAAACAATGGAATAGCATTGACAGGTAAAGTTAGATCCCATAAAACTTTCCCGTATAGGTGTTGTTTCTATGAGCAATAGCTATCTATTTACAATGAAAATATATATGTATAGTGTTAATGATCTTCATGTGTATTTGTGATATTGAAGCAGAATCAACCACTACATGCAAAGCCATCGGTGCTATATGTGCATCTAGCCATGAATGTTGCAGTGAAAACTGTCTCTTATTAGTGTGTGCTCTTCCTCTTAAGCGTGAGGAGTCATTGGCATCAAAGGTTTCATCAACAAACAATGGACTAGCACTGGCAGGTAAAATTTGATGGCTAAAAGATTTCCATCATCAATGTTGTTTTGCATGAGTAGTGATAGTCATGATTGTACAATGATAGCCATCTATGTATAGTGACAATGATCATCGTTCGTCTTTGTGGCATTCAAGCAGAAGGAGAAGTGACCACTACATGTAAAGCCATTGGTGCTATTTGTGCAGCTAGCCATGAATGTTGTAGCGACAATTGTCTCTTATTAGTGTGTGCTCTTCCTCTTAAGCATGAGAAGTCATTGGTATCAAAGGTTGCATCAACAAGTGATGGACTAGCATTGATAGGTAAAGGTAGATCCCATGAAATTTTCTTGTATAGGTGATGTTTCTAGGAGCAATAGCCATCTATTTACAATGATAGTATATATGTATATTGTTAATTATCTTCATACATATTCAACCGCTACATGCAAATCCATTGGTACTATTTGTGCGACTAGCCATGAATGTTGTTGTGAAAATTGAATGTCATTAATGTGTGCTCTTCCTCTTAAGAATGATCAATCATTGGCATCAACCATTGCATCATTAAGCAATGTACTAGCACTAACAGGTAAAATTTTATCCCGTAAAAGCATTCCTCATCAGTGTCTTTTTTGTGAGAAGACATAGTCATCTATGTATAGTGTTTTAATGATCATTATGAATCTTCATGGCATTGAAATAGAATTGACCGTGACATGAAAATTCATCGGTGCTATTTGTGTGGCTAGCCATGAATGCTATAGTGAAAATTGTCTTTTATTATTGTGTTCTATCCCTCTTAAGGATGAGGAGTCATTGGTATCAAAGGTTGCATTAACAAGAATGAGCTAGCATTGGCTATGGTAAAATTTGATCCCTAAATTTCCTATGTGCTCTTCCAATTAAGCATGATGAGTCCTTGACGTCATTAGAGAATTATGATAATTTCTACCAATAAAAGTATTACTCACTTGAGCCCAATTGTCATTGTTACAGAATCAGCCCTTGCATGCAAAGCCATTGGCGCCATTTGTGCAAGCAACCATGAATGTTGTAGTGAGAGCTGCCTTTTACTAGTGTGTGCTCTTCCACTTAAGTATGAGCAGCCCTTAGCATCAAAGAAACCATTAATGACCAACGACCTTGCTACATTCACAGGTATGATGATTTGATTACCTAAAAGCTTTTGGCATCACTAACCTTATTGATTATGATACATATTGTGGCATTGTTACAGAATCCATTCCTACATGCAAAGCCATCGGTGCTATTTGTGCCAATAGTAACGAATGTTGTAGTGAAACTTGCCTTCTATTGGTGTGCACTGGTCCACTAAATCATAAGCAATCATTGGTGTCAGATGAAGCATCAACAACTTATGGACTAGCTTTAATTTGAAAGGTATACACAAAAGTGTGTAACTTGTGATTTCATCTCATAATTTTTCTTCTTATAAAATTTATGTAATCTTTAGTAGTGTCCATTAAGGTAATCACCAAGAATTATGTTTCTTTGAAAAGTATCTATATTTGCTAGTTGTTACTAATGATCTTTTTAGAGTGGGAAGGCTTTCTTTATTGTGCACATATTTTTATTCAATTCATTGATATGGGTTTGATTTCTTAAATATTTATTCCGATTCATAACTCTTCACTTACAGTGGATTATATCATGATAATGTGTGCAGAAAGTGCCCCTACATGCAACATTATTGGCAGAAGATTGTTGTTCTACAATTTGTCTATTGCCTATTTGCCTAGTATAGTCATGGATCACATGGTTTCAATTAAATTACCTTATGGCCTTGTAATCCACCTAGCCTATGTGCTCCTTCACAAAGGGTTGGTGGGCATTGTGAGTAGCTAGCTCACAAGCACACTAAAGAAGGTTATACCTTCTTCTTCTTGTGAAATTATAAATAAAATAAAATACGTTATTATCTTTGTGAAATTATAAATAAAATTAAAAAACGTGATGAATAATGTCAAAAAAATATTCTTTCATGAATTTTAAATAACACAAAATAAGAATGCCTTTAATAAATCAAATCATGTGAGGCATTAGACATACCATTTGTAGTTTTTATATGAGTACCAATTTTTTGATTTGAAATTTCACACATGTTTCTATTATAAAGAGTGAGATTAATTACAAGTTATTTTGGATCCATTTGAATCAAAACCAGAGATACCGTTTGCATGGAATTTAGGATGGAGACTTTGACTAAAAAATGTAACAAGTCTTAATGCATGGATATCAATTTTTTAAAGGCTTCCATACATCTAGGATGGATAGTTGGACTATAAAATTTAACAAATATTCATGCATGGAAATCAATTTACATACTCCTTTGTTTGATGAGATACTTTTAAAAAAACTTCCAAAATGAAATACATATGTTAATCCTTTGAACTATTATATTCGTACTTAATAGCAAAGATTGTCTGGACAACCTTCTATACTACATCTATGGACATATAAGATTACTTTCAACTAATGCTAATTTTTATGCAAAATGAACTTTAAGAAAGTAATATGTTCACAATCTTTGACAAGGTAGTATTTAATATTTGCACATTTACAATTACTACAACAAATGTGAAGATTGTATTACAAATGTTGAATTTAGATGTGATCCAGTTCATATTTTGAAAACTATGAGAAAATAATAAATTTTATTCTACCACTCCTCTTCAAAGAATTTCTCACATAACAATAGTCCACTACCTATTTTGGTTTATCTAGCATCCCATGGAATGTTGTTCTCTATCTTTTTTTAGAGTTTTCTGATAGGATCTTATTTTATTCACATAATTTATCTATCATGCAAGATCATTTACAATTTGAAAATGAATTGAGTTTCTCATAGATTGATCAAATTTACTTTTGAGAAAAGATTTGATGCCCTCGGCATAGAGATAATGCAATCTTGTCGATGTATTACAAAATAATATATTCAAGTTCTAGCCAATTAATCACTTTACTTAATGTCATCCAGCCATAGGCAATAGCCAATATTCATAAAAACAATAGTCAAACAAATGAAATCTTGTAAAATTACAAAGATTTCATCAATGTTTCCTTTCTAGCATGGATTGAGGGAAGGCCTATTATGATTTATATAAACCTATTTTGAACCCAAACAATTGTAGCTAGTTCCCTCACCTATGTGCTCTTAAAACGTTAAAAATTACTATATTATAAAAAAATAAAAATAAAAATGTCAATTACTTCCTTCTTGAACTACTTTTAACAATGCTAATTTTTGTGCACAATAAAACTTAATAAATTAATATGCTCATAACCTTTGGTATGGTAGTATCTAATATTTTCACATTTACAATTTCTTTAAGAAATTTGAAGTCTATACTAAAAACATTGAATCTAGAAACATATGGTTCTTCACTAAGACACACAATACTTTTTATCTACTAATAAAGTATATATTTTAAAAACTATGAGAAAATTATAAGTTATCTACCACTCCTTTTTCACATAAACATACTCCGCTACTTGTTTTGGTTGATCTAGTATCCCATGAATTATAACTAGTATATATCATTTTTCAAAGTTTTTTGATAAGAAGGTAATTTTCTAATTCATAAATTATCCATTATGCAAGATCGTTTTTTATTTAAAAATTAATTTCTTTTCTCATATATTAATCAAAATTACTTTTGAAACAAGAATATGTGCTCTAGGCATACAAGAAATATTTAGTAACATAATCCTAGTAAAGAATATTTTACAAAGTCTACCTAGTTAATCACTTTACCTAATGTCATCCAACTAAAGGTGATATATACATAGACAATAGCTAAAATAATCAAATCTTGCAAAACTACAAAGATTTCAATAATACTTCCTTTGTAGCATGGAGTGAGGGAAGGCTTATCACTATTTCTATAAGCATGTTTTTAACTTAGTGCCTTCAACATAATTATATCTACTTACTTCACCTACATGCTCTTAAAAATATTGAGCATTAATATATTTTAAAGTAATAAAAATAAGAATCAATCGCTTCCTTTACTTTGATAAGCACTTCTTCTTAAAGGTATATATCTAGAAGCTTTCTATACTTGATCCTAATTTTATTTAAGTATGAACAAAGAGGTCCACATGTGTCATAGCGGTGCCTATTGTAATCTCATTGTAATTCATTATTTATAATTGATATCTACTTAGAGAGGCATGTGCATAGAGAAATATTGCTAGTGAATTGCATAATTAATGTCTTTTTTTCGGGAGGGGGGGGGTAAAATATGTTTGCATATATTTATGTCCAGTGTAAAAGTGACCAGCGTAAAAGTGTCTTTTGTAATTAAACCTCAAAGCACAAAAAGTCACAGTCCTTCATCTTCGACATGAAAGCAACTTAAGGGACTGTTACCGTTTAGTCTATAGATTTTCTTGAGAAATCTTACACTAGCCAAAGATCTTGTCATGATCTTCCCTCTTTTTGTGTAACTAATCACAAACATGGTTGAAATTCAAAATGCCCTACTCCAACTACTTTTGTGCCTATTATAGTGTCATATGAGAGCAAGATGTTTGACTAGTAGGCATGATTATAGCTCATAGAAACAAAGATACCTTCCAAATAGCCTACTAAATGAGCTACCATTCCTAGGAAACCAGATCACATAATCCTCCTGGGAATTAAAGAGAACATTTTTAAACTACATATTATTTCTGGAAGCCCATATGTATTATATTGCATGTGCTCTGACTTTTACCCACACTTCATGCTTGACTCTACATCCCTAAAAGAATGGGCTTCCAATTTATTGGCTCTCCTAAGTGCATTTGTATTGTCTAGTTTCAAACCCTTATGGCATTAGGATATGGAGCAAAAAAATAAAAGGTGTCTTCTTTATGACTAGGGCATCCCTTTCCCTTTCCATATCCTTAATTGATTGCCTCTCCTCTTTGTTCATCCAAGCAATCTTGTGCAAGATTAACCACATAAAAGAGTTGAAATCTTCTCTGGTATTTTTTATCCTAGAGTTCAGTACATACTCTCTTCATCTGAATGTATAGGTTTCCATCTTATGTTTATCACCCTCCAAACTTTCTCAAAAATTGTTTACAAGAGGGGGGATGAAAAGGAGGTTGACTTTTACAAGATCATTATCATTGAGGGGATTGACCTTAATTAAACATAAATTGACACCTAAATAGAGTCAATACGTAGGAATCCCCCTTTAATTGCTATTGAACCAAATCTAACAGCTAAGGGATTCATATAGATTCCACAAGGACAAAGTACTCCTTTGCGAAATCATGTCTCATTGTTTGCAAAGAAGAGAGCCTAGGATAATGCACTACTACAGAAAATACTACTACATGCCATTCAATTTTTAACACTTATCTCTTGATATTTTTTGTGCCTTAGAATATGTTTTGCATGCAACTAGCAATTAGTCCATAAAATGTATGGTTGGCAAAGGGAAAAATCTATCAATATGAGCATTGGTATAGGCATCAATGTGGGTATTTGGACATTGACACCCATACCAACTGTGGCATTCTAGATATTGACAGATATACTAACACCTATATGGACACCAGCATTCCCGAACAAACATTACAAAAAGTAGTCTGCAATGAGGTAGTTAGAAAGCTGAGCCACCAAAAGTGAGGCAAGCAAAAAGCTGAGCTACTAGAAGCGACCCAAGCTATGGACAAGCACATAAATGTAAGTCTTTAAGTCTTTTTATTATTCTCAAAATCTTGCTATTAATTGTACTTCCTACCAAATTCATTAACTTCATTGATTGAATTAGTATCATGGCTTGATAAATTACATTACTGACTTCATTGCCATATCATGAACTTCAGTGACAACAAATTATTCAAGTGGCATAAGAAATTCCATGAGTGACTTCTATTCATGAAGAATGTTGGATCACACTCATAGATGTTATTTGTATTGATAAGGGTATCCTGAAGGCTAGGCTTAATGATTGCATGTTCATTTAGTCTAAAATTCAAGAAGAAAGAAAGACGTTTCACTCAAACATGAATCCCAAAAATTGAAATGCATCTTCATCCAATCTAATTCCCTAAGAACGGAATATATTTCAATGGAACATGAATCCCCAAAATTTGAAATACAACTCTTGAAAGTTAAAATATCACTTATGAATTCATCCATTGCAATCCAACCAACAATACAATTTCAATGTCCTCCGGGGGTATCAATGTGCACATCACTCTTATGTGTCTAGACCTTGTCTCCATATAAGCCTTAGTAATCAGCTCCATCCATGCATAGTTGTCCTATGATTTCTCTCCCAAACATAGAACATCTTCTTAGACATAAACTTCAACTTGCTCTTTCTTGCAACCTCCTTCTCAAATTCACTATCCACCTCCTTCCATACTTGTGACCATGTATTCACAATTGCACTTGTAACAAGACTCTCATCTCCATCACACTTGCAAATGGATGCAATCAATGCCCCCCACTCGGGCAAGTAACCCTCATACTGAAAAGCACTTTTTCATGCAAGCCCCTAATCGAAGCATAAGGAATCAACATGCAAAGGGGGATCCTAGGACATTCATCAAAGCCAAGAAGTCTTGTCTTCCCAATCACCACTTATTATCTCCATGTCCATCTCAACAAATTCATCCTCATCTTCTTTTGTTGCACCTGAATGCCCAACCCTTGTGTCTGAATGTTCCTTAGACACTTCTTTCTCCTCATTTACTAGGATATTAGGAAGTTGAACACTTGAGCGATACTTGAGCCCATAACTTGGTTCCCCCTTTCCTCAACATGAGGATGAACATTTGGCTCCTTAAGATTAGGTCTAGTTTTAGAACCCTCTTGCTTGAACCTTTTCGTGGCATTACTGCAACATGTATAGAAAAAATGAACACAAATCTATCAGCAATGATTCATCAGAGTATACTTAAATCAATGCAAGAGGGTCAATGTTAGCTTGGGTGTAGCCAATCGCGAAACTATTTTCAGGGCCATTTTGAGGCTACAATGCGATGCGCTTCTAGGTGAATATTTGAATTTTGTGCGAACCCGTGCTCTCGTTGAAAATTTTCCCAATCATGAAGGTGCACTGGCGTAATAATGAGACGTAATCTATTTGATCAAAACACCACGTAGCTCGACACATGGCATCTCTACATTGCTTTGTGCAGCGCATTCTCTAGCCTACGCCACCTGATCACTTATTATCGTGCAGCCTTTTGGTGCAACTTTGCCACTTATCACTGGGCACGCACCCATGCAGATCATTAAAATTCAAGGTTGGCTTAGAGAGACCACTGCATTGGTTCTTGCCATAATAATTAGATGCAATCTATCAATGTGCACATCACTACTCTTATGTGTCTAGACCTTGTCTCCATATAAGCCTTAGCAACAATTAGCTCCATCCATGCATAGTTGTCCTATGATTTCTCTCACATACATAGAACATCTTCTTAGACATAAATTTCCACTTGCTATTTCTTGCAACCTCCTCCTCAAATTCACTATCCACCTCCTTCCATACTTGTGACCATGTATTCACAATTGCACTTGTAACAAGACTCTCATCTCCATCACACTTGCACAAGGATGCAATCAATGCCCCCAGCTCAGGCAAGTAATCGTCATACTGGAAAGCACTCTTTCATGCAAGCCCCTAATTGAAGCATAAGGAATCAACATGCAAACGGGGATCCTAGGACATTTATCAAACCCAAGAAGTCTTGTCTTCCCAATCACCACTTATTATCTCCATGTCCATCTCAGTAATTCATCCTCTTCTTTTGCTTCACTTGAATGCCCAACCCTTGTGTCTAAATATTCCTTAGACATTTCTTTCTCCTCATTTACCAGGATATTAGGAGGTTGAACACTTGAGCGAGACTTGAGCCAACAACAACTTGCTTCCCCCTTTCCTCAGCATGATGATGAACATTTGGCTCCTTAAGATTAGGTCTAGGGTCTATGCATGTTAAGGTGGTACAATCAGTGGTGTCTCGGACACCACTATTATTCATGCGATTATGTGACAATTGAACAAAAATGGAAACAGATGATGTGCTTTTAAGATCTTTGTAGTTTAACTAGTGGTATAAGAGCCTTTAGAATTTTATGAATACCATTGGAAATGCCTTAATAGTGGACATTTAGATGTCCTAATAGACCATAATAGTGTACCACCTAAACATGCTTTCACCCTCTAGATTTAGAACCCTCTTTCTTGAACCTTTTCATGGCATTATTGTAACATGTAGAAAAAACAAACACAAATCTATCAGCAATGATTGATCAGAGTATGCTTAAATCAATGCAAGAACAAAAAAAACACTGTATTGCAGAATTTGGGAATCTCCCAAATTCCCCAATATAGATTTTTCTCATATAGAAGATACAAAACATAAACTAAAGCAATACAACGATCACTATCTTTCCACAATGTATTGAGAAATGGTGCACATCTTGTGAAGTTAATGCAGAAAAGTATTGGACTTACTGTTGCATGTGAGTGAAAACTACACTGCGTGGCCAAATAAAATCTTTGCTAGGCTACATAATTGTGATCGGTTTTTAAAATAAATTCAAATACACTCACAATTCATGCCTTTTGATATCACATTAATAGAATAGTTTTCTATGACAACATTGTTGCAAGCATTGGTCTCCTCTTTATAACATGGATGAATTGTAGGAAATGATCCCTCTTGAGAAAATGAGTGACAAATTTTTTAAATTAAAAATCATAGTTTGCAAATAATTCCTCCCTTGCATCGATAGCATGAGTTGTTGGTAAAGTAATGGTTCCATATGTGGCCTCATTGTTAGTCTCACAAGAATAACATGGTTCTAGGGTGGGTGAGTACACATAGCATACATTTTTGCTGACAACCTAGTGGATCTTAGATGCCATCACAGACATGGCTGGGAATCTTAGATGCCACCACTTCCAATCATTCATTACCATGCAAGTCAGTACTACCACCTTGAATTATTCAAAATTCGGGCCAACCACCATGATGGCTCTCACCTGGATAGTGAGGTCAGCTATTCCATTCCCTTAACCGTTAATGTTTTGTTCTCCCTTGTAATCTCAGGCCTCCACTATTCCATTTCCTTCACTGTTTCATCTTCTATCCCTCTTGACCAATTTTTTCTTCCTTGCACTCTTCCTGCAACTTCTATCCCCTCTCGTAATGGACCTTGCACAGTTCGAGAGCTCATCACACAATCTTTCCTACCCCTTTGCAGCATAGTGCCAGAGCCCCTCATCCTAAAATTGTAACATATGGGAATTCCTCTCTCACTATTCAAAATCCCAATTTGGATGCTCTCCAAAACTTCATCAAGATGGTGCAGGACATGAATGTGAAGGAGGGGCAACTAGTCTGTCAAGGTCACAAGATTACCATCAATAAAAGAGTGATTAAAAAGGATTTAGGAATTTGTGGAGGCAATATGCAAGCACACTTTTTTGAGAAAGAGTGAAAGAGACAGGATATTCTAGATGTATGCCCCAATGCTCAGATTAGTAAAGATGGTGGAGTCAAGATTTCAAGCTTGCCATCAGACCTCCAAGATGTATTGAAGAAGTCAATTCACTTCTTTCCTGATACAAGAGGAACCTACAAGTTCTGGCAAGTTCAAGCAGCAGTAGAGCAAGTGAAAGGATGTGATGTATCTTTCTCAAGGGCGATCTCCAAGAGCGTGCTAACCAACCTAAAGAATTGCATGGATGGAAAATCCCAATTGTCATCTCAGTCCACTAGAGTTGCAATGCACCTGATGGCATGCACCCTCAAAGGGATTTTGGAGCAATACGAGAAGTAGATGTCTTAGAAAGTGACTTTTCTACAAGAGAAATCCACCAATGTAGCACAACTTGAGAAAAGCCTCAGGGAAGGTGTAGAAGCCAAGGTAGAGGAGGCACAAGCGAGGGCCATGTAGGCACAAGAGCAAGTTGAGGCCACCACAAAAGTGGTTGACATGGAAAGGCATAGAAGAGAAGAAGAAGAGAAGTGCATGAAGGAGCTTTGAGATACGCTTGAAGAAGTGAGAAATTATGGGGACATGGGGACAAGGAGCTAGAAGAGATACGAAAGGACCTTGAAGATCAGAGAGCCGAAAAGGAGGGTCTTTACATTGAAAAAAACCAGATGATTGAGGAGCTGAAAAGGGAGAATGCAGAAACCAGAAAGGTGATGCAAGAACTGCAAGAGAGCTTTGAGGCCAAGAAGGATGGGGTAGAGAGAAGCCACGGTGGGGAAGACAACGAGGCAACTCCCTAGACTAGGAAGGATGCAGAGAGCAACCACCATGGTGGACCAAGCTCCAGCCACCGCGGTGGAGAAATTTGCAGCAGCCATGGTGAGGGTTGTTTTTATGAAACAGTGTTGGAAGTCTAAAGAGCAAGCTACAATACCCTACAAGAAGATCATGATAGATGTTTGCACAAGCTTGCCGTGGCTTTTGATAGTTATGAAAAGTAGTCAATCACCCTACGAGATTTCTAAACTAGAGTAGAAGTTGCTGAGGGATTCTCATGCTGCTATTGCACAGAGTGAGCAAAAAGTGGAGGAGATGAAGATGAAGGAGATGAAGGGATTTTTAAGCAATACGAGAAGCAAATGTCTTAGAAGGTGAGTTTTCTACAAGAGAAAGCCACCGATGTAGCAAAGGCAATGCAACTTGAGAAAAGTCTCAAGATAGGTGCAAAAGCCAAGGTATAGGAGGCGCAAGCGAGGGCCTTTCAGGCGCAAGAGCAAGCTCCACGAAATTGGTTGACATGGAAAGGCATAGAAGAGAAGAAGCAAAGAAGCACATGAAGGAGCTTTGAGATAGGCTCGAAGAAGTGAGAAATGATGGGGACATGGTGGACAAGGAGCTAGAATAGATGCAAAAGGACCTTGAAGATCAGAGATCCAAAAAGGAGGGTCTTTACAAATGGCTCTGCAACATGCATGAATCATTGAACATTGAAAAAGAATAGAATATGGAGGAGCTAAAAAGGGAGAATGCAAAAACCAAAAAGGTGATGCAGGAATCGCGAGAGAGCTTCGAGGTTAGAAAAATGGGATAGAGAGCAGCCGAGGTGGAGAAGACAACAAGGCAGCCACGGTGAGGGTTGTTTTTATGACAAACTGTTTTCTTCGATTATTTTATCATTTACTTTTGATTTCGTAAATGTTCTATGTTATTTTGAAGGTGAGAGTTACTTTCGATTATGTTATGATTTTGAAAGTAGGTTCTCTTTCATCTTTGTTAATCAAGAATGCCTATAGGCCATCCATTGTATTTGATCTGGAGTATGCTAAATATCATGTAGGTGTACTTGATATGCAAAAGAAAATGTCAATCTAATGTTTCTTTCTCTCTTATATGCTAACATATTGCTTGACTTGCTCATATTCAAGCTTCACTTTCATAAGTTGGTCCATCCTATGAAAGAAAAGGACTTGTCGAATGTTTTACGTTGTTAATATTCTAACATGTTTTCTTTCAATGCTTCTTTTCTATTTAACTTTGCTATCATTACTTCTTGGGTACGCTACTTCACATATGCAAAGGTACTTCTCACATGTTTTGTTGTTGTTTTCAAGGCACTCGTTTACTTCCAAGGTGAGCTCATATGTTCTCTTTCATCACACTCAGTTGTTTCTCCGAGTACATGCAGGTTTGCACAGATGCCTAGATACAATCCAACGGACTAAATGCACATTCGATACCTATAGGATGAGTACATCTACTTCGTTTTTCATACTCATCTATATTTACGAGTGCATGCAAGGTCTTGCTAGACCAATGATTTGTTCCTTCTTTGTTGATTAACTTATTGATAACTTATGGTATGTATTTACTTATTGGTTCAAGCAAGGCATACTTTTATTTTGCCCTTTATGTGGTGAGGTATACTTATATGTCTTTCACAATGAACATCTATGGCTGACTTATTGAGTACTCATTTTTCCGTGGCATCTATGGATTACTTATTGCATACTCGTTTTAATGTGACAAAGTTCAACATCTTTTAGGTGACAATATTTATGAACACATATGGTTGATTGCTTGAGTACTCATTTGGACGTGGCATATGGCTAACTACTTGAGTACTCGTCTGAACATGGTACATGGATTATTATACTGACTCCCCGTTTGGATGTGACACATATTTACTCATCTGGACGTGGTACATGGATTATTACTAAGTCCTCATTTGGATGTGACACATATTTATCTAGCTTTCACAATGGACACATATGGATTACTTATTGAATACTCATTTGGACATGGTCATATTGTGTACCCATTTGCACGTGGCAAGGTTCAACGTCTTTCGAATGAACACATATGGATTACTTCTTGAGTACTTGTTTGGACATGGCACATATGGATTATTTATTAAGTACTCGTTTGGACATGGCACATATTCATTACTATTGAGTACTTGTTTGGACATGATCATTGTTCTCGGATGTCCATTTTCTTGGTTAGTTTTGGATGTTCTTTGTAATCTCAGATGCTCGTCTTCCCAGTTGTTCGGTACTTTCGGATGCGAAGAGGTCGTTATTTCATTCCCACTATGATTATGTAACCTATGTCTAATCCACACAAGCTTGCCTCTTGTCATATGTGCCTGGCTTATGCTCGTTGTATCTTTAGTTGTTCGGTACTTCCGGCTACCCAATTTTTTGGTACTTCTGGGATGCCCAATTGTTTGTATTGCTGGTTGTTCGCTACTTTCGACTGCCCAATTGTTTGGTGCTTTTGGGATGCTCAATTGTTCAATACTTCTGGATGGTGGAATGCTCGTTGTGTTTTTGAATTATTGGTTCTCAACTTGTAGAAACTTTATGGGCCTTCCTATTGTGTTGCTACGGCTTTCTTACACTACCCAAGAGACATTTCAACCCTAGCTTTGTGGACGTCTCAAATCACCCCTCCATACTCATCTTTGGACTGACCAAAGCAATTTTCTCATACATTCATCCTTGGTACAATAGAAACGGACACTTGAATATTTGTTGTGTTCATATACACTTCATGAAATTGGTCATTTTATGTGGATGAATTGTGCAAAACATGAAGGCATGATTATAAAGGTTTGAGGAGGTTTTACCAGAATGAACTTAGAGACAACAAGCTCTACTATTCAGATGAAGAGCTCAAACATTGAACTTGAAGATCTCAAGCCTTGATTATGCATCATCACTATGTCAAACAAGTTGAGATTTCCAGGAAGATTTTTCTATTTTTCACACATACTTTGCACTGTATCATGCACCAAACAAATGCCTATACTAAGTTGCACTGTACTATGGACAAGTGCTTGTCTTATGCCCTTGTACTATCCACATGCAATTTGCACTGTATCATTCAAATTGGCATATGGCCATCCTTTGTATATACATTTTCACATAGATATATATAGTGGCTTGGGTTTTTCCCTTTTTCCATCCGTAGTTAGAGAGCCTAGTTTGAGTGGCGGTGTTAGAGCTATATATAGCTTGCCCTAACTCAGCCTAGTCCTCAACTATATATATGCCTCTGATCTATGAATAGAATCACTTTCTTAGGAGCAACTCTTGTGTCAGTCTCTCTCCTCTTTCTCCTCCTCTAAATACAACTCTTGTGTCCATCTCTCTCCTCTTTCTCTTCCTCTCAACAGTCACCAGTGGCCTTAGGCCTTTGGTAATACTTTCATCTCTGCCCTCTTTTCCATGTTGCACATCCACTTCCTCTTCTTTTTCACTATTTTTATTGTTTTAGATGTCGAGTAGGAATTATGAATGATTTATTACCATTCACCTTGTTTCCATACCTAGTCTAACATATACTATTCTTTTCTAGGAGAATATTCCCCTACATTGAAAATTCCTAATAAGGTTCTAATCTATGGCAAGAACTCAGCATAGATGGTGGTCCTTTCTTGCCATTTGGTTCCTTGAAGAAATACTAGCTTGTCTTGAGGATTCTTTCATAATTGGGGTGACCTTGCTGTGAAGATAGGTTTTTCATGGCGTAGTTCTTGCATGTGAGAGATGATTTCTCTTGCACAGCTTTGCTGGCATGGAGATGAGAAGGGAAGGAACATTGGCTAGAGGAAATAGGGGCCTTATTCTTGCATTTAAAGTAGGAAGTGTTGGGCAAGTACTAGTTCTCACCTCATCGATCTAGGTCATCATATAGCATGAAATAGAGAGTGAGGTGGACATTAGACATCACCTCAGATCTCATCCAACTCACGTGAGGCTAGAGACTCCTTCGATCTTGCATCATGCGAACTCTTATGCGATTAGTCAGCAACAAATTCAAAAAGCATAGAGAGGGTTTTGCACCACTTGAGTGAGCGATCATGAGCAGAAGCCTCTTCTCCTAGCCACATCCTTTCCAGCCTAGGAATCTAATGCATTAGTTGATACACCATTCATAGCAATTTCAGACATATCTTAGATAATGTTGATCAGATTTTAGTGTATACCAAATGCCACCATTGGAAAGTCATTTTGGCTATTTTGGATTTTTTCTGAAGGATATGCACTTTAAAGGATCACAAATACCAATGCTTAACATGCAATAGTGGGTGAACCATGAAGACTAATGGACTTGAAGAAAGTTATAAAAATCCTCTTCAAAGTATCGTTCAAAAAAAGGTGCCAACACTAGATGAAAAGTTTCCACGTGAGTTCATCTGCACCATAAAATTCAGAGATTCATTTCCACCTCATAAGTAAATGCTATAGAAAATTTATCAAGGGCTCCAAATTGATATGCAACAATTTTAATAGAAGAGAACTTGAAGTAATGATCAACACCCATGTGTGTAGAAGAGTTTTCATTCCAAGGACAAATGTGATTTGATCACACCGACCACTATGGCATATCAAGTACTTTGTCTACATTTCAATTAACAATACAAACAACAATTAATGTTGGTATGGAATGCTAAGCTGGGAATATTGTTACTTTATGAAAGATTGAGGATCACTCTCAATGTGGAGTCGATAATCCATGTCAATGAGTTATCAATATATCTTTGGGACCAATACGTGGTTTATTTGTTTTGGATCTATAATACACACCAACTTCTTATCAATTCAAAGTTTCTAACTTCATTCTTCTTTATATACATTTTTTTGTTTGATTTACTAATTTATTTCTATATGTACACATTTATAAGCACCAGTTTTTGCTCTTCGGCCGCGCATTAAGCTGTAGTGTCACTTTCCTCATTTTCAAACCAGAGACTAGCCTCTCACTGTATGACCATCTGTCTCATTTGTTCACGAGAGAAATGTTCGTGAAAAGGGTAGTTATGTTCAGGAGATAAAAGACTAGAAGAAAAGGACTCTAAGCTTAAACCATGGCGCTGCGTAAAAATTAGACTGGTTTTGGGTGGAGAGGAAATGCGAGAGACGAGGATCACGGTTTCCTCTCGCATCACTTTCCAGGTTGATTAACAGTGCGCCCCCTTGACAATTCCTAGAAAGGAGTACTCATGATGACAATGGGCAGTGGGAGCGCCAGGGAGACCGCCAACTCAAGCAACCCGTATTTGCGTGCATTTTGCGCCGGCAACACAAGGCAAAAGGCATCCGCGATAGGACCTAGCTAGAATCGAGGCAAAACGCATCCAGCACCGACTCGAGAACGTATCACCCCTGTCTGTCACCTTTGCTCAGAGGAGAGGATCACGGGTTGCTCAGAGGAAAGGAAACGGGTTGCTCTTGTTGATCAACGTGATCGATCAACGGGTTGCTCGTCAGCATATCTTTCTATTTAAGCAGATGCCTGGCTCTGGCATTTCAGGATCTCAAAATCTTCTTCGTGGTCTCCTGCAGCACCATGAAGACCAGCGCTTCCACCCTCGACGTCGTCGCCTTCCTCGCTTGGGCGCTGCTGCTGTGCATGTGCTTGCCTCTCCCGTCCGCTTCTGCCTCTCGCGGAGGGTTACCCTTCATGCATGGCGCCTCAACTGCTGGTCGGAAAAGCCCTGCTCATCCAACCGAGTCCCTTCTTTTGCGTATTACGAATGAAAGCTTTCCTTGTAATTCTATTGCGGCTGATATTGAACTTTGTGGATTGGCATGCAGCAATGGCAGCCCCCATATTAACGGAATCCAGCAGCGATCACCTCCTCCCGGCACTTCCTTTGAAAGGTGAAATTCTTAGCGCTATAGGGATTCCGTCAACTTTGCTTACAGCGATAGTCATCTGTGTAGAGTGTCAAAGGATGCTCATGTATCTTCGCTCCGTCAACTTTTGGTTACGGTTGTAGTCATCTGAAGTTCTCATGGCCATCGGTACTCCGCTCTGTTCTTTAGCTCCTTAATCGGCTTCCTTTCATCGGTGCTATTTGTGCGGCTACCGATGAATGTTGTCGTGAAAATTGCCTCTTATTAGTGTGTGCTCTTCCTCTTAAACACGAGCAATCATTGGCATCAAACGTTGCCTCAGCAAGAAATGGACTAGCACTCATGGTTAAAATTTGATCCTTTAAAGACATCCCTCTTCTTTGGCGTTTAAGTTAGCTATGATATTGATGACCTTTGTGTAGTGCTAATCATCCCCATGCATATGTGACAGTGGCATTTGAAGCAGAATCTATTGCTACATGCAAAGCGCCTTAGAATATGTTTTGCATGCAACTAGCAATTAGTCCATAAAATGTATGGTTGGCAAAGGGAAAAATCTATCAATATGAGCATTGGTATAGGCATCAATGTGGGTATTTGGACATTGACACCCATACCAACTGTGGCATTCTAGATATTGACAGATATACTAACACCTATATGGACACCAGCATTCCCGAACAAACATTACAAAAAATAGTCTGCAATGAGGTAGTTAGAAAGCTGAGCCACCAAAAGTGAGGCAAGCAAAAAGCTGAGCTACTAGAAGCGACCCAAGCTATGTACAAGCACATAAATGTAAGTCTTTAAGTCTTTTTATTATTCTCAAAATCTTGCTATTAATTGTACTTCCTGCCAAATTCATTAACTTCATTGATTGAATTAGTATCATGGCTTGATAAATTACATTACTGACTTCATTGCCATATCATGAACTTCAGTGACAAGAAATTATTCAAGTGGCATAAGAAATTCCATGAGTGACTTCTATTCATGAAGAATGTTGGATCACACTCATAGATGTTATTTGTATTGATAAGGGTATCTTGAAGGCTAGGCTTAATGATTGCATGTTCATTTAGTCTAAAATTCAAGAAGGAAGAAAGACGTTTCACTCAAACATGAATCCCAAAAATTGAAATGCATCTTCATCCAATCTAATTCCCTAAGAACGGAATATATTTCAATGGAACATGAATCCCCAAAATTTGAAATACAACTCTTGAAAGTTAAAATATTACTTATGAATTTATCCATTGCAATCCAACCAACAATACAATTTCAATGTCCTCCGGGGGTCTATCAATGTGCACATCACTCTTATGTGTCTAGACCTTGTCTCCATATAAGCCTTAGTAATCAGCTCCATCCATGCATAGTTGTCCTATGATTTCTCTCCCAAACATATAACATCTTCTTAGACATAAACTTCCAATTGCTCTTTCTTGCAACCTCCTTCTCAAATTCACTATGGACCTCCTTCCATACTTGTGACCATGTATTCACAATTGCACTTGTAACAAGACTCTCATCTCCATCACACTTGCAAATGGATGCAATCAATGCCCCCCACTCAGGCAAGTAACCCTCATACTGAAAAGCACTTTTTCATGCAAGCCCCTAATCCAAGCATAAGGAATCAACATGCAAAGGGGGATCCTAGGACTTTCATCATTATCTCCATGTCCATCTCAACAAACTCATCCTCATCTTCTTTTGTTGCACCTGAATGCCCAACCCTTGTGTCTGAATGTTCCTTAGACACTTCTTTCTCCTCATTTACTAGGATATTAGGAAGTTGAACACTTGAGCGATACTTGAGCCCATAACTTGGTTCCCCCTTTCCTCAACATGAGGATGAACATCTGGCTCCTTAAGATTAGGTCTAGTTTTAGAACCCTCTTGCTTGAACCTTTTCGTGGCATTACTGCAACATGTATAGAAAAAATGAACACAAATCTATCAGCAATGATTCATCAGAGTATACTTAAATCAATGCAAGAGGGTCAATGTTAGCTTGGGTGTAGCCAATCGCGAAACTATTTTCAGGGCCATTTTGAGGCTACAATGCGATGCGCTTCTAGGTGAATATTTGAATTTTGTGCGAACCCGTGCTCTCGTTGAAAATTTTCCCAATCATGAAGGTGCACTGGCGTAATAATGAGACGTAATCTATTTGATCAAAACGCCACGTAGCTCGACACATGGCATCTCTACATTGCTTTGTGCAGTGCATTCTCTAGCCTACGCCACCTGATCACTTATTATCATGTAGCCTTTTGGTGCAACTTTGCCACTTATCACTGGGCACGCACCCATGCAGATCATTAAAATTGAAGGTTGGCTTAGAGAGACCACCGCATTGGTTCTTGCCATAATAATTAGATGCAATCTATCAATGTGCACATCACTCTTATGTGTCTAGACCTTGTCTCCATATAAGCCTTAGCAACAATTAGCTCCATCCATGCATAGTTGTCCTATGATTTCTCTCACATACATAGAACATCTTCTTAGACATAAATTTCCACTTGCTATTTCTTGCAACCTCCTCCTCAAATTCACTATCCACCTCCTTCCATACTTGTGACCATGTATTCACAATTGCACTTGTAACAAGACTCTCATCTCCATCACACTTGCACAAGGATGCAATCAATGCCCCCAGCTCAGGAAAGTAATCGTCATATTGGAAAGCACTCTTTCATGCAAGCCCTTAATTGAAGCATAAGGAATCAACATGCAAACGGGGATCCTAGGACATTCATCAAACCCAAGAGGTCTTGTCTTCCCAATCACCACTTATTATCTCCATGTCCATCTCAGCAATTCATCCTCTTCTTTTGCTTCACCTGAATGCCCAACCCTTGTGTCTAAATATTCCTTAGACATTTCTTTCTCCTCATTTACCAGGATATTAGGAGGTTGAACACTTGAGCGAGACTTGAGCCAACAACAACTTGCTTCCCCCTTTCCTCAGCATGACGATGAACATTTGGCTCCTTAAGATTAGGTCTAGGGTCTATGCATGTTAAGGTGGTACAATTACTGGTGTCTCGGACACCACTATTATTCATGCGATTATGTGACAATTGAACAAAAATGGAAACAGATGATGTGCTTTTAAGATCTTTGTAGTTTAACTAGTGGTATAAGAGCCTTTAGAATTTTATGAATACCATTGCAAATGCCTTAATAGTGGACATTTAGATGTCCTAATAGACCATAATAGTGTACCACCTAAACATGCTTTCACCCTCTAGTTTTAGAACCCTCTTTCTTGAACCTTTTCATGGCATTATTGTAACATGTAGAAAAAACAAACACAAATCTATCAGCAATGATTGATCAGAGTATGCTTAAATCAATGCAAGAACAAAAAAAACACTGTATTGCAGAATTTGGGAATCTCCCAAGTCCCACTTTAGAATTCCCAAATTCCCCAATATAGATTTTTCTCATATAGAAGATACAAAACATAAACTAAAGCAATACAACGATCACTATCTTTCCACAATGTATTGAGAAATTGTGCACATCTTGTGAAGTTAATGCAGAAAAGTATTGGACTTACTGTTGCATGTGAGTGAAAACTACACTGCGTGGCCAAATAAAATCTTTGCTGGGCTGCATAATTGTGATGGGTGTTTAAAATAAATTCAAATACACTCACAATTCATGCCTTTTGATATCACATTAGAATAGTTTTCTATGACAACATTGTTGCAAGCATTGGTCTCCTCTTTATAACATGGATGAATTGTAGGAAATGATCCCTCTTGAGAAAATGAGTGACAAATTTTTTAAATTAAAAGTCATAGTTTGCAAATAATTCCTCCCCTGCATCGATAGCATGAGTTGTTGGTAAAGTAATGATTCCATATGTGGCCTCATTGTTAGGCTCACAAGAATAACATGGTTCTAGGGTGGGTGAGTACACATAGCATACATTTTCACTGACATTCTAGTGGATCTTAGATGCCATCACAGACATGGCTAGGAATCTTAGATGCCACCACTTCTAATCATTCATTACCATGCAAGTCAGTACTACCACCTTGAATTATTCAAAATTCGGGCCAACCACCATGATGTCTCTCACCTGGATAGTGAGGTCAGCTATTCCATTCCCTTAACCGTTAATGTTTCGTTCTCCCTTGTAATCTCAGGCCTCCACTATTCCATTTCCTTCACTGTTTCATCTTCTATCCCTCTTGACCAATTTTTTCTTCCTTGCACTCTTCCTACAACTTCTATCCCCTCTCATAATGGACCTTGCACAGTCCGAGAGCTCGTCACACAATCTTTCCTACCCCTTTGCAGCATAGTGCCAGAGCCCCTCATCCTAAAATTGTAACATATGGGAATTCCTCTCTCACTATTCAAAATCCCAATTTGGATGCTCTCCAAAACTTTATCAAGATGGTGCAGGACATGAATGTGAAGGAGGGGCAACTAGTCTGTCAAGGTCACAAGATTACCATCAATAAAAGAGTGATTAAAAAGGATTTAGGAATTTGTGGAGGCAATATGCAAGCACACTTTTTTGAGAAAGAGTGAAAGAGACAGGATATTCTAGATGTATGCCCCAATGCTCAGATTAGTAAAGATGGTGGAGTCAAGATTTCAAGCTTGCCATCAGACCTCCAAGATGTATTAAAGAAGTCAATTCACTTCTTTCCTGATACGAGAGGAACCTACAAGTTCTGGCAAGTTCAAGCAGCAGTAGAGCAAGTGAAAGGATGTGATGTATCTTTCTCAAGGGCGATCTCCAAGAGCGTGTTAACCAACCTAAAGAATTGCATGGATGGAAAATCCCAATTGTCATCTCAGTCCACTAGAGTTGCAATGCACCTGATGGCATGCACCCTCAAAGGGATTTTGGAGCAATACGAGAAGCAGATGTCTTAGAAAGTGACTTTTCTACAAGAGAAAGCCACCAATGTAGCACAACTTGAGAAAAGCCTCAGGGAAGATGTAGAAGCCAAGGTAGAGGAGGCACAAGCGAGGGCCATGTAGGCATAAGAGCAAGTTGAGGCCACCACAAAAGTGGTTGACATGGAAAGGCATAGAAGAGCAAAAGAAGAGAAGTGCATGAAGGAGCTTTGAGATAGGCTTGAAGAAGTGAGAAATTATGGGGACATGGGGACAAGGAGCTAGAAGAGATGCGAAAGGACCTTGAAGATCAGAGAGCCGAAAAGGAGGGTCTTTACATTGAAAAAAACCAGATGATTGAGGAGCTGAAAAGGGAGAATGCAGAAACCAGAAAGGTGATGCAAGAACTGCAAGAGAGCTTTGAGGCCAAGAAGGATGGGGCAGAGAGAAGCCACGGTGGGGAAGACAACGAGGCAACTCCCTAGACTAGGAAGGATGCAAAGAGCAACCACCATGGTGGAGCAAGCTCCAGCCACCGCAGTGGAGAAATTTGTAGCAGCCATGGTGAGGGTTGTTTTTATGAAACAGTGTTGGAAGTCTAAAGAGCAAGCTACAATACCCTACAAGAAGATCATGATAGATGTTTGCACAAGCTTGCCGTGGCTTTTGATAGTTATGAAAAGTAGTCAATCGCCCTACGAGATTTCTAAACTAGAGTAGAAGTTGCTGAGGGATTCTGATGCTGCTATTGCACAGAGTGAGCAAAAAGTGGAGGAGATGAAGATGAAGGAGATGAAGGGATTTTTAAGCAATACGAGAAGCAAATGTCTTAGAAGGTGACTTTTCTACAAGAGAAAGCCACCGATGCAGCAAAGGCAATGCAACTTGAGAAAAGTCTCAAGATAGGTGCAAAAGCCAAGGTATAGGAGGCGGAAGGGAGGGCCTTTCAGGCGCAAGAGCAAGCTCCACGAAATTGGTTGACATGGAAAGGCATAGAAGAGAAGAAGCAAAGAAGCACATGAAGGAGACTTGAGATAGGCTCGAAGAAGTGAGAAATGATGGGGACATGGTGGACAAGGAGCTAGAATAGATGCAAAAGGACCTTGAAGATCAGAGATCCAAAAAGGAGGGTCTTTACAAATGGCTCTGCAACATGCATAAATCATTGAACATTAAAAAAGACTAGAAGATGGAGGAGCTAAAAAGGGAGAATGCAAAAACCAAAAAGGTGATGCAGGAATCGCGAGAGAGCTTCGAGGTTAGAAAAATGGGATAGAGAGCAACCGAGATGGAGAAGACAACAAGGCAGCCACGGTGAGGATTGTTTTTATGACACACTATTTTCTTCTATTATTTTATCATTTACTTTTGATTTCCTAAATGTTCTATGTTATTTTGAAGGTGAGAGTTACTTTCGATTATGTTATGATTTTGAAAGCAGGTTCTCTTTCATCTTTGTTAATTAAGCATGCCTATAGGCCATCCATTGTATTTGATCTGGAGTATGCTAAATATCATGTAGGTGTACTTGATATGCAAAAGAAAATGTCAATCTAATGTTTCTTTCTCTCTTATATGCTAACATATTGCTTGACTTGCTCATATTCAAGCTTCACTTTCATAAGTTGGTCCATCCTATGAAAGAAAAGGACTTGTCGAATGTTTTACGTAGTTAATATTCTAACATGTTTTCTTTCAATGTTTCTTTTCTATTTAGCTTTGCTATCATTACTTCTTGGGTACGCTACTTCACATATGCGAAGGTACTTCTCACATGTTTTGTTGTTGTTTTCAAGGCACTCGTTTACTTCCAAGGTGAGCTCATATGTTCTCTTTCATCACACTCAGTTGTTTCTCCGAGTACATGCAGGTTTGCACAGATGCCTAGATACAATCCAACGGACTAAATGCACATTCGATACCTATAGGATGAGTACATCTACTTTGTTTTTCATACTCATCTATATTTACGAGTGCATGCAAGGTCTTGCTAGACCAACGATTTGTTCCTTCTTTGTTGATTAACTTATTGATGACTTATGGTATGTATTTACTTATTGGTTCAAGCAAGGCATACTTTTATTTCGCCCTTTATGTGGTGAGGTATACTTATATGTCTTTCACGATGAACATCTATGGCTAACTTATTGAGTACTCATTTTTCCGTGGCATCTATGGATTACTTATTGCATACTCGTTTTAACGTGACAAAGTTCAACATCTTTTAGGTGACAATATTTATGAACACATATGGTTGATTGCTTGAGTACTCATTTGGACGTGGCATATGGCTAACTACTTGAGTACTCGTCTGAACGTGGTACATGGATTATTATACTGACTCCCCGTTTGGATGTGACACATATTTACTCATCTCGACGTGGTACATGGATTATTAATAAGTCCTCATTAGGATGTGACACATATTTATCTAGCTTTCACAATGGACACATATGGATTACTTATTGAATACTCTTTTGGACATGGTCATATTGTGTACCCATTTGCACGTGGCAAGGTTCAACGTCTTTCGAATGAACACATATGGATTACTTCTTGAGTACTTGTTTGGACATGGCACATATGGATTATTTATTAAGTACTCGTTTGGACATGGCACATATTCATTACTATTGAGTACTTGTTTGGACATGATCATTGTTCTCGGATGCCCATTTTCTTGGTTAGTTCTGGATGTTCTTTATAATCTCAGATGCTCGTCTTCCCAGTTGTTTGGTACTTTTGGATGCGAAGAGGTCGTTATTTCATTCCCACTATGATTATGTAACCTATGTCTAATCCACACAAGCTTGCCTCTTGTCATATGTGCCTGGCTTATTGTCGTTGTATCTTTAGTTGTTCGGTAGTTCCGGCTACCCAATTGTTTGGTACTTCTGGGATGCCCAATTGTTTGTATTTCCGGTTGTTCGCTACTTTCGGCTGCCCAATTGTTTGGTGCTTTTGGGATGCTCAATTGTTCAATACTTCTGGATGGCGGAATGCTCGTTGTGTTTTTGAATTATTGGTTCTCAACTTGTAGAAACTTTATGGGCCTTCCTATTGTGTTGCTACGGCTTTCTTACACTACCCAAGAGACATTTCAACCCTAGCTTTGTGGACATCTCAAATCACCCCTCCATACTCATCTTTGGACTGACCGAAGCAATTTTCTCATACATTCATCCTTGGTACAATAGAAATGGACACTTGAATATTTGTTATGTTCATATACACTTCATGAAATTGGTCATTTTATGTGGATGAATTGTGCAAAACATGAAGGCATGATTATAAAGGTTTGAGGAGGTTTTACCAGAATGAACTTAGAGACAACAAGCTCTACTATTGAGATGAAGAGCTCAAACATTGAACTTGAAGATCTCAAGCCTTGATTATGCATCATCACTATGTCAAACAAGTTGAGATTTCCAGGAAGATTTTTCTATTTTTCACACATACTTTGCACTGTATCATGCACCAAACAAATGCCTATACTAAGTTGCACTGTACTATGGACAAGTGCTTGTCTTATGCCCTTGTACTATCCACATGCAATTTGCATTGTATCATTCAAATTGGCATATGGCCATCCTTTGTATATACATTTTCACATAGATATATATAGTGGCTTGGGTTTTTCCCTTTTTTCATCCGTAGTTAGAGAGCCTAGTTTGAGTGGCAGTGTTAGAGCTATATATAGCTTGCCCTAACTCAGCCTAGTCCTCAACTATATATATGCCTCTGATCTATGAATAGAATCACTTTCTTAGGAGCAACTCTTGTGTCAGTCTCTCTCCTCTTTCTCCTCCTCTAAATCCAACTCTTGTGTGCATCTCTCTCCTCTTTCTCTTCCTCTCAATAGTCACCAGTGGCCTTAGGCCTTTGGTAATACTTTCAAAAGTGGTAGGAACCCCCCCTCAAACAATCTCTCTCCCTCCCTCCCTCTCACTCTCTCTTATAGATTCAATTCATTAGCTCTTGCAATCTCTGCCCTCTTTTCCATGTTGCACATCCACTTCCTCTTCTTTTTCACTATTTTTATTGTTTTAGATCTTGAGTAGGAACTATGAATGATTTATTACCATTCACCTTGTTTCCATACCTAGTCTAACATATACTATTCTTTTCTAGGAGAATATTCCCCTACATTGAAAATTCCTAACAAGGTTCTAATCTATGCCAAGAACTCAGCATAGATGGCGGTCATTTCTTGCCATTTGGTTCCTTGAAGAAATACTAGCTTGTCTTGAGGATTCTTTCATAATTGGGGTGACCTTGCTGTGAAGATAGGTTTTTCATGGCATAGTTCTTGCATGTGAGAGATGATTTCTCTTGCACAGCTTTGCTGGCATGGAGATGAGAAGGGAAGGAACATTGGCTAGAGGAAATAGGGGCCTTATTCTTGCATTTGAAGTAGGAAGTGTTGGGCAAGTACTAGTTCTCACCTCATCGATCTAGGTCATCATATAGCATGAAATAGAGAGTGAGGTGGACATTAGACATCACCTCAGATCTCATCCAACGCACGTGAGGCTAGAGACTCCTTCGATCTTGCATCATGCGAACTCTTATGCGATTAGTCAGCAACAAATTCAAAAAGCATAGAGAGGGTTTTGCACCACTTGAGCGAGCGATCATGAGCAGAAGCCTCTTCTCCTAGCCACATCCTTTTCAGCCTAGGAATCTAATGCATTAGTTGATACATCATTCATAGCAATTTCAGACATATCTTAGATAATGTTGATCAGATTTTAGTGTATACGAAACGCCA
The DNA here is from genome assembly GCF_047967505.1 of Dipteris shenzhenensis. Lineage (NCBI taxonomy): Eukaryota > Viridiplantae > Streptophyta > Polypodiopsida > Gleicheniales > Dipteridaceae > Dipteris > Dipteris shenzhenensis. The sequence continues at coordinate 20,227,698 of NC_141620.1, forward strand.
CCATTGGAAAGTCATTTTGGCTATTTTGGATTTTTTCTGAAGGATATGCACTTTAAAGGATCACAAATACCAATGCTTAACATGCAATAGTGGGTGAACCATGAAGACTAATGGACTTGAAGAAAGTTATAAAAATCCTCTTCAAAGTATCGTTCAAAAAAAGGTGCCAACACTAGATGAAAAGTTTCCACGTGAGTTCATTTGCACCATAAAATTCAGAGATTCATTTCCACCTCATAAGTAAATGCTATAGAAAATTTATCAAGGGCTCCAAATTGATATGCAACAATTTTAATAGAAGAGAACTTGAAGTAATGATCGGCACCCATGTGTGTAGAAGAGTTTTCATTCCAAGGACAAATGTGATTTGATCACACCGGCCACTATGGCATATCAAGTACTTTGTCTACATTTCAATTAACAATACAAACAACAATTAATGTTGGTATGGAATGCTAAGCTGGGAATATTGTTACTTTATGAAAGATTGAGGATCACTCTCAATGTGGAGTCGATAATCCATGTCAATGAGTTATCAATATATCTTTGGGACCAATACGTGGTTTATTTGTTTTGGATCTATAATACACACCAACTTCTTATCAATTCAAAGTTTCTAACTTCATTCTTCTTTATATACATTTTTTTGTTTGATTTACTAATTTATTTCTATATGTACACATTTATAAGCACCAGTTTTTGCTCTTCGGCCGCGCATTAAGCTGTAGTGTCACTTTCCTCATTTTCAAACCAGAGACTAGCCTCTCACTGTATGACCATCTGTCTCATTTGTTCACAAGAGAAATGTTCGTGAAAAGGGTAGTTATGTTCAGGAGATAAAAGACTAGAAGAAAAGGACTCTAAGCTTAAACCATGGCACTGCGTAAAAATTAGACTGGTTTTGGGTGGAGAGGAAATGCGAGAGACGAGGATCACGGTTTCCTCTCGCATCACTTTCCAGGTTGATTAACAGTGCGCCCCCTTGACAATTCCTAGAAAGGAGTACTCATGATGACAATGGGCAGTGGGAGGTCTCTATGAGCGCCAGGGAGACCGCCAACTCAAGCAACCCGTATTTGGGTGCATTTTGCGCGGGCAACACAAGGCAAAAGGCATCCGCGATAGGACCTAGCTAGAATCGAGGCAAAACGCATCCAGCACCGACTCGAGAACGTATCACCCCTGTCTGTCACCTTTGCTCAGAGGAGAGGATCACGGGTTGCTCAGAGGAAAGGAAACGGGTTGCTCTTGTTGATCAATGTGATCGATCAACGGGTTGCTCGTCAGCATATCTTTCTATTTAAGCAGATGCCTGGCTCTGGCATTTCAGGATCTCAAAATCTTCTTCGTGGTCTCCTGCAGCACCATGAAGACCAGCGCTTCCACCCTCGACGTCGTCGCCTTCCTCGCTTGGGCGCTGCTGCTGTGCATGTGCTTGCCTCTCCCGTCCGCTTCTGCCTCTCGCGGAGGGTTACCCTTCATGCATGGCGCCTCAACTGCTGGTCGGAAAAGCCCTGCTCATCCAACCGAGTCGCTTCTTTTGCGTATTACGAATGAAAGCTTTCCTTGTAATTCTATTGCGGCTGATATTGAACTTTGTGGATTGGCATGCAGCAATGGCAGCCCCCATATTAACGGAATCCAGCAGCGATCACCTCCTCCCGGCACTTCCTTTTAAAGGTGAAATTCTTAGCGCCATAGGGATTCCGTCAACTTTGCTTACAGCGATAGTCATCTAATGTAGAGTGTCAAAGGATGCTCATGTATCTTCGCTCCGTCAACTTTTGGTTACGGTTGTAGTCATCTGCATAGAGTGTTAGTGATCCTCATCGGCTTCCTGTTCTCTATTTAGCTCTGTTCTTGAGAGTGTTAATGATCCTCATGTATCTTTAGCCGTCCAATTTGAAAGGTGAAGTTCTCATGGCCATCGGTACTCCGCTCTGTTCTTTAGCTCCTTAATCGGCTTCCTTTCATCGGTGCTATTTGTGCGGCTACCGATGAATGTTGTCGTGAAAATTGCCTCTTATTAGTGTGTGCTCTTCCTCTTAAACACGAGCAATCATTGGCATCAAACGTTGCCTCAGCAAGAAATGGACTAGCACTCATGGTTAAAATTTGATCCTTTAAAGACATCCCTCTTCTTTGGCGTTTAAGTTAGCTATGATATTGATGACCTTTGTGTAGTGCTAATCATCCCCATGCATATGTGACAGTGGCATTTGAAGCAGAATCTATTGCTACATGCAAAGCCATCGGTGCTATATGTGCATCTAGCCATGAATGTTGCACTGAAAATTGTCTCTTATTAGTGTGTGCTCTTCCACTTAAGCATGAGGAGTCATTGGCATCAAAGGTTTCATCAACAAGCAATGAACTAGCACTAACACGTGAAATTTGATGTCTATAAAACTTTCATCATCAATGTTGTTTTGTGTGAGTAGTGATAATCATGATTGTACAATGCTAGCCATCTATGTATAGTGCTAATGATCCTCATGCATGTTTGTGGCATTGAAGCAGAAGTAAAAGCAAAAGTGGGCACTACATGTAAAGCCATCGGTGCTATTTGTGCAGCTAGCCATGAATGTTGTAGTGACAATTGTCTCTTATTAGTGTGTGCTCTTCCTCTTAAGAATGAGAAGTCATTGGTATCAAAGGTTGCATCAACAAGCAATGGAATAGCATTGACAGGTGAAGTTAGATCCCATAAAACTTTCCCATATAGGTGTTGTTTCTATGAGCAATAGCCATCTATTTACAGTGATAGTATATATGTATAGTATTAATGATCTTCATGTCTATTTGTGATATTGAAGCAGAATCCACTGCTAGATGCAAAGCCATCGGTGCTATATGTGCATCTAGCCATGAATGTTGCAGTGAAAACTGTCTCTTATTAGTGTGTGCTCTTCCTCTTAAGCGTGAGGAGTCATTGGCATCAAAGGTTTCATCAACAAGCAATGGACTAGCACTAATAGGTAAAATTTGATGTCTAAAAAACTTTCATCATCAATGTTTTTTTGTGTGAGTAGTGATAATCATGATTGTGCAATGCTAGCCATCTATGTATAGTGCTAATGATCCTCATGCATGTTTGTGGCATTAAAGCAAAAGCAGAAGTGGCCACTACATGTAAAGCCATCGGTGCTATTTGTGTAGCTAGCCATGAATGTTGTAGTGACAATTGTCTCTTATTAGTGTGTGCTCCTCCTCTTAAGCATGAGAAGTCATTGGTGTCAAAGGTTGCATCAACAAGCAATGGAATAGCATTGACAGGTAAAGTTAGATCCCATAAAACTTTCCCATATAGGTGATCTTTCTATGAGCAATAGCCATCTATTTACAATCATAGTATATATGTAAAGTATTAATGATCTTCATGTGTATTTGTGATATTGAAGCAGGATCAACCGCTAGATGCAAAGCCATCGGTGCTATATGTGCGTCCAGCCATGAATGTTGTAGTGAAAACTGTCTCTTATTAGTGTGTGCTCTTCCTCTTAAGCGTGAGGAGTCATTGGCATCAAAGGTTTCATCAACAAGCAATGGACTAGCACTAACAGGTAAAATTTGATGTCTAAAGTTTTCCATCAATGTTGTTTTGTGTGAGTAGTGATAATCATGATTGTACAATGCTAGCTACCTATGTATAGTGCTAATGATCTGCATGCATGTTTGTGGCATTGAAGTAGAAGCAGAAATGGCCACTACATGTAAAGCCATCGGTGCTATCTGTGCAGCTAGCCATGAATGTTGTAGTGACAGTTGTCTCTTATTAGTGTGTGCTCTTCCTCTTAAGCATGAGAAGTCATTGGTATCAAAGGTTGCATCAAGAAGCAATGGAATAGCATTGACAGGTACAGTTAGATCCCATAAAACTTTACCATATAGGTGTTGTTTCTATGAGCAATAGCCATCTATTTACAGTGATAGTATATATGTAAAGTATTAATGATCTTCATGTGTATTTGTGATATTGAAGCAGAATCAACCGCTAGATGCAAAGCCATCGGTGCTATATGTGCATCTAGCCATGAATGTTGTAGTGAAAACTGTCTCTTATTAGTGTGTGCTCTTCCTCTTAAGCGTGAGGAGTCATTGGCATCAAAGGTTTCATCAACAAGCAATGGACTAGCACTAACAGGTAAAATTTGATGTCTAAAAAACTTTCATCATCAATGTTGTTTTGTGTGAGTAGTCATAGTCATGATTGTACAATGCTAGCCATCTATGTATAGTGCTAATGATCCTCATGCATGTTTGTGGCATTGAAGTAGAAGTAAAAGCAAAAGTGGCCACTACATGTAAAGCCATCGGTGCTATTTGTGCAGCTAGCCAGGAATGTTGTAGTGACAATTGTCTCTTATTAGTGTGTGCTCTTCCTCTTAAGCATGAGAAGTCATTGGTATCAAAGGTTACGTCAACAAACAATGGAATAGCATTGACAGGTAACGTTAGATCCCATAAAACTTTCCCGTATAGGTGTTGTTTCTATGAGCAATAGCTATCTATTTACAATGATAGTATATATGTATAGTGTTAATGATCTTCATGTGTATTTGTGATATTGAAGCAGAATCAACCGCTACATGCAAAGCCATCGGTGCTATATGTGCATCTAGCCATGAATGTTGCAGTGAAAACTGTCTCTTATTAGTGTGTGCTCTTCCTCTTAAGCGTGAGGAGTCATTGGCATCAAAGGTTTCATCAACAAACAATGGACTAGCACTGGCAGGTAGAATTTGATGGCTAAAAGATTTCCATCATCAATGTTGTTTTGCGTGAGTAGTGATAGTCATGATTGTACAATGATAGCCATCTATGTATAGTGACAATGATCATCGTTCATCTTTGTGGCATTCAAGCAGAAGGAGAAGTGACCACTACATGTAAAGCCATCGGTGCTATTTGTGCAGCTAGCCATGAATGTTGTAGCGACAATTGTCTCTTATTAGTGTGTGCTCTTCCTCTTAAGCGTGAGAAGTCATTGGTATCAAAGGTTGCATCAACAAGTGATGGACTAGCATTGACAGGTAAAGGTAGATCCCATGAAATTTTCCTGTATAGGTGATGTTTCTAGGAGCAATAGCCATCTATTTACAATGATAGTATATATGTATATTGTTAATTATCTTCATACATATTCAACCGCTACATGCAAATCCATTGGTACTATTTGTGCGACTAGCCATGAATGTTGTTGTGAAAATTGAATGTCATTAATGTGTGCTCTTCCTCTTAAGAATGATCAATCATTGGCATCAACCATTGCATCATTAAGCAATGGACTAGCACTAACAGGTAAAATTTTATCCCGTAAAAGCATTCCTCATCAATGTTTTTTTTGTGAGAAGTCATAGTCATCTATGTATAGTGTTTTAATGATCATTATGAATCTTCATGGCATTGAAATAGAATTGACCATGACATGAAAATCCATCGGTGCTATTTGTGTGGCTAGCCATGAATGCTATAGTGAAAATTGTCTTTTATTATTGTGTTCTATCCTTCTTAAGCATGAGGAGTCATTGGTATCAAAGGTTGCATTAACAAGAATGAACTAGCATTGGCTATGGTAAAATTTGATCCCTAAGTTTCCTATGTGCTCTTCCAATTAAGCATGATGAGTCCTTGACATCATTAGAGAATTATGATAATTTCCACCAATAAAAGTATTACTCACTTGAGCCCAATTGTCATTGTTACAGAATCAGCCCTTGCATGCAAAGCCATTGGCGCCATTTGTGCAAGCAACCATGAATGTTGTAGTGAGAGCTGCCTTTTACTAGTGTGTGCTCTTCCACTAAGCATGAGCAGCCCTTAGCATCAAAGAAACCATTAATGACCAACGACCTTGCTACATTCACAGGTATGATGATTTGATTACCTAAAAGCTTTTGGCATCACTAACCTTATTGATTATGATACATATTGTGGCATTGTTACAGAATCCATTCCTACATGCAAAGCCATCGGTGCTATTTGTGCCAATAGTAACGAATGTTGTAGTGAAACTTGCCTTCTATTAGTGTGCACTGGTCCACTAAATCATAAGCAATCATTGGTGTCAGATGAAGCATCAACAACTAATGGACTAGCTTTAATTTGAAAGGTATACACAAAAGTGTGTAACTTGTGATTTCATCTCATAATTTTTCTTCTTATAAAATTTATGTAATCTTTAGTAGTGTCCATTAAGGTAATCACCAAGAATTATGTTTCTTTAAAAGGTATCTATATTTGCTAGTTGTTACTAATGATCTTTTTAGAGTGGGAAGGCTTTCTTTATTGTGCATATATTTTTATTCAATTCATTGATATGGGTTTGATTTCTTAAATATTTATTCCAATTCATAACTCTTCACTTACAGTGGATTATATCATGATAATGTGTGCAGAAAGTGCCCCTACATGCAACATTATTGGCAGAAGATTGTTGTTCTACAATTTGTCTATTGCCTATTTGCCTAGTATAGTCATGGATCACATGGTTTCAATTAAATTACCTTATGGCCTTGTAATCCACCTAGCCTATGTGCTCCTTCACAAAGGGTTGGTGGGCATTGTGAGTAGCTAGCTCACAAGCACACTAAAGAAGGTTATACCTTCTTCTTCTTGTGAAATTATAAATAAAATAAAATACGTTATTATCTTTGTGAAATTATAAATAAAATTAAAAAACGTGATGAATAATGTCAAAAAATATTCTTTCATGAATTTTAAATAACACAAAATAAGAACGCCTTTAATAAATCAGATCATGTGAGGCATTAGACATACCATTTGTAGTTTTTATATGAGTACCAATTTTTTGATTTGAAATTTCACACATGTTTCTATTATAAAGAGTGAGATTAATTACAAGTTATTCTGGATCCATTTGAATCAAAACCAGAGATACCATTTGCATGGAATTTAGGATGGAGACTTTGACTAATAAATGTAACTAGTCTTAATGCATGGATATCAATTTTTTAAAGGCTTCCATACATCTAGGATGGATAGTTGGACTATAAAATTTAACAAATATTCATGCATGGAAATCAATTTAAATACTCCTTTGTTTGATGAGATACTTTTAAAAAAACTTCCAAAATGAAATACATATGTTAATCCTTTGAACTATTATATTCGTACTTAGTAGCAAAGATTGTCTGGACAACCTTCTATACTACATCTATGGACATATAAGATTACTTTCAACTAATGCTAATTTTTATGCAAAATGAACTTTAAGAAAGTAATATGTTCACAATCTTTGACAAGGTAGTATTTAATATTTGCACATTTACAATTACTTCAAGAAATGTGAAGATTGTATTACAAATGTTGAATTTAGATGTGATCCAGTTCATATTTTGAAAACTATGAGAAAATAATAAATTTTATTCTACCACTCCTCTTCAAAGAATTTCTCACATAACAATAGTCCACTACCTATTTTGGTTTATCTAGCATCCCATGGAATGTTGTTCTCTACCTTTCTTTAGAGTTTTTTGATAGGATCTTATTTTATTCACATAATTTATCTATCATGCAAGATCATTTACAATTTGAAAATGAATTGAGTTTCTCATAGATTGATCAAATTTACTTTTGAGAAAAGATTCGATGCCCTAGGCATAGAGATAATGCAATCTTGTCGATGTATTACAAAATAATATATTCAAGTTCTAGCCAATTAATCACTTTACTTAATGTCATCCAGCCATAGGCAATAGCCAATATTCATAAAAACAATAGTCAAACAAATGAAATCTTGTAAAATTACAAAGATTTCATCAATGTTTCCTTTCTAGCATGGATTGAGGGAAGGCCTATTATGATTTCTATAAACCTATTTTGAACCCAAACAATTGTAGCTAGTTCCCTCACCTATGTGCTCTTAAAACGTTGAAAATTACTATATTATAAAAAAATAAAAATAAAAATGTCAATTACTTCCTTCTTGAACTACTTTCAACAATGCTAATTTTTGTGCAGAATAAAACTTAATAAATTAATATGCTCATAACCTTTGGTATGGTAGTATCTAATATTTTCACATTTACAATTTCTTTAAGAAATTTGAAGTCTATACTAAAAACATTGAATCTAGAAACATATGGTTCTTCACTAAGACACACAATGCTTTTTATCTACTAATAAAGTATATATTTTAAAAACTATGAGAAAATTATAAGTTATCTACCACTCCTTTTTCACATAAACATACTCCGCTACTTGTTTTGGTTGATCTAGTATCCCATGAATTATAACTAGTATATATCATTTTTCAAAGTTTTTTGATAAGAAGGTAATTTTCTAATTCATAAATTATCCATTATGCAAGATCTTTTTTTATTTAAAAATTAATTTCTTTTTTCATATATTAATCAAAATTACTTTTGAAACAAGAATATGTGCTCTAGGCATACAAGAAATATTTAGTAACATAATCCTAGTAAAGAATATTTTTCAAAGTCTACCTAGTTAATCACTTTACCTAATGTCATCCAACTAAAGGTGATATATACATAGACAATAGCTAAAATAATCAAATCTTGCAAAACTACAAAGATTTCAATAATACTTCCTTTGTAGCATGGAGTGAGGGAAGGCTTATCACTATTTCTATAAGCATGTTTTTAACTTAGTGCCTTCAACACAATTATATCTACTTACTTCACCTACATGCTCTTAAAAATATTGAGCATTAATATATTATAAAGTAATAAAAATAACAATCAATCGCTTCCTTTACTTTGATAAGCACTTCTTCTTAAAGGTATATATCTAGAAGCTTGCTATACTTGATCCTAATTTTATTTAAGTATGAACAAAGAGGTCCACATGTGTCATAGCAAGGCCTATTGTAATCTCATTGTAATTCATTATTTATAATTGATATCTACTTAGAGAGGCATGTGCATAGAGGAATATTGCTAGTGAATTGCATAATTAATGTTTTTTTTTCGGGAGGGGGGGGGTAAAATATGTTTGCATATATTTATGTCTAGTGTAAAAGTGACCAGCGTAAAAGTGTCTTTTGTAATTAAACCTCAAAGCACAAAAAGTCATAGTCCTTCATCTTCGACATGAAAGCAACTTAAGGGACTGTTACCCTTCAGTCTATAGATTTTCTTGAGAAATCTTACACTAGCCAAAGATCTTGTCATGATCTTCCCTCTTTTTGTGTAACTAATCACAACTTGGTTGAAATTCAAAATGCCCTACTCCAACTACTTTTGAGCCTATTATAGTGTCATATGAGAGCAAGATGTTTGACTAGTAGGCGTGATTATAGCTCATAGAAATAAAGATACCTTCCAAATAGCCTACTAAATGAGCTACCATTCCTAGGAAACCAGATCACATAATCCTCCTGGGAATTAAAGAGAACATTTCTAAACTACATATTATTTCTGGAAGCCCATATGTATTATATTGCATGTGCTCTGACTTTTACCCACACTTCATGCTTGACTCTACATCCCTAAAAGAATGGGCTTCCAATTTATTGGCTCTCCTAAGTGCATTTGTATTGTCTAGTTTCCAACCCTTATGGCATTAGGATATGGAGCAAAAAAATGGAAGGTGTCTTCTTTATGACTAGGGCATCCCTTCCCTTTCCATATTCTTAATTGATTGCCTCTCCTCTTTGTTCATCCAAGCAATCTTGTGCAAGATTAACCACATAAAAGAGTTGAAATCTTCTCTGGTATTTTTTATCCTAGAGTTCAATACATACTCTCTTCATTTGAATGTATAGGTTTCCATGTTATGTTTAGTACCCTCCAAACTCTCTCAAAAATTGTTTACAAGAGGGGGGATGAAAAGGAGGTTGACTTTTACAAGATCATTATCATTGAGGGGATTGACCTTAATTAAACATAAATTGACACCTAAATAGAGTCAATACATAGGAATCCCCCTTTAATTGCTATTGAACCAAATCTAACAGCTAAGGGATTCATATAGATTCCACAAGGACAAAGTACTCCTTTGGGATGCAGACACACACAGACGCGTCTGTAGACGCTCACACAGACGCCCTGTTAAACGCACTTTTAAACGCACTGTTAGACGTGCTTTTAAACGCACTGTTAGATGCACTATTAAACGCACTATTAGACGGACTATTAAACGCACTGTTAAACGCTCGGTTAGACGCGTCTATAGATGTGCAAATCAGACGGGTCTATAGACGCGCTCTGACAGAGCCTCTTTTTTCTTCCCTTTTCTTCTCAGCTCCCAAAGTAATAGATTTGTTTCCTTTTTTCCAGTTCAACATGTGGCCAGGAAGTGCTTCTAGCTCACCTGATCCGCGGGAATCGATTTGGAAGGACTTATATAATCTTTTAGGGCACCCTCCTAGTCCTACAGAGTTATATGGATATATGACGGGTACCCTTAACACTCCTCATGAGTCGGCACTACAGACTCCGAGCCACCCCACACTGCCTGAGATCACCCCAGCGGAGTCAGCACAGCCGTCTTATGCCCCTTCCCTCGTACCGTCTTATGCCCCTTCCCCCATGCCGTCCTATGCCCCTTCTGCCATCCCGTCTTATGCTCCTTCTCCCATGCCGTCAGGAGGTCCTTCTATCTCGGCGAGCCGTCGATGTACTCCCCAGCCGTCGAGACTCAGTTCTCCAGCTACGAGTGGTCAGCGACGTAGTCCCATGCAGTCCCCAGCTACGAGTGGCTAGCGTACGAGCTCGACACAACAAGGTAGCAGGCGTAGTAGCAAGGAGAGCGGTGGCGGATGCATGGCACAGTGCTTTGGGCCATGTGGCAGTGAGGAGGAGGATGATTCAGATGATTTAGACGTGCCTCTGGGTGATGGTATGATTTATTATGACATCACTCAGACAGGAGGCATCTTGATGGATGTGCGGGGGAAGGAGATCATGGCCTTCATGCGCTCTGTAATTGCTAACAATTACAGAGATTGCTTTATCCACTATAAAGACCACCCAAAGAGGTTGGCTGATGAGACCCTTGCTACTGTTCGCTCTAGGTATCCTAACCCTCCCAATCGCTAGTTCACAGATAAATGGGGGAAGTCAAAGATTGTTACGATACTTAGCAATAAAAGATCTTCGCTTAAGAGGCAGGCACTAGCGGAGCTTGCCAGGCTTGAGGCAGGTCAACCACCAAGGGGACCGCCCCACACCGCTCACAAACGTGAGTGGAAGAAGGCAATGAAGTCAGCAAGGGAGGAGCCTAGTCTGCAGCACGTGGAGGCATGGAGGATCCAGATGGAGGAATATGGAAGCATGCATTTTGGAGCAGGGGGTGTTGAATCATGGGAGGCCCAATTTGTAAGTATCGATCTCAAATTATATTGCTTATGTAATTTATTAGGAGGTTGGTTGTTTCTTTGTACTAATCCCTCCACAAAGTGTATCGTAGTCATGCAGCTTGAGATCGTGGGCAGATACCCTACTCCAGTGGAGACAGCCTACCACCACCACCATCGCAGAGGAGATACATGGAGGCACTTCTATGATGACGGGTTGATTACTGAGGAGCAGTATACCTGAGCTACTGGTCAGGCCCCCCAGGTATTTGAAAGTAATTAAATAATGCCAAAATTATAAGTAAAGATTTGATTTTTCATACATTGATATATGTTGTCCCTTGTTTACAGGCCCATGCACAAGACGACGAGGAAGACGAGGAAGGAGGCACAGAAGGGAGCACAGAAGGGAGCGCAGAAGGGAGCGTGGAAGGCAGCGAGGATTAGTCATAGAAGTAGTGCTACTATTCTTTTTTATACTTAAAGCCACTGGCTTGGCTTCGTGCCTCTTGTATATAGACTCCTCTTATTTTTTGTACTTGAAGCCACATGACATGGCTTAGCTTCCTTGTTTTTTGTACTTGAAGCCACATGACGTGGCTTAGCTTCGTGCTATATGTATATACAAGCACTTTTTGAGCTTTCAATTTTATTGCGTTTTGGAGTTGTAATATTTTATTTGGAATTGTAATTAAAATGCGGTTGGCGATAAGAATTGAATTACAGAATGTGGATATGGGATTCTTGTAACTATATAGCATACACAACATACATAGTATTCTGTAAAATTTAAAAAAAAAAAAAGCGCATCTATCAGTGCATTTAAAAACACGTTTATATTCGAGTCTGTCTGTTCGACTTGCGTCTATACGTGTGTCTATAAAAGCGTTTATAAGCGCATCTATGTATGTGTCTTTGTGCGCGTCTATACGCGCGTAAGTCTGATATATAGATGCGCAATTAGACGCGGGTCTCCAGACGCGCAAATAGACATGCCCGTAAGTTTTTTATTTAGTTCATGAAACGCGTCTATGCGCGCGTCTCTGGGTGCTTTGTCTTGTTGTGAATCGTCATACTGGAAAGCACTCTTTCATGCAAGCCCCTAATTGAAGCACAAGGAATCAACATGCAAAGGGGGATCCTAGGACATTCATCAAACCCAGAAGTCTTGTCTTCCCAATCACCACTTATTATCTCCATGTCCATCTCAGCAATTCATCCTCTTCTTTTGCTTCACCTGAATGCCCAACCCTTGTGTCTAAATATTCCTTAGACATTTCTTTCTCCTCATTTACCAGGATATTAGGAGGTTGAACACTTGTTGAGCCAACAACAACTTGCTTCCCCCTTTCCTCAGCATGACGATGAACATTTGGCTCCTTAAGATTAGGTCTAGGGTCTATGCATGCTAAGGTGGTACAATTAGTGGTGTCTCGGACACCACTATTATTCATGCGATTATGTGACAATTGAACAAAAATGGAAACCATGATGTGCTTTTAAGATCTTTGTAGTTTAACTAGTGGTATAAGAGCCTTTAGAATTTTATGAATACCATTGGAAATGCCTTAATAGTGGACATTTAGATGTCCTAATAGACCATAATAGTGTACCACCCAAACATGCTTTCACTCTCTAGTTTTAGAACCCTCTTTCTTGCACCTTTTCATGGCATTATTGTAAAATGTAGAAAAAACAAACACAAATCTATTAGCAATGATTGATCAGAGTATGCTTAAATCAATGCAAGAACAAAAAAAACACTGTATTGCAGAATTTGGGAATCTCCCAAGTCCCACTTTAGAATTCCCAAATTCCCCAATATAGATTTTTCTCATATAGAAGATACAAAACATAAACTAAAGCAATACAATGATCACTATCTTTCCACAATGTATTGAGAAATCGTGCACATCTTATGAAGTTAATGCATAAAAGTATTGGACTTACTGTTGCATGTGAGTGAAAACTACACTGCGTGGCCAAATAAAATCTTTGTTGGGCTACATAATTGTGATGGGTGTTTAAAATAAATTCAAATACACTCACAATTCATGCCTTTTGATATCACATTAGAATAGTTTTCTATGACAACATTGTTGCAAGCATTGGTCTCCTCTTTATAGCATGGATGAATTGTAGGAAATGATCCCTCTTGAGAAAATGAGTGACAAATTTTTTAAATTCAAAGTCATAGTTTGCAAATAATTCCTTCCCTGCATCGATAGCATGAGTTGTTGGTAAAGTAATGATTCCATATGTGGCCTCATTGTTAGGCTCACAAGAATAACATGGTTCTAGGGTGGGTGAGTACACATAGCATACATTTTCGCTGACAACCTAGTGGATCTTAGATGCCATCACAGACATGGCTGGGAATCTTAGATGCCACCACTTCTAATCATTCATTACCATGCAAGTCAGTACTACCACCTTAAATTATTCAAAATTCGGGCCAACCACCGTGATGGCTCTCACTTGGATAGTGAGGTTAGCTATTCCATTCTCTTAACCGTTTCCTCTTATATCCCTCTCGAATGTTTCATTCTCCCTTGTAATCTCAGGCCTCCACTATTCCATTTCCTTCACTGTTTCATCTTCTATCCCTCTTGACGAATTTTTTCTTCCTTGCGCTCTTCCTACAACTTGTATCCCCTCTCCTCGGGGGGGGTCACTATGTATAAACCCTCTATATCACGTGCGTTCAAGGCCTATATTTAAAATCCCTTATCTGTAAATTTTTTCATTAATAAAATGTACCCCTTTTCTATACAAATCTGTAATTTTTTTCCAAAACTATTTTAAATAGTCCCTTATGTATATTTATTTCTGTAAATTTTAGAAATAAAAAATATCCTTATGTTGAACTCACGTGATAGGGTTACATATGATGAGTGACCCCCCCGAGCCCCTCTCGTAATGGACCTTGCATAGTCCGGGAGCTCGTCACACAATCTTTCCTACCCCTTTGCAGCATGGTGCCAGAGCCCCTCATCCTAAAATTGTAACATATGGGAATTCCTCTCTCACTATTCAAAATCCCAATTTGGATGCTCTCCAAAACTTCATCAAGATGGTGCAAGACATGAATGTGAAGGAGGGGCAACTAGTCTGTCAAGGTCACAAGATTACCATCAATAAAAGAGTGATTAAAAAGGATTTAGGAATTTGTGGAGGCAATATGCAAGCACACTTTTTTGAGAAAGAGTGAAAGAGACAGGATATTCTAGATGTATGCCCCAATGCTCAGATTAGTAAAGATGGTGGAGTCAAGATTTCAAGCTTGCCATCAGACCTCCAAGATGTATTGAAGAAGTCAATTCACTTCTTTCCTGATACGAGAGGAACCTACAAGTTCTGGCAAGTTCAAGCAGCAGTAGAGCAAGTGAAAGGATGTGATGTATCTTTCTCAAGGGCGATCTCCAAGAGCATGTTAACCAACCTAAAGAATTGCATGGATGGAAAATCCCAATTGTCATCTCAGTCCACTAGAGTTGCAATGCACCTGATGGCATGCACCCTCAAAGGGATTTTGGAGCAATACGAGAAGCAGATGTCTTAGAAAGTGACTTTTCTACAAGAGAAAGCCACCAATGCAGCAAAGGTAGCACAACTTGAGAAAAGCCTCAAGGAAGGTGTAGAAGCCAAGGTAGAGGAGGCACAAGCGAGGGCCATGTAGGCACAAGAGCAAGTTGAGGCCGCCACAAAAGTGGTTGACATGGAAAGGCATAGAAGAGCAGAAGAAGAGAAGTGCATGAAGGAGCTTTGAGATAGGCTTGAAGAAGTGAGAAATTATGGGCACATGGGGACAAGGAGCTAGAAGAGATGCAAAAGGACCTTGAAGATCAGAGAGCCAAAAAGGAGGGTCTTTACATTGAAAAAAACCAGATGATTGAGGAGCTGAAAAGGGAGAATGCAGAAACCAGAAAGGTGATGCAAGAACTCCAAGAGAGCTCTGAGGCCAAGAAGGATGGGGCAGAGAGAAGCCATGGTAGGGAAGACAACGAGGGAACTCCCTAGACTAGGAAGGATGCAGAGAGCAACCACCATGGTGGAGCAAGTTCCAGCCACCGCGGTGGAGAAATTTGCAGCAGCCATGGTGAGGGTTGTTTTTATGAAACAGTGTTGGAAGTCTAAAGAGCAAGCTACAATACCCTACAAGAAGATCATGATAGATGTTTGCACAAGCTTGCCGTGGCTTTTGATAGTTATGAAAAGTAGTCAATCGCCCTACGAGATTTCTAAACTAGAGTAGAAGTTGCTAAGGGATTCTGATGCTGCTATTGCACAGAGTGAGCAAAAAGTGAAGGAGATGAAGATGAAGGAGATGAAGGGATTTTTAAGCAATACGAGAAGCAAATGTCTTAGAAGGTGACTTTTCTACAAGAGAAAGCCACCGATGCAGCAAAGGCAATTCAACTTGAGAACAGTCTCAAGATAGGTGCAAAACCCAAGGTATAGGAGGCGCAAGCGAGAGCCTTTCAGGCGCAAGAGCAAGCTCCACGAAATTGGTTGACATGGAAAGGCATTGAAGAGAAGAAGCAAAGAAGCGCATGAAGGAGCTTTGAGATAGGCTCGAAGAAGTGAGAAATGATGGGGACATGGTGGACAAGGAGCTAGAATAGATGCAAAAGGACCTTGAAGATCAGAGATCCAAAAAGGAGGGTCTTTACAAATGGCTCTGCAACATGCATAAATCATTGAACATTGAAAAATACTAGAAGATGGAGGAGCTAAAAAGGGAGACTGCAAAAACCAAAAAGGTGATGCAGGAATTGCGAGAGAGCTTCGAGGTTAGAAAAATGGGATAGAGAGCAGCCGAGGTGGAGAAGACAAGAAGGCAGCCACGGTGAGGGTTGTTTTTATGACACACTGTTTTCTTCTATTATTTTATCATTTACTTTTGATTTCCTAAATGTTCTATGTTATTTTGAAGGTGAGAGTTACTTTCGATTATGTTATGATTTTGAAAGCAGGTTCTCTTTCATCTTTGTTAATCAAGCATGCCTATAGGCCATCCATTGTATTTGATCTGGAGTATGCTAAATATCATCTAGGTGTACTTGATATGCAAAAGAAAATGTCAATCTAATGTTTCTTTCTCTCTTATATGCTAACATATTGCTTGACTTGCTCATATTCAAGCTTCACTTTCATAAGTTGGTCCATCCTATGAAAGAAAAGGACTTGTCGAATGTTTTACGTAGTTAATATTCTAACATGTTTTCTTTCAATGTTTCTTTTCTATTTAGCTTTGCTATCATTACTTCTTGGGTACGCTACTTCACATATGCGAAGGTACTTCTCACATGTTTTGTTGTTGTTTTCAAGGCACTCGTTTACTTCCAAGGTGAGCTCATATGTTCTCTTTCATCACACTCAGTTGTTTCTCCGAGTACATGCAGGTTTGCATAGATGCCTAGATACAATCCACTTCGTTTTTCATACTCATCTATATTTACGAGTGCATGCAAGGTCTTGCTAGACCAACGATTTGTTCCTTCTTTGTTCATTAACTTATTGATGACTTATGGTATGTATTTACTTATTGGTTCAAGCAAGGCATACTTTTATTTCGCCCTTTATGTGGTGAGGTATACTTATATGTCTTTCACGATGAACATCTATGGCTGACTTATTGAGTACTCATTTTTCCGTGGCATCTATGGATTACTTATCGCATACTCGTTTTAACGTGACAAAGTTCAACATCTTTTAGGTGACAATATTTATGAACACATATGGTTGATTGCTTGAGTACTCATTTGGACGTGGCATATGGCTAACTACTTGAGTACTCGTCTGAACGTGGTACATGGATTATTATACTGACTCCCCGTTTGGATGTGACACATATTTACTCATCTGGACATGGTACATGGATTATTACTAAGTCCTCTTTTGGATGTGACACATATTTATCTAGCTTTCACAATGGACACATATGGATTACTTATTGAATACTCATTTGGACATGGTCATATTGTGTACCCATTTGCACGTGGCAAGGTTCAACGTCTTTCGAATGAACAGATATGGATTACTTCTTCAGTACTTGTTTGGACATGGCACATATGGATTATTTATTAAGTACTCGTTTGGACATGGCACATATTCATTACTATTGAGTACTTGTTTGGACATGATCACTATTCTCGGATGCCCATTTTCTTAGTTAGTTTTGGATGTTCTTTGTAATCTCAGATGCTCGTCTTCCCAGTTGTTCGGTACTTTCGGATGCGAAGAGGTCGTTATTTCATTCTCACTATGATTATGTAACCTATGTCTAATCCACACAAGCTTGCCTCTTGTCATATGTGCCTGGCTTATGCTCGTTGTATCTTTAGTTGTTCGGTACTTCCGGCTACCCAATTGTTTGGTACTTCTGGGATGCCCAATTGTTTGTATTTCCGGTTGTTCGCTACTTTCAGCTACCCAATTGTTTGGTGCTTTTGGGATGCTCAATTGTTCAATACTTCTAGATGGCGGAATGCTCGTTGTGTTTTTGAATTATTGGTTCTCAACTTGTAGAAACTTTATGGGCCTTCCTATTGTGTTGCTACGGCTTTCTTACACTACCCAAGAGACATTTCAACCCTAGCTTTGTGGACATCTCAAATCACCCCTCCATACTCATCTTTGGAGTGACCGAAGCAATTTTCTCATACATTCATCCTTGGTACAATAGAAACGGACACTTGAATATTTGTTGTGTTCATATACACTTCATGAAATTGGTCATTTTATGTGGATGAATTGTGCAAAACATGAAGGCATGATTATAAAGGTTTGAGGAGGTTTTACCAGAATGAACTTAGAGACAACAAGCTCTACTATTCAGATGAAGAGCTCAAACATTGAACTTGAAGATCTCAAGCCTTGATTATGCATCATCACTATGTCAAACAAGTTGAGATTTCCAGGAAGATTTTTCTATTTTTCACACATACTTTGCACTGTATCATGCACCAAACAAATGCCTATACTAAGTTGCACTATACTATAGACAAGTGCTTGTCTTATGCCCTTGTACTATCCACATGCAATTTGCACTGTATCATTCAAATTGGCATATGGCCATCCTTTGTATATACATTTTCACATAGATATATATAGTGGCTTGGGTTTTTCCCTTGTACTTCCGAAGGGTTTTTTTCATCCGTACTTAGAGAGCCTAGTTTGAGTGGCGGTGTTAGAGCTATATATAGCTTGCCCTAACCCAGCCTAGTCCTCAACTATATATATGCCTATGATCTATGAATAGAATCACTTTCTTAGGAGCAACTCTTGTGTCAGTCTCTCTCCTCTTTCTCCTCCTCTAAGTACAACTCTTGTGTCCATCTCTCTCCTCTTTCTCTTCCTCTCAACATTCACCAGTGGCCTTAGGCCTTTGGTAACACTTTCAAAAGTGGTAGGAACCCCCCCTCAAACAAACTCTCTCCCTCCCTCCCTCTCACTCTCTCTTATAGATTCAATTCATTAGCTCTTGCAATCTCTGCCCTCTTTTCCATGTTGCACATCCACTTCCTCTTCTTTTTCACTATTTTTATTGTTTTAGATCTCGAGTAGGAATTATGAATTATTTATTACCATTCACCTTGTTTCCATATATTGCGCCACCTAGTCTAACATATACTATTCTTTTCTAGGAGAATATTCCCCTACATTGAAAATTCCTAACAAGGTTCTAGTCTATGGCAAGAACTCAGCATAGATGGTGGTCCTTTCTTGCCATTTGGTTCCTTGAAGAAATACTAGCTTGTCTTGAGGATTCTTTCATAATTGGGGTGACCTTGCTGTGAAGATAGGTTTTTCATGGCGTAGTTCTTGCATGTGAGGGATGATTTCTCTTGCACAGCTTTGCTGGCATGGAGATGAGAAGGGAAGGAACATTGGCTAGAGGAAATAGGGGCCTTATTCTTGCATTTAAAGTAGGAAGTGTTGGGCAAGTACTAGTTCTCACCTCATCGATCTAGGTCATCATATAGCATGAAATAGAGAGTGAGGTGGACATTAGACATCACCTCAGATCTCATCCAATGCACCTGAGGCTAGAGACTCCTTCGATCTTGCATCATGCGAACTCTTATGCGATTAGTCAGCAACAAATTCAAAAAGCATAGAGAGGGTTTTGCACCACTTGAGCGAGCGATCATGAGCAAAAGCCCCTTCTCCTAGCTGCCACATCCTTTTCAGCCTAGGAATCTAATGCATTAGTTGATACACCATTCATAGCAATTTCAGACATATCTTAGATAATGTTGATCAGATTTTAGTGTATACCAAATGCCACCATTGGAAAGTCATTTTGGCTATTTTGGATTTTTTCTGAAGGATATGCACTTTAAAGGATCACAAATACTAATGCTTAACATGTAATAGTGGGTGAACCATGAAGACTAATGGACTTGAAGAAAGTTATAAAAATCCTCTTCAAAGTATCGTTCAAAAAAAGGTGCCAACACTAGATGAAAAGTTTCCACGTGAGTTCATTTGCACCATAAAATTCAGAGATTCATTTCCACCTCATAAGTATATGCTATAGAAAATTTATCAAGGGCTCCAAATTGATATGCAACAATTTTAATAGAAGAGAACTTGAAGTAATGATCGGCACCCATGTGTGTAGAAGAGTTTTCATTCCAAGGACAAATGTGATTTGATCACACCGGCCACTATGGCATATCAAGTACTTTGTCTACATTTCAATTAACAATACAAACAACAATTAATGTTGGTATGGAATGTTAAGCTGGGAATATTGTTACTTTATGAAGGATTGAGGATCACTCTCAATGTGGAGTCGATAATCCATGTCAATGAGTAAACAATATATCTTTGGGACCAATACGTGGTTTATTTGTTTTGGATCTATAATACACACCAACTTCTTATCAATTCAAAGTTTCTAACTTCATTCTTCTTTATATACATTTTTTTGTTTGATTTACTAATTTATTTCTATATGTACACATTTATAAGCACCAGTTTTTGCTCTTCGGCCGCGCATTAAGCTGTAGTGTCACTTTCCTCATTTTCAAACCAGAGACTAGCCTCTCACTGTATGACCATCGGTCTCATTTGTTCACGAGAGAAATGTTCGTGAAAAGGGTAGTTATGTTCAGGAGATAAAAGACTAGAAGAAAAGGCCTCTAAGCTTAAACCATGGCGCTGCGTAAAAATTAGACTGGTTTTGGGTGGAGAGGAAATGCGAGAGACGAGGATCACGGTTTCCTCTCGCATCACTTTCCAGGTTGATTAACAGTGCGCCCCCTTGACAATTCCTAGAAAGCAGTACTCATGATGACAATGGGCAGTGGGAGGTCTCTATGAGCGCCAGGGAGACCGCCAACTCAAGCAACCCGTATTTGGGTGCATTTTGCGCGGGCAACACAAGGCAAAAGGCATCCGCGATAGGACCTAGCTAGAATCGAGGCAAAACGCATCCAGGACCGACTCGAGAACGTATCACCCCTGTCTGTCACCTTTGCTCAGAGGAGAGGATCACGGGTTGCTCAGAGGAAAGGAAACGGGTTGCTCTTGTTGATCAACGTGATCGATCAACGGGTTGCTCGTCAGCATATCTGTCTATTTAAGCCGATGCCTGGCTATGGCATTTCAGGATCTCAAAATCTTCTTCGTTGTCTCCTGCAGCACCATGAAGACCAGCGCTTCCACCCTCGACGTCGTCGCCTTCCTCGCTTGGGCGCTGCTGCTGTGCATGTGCTTGCCTCTCCCGTCCGCTTCTGCCTCTCGCGGAGGGTTACCCTTCATGCATGGCGCCTCAACTGCTGGTCGGAAAAGCCCTGCTCATCCAACCGAGTCGCTTCTTTTGCGTATTACGAATGAAAGCTTTCCTTGTAAATCTATTGCGGCTGATATTCAACTTTGTGGATTGGCATGCAGCAATGGCAGCCCCCATATTAACGGAATCCAGCAGCGATCACCTCCTCCCGGCACTTCCTTTGAAAGGTGAAATTCTTAGCGCCATAGGGATTCCGTCAACTTTGCTGACAGCGATAGTCATCTGTGTAGAGTGTCAAAGGATGCTCATGTATCTTCGCTCCGTCAACTTTTGGTTACGGTTGTAGTCATCTGCATAGAGTGTTAGTGATCCTCATCGGCTTCCTGTTCTCTATTTAGCTCTGTTCTTTAGAGTGTTAATGATCCTCATGTATCTTTAGCCGTCCAATTTGAAAGGTGAACTTCTCATGGCCATCGGTACTCCGCTCTGTTCTTTAGCTCCTTAATCGGCTTTCTTTCATCGGTGCTATTTGTGCGGCTACCGATGAATGTTGTCGTGAAAATTGCCTCTTATTAGTGTGTGCTCTTCCTCTTAAACACGAGCAATCATTGGCATCAAACGTTGCCTCAGCAAGAAATGGACTAGCACTCATAGTTAAAATTTGATCCTTTAAAGACATCCCTCTTCTATGGCGTTTAAGTTAGCTATGATATTGATGACCTTTGTGTAGTGCTAATCATCCCCATGCATATGTGACAGTGGCATTTGAAGCAGAATCTATTGCTACATGCAAAGCCATCGGTGCTATATGTGCATCTAGCCATGAATGTTGCACTGAAAACTGTCTCTTATTAGTGTGTGCTCTTCCACTTAAGTGTGAGGAGTCATTGGCATCAAAGGTTTCATCAACAAGCAATGAACTAGCACTAACAAGTGAAATTTGATGTCTAAAAAACTTTCATCATCACTGTTGTTTTGTGTGAGTAGTGATAATCATGATTGTACAATGCTAGCCATCTGAGTATAGTGCTAATGATCCTCATGCATGTTTGTGGCATTGAAGCAGAAGTAAAAGGAAAAGTGGCCACTACATGTAAAGCCATCGGTGCTATTTGTGCAGCTAGCCATGAATGTTGTAGTGACAATTGTCTCTTATTAGTGTGTGCTCTTCCTCTTAAGAATGAGAAGTCATTGGTATCAAAGGTTGCATCAACAAGCAATGGAATAGCATTGACAGGTGAAGTTAGATCCCATAAAACTTTCCCATATAGGTGTTGTTTCTATGAGCAATAGCCATCTATTTACAGTGATAGTATATATGTATAGTATTAATGATCTTCATGTCTATTTGTGATATTGAAGCAGAATCAACTGCTAGATGCAAAGCCATCGGTGCTATATGTGCATCTAGCCATGAATGTTGCAGTGAAAACTGTCTCTTATTAGTGTGTGCTCTTCCTCTTAAGCGTGAGGAGTCATTGGCATCAAAGGTTTCATCAACAAGCAATGGACTAGCACTAACAGGTAAAATTTGATGTCTAAAAAACTATCATCATCAATGTTGTTTTGTGTGAGTAGTGATAATCATGATTGTACAAAGCTAGCCATCTATATATAGTGCTAATGATCCTCATGCATGTTTGTGGCATTAAAGCAGAAGCAGAAGTGGCCACTACATGTAAAGCCATCGGTGCTATTTGTGTAGCTAGCCATGAATGTTGTAGTGACAATTGTCTCTTATTAGTGTGTGCTCTTCCTCTCAAGCATGAGAAGTCATTGGTGTCAAAGGTTGCATCAACAAGCAATGGAATAGCATTGACAGGTAAAGTTAGATCCCATAAAACTTTCCCATATAGGTGATCTTTCTATGAGCAATAGCCATCTATTTACAATCATAGTATATATGTAAAGTATTAATGATCTTCATGTGTATTTGTGATATTGAAGCAGAATCAACCGCTAGATGCAAAGCCATCGGTGCTATATGTGCGTCTAGCCATGAATGTTGTAGTGAAAACTGTCTCTTATTAGTGTGTGCTCTTCCTCTTAAGCGTGAGGAGTCATTGGCATCAAAGGTTTCATCAACAAGCAATGGACTAGCACTAACAGGTAAAATTTGATGTCTAAAAATTTTTCATCAATGTTGTTTTGTGTGAGTAGTGATAATCATGATTGTACAATGCTAGCCACCTATGTATAGTGCTAATGATCCGCATGCATATTTGTGGCATTGAAGCAGAAGCAGAAGTGGCCACTACTTGTAAAGCCATCAGTGCTATCTGTGCAGCTAGCCATGAGTGTTGTAGTGACAGTTGTCTCTTATTAGTGTGTGCTCTTCCTCTTAAGCATGAGAAGTCATTGGTATCAAAGGTTGCATCAAGAAGCAATGGAATAGCATTGACAGGTACAGTTAGATCCCATAAAACTTTACCATATAGATGTTGTTTCTATAAGCAATAGCCATCTATTTACAGTGATAGTATATATGTACAGTATTAATGATCTTCATGTGTATTTGTGATATTGAAGCAGAATCAACCGCTAGATGCAAAGCCATCGGGGCTATATGTGCATCTAGCCATGAATGTTGTAGTGAAAATTGTCTCTTATTAGTGTGTGCTCTTCCTCTTAAGCGTGAGGAGTCATTGGCATCAAAGGTTTCATCAACAAGCAATGGACTAGCACTAACAGGTAAAATTTGATGTCTAAAAAACTTTCATCATCAACGTTGTTTTGTGTGAGTAGTCATAATCATGATTGTACAATGCTAGCCATCTATGTATAGTGCTAATGATCCTCATGCATGTTTGTGGCATTGAAGCAGAAGTAAAAACAAAAGTGGCCACTACATGTAAAGCCATCGGTGCTATCTGTGCAGCTAGCCAGGAATGTTGTAGTGACAATTGTCTCTTATTAGTGTGTGCTCTTCCTCTTAAGCATGAGAAGTCATTGGTATCAAAGGTTACGTCAACAAACAATGGAATAGCATTGACAGGTAAAGTTAGATCCCATAAAACTTTCCCGTATAGGTGTTGTTTCTATGAGCAATAGCTATCTATTCACAATGATAGTATATATGTATAGTGTTAATGATCTTCATGTGTATTTGTGATATTAAAGCAGAATCAACCGCTACATGCAAAGCCATCGGTGCTATATGTGCATCTAGCCATGAATGTTGCAGTGAAAACTGTCTCTTATTAGTATGTGCTCTTCCTCTTAAGCGTGAGGAGTCATTGGCATCAAAGGTTTCATCAACAAACAATGGACTAGCACTGGCAGGTAAAATTTGATGGCTAAAAGATTTCCATCATCAATGTTGTTTTGCGTGAGTAGTGATAGTCATGATTGTACAATGATAGCCATCTATGTATAGTGACAATGATCATCGTTCGTCTTTGTGGCATTCAAGCAGAAGGAGAAGTGACCACTACATGTAAAGCCATCGGTGCTATTTGTGCAGCTAGCCATGAATGTTGTAGCGACAATTGTCTCTTATTAGTGTGTGCTCTTCCTCTTAAGCATGAGAAGTCATTGGTATCAAAGGTTGCATCAACAAGTGATGGACTAGCATTGATAGGTAAAGGTAGATCCCATGAAATTTTCCTATATAGGTGATGTTTCTAGGAGCAATAGCCATCTATTTACAATGATAGTATATATGTATATTGTTAATTATCTTCATACATATTCAACCGTTACATGCAAATCCATTGGTACTATTTGTGCGACTAGCCATGAATGTTGTTGTGAAAATTGAATGTCATTAATGTGTGCTCTTCCTCTTAAGAATGATCAATCATTGGCATCAACCATTGCATCATTAAGCAATGGACTAGCACTAACAGGTAAAATTTTATCCCATAAAAGCATTCCTCATCAGTGTTTTTTTTGTGAGAAGTCATAGTCATCTATGTATAGTGTTTTAATGATCATTATGAATCTTCATGGCATTGAAATAGAATTGACCATGACATGAAAATCCATCGGTGCTATTTGTGTGGCTAGCCATGAATGCTATAGCGAAAATTGTCTTTTATTATTGTGTTCTATCCCTCTTAAGCATGAGGAGTCATTGGTATCAAAGGTTGCATTAACAAGAATGAACTAGCATTGGCTATGGTAAAATTTGATCCCTAAATTTCCTATGTGCTCTTCCAATTAAGCATGATGAGTCCTTGACGTCATTAGAGAATTATGATAATTTCCACCAATAAAAGTATTACTCACTTGAGCCCAATTGTCATTGTTACAGAATCAGCCCTTGCATGCAAAGCCCTTGGCGCCATTTGTGCAAGCAACCATGAATGTTGTAGTGAGAGCTGCCTTTTACTAGTGTGTGCTCTTCCACTTAAGTATGATCAGCCCTTAGCATCAAAGGAACCATTAATGACCAACGACCTTGCTACATTCATAGGTATGATGATTTGATTACCTAAAAGCTTTTGGCATCACTAACCTTATTGATTATAATACATATTGTGGCATTGTTACAGAATCCATTCCTACATGCAAAGCCATCGGTGCTATTTGTGTCAATAGTAACGAATGTTGTAGTGAAACTTGCCTTCTATTGGTGTGCATTGGTCCACTAAATCATAAGCAATCATTGGTGTCAGATGAAGCATCAACAACTTATGGACTAGCTTTAATTTGAAAGGTATACACAAAAGTGTGTAACTTGTGATTTCATCTCATAATTTTTCTTCTTATAAAATTTATGTAATCTTTAGTAGTGTCCATTAAGGTAATCACCAAGAATTATGTTTCTTTGAAAAGTATCTATATTTGCTAGTTGTTACTAATGATCTTTTTAGAGTGGGAAGGCTTTCTTTATTGTGCACATATTTTTATTCAATTCATTGATATGGGTTTGATTTCTTAAATATTTATTCCGATTCATAACTCTTCACTTACAGTGGATTATATCATGATAATGTGTGCAGAAAGTGCCCCTACATGCAACATTATTGGCAGAAGATTGTTGTTCTACAATTTGTCTATTGCCTATTTGCCTAGTATAGTCATGGATCACATGGTTTCAATTAAATTACCTTATGGCCTTGTAATCCACCTAGCCTATGTGCTCCTTCACAAAGGGTTGGTGGGCATTGTGAGTAGCTAGCTCACAAGCACACTAAAGAAGGTTATACCTTCTTCTTCTTGTGAAATTATAAATAAAATAAAATACCTTATTATCTTTGTGAAATTATAAATAAAATTAAAAAACGTGATGAATAAGGTCAAAAAATATTCTTTCATGAATTTTAAATAACACAAAATAAGAATGCCTTTAATAAATCAGATCATGTGAGGCATTAGACATACCATTTGTAGTTTTTATATGAGTACCAATTTTTTGATTTGAAATTTCACACATGTTTCTATTATAAGGATTGAGATTAATTGCAAGTTATTCTGGATCCATTTGAATCAAACCAGAGATACCGTTTGCATGGAATTTAGGATGGAGAGTTTGACTAAAAAATGTAACAAGTCTTAATGCATGGATATCAATTTTTTAAAGGCTTCCATACATTTAGGATGGATAGTTGGACTATAAAATTTAACAAATATTCATGCATGGAAATCAATTTACATACTCCTTTGTTTGATGAGATACTTTTAAAAAAACTTCCAAAATGAAATACATATGCTAATCCTTTGAACTATTATATTCGTACTTAATAGCAAAGATTGTCTAGACAACCTTCTATACTACATCTATGGACATATAAGATTACTTTCAACTAATGCTAATTTTTATGCAAAATGAACTTTAAGAAAGTAATATGTTCACAATCTTTGACAAGGTAGTATTTAATATTTGCACATTTACAATTACTTCAAGAAATGTGAAGATTGTATTACAAATGTTGAATTTAGATGTGATCCAGTTCATATTTTGAAAACTATGAAAAAATAATAAATTTTATTCTACCACTCCTCTTCAAAGAATTTCTCACATAACAATAGTCCACTACCTATTTTGGTTGATCTAGCATCCCATGGAATGTTGTTCTCTACCTTTTTTTAGAGTTTTCTGATAGGATCTTATTTTATTCACATAATTTATCTATCATGCAAGATCATTTACAATTTGAAAATGAATTGAGTTTCTCATAGATTGATCAAATTTACTTTTGAGAAAAGATTCGATGCCCTAGGCATAGAGATAACGCAATCTTGTCGATTTATTACAAAATAATATATTCAAGTTCTAGCCAATTAATCACTTTACTTAATGTCATCCAGCCATAGGCAATAGCCAATATTCATAAAAACAATAGTTAAACAAATGAAATCTTGTAAAATTACAAAGATTTCATCAATATTTCCTTTCTAGCATGGATTGAGGGAAGGCCTATTATGATTTATATAAACCTATTTTGAACCCAAACAATTGTAGCTAGTTCCCTCACCTATGTGCTCTTAAAACGTTAAAAATTACTATATTATAAAAAAATAAAAATAAAAATGTCAATTACTTCCTTCTTGAACTACTTTTAACAATGCTAATTTTTGTGCAGAATGAAACTTAATAAAGTAATATGCTCATACCTTTGGTATGGTAGTATCTAATATTTTCACATTTACAATTTCTTTAAGAAATTTGAAGTCTATACTAAAAACATTGAATCTAGAAACATATGGTTCTTCACTAAGACACACAATACTTTTTATCTACTAATAAAGTATATATTTTAAAAACTATGAGAGAATTATAAGTTATCTACCACTCCTTTTTCACATAAACATACTCCGCTACTTGTTTTGGTTGATCTAGTATCCCATGAATTATAACTAGTATATATCATTTTTCAAAGTTTTTTGATAAGAAGGTAATTTTCTAATTCATAAATTATCCATTATGCAAGATCGTTTTTTATTTAAAAATTAATTTCTTTTCTCATATATTAATCAAAATTACTTTTGAAACAAGAATATGTGCTCTAGGCATACAAGAAATATTTAGTAACATAATCCTAGTAAAGAATATTTTTCAAAGTCTACCTAGTTAATCACTTTACCTAATGTCATCCAACTAAAGGTGATATATACATAGACAATAGCTAAAATAATCAAATCTTGCAAAACTACAAAGATTTCAATAATACTTCCTTTGTAGCATGGAGTGAGGGAAGCCTTATCACTATTTCTATAAGCATGTTTTTAACTTAGTGCCTTCAACACAATTATATCTACTTACTTCACCTACATGCTCTTAAAAATATTGAGCATTAATATATTATAAAGTAATAAAAATAAGAATCAATCGCTTCCTTTACTTTGATAAGCACTTCTTCTTAAAGGTATATATCTAGAAGCTTGCTATACTTGATCCTAATTTTATTTAAGTATGAACAAAGAGGTCCACATGTGTCATAGCAAGGCCTATTGTAATCTCATTGTAATTCATTATTTATAATTGATATCTACATAGAGAGGCATGTGCATAGAGGAATATTGCTAGTGAATTGCATAATTAATGTTTTTTTTTCGGGAGGGGGGGGGTAAAATATGTTTGCATATATTTATGTCCAATGTAAAAGTGACCAGCGTAAAAGTGTCTTTTGTAATTAAACCTCAAAGCACAAAAAGTCACAGTCCTTCATCTTCGACATGAAAGCAACTTAAGGGACTGTTACCCTTCAGTCTATAGATTTTCTTGAGAAATCTTACACTAGCCAAAGATCTTGGTAAATGATGAGAAAGAAATGTCTAAGGAATATTTAGACACAAGGGTTGGGCATTCAGGTGAAGCAAAAGAAGAGGATGAATTGCTGAGATGGACATGGAGATAATAAGTGGTGATTGGGAAGACAAGACTTCTTGGGTTTGATGAATGTCCTAGGATCCCCCTTTGCATGTTGATTCCTTATGCTTCAATTAGGGGCTTGCATGAAAGAGTGCTTTCCAGTATGACGATTACTTGCCTGAGCTGGGGGCATTGATTGCATCCTTGTGCAAGTGTGATGGAGATGAGAGTCTTGTTACAAGTGCAATTGTGAATACATGGTCACAAGTATGGAAGGAGGTGGAAAGTGAATTTGAGGAGGAGGTTGAAAGAAATAGCAAGTGGAATTTTATGTCTAAGAAGATGTTCTATGTATGCGAGAGAAATCATAGGACAACTATGCATGGATGGAGCTAATTGTTGCTAAGGCTTATATGGAGATAAGGTCTAGACACATAAGAGTGATGTGCACATTGATAGGGATGTAGAGTCAAGCATGAAGTGTGGGTAAAAGTCAGAGCACATGCAATATAATACATATGGGCTTCCAGAAAAAATATGTAGTTTAAAAATGTTCTCTTTAATTCCCAGGAGGATTATGTGATCTAGTTTCCTAGGAATGGTAGCTCATTTAGTAGGCTATTTGGAAGGTATCTTTGTTTCTATGAGCTATAATCTTGCCTACTAGTCAAACATCTTGCTCTCATATGACACTATAATAGGCTCAAAAGTAGTTGGAGTAGGGCATTTTGAATTTCAACCAAGTTTGTGATTACTTACAAAAAAAGAGGTTGAACACTTGAGCAAGACTTAAGCCAACAACAACTTGCTTCCCCCTTTCCTCAGCATGACGATGAACATTTGGCTCCTTAAGATTAGGTCTAGGGTCTATGCATGTTAAGGTGGTACAATTAGTGGTGTCTCGGATACCACTATTATTCATGCGATTATGTGAAAATTGAACAAAAATGGAAACAAATGATGTGCTTTTAAGATCTTTGTAGTTTAACTAGTGGTATAAGAGCCTTTAGATTTTTATGAATACCATTGGAAATGCCTTAATAGTGGACATTTAGATGTCCTAATAGACCATAATAGTGTACCACCTAAACATGCTTTCACCCTCTAGTTTTAGAACCCTCTTTCTTGAAACTTTTCATGGCATTATTGTAACATATAGAAAAAACAAACACAAATCTATCAGCAATGATTGATCAGAGTATGCTTAAATCAATGCAAGAACAAAAAAAACACTGTATTGCAGAATTTGGGAATCTCCCAAGTCCCACTTTATAATTCCCAAATTCCCCAATATAGATTTTTCTCATATAGAAGATACAAAACATAAACTAAAGCAATACAACAATCACTATCTTTCCACAATGTATTGAGAAATTGTGCACATCTTGTGAAGTTAATGCAGAAAAGTATTGGACTTACTGTTGCATGTGAGTGAAAACTACACTGAGTGGCCAAATAAAATCTTTGCTGGGCTACATAATTGTGATGGGTGTTTAAAATAAATTCAAATACACTCACAATTCATGCCTTTTGATATCACATTAGAATAGTTTTCTATGACAGCATTGTTGCAAACATTGGTCTCCTCTTTATAACATGGATGAAATGTAGGAAATGATCCCTCTTGAGAAAATCGGTGACAAATTTTTTAAATTAAAAGTCATAGTTTGCAAATAATTCCTCCCTTGCATCGATAGCATGAGTTGTTGGTAAAGTAATGATTCCATATGTGGCCTCATTGTTAGGCTCACAAGAATATCATGGTTCTAGGGTGGGTGAGTACACATAGCATACATTTTCGCTAACAACCCAGTGGATCTTAGACGCCATCACAGACATGGCTGGGAATCTTAGATGCCACCACTTCTAATAATTCATTACCATGCAAGTCAGTACTGCCACCTTGAATTATTCGAAATTCGGGCCAACCACCGTGATGGCTCTCACCTAGATAGTGAGGTCAGCTATTCCATTCCCTTAACCGTTTCCTCTTATATCCCTTTCGAATGTTTCGTTCTCCCTTGTAATCTCAAGCCTCCACTATTCCATTTCCTTCATTGTTTCATCTTCTATCCCTCTTAACCAATTTTTTCTTCCTTGCACTCTTCTTGCAACTTCTATCCCCTCTCGTAATGGACCTTGCATAGTCTGGGAGCTCGTCACACAATCTTTCCTACCCCTTTGCAGCATAGTGCTAGAGCCCCTCATCCTAAAATTGTGACATATGGGAATTCCTCTCTCACTATTCAAAATCCCAATGTGGATGCTCTCCAAAACTTCATCAAGATGGTGCAAGACATGAATGTGAAGGAGGGGCAACTAGTTTGTCAAGGTCACAAGATTACCATCAATAAAAGCTTTGAAAGAAGCTAGATCCTAAGTCTAGGAAATGCATCTTTCTGGGTTATGGTGAAAGTGGAGAGATGGGCTATCGTCTCTGGGATCCAGAAGCAAAGAAAATCATACGCAGCCATGATGTAGTCTTCAATGAGAAGAAGATGCATAAGGCACCCATGAGGGATGTGGAAATGAGGAGAATCACTTTCCAGGATGTGAATCCACCTGCATATGTTGATAGACAGCAAGCTGTCCATGCACCAAATGTGCAAGAAATGGCACCACCAAGTACTCCCATAGGTATACAATCAAGGGCAGATGATGGATCATCTATTGGTGGAAATGATGAGCCAAATGTGACTGATATGTAGGTGGGACAGCAGGCTGAAATGCCCTTAAGAAGATCATCTAGAGTGTCTAGACTTCCTGATAGGTTTGTTCCAGGGGTAGACTATGTGATGCTTACTGATTGCAGGGAGCCTTCTTGCTACAAAGAGGCTATGATGGTGAGGATCAACGCAAGTGGGAGTATGCAAATGCAATCAGAGATGAGTTCACTTATGAAGAATAAGACTTGGGACTTGGTTTCTTTGCCACATGGAAAGAAAGCATTGCCATGTAAATGGGTCTACAAAATGAAGGTCACAGGTGATGATGTGCCTAGGTACAAGCCTAGCAAGAGAAGGGTGTGGACTTGGATGAGATATTCTCTCCGATTGTGAAGATGACCACACTTAGATGCATGCTTGGACTAGTGGCAGCAGAGGATATGGAGATGCAGATGGATGTCAAGACAGCTTTCTTGCATGGGGATTTGCATGAGGAAATTTACATGGTGTAGCAGGAAGG
The DNA here is from genome assembly GCF_047967505.1 of Dipteris shenzhenensis. Lineage (NCBI taxonomy): Eukaryota > Viridiplantae > Streptophyta > Polypodiopsida > Gleicheniales > Dipteridaceae > Dipteris > Dipteris shenzhenensis. The sequence goes on from NC_141620.1 coordinate 20,259,672, forward strand.
CTTTGAAGAAAAGGGCAAAGAGCATTTAGTTTGCAAGCTGAAGAAGAGTCTCTATGGTCTTAAGCAAGCACCTAGAGAATAGTATCAGAAGTTTAATGCTTTCATTCGGTCCTAGGATTTAGAAGGAGTGAAATTGATCACTGCCTCTATACTAAAAGGGCTAAGGATAATAGTCTGATACTCTTGACACTATATATGGATGATATGCTATTGGCTAGCAAGAATACTTATGAGCTAGATGCATTAAAGGCCAAGTTGCATGAGGCCTTTGATATGAAGGATTTGGGACTTGCAGGTCATATTCTTGGTATGTGCATCACGCGGGATCGGAGTAGGAAACTCCTTTGGCTTTCACAAAAAGAGTATGTTACAAAAGTATTGCAGTGTTTCAATATGGAGGGGGGGAAGGCAGTGAGTACTTCATTGCCTCCATATGTGAAACTAAGTCATACAAATAGTCCCAAATGAGATGAGGAAAGGGCCATGATGGCCACAGTTCCTTATGCATCAGCAGTTGGGAGTCTTATGTATGCTATGATAGCTACTAGACCAAACATTGCATTTGCAGTGGGAGTTGTTAGCCGGTATATGGCTAATCCAAGAAAGAGGCATTGGGAGGCAGTTAAGTGCATCATGAGGTACATGAAGGGTACCAAGGAGATGTGCATCTGCTTTGGTAAGGAGACATGCATGTACTTGGGTACATGGATTCAGACTATGCAAGGCATGTGGATAGTAGGAGATCCACTTCTGGTTATGTGTTCACCTTTGCAGGTGGTGCAGTGTCGTGGATGTCTCGTGCACAGAAGTGCGCTGCTTTGTCTTCCACAGAGACTGAGTATGTTGCAACCACAGAGGGTTGCCAGGAGGCTATATGGCTTGATCAGCTAGTGGGAGATTTGGGAATTCATACAGGTGTACCGACATTGCATAGTGATTCCATGAGTACTATTCAGCTAGCATGGAATCCGGTCTTTCATGCAAAGACCAAACACATTGAGGTCAGGTACCATTTCATCAGGGAGGTACTTGAGGACAAGCGCATAGAGCTTGTTAAGGTTCATACAGATGATAACCCTGTAGATATGCTGATGAAGAGTCTACCTAGTGAGCGGTTTGAGTATTATCGTGTATTGATGGGCATTGGATAGTATACTCACTGGTTGTTCTCCCTTAAAGGCACATTGTCCTTTAAGTGGGAGGTTGTGCGGGTTAAAGGTCACTGTGCCTTTACCCCCCAGTTATGTATAATACTCAAACACATATATAAATGAATGAAAAAGAAGATTAGGGTGGTTCTGCACCCACCAAAACTTGTGTGGCTCTCTGTTTCTCTCTCCCTCCTCCGTTCTTGCTTCCGTTGAGAGCACTCTCAACTATCTACTTCAAAATCCAAATTAGTGTTGAGATCTACAAACACATTCAACCCACTACTACTTGTGCTACTCATGTGCTCATTGAAATCAACATCACCAATGGTAGGCTTGTCCTCATGGGTAATGGCCTCAATATCTATATCTCCTATCTCATGATCATCCTCATCTCTCATATCATGGTCATCATTGCCTCCATGGCCATGATCATCCTCCATATGCTCCATATTAGTAAATGTACTATACATCACTTTGGAACATGGTGTGATAGGTATGACATGCCAACATCGATTATTATCCCCACCATTGGTTAATTGACAATCTATTTCAAACACAAATACAATCATGTTATTTTCCTTGCATCGAAGGTATCAAATATTTAAAAGTGAGTATTTTTATATGTGTGTACAATACCTATTCAGATTGTTATGGTAGTACTAGTGTGTCCTTACTTTGCTGAAACTTTGTGGAGTTAATAGTTACAAGCCACTTGCACTACACCAAGAAAAAATCAATTAAATAAGCAATCTAAATTATTGAAAGCTCCTAACTTATGCATAACATTCTATATACCGACCTTGCTCATGCATCCCCTAGCATACTCCCATTCTTTCATTGTGATATGCATCCCCTCGTCTCTCTCTACTCTCTCCATTTTGTCAAGTAGCCAATCCACATAAATATCCTTTGGAAATGCTCTTAGATGCTGAGGGTATGGCACATGAGATACGTGGTGTGTACAAAAAGGGCCCTTTCTCCTTGTCTTCTCGTCTTTGCATCCTCGTATCTTGTCACCCATCTTTTCATGACATCATTATTAAGCATGCAATAGAGGTTGATATTATTAAGCCACTCAATGTCTATTACTTTGCTACATCCTTTCCCTTGAGGCACAATAGAGATCATCCTTAGGTCTTCATCATCTCTCCATAGTCGTGGGAGAGAGCTATTCACATCAACAAGAAACTCAAAAATATATACAAGTGACTCTTGTATCAACCAACCCTTGGCCATGCTACCTTTGGGTCTTGCATTTTGTCTCACAAAACCCTTCAAGGTCTTCATGAAGTACTCAAGGAAGAACAACCATCGTGCATGTACAATACCGTACATAGCAATCTCATCCACCAAATGCACTAAGAGGTGTAGTTGGCTTGTGAGAATAGAACATGGAAATATCTCCTCCACTGACATAACTCTAGCATTCTCAAGCATGGTGGGATCTATTTCCTTTGAGCTCACATACCTAGAAAGGAAAAAGTATGTAATATTAGCAATATGAACACCTTGCATCATGTCCAGTACCTCACAAGCTCGCCCATCTTGTAAATACAATCCTTCACATCCTTCGATGCACTGTGAGAAATGCTAGTAGGTAGTATGAACTGAACACACTTGGAATGGTTGATTAGTTGCTTCCACACAGGAGTGTCTACGGGAGTTCTCCACTTGCCATCGATTGATCGATGGGAGGAATGCCATGACATGAGCTCTCCAATGGATTTGCACTTGAACATATGTTGGATGCAAGAGATTATGGGAAAATGTCACAGAACCTTACGAGGCACATCCAAAGTTTTGAGATTTGCTCTATATCTTACCTCTCCACAATTAGGACACTCTCTTGCATCCTTATGTGTTCCATGAAACAGAACACAATCATTGACACATGCATGGATGTACTTGTAATCTAATCCTCCAAGAGAGGTCACATGTTGCCTTGCCATATCTCTTGAGGTTGGTAATTTATTCTCCCTTGGAAGCATTTGACACAATAGCCTGCATGTGAAGACCATAAATGAGAAAAAGCATTCGAGTAATTGACCCACTAGCATAATTCACCCTCCGAGGGGTCACTATGTATAAACCCTCTATATCACGTGCGTTCAAGGTCTATTTCTAAAATCTCTTATCTGTAAATTCTTCACTAATAAAATATACCCTTTTTCTATACAAATCTATAACTTTTTTCCAAAATTGTTTAAATACTCCCTTATGTAAATCAACTTCTGTAAAATTTAGAAGTTCAAAATATCCTTTTGTTGGACTCATGTGATAGGGTTACATATGATGAGTGACCCCCCTGAGAATTCACCATGTTTGCAAAATAGACTTTAAAGTTTACTTGAGTAATGCATTCAAACTTGCATTGCTCCATCCATAGATGGTCTACAAGTTTAGTAACTCAAGGTAGGCATGTAGAACAAAGAATGTGTGCCCCTCAAATAGTGGAGTCGATGCTACGGTAAAAAGATCGTCCTACTCTATGCTATCATCCCTACTTGAAGATTGATGGACATATAAATCCCGCACCATATCATAAAACACCTCCTCCTCCACGGCCTCATGAGGTAATGGAGGAGGGCTTCTATCACCATCACTCCATGCATCCGTAATGGTACCTCTTGAAGATCTCACCTCATATCACTAATGCTTCGCCTCCTCACGATGAGCATAGGGAAATATATGTGGGTGTGGCAGTGCATCCTATATCAAATTGAAACGAGATCATAACTCAAGCACATGAACACCCATAGGTAACTCAATCAACCTTAACTCTTTAACACTTACCATGTTTATGGTCGCATCCCATTCTCCATACTTTGAGACGTGATTGAGTGTAATTCTATGTGCATGATACATGTTTCCTCGACATCGATCATCCAAGCACCCACACTTATCTCCAAGCTTAGACAATCATCCCCAAGCACACAAGAGAAGAGGGTGAACAAGGAAGAGAAGAAAGAGAAGCAGAGGGTGAATGAGAAAGAGAAGAAAGAGAAGCAACTTTGAAGAAGGACAAGAAGCTTCCATACCTCTATCCAAGGTAAGTATCTTGATGGTTGATCTTCTTTGAAAGTTGCTCTCTTTGGATTCGTCCTTTGTCGTATGTAGGGAATGGATGTTTTTGGTACTAGTGCTGTTCTTTTTTGTGTCGGGCGCATGTCCTTTTCAAGTTCTTAGAAAAAGGCATTTGTCGAAGCACGTCTATAGACACGTCTAACAACACGTCTTTAGATGCATCTAACATAGATGCGTCTCTTTGAAAAAACAAAACCGTTGCGCCTATAGATGCGTTGTTAGATGCATCCATAGACATACTCCGATAATCCGTATTCTTCCCTTTCCCTTTCCCTTCCGTTTCCACTTCCATTTCCAAGAAAAGGATTGCATATTGAATGATGGAAATAAGTGATTGCATGAATGAAGAAAGGGATTGCATGAATGATGGAAAGGGATTGCATGAATGATGGAAAGGGAAAGCATGATTGAAGAAAGGGATTGCACTCTCTATTTTCCTCTCTTTCCTTCTCTCTTTTATCCTCTCTTTCCTTCTCTTTCCTTCTCTCTTTTTCTCTCTTATCTCCTCTCTTTCCTTCTCTTTTCGTCTCTTTTCTCATCTCTTTCCTTCTCTATTTTTGTCTCTTTCCCTCCTCTCTTTTCTCCTCTCGTTTACGCTCCTTCCTTCTCTCTTTCCTTCTCTCTTTTTCTCTCTTTTATCCTCACTTTTTCTCTCTTTTTCTCCTCTCTTTTCCTCTTCTTTCTCCTCTCTTTCCTTCTCTCTTTTTCTGTCTTTTATCCTCACCTTTTCTCTCTTTTTCCTTCTCTCTTTTATCCTCTCTTTCCTTCTCTTTTTGTGGTAATTTTCCTCTCTTATCTCCTCTCTTTTTCTCTCTTTTTTTCTCCTCTCTTTTCCTCTATTTTCCTCTCTTTCCTTCTCTCTTTTTCTCTCTTTTATCCCCACTTTTTCTCTCTTTTTCTCCTCTCTTTTCCTCTCCTTTCTCCTCTCTGTCCTTCTCTTTTCTCCTCTCTTTCTCTCTCTTATCTCCTATCTTTTTTCTCCTCTCTTTTCCTCTCTTTTTCCCCATGTGAAGCATCAATAGCTTGACATTGAGCAAACGGATACAGACTTCTGTCACTGTAATTCAAAGAATGCACGAGTCTATAAATGCTTGCTCAATGTCAGGATGTCACTCTATTTTCTCTTTTGCATCTCGTGACAAGGGCATGCTCGATGCGTCTTCTTTTCTTTTCTTCAGTTCATCATGTGGCCAGGAAGCTCTTCAGCCTCACCTGATCTTCGAGATGCCATCTTTCAGAAGTTATATAACCTTTTGGGGTACCCTCCCACTCCTGCGGAGTTATACGACTCCTACGGGGGTGCTTAGAGTACCCGTCATGTAGCCGTATAACTCCGTAGGACTGGGAGAAAAGAAGAGAAAAAGAGAGAAAAAAAGAAGAGAAACAAAGGAGAAGGATATGCATAGGCATAGGCATAGGAATATGCTTATGAAAAGAAGAGAAAAAGTGAGGAAAAAAGAAGAGAAGGAAAGGAGAAGGAGAAAGAGAAGGAGAAAGAGAAGAGAAGAAGGAGACATATGCTCATGCATAAGCATAAGCATAAGAGAAAGAAGAGAAAAAATGAGCATAAGCATAAGAGAAAAGGAAGGAAAGGATATGCTTATTCTTATGCAAGAGCATATGAGCATCAAAGAAAAAGAGAGAAAGCTTAAGCATAGGCAAATACATATGCTTACGAAAAGAGATTGAAAGAGGGGGAAGAGGGGGAGAAAGAGAGAGGAAAAGACGAGAAGGAGACAAATGCTCATGCATAAGCATAAGCATAAGAGAAGGAGGAGGGAAAAAGAGTAGAAGCATAAGAGAAAAGGAAGGAAAGGATATGCTTATTCTTATGCATGAGCATATAAGCATAAAAGAAAAAGAGAGAAAGCTTAAGCATACGCAAATGCATATGCTTATGAAAAGAGATCGAAAGAGGGGAAAGAGGGGGAGAAAGAGAGAGAAAAAGAGGAAAAGAGAAGGAGAAAGAGAAGGAGACATTCATGCATAAGAGAAAAGGAAACAAAGGATATGCTTATTCTTATGCATGAGCATATGAGCATAAAAGAAAAAGAGAGAAAGCTTAAGCATAGACAAATACATATGCTTATGAAAAGAGAAAGCATAAGCATAAGCATAAGAGAAGGAAGAGGAAAAAAGAGCATAAGCATAAGAGAAAAGGAAGAAAAGGATATGCTTATTCTTATGCATGAGCATATGAGCAAGAAGAGGGATAAAGAATAGGGAAAGGAAGAGAAGGAAGAGAGGAAGAGAGGGAAAGAAGAGGAAATAAGGGAAGAGAGGGGTTCCTACACCCATCACTACAGCTAGTGCTTAAGGCGCTAGCTACAGGCCAATGCAAATAACAAAAATAAACACTTATTTCATTAATTTTGGACTCATATGTCTACTTTTGGACTATTCCTTAAAATCCTTGCCAACTGAAAAGTTTACTTTATGAAACTGTCATTCGAGAATCAAAAGTTTACTTTCTGGCACTATCATTTTCACATAAGACATTTCAAAATATCTCTCTACAATGTTGTACAAATAATGCAAAAACTACTATTAAATCCTAAATTTGTATTTCTTGTTTATAAGAATCATATTCTTAAAATAAAAAATCCGAGTTATTAGTTTAAATCCATGAAAAACCATGCTATTGAGGATTCACAACATTTTAAAAATGTATACATAAGAGACTGTAAGACTCTTTTTACTTTCAATGCAGAAAACTATAACACTCTTGAATATTCAAGAAATTAAAAGATTTATATACACATGAGACATGATGGAAGCCTCTTTTGTACTCCAAAAAATAGCAATAGCTATGCTTGCAATTTTACATTATCATGTCATAAGTTTTACAACAAATATTGCTCTGGATGAGTCTTTGTACAAAGGATCTCCTGTGGCCTTTTCAATAATTTAATTTTTCCTTTACAATGAGTTTAGTACAAATGGGCAATCCAAACATTTGCTTGTTTGAATGTCCTTTTCTATCATGATTACAGAAATGAGCGATCCAAACATTTGCTTGTTCAGAATGTCCTTTCTGTCGTCACTTGTCGCTTGGGTGCCATCTTCATTCACTCTCATCTGACAACCACCACCACCTTCACTCTTTCTCGATATTTGAATGGTGTTATCATGGGCATTCTTCATTTGCGCTATCTCCTTCTACTTCCTCCCGGGCGAGCATCTTTGTGAACTCTGTAATGTGCGTAATAATTGGTTGCGGTAATTTTATTTTGTCTTCTACATCATACCCCATGTGCTTCTTTGTTTTCTTTGACCTTGATTTCCAGCATACTATGACTGTCTCTGTGGAAAGTCTTGAAATTGCTTCATGGTTTGGGACCCATTCCTTTTTCAAAAAACTACTATACAATGTACTATTATCTTGGTTCTCCTTCCTGCCCCTTGGCTCATACCATACCGCTGTAAATGTTGTAGCTCTCCCCCGGTCATCCATGCTCACGTCAACTACTTTTGCAACCCAAAACTTCACGTTCTCATGTTCATCATCCGATGGTCGAACTGCAACAAAACAATGGACATCTATGTCTATTTGTGGCATAAACTCTCTCTTCTTAGGTCCACAATATGGACGTGGGAGCAACGATTCAAACTCATTTTCAAAGAGACCACATGCTGGACGCAAGTCATTACCAACATTTGGCCAAAATAAAGGCCGTTCTGCCTTAATATCATCTTCTCGCATTTTTGCAAGGTCCTTTATCAATTGGTAGGTCTTGCTAATTACAACAGTAGTGTGTTCCTTCCAAGAGGGCTTCCAATCAGGAAATCTCCGGAGCATTTCCTCTTTGTATGCAATAAAAGCTTTTAAGCCTTCTATTTCACCTTTGGATTTCTCGCTGAATTCTTCTATAGGAGCCCATGTTGGATGCATTTCTTTGCTCAGGATTGAAGTTAAGAGAGAGTAAGGTTCTTCAGGTTCCCATTTTGTATCAAGAGAATAGTGTTGCCATTGCATCACTGGTTTTTCATCCTTTAAGAAAAATCGAAAATAGTGTGGAGCGCTATGACCAATCAGGGCATCACCACCTTTTTGTATGAAAGGTAGAATAAAGCTCTTCCAATCATACATCCTCTCAACCATTGAGCATATTGTTCCTTCCTTACGGCCACCAACTTGCCTCCCGCATTTTCTTATCAAGTCATCCATTGTCTCCATGTCCTTGTGTTTTAGTTCTCTTGAAACTGTGCTAAATACCTGATCGATATCCTCATGTGTGTGCCCAACCAACAAAAACCCAACTTCAATCTCATTGAAGATTCTATGAGCGATTAGCATTGAGCAAAATGCAAAGAAGAGTACATTCTTATTCTCTCCTCCGCAATTGTCTGCTTGTATTCTCAAAGTTGCTGGTAGGCGACCTTTTTCTGCATGTACATTGTGAATTGCCTTCATAACGGATGTTACAACTTGATTGCTATCGTGTAGATGCAAGGAATCAATCCATATGTCTGCAAAAAACTTAAATCCGTGCACTAACACTCCACATAGATGTGTCTTTAAAAAGTATTTGCCTTGTAGCTTAGGTGGAGTGTTAACGAATCGAGGTAATGTTGTTGTATTTTGATCCATACCATCTACAATAATGCACATGTACTCATTTGGGTGAGAAATAGCTTGCTCCTTCCAAAATGCATATTTTATTCTAGAATGTCGAACAAGTCCATGATGAAATTCTCTCTTTCTTTTGTAAGCTTCTTTTTGTTCTGGAGATGTTGCACTCTCAAGTGCTCGCTTTAGATCATCACAGTCGTTGCACTTTGACATTTTTTGCCTCTTTGGGATTTTAACATGTCCAAAGCTTTTTTTCCAAAGAGTATACAAAGTATGAAAAGATGCCGGTGCATGCCCTCTTTGCCTCTGTGTTTCTCCAATAGAGTTAAATACTTCTTTTTTGGTCAAACCTATCGGAAGATGCATTTCTGATAGGTGGGGTTGCGGTAAAGCATTTTCATAAATGTAATCTTTCAAAATTGCTGTTGCCGCAACCGTTGAGGCTCTTGTTTTGGGCCTTCCTATGTTTCCATGAATGTTAAATTTAACTCCATACTTTGCTTTATTAGCCAAATTCCAATATGTGCCATGTGATAGTCCTGTAATAATGCGATATGCATTATTGCATATACTTTTTCCATTTATAAGAGGCCTTATTTGATGTCCTGAACTTCGCCTTCTCTTATGATTTACAAGAAAGCAAGACAATCTCGTGAGTAGGTATTCATTTCTTCTGCTTCCTTTCCTTTGCCAGACATGTTCTCTACAACCCTTTATGTCATGTAAGTTAATGGATCGCATACATGTATGCTTACAGCATGTAGATCGCATTGCTTTTAGCATAACATCTTCATTCATTACTCTTATTCTCTTTGGTTGCTTTTCTGGATTTAGTTGGCAGCTTCATTATGAAAAAAGGGAGCTCATTTTGGGGCCCTGTAAGAAATTCACTATTTTCTCTTTTCTCTCTCTACAAAAGCAAGAAAATATGGATACTTGCGTGAGAAATGTCAGTGTGAAAAGGAATAAATATATTCTTTCACATGCTTTACATTCAATGTTCATATAAGAGCAACACTTTTCTGTGCAGAATTTGGTGATTCTGACACCGCAGACGCGTCCGGAACGGCCCAAAATCCCAAAAACGGCACTGGAAACGCTGAAATCGGACATCCGGAGGCCCGGAAACGGCCAAAAAAGGCCGAAAAGTGGGATTTGCAGCAAAATGCGATCTGGCACCTTTTGAAATTTCAAAAGTGCCATATCGCATTTTGCTGCAAATCGCGTTTTTCGGCCTTTTTTCCAAAAGGTGCCAGATCGCATTTTGCTGCAAATCCCACTTTTCGGCCTTTTTTGGCCGTTTCCGGGCCTCCGGATGTCCAATTCCAGCGTTTCCAGAGCCGTTCTTGGGGTTTTGGGCCGTTTCGAACGCGTCTGCGGTGTCAGAATCATCAAATTCTGCACAGAAAATAAATTTTTTAAAGATTCAAATCAGATCACCTCATAAATGTGACATGCTTCTACGAACATATAGTACTATTTCTTTTTCTTATTTTCATCTTCTTTTGTTGAATTTTCAACGTTACGTTGGCCCACTCCTAATTGGTTGAGAGCCTATTTTCTCTCTCTTCTAAAAGGCCCCAAAATGAGCTCCCTTTTTTCCTCGGGCTGGGTTAACACACAACCGATGGCAAAGTTAGAGGCATCAATATGGACATGGAATATTAAAGTCCATTCGGGTGACCTCAAAACTGGTGCAGTGGCTAGGCTATGTTCGCATAGAACAAGATGAATCTCCTATAATAACCTGTGTGGCTAGTAGCTCCTCTTTCTCTTTTTATGCATAAGCTCCTTCTCTTTTTCTGCATGAGCATAAGCATGAGCTTATGCTTATGCTTATGCTTCCGCATAAGCATGAGCATAAGCTCATGCTTATGCTCATGCATAAGGGTACAATATGATAAAATCCCAACAATACTGATATGCTACAAAAGTAAAACGTCCTTACTTTTACAAGAAAATAGCTTACCTCAAGTTGTACCGCCAATATTTGTGGTGATAACTACAATATCTCTGGCAAGAGTAACTACAATTTTTGCCACATTAGTTGTCTGATTGAAATCTTTTTTGGTACAATAGTTCATTAATCGAAATCTTTTAGTCTCACATTAGTGATCTAATCGAAATATCTCGTATCACATTATGTGTCAAATTGAAATCTTTCATCTCATTATTATCATCATGCAAGTGTGGATCCAATGACACTATCTAGTCACTTAGCTGAGAAAACATTGCCCAAGTAAACTCTAGAGAAGATCAAAAAGTGAAGATATTATCCAAGATACTCCTATCTTGGACAAATCCTGTCTGAGTAGCTCTGATGATATCTGGTATCATAGGCTTTAAACAAAGGGCCAAGGTCTTTGCTAGGATCTTATAGGTTATCCCTAAAAGTGTAATGGGTCTCCAATTACGTAGGACTATCTTGTCTCCCCATTTCAGGATGAGACAAATCATACCTATGCATAATGCCTCGCCCAAAGATCCTATATCGAGAGCCTCTGAAAAGGCAGAAAGTAGATGACGCCCAATCGTATCCCAGAGAGCTCTAAAAAGAAGGGGCGATAGACCATCCTCTCCTAAGCATCTATCTCTAGGAAGCTCATGTAACGAATCTGTGATCTCCAGGAGTGATAGCGGGCTATCCAAGACATGACTCATCCTGTCTGAGACCATTATTCGTGGCTTGCAGCTTTGTTGGGGCGGTGCTTCCACTCGCTTCATGCATGATTGAAGTACAAGCTTCTCCTGCTAAGAAATCAGCAACAAAATTTTGAGCTTGAGGGATATGCTGAATTTTTACCTCTTGAAATTGTTGGCAAAGTTCCAATGCTTGTTGATGTCGTGGAATCAAGCCTTCGCTCTACACCTTCCACCTTCCACTAACTTGTTCACACACGAGTTCAGAATCTCCTTGTACCTCAAGTTTCTTGATGCAATGTTCTTGCACCTTTTGTAGCCCAAAAATGAGTGCCGAGTACTCAGCTTAGTTGCAAGTTCTTACTAGTGCTGACTTGCTATAACAATACACCTCACCCCTTGGTGAAGTGAGCTTCACACCCACACCAGTAGCCTTGTTGGTCGAAGGTTTGTATGCGCCGTTAAATTGGAGGAGCCAAGATGTCATCACACCAAGACTAAAATTTGAACATCCCAAGATTCTCGGTAGTCCAAGATAGGTAGAAGGAGAGGGTGGGGAGAATTCAATACTTGAACAAGATGTTCAGCACCAAATGAACTTGCAATCCTTTGTTGATAGTTTATCACCAAAAAGATTACAACTTAAATCTCAAAATGTGGCACAAAGGGTTGATTACATACAAGGGATTCCTTAGTCGAAACATTACCGACTATAGCCAAGCCCTAGAAACGTTTGTAGTGAGGTTGAGAAGAAATCATTCACGATGAGCTTATCCATAGGAATTAATAAGCAGATGCGCCAAATTATCTCCCCCAAGCTTGTGGATCATCCCACCCTTGGAAGAATGTCACCCTTTCAATTACCTCCAATGCAACAAGTAGCTCGGATCACCACACAATGAGTAGAATTGGAATCAAAGCCCTCCCAATGTATCACTAGTTCTTTACCTTGAATCATCCATGGTGTATCATCCCACTCATCGTCTCCTTGAGCAACGCATTGTACAATCAGTTGTTGAAGGTCGACATGAAGATCAAGAAAGAGATCTTGGCAATTGGTAGCCATAATGAGCAGAGGACCAAGCACCAAATCGTTGAACTCGTCGAGAAGTGACATAAATATCCACCCTCCTCGTGTGGCATGCGTCCAAGGAATGAACTTGAAAAAGTTCAGAATCTACGATCTAGTATGAGACATGAATAGAGCACATGAAATGAAGTACTTTTTCTTTTTACAGCAAGAGGAATTTCCCTACTGTTAGAGAGTTATAGTTCATGATATTTCAACATAAGCAATATCATTACACTTTCATCATTTCCTATTTCATGGCCCATTGATAAGTCTTTCTTTTGTGAATGGGGAGGTCTTGGGTTCAATTCCCACTCCTTAATAAAAGGAGAGGAGAGGAGAAGAGAAGAGAAAGAGAAGGAGAAGAGAGAATGGAATAGGGGGGGGTGTGAGGTCTATCGCAGAGGATAGTCATGTCAGACAATTTAAAACAAGGTGAGCTACAAGCAGATTCGGACAACTTCGGAACCTCACCAAAAAAGAGCAGTTTGCAGCAACTTTTAATGGTAAGGCAATGATTTGGCTTATGCAATATGGTGTAGCTCATTTTGCCTCTTATGATGAATTGAAAACTGCATTTTTAAGCCATTTTTGTAAAGAAAAAACTCTAGAAGACATACTCAAGAAGCTTCAAAATATGAAGCAAAAACATCTCTCAGTTGAAGATTATGCACAAATGTTCAAAAATTTGAATAGAAGGTTGACAAACAATCAACAACCCACTGATGAGTAGTTGGCAGATTATTTCTATAAGGGACTAAACAAAGAATTACAGACATCAGTAGCTGGCAAAGATCAGCTTAGAGGAGTAAACAACATGGTTGATGTGGCACAAAGAGCAAAAAGAAGACTAGGCATGAAGTCAAGGTCTAAAAAACAAAAGAAGAAAAGGCATTCCAACTCTGACACAGATTGTGAAATAGAGACAGACACTAATGCAGAAGAAGAGGAAAGTGATGATACAAACGATTACACATCAGATGATGAGAGTGAAGAGGAAGAAACCTCAAAGAAAAAGAAAAAACAGAGCAAGACCAAAGAGAAATCAAAAGGCAAGAAAAAATCAGACAAGCTCTCTAAGTTAGAACAAATGATTAAGGAGCAATTGGAAACTTTAAAAACACCCCCACCCCCACTTAAAGTTGCTTGTGCATTTTGTAGGATCCTTTCCTTCTCCCTATGCTTGATTACAACATCACTTGGGATGTTACCATCTTCATTCTTATCTGAGGGAGGAAAGTATGGTGTGGTATCTTGGCATAAAAGTTTCTTTCTAAATGTCCCATTCTCAATGATAAATATCTTTGGCTGTCAGTTCGAAAGCAGCAGGAAGTGAAGAGGTGCGTGAAGTTTATTACCCCCAACTTCATCTCACACAATGCCTTAGTGAATTTCTCATAAGGCAACATGCCAGCTAGCTGTTTAATTATGGTGGAACAAATGCATCGTGTTCCACCATGTAGCGTGATTAAAGTTGAAGGCCTATTAATGCAAAATCATCATGCCAAAGCAAAGGAGTCTCATACAATCATTGATTTGATAGGAACTACAATTGTAGATTCAAATCGACTACATTTGGTCAGGAACTCTACTGATCAACCTTACTTGTGGACTTAGTATACTTTTTCATCTTCAACAACCCTCTCTGAGCTTACTTTGCTAAAGCTTTCACATTTATGTCATCCTCTCTGATCTTGGTATCTTTCTTATGCCAATTCATTCTCATTACCCAACCTCTTTGCCAACCATCTTCCTTCTTGGTTATCAACTACGTTATCCTCATTATCATGGAGGAGACAGAGCACCAAGTCTGATAGGAGCAGAGACTGAGCTCTCATGTGTCACCGCACACCCAATTGAAGAATTCTTTAGCAATGTTCTTATAGGCATCCTAGAGACCAACTATCTTCTAAATTTCACACAGCTGCCATGGAAGGAGGTTTACGATGAGGAGCTAGCAGAGGAGATCCTTGACTCTTATGATGAGGACAACAACCACAACCTCATCATCAATGAAACACATGCCAGGATCACCTCATAGTTGCTAAAGAATGCCTTTCGAGATTGAAGCAGCACACCACTTCTGCAAAGTTGGCGGATGCCAAACGGTGCGATGCTTACTTTGAAGTGTAAAGAATGAGGGAGAGAGATAGGAGACTCAAGTTCAGCTTTCTTCTCAACACACAAAAGAGAGAGAGGACACAAGGTTGGAGGGTGAAGCCTTTCTTCACTTTTGCACACAACAACAATACAATAGAAGAGGGAAATACCCTATATGTCAAAACCTAGAATACGTGGTTCATATCTGAACCCAAACCAAAAACATACGTGGTAGTCTAACTACACCACGAGTACAACTAACATAGACGGTGACATAAATGATAGTCATCCAGGAGATATGTCGGGGATAGAGCTTGATATCTCAACACTCCCCCTCAAGCTCAAATCCATCTCACGTACACCAAGCAAGCTCCTAAATCTGCGAAGCTTCTCGGTACCCAATGCCTTCGTAAAGATATCAGCCACCTGCTCCTCAGTGCTGACATAGACAAGATCAATCTCACCAGCTAGAACCTTCTCTCTCACAAAGTGATAATGCACCTCAATGTGCTTCGTTCTAGCATGATAAACTGGGTTATTAGCAAGCATGATGCTGCTAATGTTGTCACAATGAATGACAACTGCTGCATGAACTGACTGTCCCATATCTGCAAGTAGCTTCCGTAACCAAGCTACCTCACATGCAGCCATTGCTGCACCCCTGTACTCTGCCTCTGTGCTCGACAAGGCAACTGTTGGCTGCTTCTTGCTGCTCCAACTGATGGCACCACTCCCAAGGGAAAACATAAAACCACTAGTAGATCTCCTGTCTGAGACACTACCAGCCCAGTCAGCATCTGTGTATCCATGTACCTGTAATGCACACCCAGCTTCATAAAACAGTCCATAATGCAATGTGGACTTCACATACCGCAGTATGCGCCTAGCCGCATCCAAATGTGGCTTCCTCGGTGCCTGCATAAACTGACTCACCAGCCCCACAGCATAGCTCAAATCTGGTCTGGTTATAGTCATGTAAATCAAGCTACCTACTATGCGCCTGTACATAGTAATATCTTCAAGAAGCTCACCTGACTCTGCATTGAGCTTCACATTCTGCTCCAATGGAACAGAGATAGGCTTACAGCCTGTCATCCCATATTTGGACAGCATGTCCAAACCGTATTGCCTTTGCAACAGCCATATCCCACTTGGGGATCTAATAACCTTAATGCCCAAGAAGTAACGCAGCTCTCCCAAATCCTTCATCTCAAATTTCTGCTTCAACAGCAGCTTCACTTCATTAATGTCTGCATCACTATCACCTGTAATAATCAAGTCATCAACATAGATGACTATAAGCACAATCCCTCTGTTTGTCCTTTTCACATAAAGTGAAAAATCTGAATTGGAAATCTGAAATCCAATAGTGACAAGATATTGCCCTATCTTGTCTGACCATGCCCTCGGCGCCTGTTTTAAGCCATACAAGGCTTTGCGCACCTGCATACAAAATCGGGGTGTGCTTTATCCTCATAACCTTCTGGCTGCATCATATAAACCTCTTCCTACAAGTCACCATGCAAGAAGGCATTTTTCACATCCATCTGATGCAAAGACCATCCCTTTGCAGCAGCCATAGCAATTACTGCTCTCACGGTTGCCATCCTTGCAACTGGGCTGAAAGTTTCCTCATAGTCAATTCCATATGTCTGTGCAAAACCTTTGGCAACCAATCTTGCCTTGTACCTGCTAACAGACCCATCAGCATTGTGCTTTACTTTGTAAACCCACTTGCAGCCAATAGCCTTCTTATCATGAGGCAAAGGCATCAAATCCCAAGTGTGGTTTGCATCCAAGGCAGCCATCTCTTCATCCATAGCTGCTTCCCAATTTTTATGCCCTGCTGCATCCTCAAAACATGTGGGCTCTGGCTCCTCTAGAACCTTGACCATATAAGCATAGTGATGTGCTGTATACCCATCATATCTCAGCCTGTCAACTGGATACTTAATACGAGTGGACCTCCGTACAACTGGATCAGTTGCAGGAGTCTTTAAATCATGCCTGCTTTTCCTTGCACCAGGTGTAACAACAGAAGGAATCCCAAGTTCCTCATCAAGGCTTATTTCAGAGCCACTTGACTCTCCATCAACATGAGAGCTACCAGCAGACACATCAAACACTGGAGCATGGTCCACTTTTTCTTTTCCCTTATGTGATACCTGCACAACACTATCAGGACTGCCATGTGACGATTCACTAGATCTCAATCTCCCTGTCCATGCATTAGATCCACTAGTAGAGGACTCTCTGGGTCCACTCAAGGCTTGAGATTGCTGCTCTGCATTTATTGCAGCATTCCCATTTCCTGCATCTGCATCTCCTACCATAACAGTTGGTGCATACCAGCTGCTCATTTCATCAAAAACAACATCTCTGCTCACTTGCATTTTGCGGGTGGAAGGGTTATAACAGTGATACCCTTTCTGGTGCTGAGCATATCCAATAAAGATGCATTTTTCTGCCTTTGGATCCAGCTTTGTTCTCTTCTCATCAGGAACATGAACATAAGCTATGCAACCAAATACCTTCAAGTGAGAAATATCTGGTTTTTGGCCTGTATACATTTCTTCAGGCGTCATACCATGGACAGCTGCAGTGGGGGTTCTGTTCATAATATAAACAGCAGTTGCTACTGCTTCAGCCCAAAAATAATCAGGCATGTTTTTCTCATTTAGGATCGCCCGTCCTACTTCTGCAATATGCATGTTCTTCCTTTCTGCAACCCCATTCTGCTGAGGGGTAGACCTGCATGAGTACTTCCTTTGAATTCCCTGTTCTTTCAGATATTCACAAAATTCTTCTGAAAAGAACTCTCCACCTCCATCAGATCTTAGCACTTTAATATGCACACCTTTCTCTTTTTCAACCATGGCCTTAAAAGCCTTGAAATGGCTGAACACTTCACTTTTGTGCTTCATAAAATAAATCCACACCTTCCTAGTGTAGTCATCAATAAACGTCACATAATAATGGCATCCACCAATAGAAGCAGCTTTGGTTGTCCAAACATCTGAATGGATCACTTCCAAAGGTCTTCTGCTCACCTTAGCATTTTTGGGAAATGCATGTCTGGCCTGCTTACCCATTTGACATGCTTCACATACCTTTTGCATTCCCTCAACTCTGAATTTAGGCAAACCTGCAACAATGTTTTTCGTTTGCATAGATTTCAGCCTTTGTATATTCACGTGCCCAATGCGCTTGTGCCATATCTCAATATCTGCAATGACACCTCTCCCATGCGCAAACATAGCAGCTTTCACCTCAGGCATATCAGCATCCAAGGTGAACATTCTTCCATTTTTGTTGCCTTTCGCAACCAAGCGGCATTTATTTTTCAAGTCCTCAACGAAGCATCCATCAGGGTTAAATCTAACCTGCAGACCTTGCTCAACCATCTGGCCAACTGAAACCAGGTTCTTAGTGATTTTTGGAACATGAAGTACATCTGCCAAGTACTTTGTTTTGCCATCCTGCATAGCCAATGGCACTTTACCAACTTGCGTAATTGGGTGCGCAGTATCATCACCTGTTTCAACATAACCTGGCTTATCCAAATTTCTGACATCATGAAACCACTCACCATGACTGGTCATGTGGTTAGAGGCACCTGAATCAACATACCAAACATCATTGCAAGCTGCAGCATCTCCTGACATGGAGTTAACCATATGCTGCATCACAAAAAGGTGCTCATTTCTGTCGTCACCATGCCCACTTGATGATGCATAGTTGCTTTGCTGCAACTTTCCACTTTTGATGTCATTCTACTTTTTATAGCATGTATTCTCCTTGTGTCCAGGCTTTCCACAATAATAGCATTCTGTGCTGCTATTTACTTGCTGGTTCCTTTGCCATGAACCACGGCCTCTTTGGCTCCCCCTGCCTCTAGAACTACCACGTCCTCCTCCATAGGACTGGTTTTCCTGTTGTTGCTGTTGGTTCTGATTTCCTGCACGGCCACCAGAACGGCCTCTTCCTCTACCCCTGCCTCTACCTGTATTCGAGTAGAAAGCAGTCCCTTGAGAAGTTGAGGTGGCTGAACCACCATTCCTTTGCTCTTCACTCAGCAAGAGAGCAATAAGTTCCTGAAAATCAGGAAATGTTTCACGGACTCCAATGGATGTCCGAAATTGTGCATAATCTTTCCCAAGACCATTCAAGGTCACGGACACTAAGTCCTCATCATCAACAGGTGCTCCAATGGAGGCAAGAGAATCTGCAAGGCCTTTCACCTTCAAGGAATACTCATTTATATTCAGATTTTTCCTTTGCACATTGTGCAACTCCTGCTTTAGCTGCATCTTTCGTGCTTTGGTATTTGTGCTATACAGCTTCACCAATGTATCCCATGCCTCCTTAGGCGTCTCTAGATCCTGTATATGCACAATCATAGAATCTGAAATGCTAACAGATAGCCAATACAAGCATTTTCTGGCTTTTTCATGCCATTCCTTAAAGGCCTTCAATTCAGCAGGAGTGGGAGCAGTACCCAAAACTGGTTCTGCAGTTTCACCACTGATGTAATCCCAAACTCCCTTTCCCATAAGGAAGTTTGTCATCCTGAACTTCCATGCTTGGAAGTTGTTCTTGTCAAGCTTCTCACTGACAATGGTAGACAGATTCTCAGACATTTTACAAATCACGAATTGCAACAGCAACCTGTAAACACAGCAAATGCCACACAAGGGCAAATAGCAAAACTTCTGCGAAAAGCCTCACAGGGGCAGATCTGCAACACTGACGAAAGTGGTATTTCACCACACAGTCACTTCCTCGTGACGATTTTGCATCAACAGGCAACAGGCATGAATCTGCAACTCCCAATATCTATGCACATAGGCATACGATGCAATTTCTGTGGCACCTTTCCACCGACTAGCCGCGCGGTGGTCGCACAGCAAAAACAGAGCCTTTTTCTGAGTGCCTGCGAAGAACTTCCGCCTTGAAAACAGGCCCCGAAACGGCCTCAAATCAGAAAAATAAAGTCACCAAGGGCTTCGCCCTCTCCCGCAGCATATACTGCGCTCTCGCCGCACCGCGAAGGGCCTCTCAATCTGAAGCAGTGCACTCCTGCACTTTTGGCTGTGCTACCTGCAGAGATTTGCTCCCAAACTCGAAATAGGAAAGCTACACTGGTCCTCTTACCAGGACACCAGAAACTTGGCTAGCTTTCTTGAGCTCCTTACCACGAACAAGGCTCTGATACCATGTAAAGAATGAGGGAGAGAGATAGGAGACTCAAGTTCAGCTTTCTTCTCAACACACAAAAGAGAGAGAGGACACAAGGTTGGAGGGTGAAGCCTTTCTTCACTTTTGCACACAACAACAATACAATAGAAGAGGGAAATACCCTATATGTCAAAACCTAGAATACGTGGTTCATATGTGAACCCAAACCAAAAACATACGTGGTGGTCTAACTACACCACGAGTACAACTAACATAGACGGTGACATAAATGATAGTCATCCAGGAGATATGTCGGGGATAGAGCTTGATATCTCAACATGAAGGAGGAAGCTACTCATCCTCATAGGGATACCTGATCAATAAGGATGAGGATGAGGGCTTGCAAGTTTTTGTCCAAGTTCATTGGAATAAAGAAAAGTGTAGTCTATGTGTTAAGGCAATATGTGGCTTGAGTCATCATTGCAATGGAGGACTCGATGGCAGTTGACTAGTTCACAATTTTTGAAACGATCAGTGAAAAGAGGCTACACTCACTCTAACCTCAGCCCCCAACCCCCATCTTTGCATGATATACCATCGGTGGGTGTCAAAACGGTGCCTTGGTGCACTACCTTCTTCAAGCAGAGTCGGGCCATTGAGAACTCAACAAGGTGAGCAAGAACCCGAAAGCCAGGAACAACAACATCAAGATGAACAAGGAATTGGTGAGCAGGAGTAGGAGATGGAGCAAGAAGAGGACCATGAGCAGGAGAAGGGATAGAACCAAGAATAGCAAGAATGGGAGAAGGAGTAGGAAGAGCAGCTCACCGAGCATCAAGAGGGAGAAAAGAGGCCAGAGGGGAATGACAATGAAGGGAAAGAATAGGATAACCTAGAGGGGAACATCCAGAAGGGCACCTTCGAGGGTAAGGAAATGGAGGAAGGTGAGACAAGAGAATAGGAAGAAACTCCCAGGGACCAAGAAGTCTGAGCGGGTGAAGCAGAGCCATTACACCAGGCCAAGCAAAAAGGAGGTAGTGAAGGAACATGGTAGAGAGAGGGAGAGACAGAGGGTAGGCTAGGGAGAGAGGAAGTGATACTCAAAAGGAGACATAATGAAATGGAAATGAAATGACTAGAGCAATGAACAAAAATGAGAGTACTCACATGTAGACCAAAGAGCTTGTAGCTTGATACTCCCAATATGACACATGGCATCCAAAGGACACACTAGACTAGAACTCACATTAGAACACACATTTTTGACTCACTTTGGCTTCATATTCCAACAACCCCCCATGAAGGCAAGGCGAGAGATTACTGGAATGAAACCAAGAATAGAACAGGACAATGATGGTCTAAGGTGAGGGACTATTGGAATGGAACCAAGAACAGAATATGACAATGACAGTCATCAAACTGTGCACCCTATGTAACTCAAAGGCTAAAGTCTGAGCGTGTTCAGAGGTTTATCCAAGCACTCTCATCGCTTGAGACAACATGCTCAAAGGCTCATGTTATAGCATGGCTACATGACCAGGTCATAGGTCTAGAAATACACCAACATCTTGGAACTCGGCCAGGCCTGATAAAGAGACCTATCAAAGCCAATACATGGCTCCCACAATACATCCCCCTCTAAACCTATCAAAGCCAATACATGGCTCCCACAGTACATCCTTTCCTGGCTCCAAGGGCTAATGAGAGACATGGAGCCACACACCAAAATAATATAGGAAAATACATCTTTTTAGGAGGACTAAGGCAGAGAACCTTTAACACACATTATTTATTTGCATTCATTTTGGGGGACAACTGAGGGCAGAGTACCCTTGACTCAAACAAGAAAGTAGTAAAGATATATTTTATTCATTTTATGCATAGCAAGGGAAGAGAGCCCATGTGCCCAAAGTAGCTACTGCACAAGAGTGTGCACATCCTAATGCAAAGAAGTATGTCGGTGAAGAACCAAGCGAGAATGCCCTTGAATGATGTGTCGATGAAGGCCATAGGAGCAACTACCAAGGGAGATCACATCATGACTCTCAATGTGCCGATCAGAATCACCAAATGCACAGAAGAGGCTCAAAAAAATGAGTAAAAGTGCCAAGGGAGCTCAAATCACTGTTGGAGGTCACGAGAGTCCGAATCTGAGCAAAAAATGCCAAAAAATAGCCTAAAACTTCTTGGAATCACCTTCTAACAAGTTGTATGGACTCCTGGCACTGTCGCGCATCCATTTGCAGAGGTCCGTATGGACGTCCATACAACTATACGAAAAAAAACGAGAAAAAAATCCCTTTTCTTTTCTGAAAAGGTGCGGGATAGGGTCGTTTATGTTTGGGAAGTGCCAAAAATTCAAAAAACGTTGAAATCAGACCTCAAAAGGTTAAAAGACAATGCTAGAGTGCTCCAAAATAATTTTCTGGCAACCAACTGATGAGGAATGTTTGCCAATGTTAAGGGAGAACTACGAACTGATGCGGGAGTGAGCTGAACTCACAAACGAGGACCGCGGAGTACTTGATGGCGAGGAACCATGGTGAGGCTAAGGGAAGGGAGGCTCTACCTTAAAGGAGAGGGGAGCTTCCATTTATGGGCTTCTCTCATCCTCTAGATAGAGCAAGAAGAAGGGGAAGGTAGGAAGGGAGGCTCTGAAACCACATGAAGGAACATGGTAGAGAGAGGGAGAGAGAGAGGATAGGCTAGGGAGAGAGGAAGTGATACTCAAAACGAGACATAATGGAAATGAAATGACTTGAGCAATGAACAAAAATGAGAGTACTCACATGTAGACCAAAGAGCTTGTAGCTTGATACTTGATTGATTTCACACTAGACAAGTATAGCTCTTATATAAGAGCACACACACACACACACACACATATGAACACCTATGCATATGAGCTGAGGTTGCATGGGAGTCTCCCTGCATACTCATCCATACGGCCATCAAGTTATGTATGGTGTCAGTCCAGATACTAGCCAATGCGTGCGAGGAATGAGCCCGAGTTCCCTCCAATGCCTCTGTGCATCTGGCTCTCCAGATATGCCGGGCTACTATGCTTGCTAGAATCTCCCAAGAGGTATCCACAGAGGCATGTACGGCTGCAAAAGGAAGGTGTGGTATCACATCCAAAGAACAAGACTCAACCTGATGATGTCGAATCGAATTGGCCCGAGAAGAGTCAAGTCTCTCATAGAATACTTGAGACCCTGTAAGAAGAAGCCAAGCCACTAAGCCCCATGTCATAAAGAATGCGGAGTGGGCAAAGTGAATGAAAATCCTGGCTACCCCCATCCAAATCTGCTTGTCTGTCTGCAATCCCATAAGCAATGCTAAATTGTCTCCAAAGCAGAGAGGCAACGAGGGCAAGTAGGTTCGGCTCTGAACCTAGATCTCCAAAGGTTCACCACCATGGATAGAAAGCCAAAAGAAAAGAGTGATCTTTCTATTCCTATGGGATTTCCAAAGTCTCTTCCAAAAGCACCTCTGCAAATCCGCAGTGATATCAAATGCCTCCCAATGAGGAACTGTGGAAGGTCTCCAACCTCTACTACTGAGCTGGAATCTCCTAGCATTATTGACCATGTAACGAAAGAAGGGGATGCTCTTCTCTCGATGCCCTATGCTAATCCACTCCCACTCTCAAAGGTCCAACTACAAAAACCTCTAGCAAGAACAAACAAACCAGGTCGTGGCCAAGAGGACCTGGTTGACCACCACAACTCTAGAGGCAAGATCTAGCTTGGATGAGATCCAAAAAAGGAGCTTCCTCCTGATGCTCTCCAACATGGGAGCAAATTGCTATGTGAAAGAAATATCCAAGCCGACCTGGTAGCCCAAATACCTGACTGGCACACCCCTCTGAACCCAAGTGAATCCTATGTCAAGCCCCCAAACTGGAGTGTCCTCGTCACTAATCCAAAAGCCATTGGATTTATGCCAATTTATCTACCACCACCAAGCAAAATAAAATCCAATGCTGTCCTAAAAGAAGTGAGCATCTGTGGTGTGACATCCAAGTAAACTGCTGTGTCATCTACCAACTCACTGCCAACACACATTTTTGACTCACTTTGTAGGAGTGGGTTAGTCAGGTCAAGAGGTACCACACCAATTTTGCAACACTAGATATTGATATTCCATCCAAAGGTCTAGTAGCCGAAGCCAAGATGGTGGATTGGATCACCAACCCTGAGCAACCCCCTGTAAATATCAACGATATATATTCTTGGCCACCAAGGGGGTGACATTTTGACATAGAACACCGTGGTCCCCTCCTTGCACTTTGATAACGGATGCAATCGATCCATTCCCATAACCAGTTCATACCCGACCTCCCATCCATTGAAGGCCTCATTGCAACCATGAGGCTTCAACCCTCAAGTCTCTGCATTCGAGTAGCAGCTAGTCCAACGAGGGCAGCCGAGGCGAGATTTTAGAGCCTTAGGTTAGGCTAATAGGCATGTGGTCACCAAGCATTGACCTTCGTTGGAAGCGGTGGAGTCAATCAAGCACCCATTTTGTAGGAACTCCCTTTTTGACATAAGTAGAAAGAGTCTCTTTTCCTTTTGATGAAGAAACCAAGCTCTTCTACCCATGTGATATCGAGTCCACCTACAAAAGCCATCAGGGCTATATTCCTTTCCTTTGAAATTCAGAGTGACATCAGAAACCCATTCTCTGATCTCAGAGTCATTTAGGATAGCCATCACATTAGCTGATTGCTCCATAATCCTGCAAGAAAAGATAATGAAGAATTTAGATACATACAAGTAAAGTACAATATACAACGCTTGAAACAATAAATGTGGAAAATAGCCCAAAAGGCTTTACAAGGCTTCATATGGCAATAATGTGGGAAATAGCCTAAAAGGCTTTACAAGGCTTAAATATTTGTACAAATGTAAAAAAATTAGCCAATAAAGCTTTACAAGTAATATAAAATGTCATCTAGTGATAAAGCTTCAATCTTCGTGAAGACATGTAATCTGTCCATCCATTGATTTGCCCTCTAGTCATAAAGCTTCAATCTTCGTGATGACATGTAATCTGTCCATCCATTGATATCTGTGCACTGATACCCAACTGAAGCAATCTATCCACTAAAAACTGTTCCATTGATATCTACTTATGCAGCCCACATGATATCCACTTATGCATCCCACTGATACTCGTTAAATAGTGAATGGTCGGGATGGTCGGGTTTATTACAAGGCACTTCATATGACAATAAATGTAAAAAATAGCATAGAAGGCTTTACAAGGGTTTTTATGACAATAAAGGAGCTTAAATATTTATACAAATGCAATAAAAACAACCAATAATCATCAAGCTCCAATATGTCCCATGACATGTAATCTGTCCACTGATATATGTAATCTATCCACTGATATCTGGTCATGCAATCTGCCCACTGATAAACTTCTTGGTAAATGGTAAAAGGTCTTATTTAATAGCATGTTATGAGTGTTAAACCGCATGTGAGCGAAGGGACTGACAACGATTAGGAACTAGTTAGAAAATTTTGAGCATGGCTTCGATTGGCAACTTGGAGAATTGTCTCTCCTCTAAGGCAATCTAATCTATGCTAAACTATGCTAAACCAACCGTCGAAGCGAAGAAAAGCAATAAATAATTTCTTTTTCTGTGTTCATTTTAATGTGCTGGGGTTTAAGAGGCTTAAATATGCAAAAGAGGGGGTTGTGATGTAGAGGCTAAACCTGCATGTGAGATAAATGAAGAACAAGTATCTAAAGAAAAGTTAACATTTTTCAATTTAAAAGATGAATATATATAAAAATATTATCTCACCTTCAAAACAAACCATAAATTCACTCTTTTATAATTTTTTAAAAGTATAATATAAAACATGTAAATATATAAAACTCTCTTTACTTTCTCTCTCTCTCTCTCTCTCGACTCCTAAATCTCTCTGTAGCCATAGTCAAGACACCTCATTCTCTCTCTTAATCTCTCTCTCTCTCTGACAACTTTTAAGTATTTTCCTCTCTATCCTCATCCCACTTATTCTCTCTCTCCCTCTCCCTCCCTCTAGCACAGAAGTTTCATTCCTCCCTCTCTCTCCCTCTCTCTCTCTCTCTCTCTCTCTCTCTCTCTCTCTCTCTGTCTCCCCCTCCCTCCCTCTCTCTCTTTCTCTCACCCTAAGTCTCCCGGCTTGGAGGAGCTTTTTGACATCTTGCAACTGGAATTGAAAATGTTGCATGCAACCCGAATGGGTAGTATTTTTCATATTCCACCAAGCCTGATGGTTTCTTTTGCCCTTTTTTACTACGACCTTTCCACTTGGCTCCAATTCACTACCACTGCTTCTTTCCACAACTGCTAGCATACCCTTTGGAGGTGTTCCTTCTTGTGGTAGATCAACTATAGTTAGCTTTCCTTTCTTTGCTCCTTCTCCGCTACCACCTGGTGCTTGAACCATAGTCGATTTACCTTTCTTTGTTCCTTCCCCACTATCTTCCCCACTCTTACGCTTCTTTAATGTTGCTGAAACTTTACAATATGATTGAATGATTGTTGTCACTGTGTGAATTTCATTTCCATCAATTGATTCAACACTTATCCAGCCTCTTGAGTGCATGTTGTCATCTACATCAGACTTCATACGAGATGCTTCATAATCACTGGGATCCAAGAGAAACTTCTGATTTTGATTTATAATGATCAACAATCCAATATCTCCCTCTTTTCCAACCACATCTTCAGTGATTTGATGTACCGATCCAACACAAGTGTATGCACTTTTATTAGGTAACAAAACAAATAAGTGAACTCGTGTCAACTGTGCTCCCTCAATACTATATATGTCAAAGTACCAAGGTATGCTTTTCTCTGCAAATCCACTTACAACTTTCTCAACCTTCTTCACATTTGTGTCTTTCCTGTAAAAGACCCAAGCAATATACAAACTATCATCTTTATAATCTTTAATGTTAGACAAAACACATTATCGATAAACATATCTGAAATAGAATCTAGAATTGACACTAGACCTAGTAGTAGATTTGAAAAAGTACTAGATTCTAGGGAGATTTGGCCACACTAGGGAGATTTGGCCGTGCGGCCAAATCTTATGGGCTTCTTTTAAAGCACTGGAAGGGGAGGTTTGGATGTGTAGCCAAATCATATGGGCTTCTTTCAAAGCACCAAAGTTTGGGGAGATTTGGCCTTGTGGCCAGATCTTGTGGGCTTCTTTCAAAGCACTAGGGTCTGGAGAGATTTGGCTGTGCAACCAAATCTTGCTAGCTTCTTTCAAATCAGTCAAATCTTTCTAGCTTCTTTTAAATCACTTGGGTTTAGGGAGATTTGGCCGTGCGGCCAAATCTTGCTAACTTCTTTCTAATCACGAGGGTCTATGGAGATTTAGCCGTGCGGCTAAATCTTTTCAAAGCACGAGGGTTTGGGGAGATTTGTGTGCAGTCAAATCTTGGTAGCTTCTTTCTAATCACAAGGGTCTATGGAGATTTGGCCGTGTGGCCAAATCTTTTCAAAGCACCAGGTTTAGGGAGATTTGGCCGTGCGGCCAAATCTTGCTAGCTTCTTTCTAATCACGAGGGTCTATGGAGATTTGGCCATACTGCCAAATCTTTTCAAAGCACCAGGGTTTGGGGAGATTTGTGTGTGGTCAAATCATGCTAGCTTCTTTCTAATCACGAGGGTCTATGGAGATTTGGCCATACTGCCAAATCTTTTCAAAGCACTAGGGTTTGGGGAGATTTGTGTGCGGTCAAATCATGCTAGCTTCTTTGTAATCATAAGGGTCTATGGAGATTTGGCCATGTAGCCAAATCTTTTCAAAGCACCAGGTTTGGGGAGATTTGGCCATGCAGCCAAATCTTTTCAAAGCACCAAGTTTGGGGAGATTTGGCCGTGCAGCGAAATCTTTTCAAAGCACCAGGTTTAAGGAGATTTGGCTATTCAGCCAAATCTTTTCAAAGCACTAAGGTTTGGGGAGATTTGGCTACGATGCAAAATCTTTCTAGCTTTTTATAAGTCACGAGGGTTTAGGAAAATTTGACTGTGCGGCCAAATCTTGCTAGCTTCTTTCTAATCACAAGGGTCTAGGGAGATTTGGCTGTGCGGCCAAATCTTTTGAAACAGGATTTGGGGAGATTTGGTTGTGATGCCAAATCTTTCTAGCTTCTTTTAAATCACCTGGGTTTAAGGAGATTTGGCCATGCGGCCAAATCTTACTAGCTTCTTCTAATCACGAGGGTCGAGGGAGATTTGGCCATGCGGCCAAATCTTGCTATCTTCTTTCTAATCACGAGTGTCGAGGAAGATTTGGTTGTGTGGCCAAATCTTACTAGCTTCTTCTAATCACGAGGGTCGAGGGAGATTTGGCCATGCGGCCAAATCTTGCTATCTTCTTTCTAATCACGAGTGTCGAGGAAGATTTGGTTGTGTGGCCAAATCTTTTCAAAGCAGTAAGGTTTAGGAAGATTTAGTTGTGATGCCAAATCTTTATAGCTTCTTTGAAATCACCAAGATCTAGGGAGATTTGGCTGTACGGCCAAATGTTGTATGTTTTGAAAGAAGCCAGAAGATTTGGCCGCATGGCCAAATCTCCCCATTTAAAATTTAAAATTCAAATCTTAAGATTCAAATTTCAAATCTGAAAATTTCAAAATCTTATATTCAAAATTCAAAATTTAAAATTCAAAATTCAAAATTCAAAATCTTAGATACAGAATTCAAATTTCAAATTTGAAGATATGTAAGTGAAATCATATACTAAAGACCCTACTTTCAAATCACACTTCGAGATTCCTACTTTTACAAGACTCTTTCTTTCAAATCGTGGTGTTCCGAAATGGAGAAAATGGAGAACATGCAAGAATTAGGTACACTTTCAATTTCTTTCGTTTTCTTACTTGAATGATTGAGTAGCCATCGTAGGAGCTAAAGAGAGAGTAGCTGTAGCAATTGTAGAAGTTGTCTTTCTTGCTGGCAAACGGAAGAGGAGCCGAAGGGGAGAAGCACGGAGAGAAGAGGAGGAAGCGGGAGGGAAACAGACAAGGCATCCGAAGATGGCAACTCGTGATTGAGCAGGAGTAATTCTACCGATGTGGGCAACGAGGAAGAAGATGGACGGAACGAGGAAGGAAGGAGGACGAGGGCTCTGATGGTAGGAGAAGCAGAAATTGCGACGAGGAGGGAGATGACAGACGGAAGAAAGTAGGCGTTGAGGGCGATGAGGAGGAAGATGGAGTTGAGGGCGTTGAAGGCGTTGCAGCGATGAAGGAAGGAGGAGCAGAAACCGCGATGGAAGGCGTTGCAGTGATGAAGTGATGAAGGAAGGAGGAGCAGAAACCACGACGGGGAGGAAGATGACGGGCAGAAGAAAGAAGGCGAAGGCGTTGCAGTGACGAACGACGGGGAGGAAGATGACGGACAGAAGAAAGAAGGCGAAGGCATTGCAGCGACGAAGGAAGGAGGACGAGAGGGCGACGAGGAGGAAGAGGGAGCCGACAACGAGGAGGAAGAGGGAGCAGAAACCACGAGGACGACGAGGAGGAAGAGGGAGCAGAAACCATGAGGAAGGAGAGGAGGACGGTGGAGGAAAAGGAGGAAATCGCCAAAAATGGGGGGGAAGAAGCAATCCCCCCAAAAAAGCATGCTTTGGGGGAAGGGAGCAATCCCCCCAAAAGCATGAAGAGCAACCCAAAAAAAAAAAAAAAAAGACCTCTTTCTAATCCAACTATTGTGTGTGGAATCTATGGAGAGTTGAATTGGTAATGGAATTTTAAAACCTACATAGTTAAGTACACATTGCTAGGACAAAACTGGGATGGGGAGCCTCCCGGGACCTCTTATTTTGACATAGTTTTAAACTTTTTTGCTTGCAATTAGCTAAGCAAGGGTGGAGGAGTGTTTTCCAAGAACTACCCCATCTAAGACGTTGTCCTAAAGCTCTCAAACCACCCTAGGTACACATTGGAGATCTAGGAAGGGAGAGAACAAGGTGAGCCTAGCACTTAATTCCCCATGAAGACGAATTCAATTCCTTCTCATAGGTTTACTTTTTATGCTTGGTTTAAAAGGCTTGTTTAAATTTGCCTTTTAAAGTTTTGGTTTTTTAATAGTTTTAGATTTTCTAGTTTGCTTTTAAAGTAATAGTATGATTTTAAAGTGTAATAGCGTGAATCATGAAAAGCATGAAAAGCATGTACGATTTTTTTGAAAGTAGGATCTCTACATTTGAATTTCAAAATTTGAAACTTGAAACTTGAAATTTGAATTTTTTATTTTAAATTTTGAATTTTGAATTTTAAACTTTAAATTTTAAATTTTAAAATCTGGATCTTCAATTTTTAAATTTAACGTTTGAAGATTTGTCCATGTGGCCAAATCTTCCTAGTGATTTGAAATAAGATTTGGCCATGTGGCCAAATCTTCCTAGTGATTTGAAAGAAGCTAGCAACATTTGGCAGCACGGCAAAATCTTCCCAAACCCTAATGCTTTGAAAGATTTGGCCACATGGCCAAGTCTCCCAGAACCTGGTGATTTGAAAGAAGCATGCAAGAGGAGGTTGCATAGCCAAAACTCTCCATACCCTAGTGCTTTGAAAGAAGCCTGCAAGATTTGGCCACACGACCAAATCTCCCCAAGTTTGAAAGAACGCCACAACCAAATCTTCTCAGTGCTTTGAAAGAAGTCACGGAGGTCTCGAAGGATTTGGCTGTGCATCCAAATCTTGCTAGCTTCTTTGAAAGCACCAAGGTTTGAGCAGATTTGGCCGTGTGGCCAAATCTTATTGCTTCTTTCAAAGCGCTAGTGTCTTAGGAGATTTGGCCATGTGGCCAAATCTTGTGGGCTTCTTTCAAAGCACCAAGGTCTAAGTAGATTTGGATGTGTGCATAAATCTTTATGGCTTCTTGAAAGCACCAGCATCTCGGGAGATTTGGTTGTGTGGACAAATCTTGCTATCTCCCTTTCAAAGCACCATGGTCTGTGAAGATTTGGCCATGTAGCCAAATTTTGTTGCCTAAAATTCAAAGCTCCAAGGTTTAGGAAGATTTGGTCTTGCAATGAAATCTTGTAAAGTATTTTCATACTAAGTCACACCATTAGATAGAGATTAGATATCAATATTGAACTATAACAAATGCTATGTACTATGCAGATGCCACATTGAAAGTGGGGGTTAAAGTCAACTTGCTTGTCAGTGGAAAGATTGTTGCCATTGGGACCATATTCTCTACATCACATGATGACATGTGCCAAGGTGTGCCCTTGGGAGAAAACAATGTATCGGTGGCGATCGATATTTGTATGGATGAAAGTGCACTTCTTCCATTTCCTACAATGGATGCATTCTTAGTCTATGAGGCTTTGGGTAGTGTTGTTCGTTGGAAAGCACGATCAATGAGTTCTGTGGACAATGTCAATGAAGCTATTGTACCAATGAATGATATAACATTAGATACCATTGACGTTGAACCTCTATGTGAATATGATGAGTTTTCCATTCAAGAATCATGGAAGGACAAGAAAGTCTTAATATGGGATGAGCAGAAAACCAAGAGCATTGCAGAGGGTGTTGTTTTATATGTCTACCCATTTGAACCTATAAATTTTGAGATGCTTGGTGAAGGTAATCTAGGTGTGGGAATTGAAAAGTATCATAATGTGTATCAGGCATCGATACCATCCACTTAATCAAATGGCCCATTGCACAAATAACCTTTTTAGATGGAACTTCATTAAGAATCGATGACACCATGAATTCTTCAAGTGGTTCTGGGAAAAAGCACATGGAAGATGAGGACCCAATGGAAAAATCCACAAAAAAGAGGCGTTACTGCATGATAAAGAGAAAAGCTAAAAAACATGGCATGCCATTAGCATCATCTAGACTCACAAGGGATGCACTCATAAAAGTATCTATGATTGATTGTTGTAAACAAAATTGTTGTCAATTTGCCGATCGTCAAATGATATCCAAATCACGCATAGAGTATTGGGGCCAAAGTTTGGAGGCTCGCACCAATTATGTATATGACACTCTTGGGGTTGCTTGTCGAAAAGATGACAATGGGCAGTTCAAATATGTCTTTTCATTGAATGGTATTCAAGTTTGTTGTAGAGCATGGTATGAAATGCATGGTATTCCAAAAACAACATTTTATCGATACAGGGAGCAATACATGGTAATAAAGGAATCGTGCGGAGAGGTTGGGACCACACAGAACTGGGTAGAGCCATAATCCAAGATTTTGTGGATAACAATTCTGAGCGTATGCCACACAAAAGTAGAACACTTCAGGATGGATCAAGGGAAACACAGTTGGTGATACCGGATATATACAAGCAGGTTGATATTCTCTATGAAGTTAACATGCAATTAAAGCATAGTTTGGGTTGTAAGGAGATGTCAACTTCCACATTCAACCGCATATGGAACTCTGAATTCAAGCATGTAACTTTGTCAAAAACAAGTGAATTCTCTAAGTGTGGTTTATGTAGTGCAATCAAGGCTCAGCTTGCAGCGACAAAATGCCAAAATGAACGTAATAAGTTGATGGAAGATAGAAGAAAGCACATGTTACAACAAAAAAGTTGTAGAAATGTGTACTACACTTGGTGCAGATTTTCTGAAATGTATCCTCAGACATACTTGTGCATTATCCATGATAAGATGGACCAAAAGAAGACAGCCATCCCTAGATTACGCAATCGTTCAAAGGACACAGACAAATCCTTTCAGCTCCCAGTGGCTTTGACTGGCATGATAACACATGGACATGGTCAAGGACGTTATGGTCATTTTTCTTTATCCTTGTGGCCATCGGATCCTAACTTCACAATTGGTTCATTGGCTTTGTGTTTGAGAAATCTTGAAAGATTTGATAACCATGCACTTGGAGATTTGGTACATGATGGGATGCCAAGGTCTGACAATGCTCTGCTAAATGCACTAACCTCAAGAGAAGCATTGGATTCTCACTATGTTTCTAATGGCAAGCAACAACTTCATCTTGGAGCAGTGGGTGGAACATTCAAAGACCTTGGACTTGGAAGTTCCCATCAAGAAAATCCTTATAAGAAACTACCCGAACACCTATTGTTGCAGTTGGATAATTGTGGTTCTGAAAACAAGAATAGGTACTTGTTTGCATACCTATCATTACTTGTTGCTCGAGGGATTTTCAAGTCAATTCAATTGGGATTCTTGATGGTTGGGCATACACATGAGGATATTGATGCAATGTTTAGCAGGTTTTCAGAGAGGTTAAGAACTAGCCAAACATTGACATTTGCACATCTCATGGATACTTTTAGACAATGTGAGGAGTCTTCTCCAATGCCATTTTTGGTAACGGAAGTCCCTGATTTCAAGAGCTATGTTGATGGATGCCTATGCAATGGGAAAGATTCTTTAGTGGGACACTCAAAGCCTCTCCAATTTCGGTTCTTTATGCGAAATGAAGTTCCTATCATGCAATATAAAGTGCATCCATGATCATTAGATTGGCAACCAAGTGAAGGTGGCATTGAGTTGTGGAAGAGACATCCGGATGGTCATCCAATGCTACCAAGTGGAGAGCCACCTTATGTAACCATGTTCAAGTATGTGAAGGACCACTTAGATGTGATAGTTGCTATCAAGGAGTATGTACGCTTTTGGGAAAAATGGGCACACTTGCAAGGTCCAGAAGCATCTTTCACAAAGTTTTACAAGCCAGTAGTGAAGTACTAGAAGAGCATGATTGATGAGCTTGATAAACCAAACAATAGTGTAGAGGGCATGTATGAGAGATTTTGGCCAAAGACACAACATATTGATTGTGTGCAAGTAGTTGATAATGAAAACGATGAGTTTCAAGGAATTGAAGAGTTGAATGATCATTACTGTGGACCTCAAAGGAAAAAGCCAAAACAATCATTTGATCCAATGGTTGATGTACAAAAAGGACACTTTCTTTTGGTCCGACCAGCAGAAAAAATTTACCCAATTTGGCTAGGCATTGCTCAAACTGATGTACAGAAGGATAATAAATCTAAAAATTTCAAGAAGGTTTTCATACAATATTGGGCACCTATATGCAAAAGACACAATGCACAAATTGAGGAGGTATATGCAGATTGTTGGAACAAGGTTTGGATGTCCAATAAAGGTGATCCTCCACATTGGGAATCTATTGATGCTATTGTATGGTCATGGGTTCCAAAATGTAACCTCTCAAAGAAGGTTTCCTCAAAGAGTAGCAACCTCCCCATCAAGGTGAAGATACCAACCATTGCACACAAGCGAGCTTTATCCAATTTGTCTCATAGAATAGATTCCGACTCTGATGCTGACTCCACAATGGAGTGAAGGTACTTGAAAAGCATGACTTTTTTTCCTTGCACAACAATTGAATACTGACAAATATTTGGAAGGTATGACATAGATCTTTTTTCTTTATCTTTTTTTTTGCAGACCATTGCTTTGTGGTTGCAAGTTCTGCACACTCGACAAAATATCAAGGACTAGTGTTGCATTCTTACTTTTTCTCCAACTAAACTAAAAATGGTGTTTTTGAACACCACCTTTTTTCGAGAAGAGGCAAAAAATGCTTCGTTAAACTCAAACATATGATGTTTTTTTCTCAACTAATGCAAAACAGGCACACTCCAAATTGTGAGTTTCATATACACGGCAAAATCCAGGGAGAAAGTCAATGGAGTGCACTCAATGCATTGTAATTATAACCCCTCAAAAAATACCATGCATTGGTCGAAACCTCAACATTTGACATTTTATTTATGTTGATGCAAACCATGCACATTTGCGAGATTTGGATGGACTACCAAATCTATGGGAAAAATCAATGAAAAACATTGAATGTTACATAATTACAACCCCTCAAAAGTTCCCAAATTATCAGGATTTTCCCAAATTCTCTAATATGGTGTTCTTAGGTGGAGTTTAACTAAGGTAAATCATCCTCAATACATGGTGTTGCCTCCGTGAAACACTAGGCGCTCTCCAAGGGCTATCTTGGTCTTTCTTAATGAGGCTCTTTGTGCTCCTTGGACTTAAGATTACTAGTTGAGGATCACACATGGTGTCCACCAAGGATTCTAATGTTACACATGCAATCAGATTGCCTTGCACCCCCTTATGTCTTGTTGTGTGCTTAGACTTGTGCCATTGCTCATTCTACTTGGTTAGTTATGGACTTCTCCTATGGTAGAGACTCCTAGAGTGTGCCTTTTTTGTTCTTGCCATTGGTCTTTCATTGCTCTTCATTTGTGCTCCAAGAGCATTGTACACCAAGCCCTATCTATAGCTTTGGAGCCTTTTAGCTAACTCATCAGACATTGACTTCTATAGCAATCACACTCTTTGTGATTGCCTCCTCATTCCAAGCACTAGTGATGGTAGACTTAGGATGAATATGCACCTCAAGGTCTGCCATCAAAGAGAATCTTATGAAATATTGAATGAATCCTAGAAAAATACATGTCTCGTGCCTAAATGGCATGGTGAGGGATATTTGTGCCCTCACTCACCACATTCCAATGTCCCTCAATGGATTGCCAAATCTTTAACCTATTAGCCACCACGGACACGAGAAAAAATGAGAGAGGACATGTAGCAACTTGGAGGAGAAAAGCCTACCACATCACAAAGAAGGAGCTCTTGGATGGAGGCTTGGAGAGGGGAGGAGGTGAAAAGACAAGAAACAAGCTTTGAGTAGGGAGGAGGTGGAAAGACAAGAGGCAGCTTTGGGAGGAAGGAGGAGACAGAAGGTCAATGGAATGGAGGAGATGGAAGTTTAGCTTTGGGAGGAAGGAGGAGATGGAAGGTTAATGGAATAAAAGGAGGAGATGGAAGGTCTCAAAGTTATGGGTTAAGACTTATCCAAAATTTGTATGCAGGCAAATTGATTAGCAATTTAAGAATCAATCAATGCATGCGCCAAAAGGAGCCTCTCTCTCTCTCTCTCTCTCTCTCTCTCTCTCTCTCTCTCTCTCTCTCTCTCTCTCTCTCTCTCTCTCTCTCTCTCTCTCTCTCTCTCTCTCTCTCTCTCTCTCTCTCTCTCTATCTATCTATCTATCTATCTATCTATCTATCCATCTATATGCACTTGCTACATGCATATGTATATTTGTGTATCACATATGTGCACACATGCTCACGTGTATATGTGCTATGAGAGAGAAATGAATATATATATATATATATATATATATATATATATATATAGAGAGAGAGAGAGAGAGAGAGAGTCCTCATCACAATGATGTCCAAAAGAACACAATGATAAAAAAGAAATTCTTAAAGCCTCCAAAGCCACATACGAAAAGATCCAATAGATCCACATAGAGCTCCCCTAATAAGTTGAATTGTGTTTGTTGAGTATAGAGAAAAGAAAACAAATTCAAAAAGATACAATAGATCTACATAGACATCCCCTAATAAATTGAATTGCATTTGTTGAGTAAATTGGGTTATATGAAACTTGAATTTTTGCTTATTGACATTTTAAGATCCCACCTTAAGACCTAGCGGAGTGGGTCTCTAACCTATCATAGATGGGTGATGCAACTCATGTTGCCTTTATTTTCATTATAGTCACTCCCACCTCTCTCTCTCTCTCTCTCTCTCTCTCTCTCTCTCATATTCATGCATGTGCTATCCTACAAATCCAAACCTCTAAGGGAAATCTATCAACCAAACTTTATAGTTCATGCTACTAGGGGAAAGGGCAAGTGTGTAGAGCTCCATCTTGAACTATCTTAGCTAGCATTTAAACTATGGATGAAACCGTTAGATGTAGAAGTGTGAGAAAAAAACTTGTGATTGCATTATGCATGCCATGAAACAACAAATGTAGAGAATGACAAATCGACCTCTAGTTTGTAGAATAGTGTTTGAGCTATGGACAAAAAACTTTCAAGTGTGTGCAATTATGCATCTGTGCATCATCATCCTCTTCACAATAGGGTCTTGCAACTAGGCATGTTCATAGTGTGGGTCTTGAATTTCAAAATCTCAATCATAGATTTAAAAAGTTCTTCTCACTTGGTTCATACCACGATGTCCAAATCAAAAAGGTTGAGACCTAGATCACCATGTGCACTCCTCTGCACCCTTTTTATTATTATGCCACATGTGGGTTTGGGCACTTAATGATAGAAAACCATCCTTTCAACAAAGTGATTCATGACCTTCACCTTTGCCAAACCTAGTGGCCACAAACGACTTACTTGATGGTACCACTACTCCTAGAGTGGAAAGGCAACATCATATAATATTATCTTGACCCATTTTTGTTAGAGTGGAAAGGCAACATCATATAATATTATCTTGACCCATTTTTGTTAAGAAAGCTTACTAAAAAATTGAAGGAGATTCAAAAATGATTTAGACAACCATGAAAAAGACTTAGCATTTTGAGAGAAAATGTTATGCCACTATAGTAGCTTTGGCAAGTCCCAAAATGAAATATGTTGTGTTACACATCAACTTGGTAGAGCACATTGGAATATATATCATATCTTATGTTTGCAATAATGCTACACTCATGCTACATATGCAAACATAGTGCCAAGCTAGAGTGCAACAATTGCGAATATGTTCTATGTGCCATCAAATCAAAATTAGGGCGTGGAGATGTTGATTATCTTTTGCAACCTGAAATTACACCATCTTAGAAGTTATCTATCCAATGATTAATCACAACCTTAACTAGCTTTTCATTATCTCATAAAATTTGCAAATTCTCTTTTCACCTTTTCAAAATCTTATGTAGCCATCATAAATGCAAAGGAATTGTTGGTAAATGGAATGATCGAGAGTAGCAGGCAACATGATGTTTTCATTTTTAGTAAAAGTTGCTTACTAATTTTCTCATGATTTTTTTAATACCTAAAATATTAGCCTTTTCCATGTGATTGTAACTAAGACTTGGGATCAAAACTACTCATGTCATGATGACTACCTATTGGTAGAGTTCTCCCAAGGCCAAAAACCTTGCGTTCTTATGAAAAAGGGAGTCGCTATTGCTAGTTAAGGAGCTCACAATCATGTCAATGTTCCATATAGCATAGTTGTGGATGTCTATGACCTAGGTTTGAAAGATGATGATTTGGCAAAATTTCATCTTCATCACCAAAATATTCTCAAGGCTTCAAGAATCCACACAGTACAAGGTGAACGTAAAGCTTTGAATATAGTTTTGCCTCCATTCATACACATATGCAAAGAATGTAATGAGAATATGAATGGAAACCTTGTCACAAGCAAACTGTATGTGTTTTGAACCCCAAACCTTAATGTAAAGAACAATGTCAAAGATGACAAACCTTAAATGTTTGTGCTATAGAGGAGCTTGCATAGATTCATTTGTAACCTTTGATATAGAATTCTTGGATGTGTATGCAAGTGACATCATTGAGGTATGAAATGCACTAGGAAGGGCCAACCTCATTAGTTAACCTTGTGGCAATAAGGGTCGTAGAGTAGCCAATATGAGATCATTGTGTTTGTGGAGTAGCGGATCAATAGCTCCACTTATAATAATAACTTGAGCTTGAAAGTAGATTTGATGGATCTATTAGGATGGGGATAGCCAAAATACTATCTAGAAATGATTTGAACATACATGAAAAATTCATGCTCTAGAGAGAAAAAGACTAAAGGTAGAGAGAGAAAGGCTAAACACTTTGTGAGGTTCCCTGTAAAAAGTGTAGAGACCCTTGAGGTCTTTTACAAAAAATGTAGAGACTATTAAGGCCCCCTACATTCTAAAACTCAAGAACGCATAAATATATAAAAATCTCTGACCTTTGGGGTCCAATATTTTGCTCGCATTTGTGTCCATGTGCTTGATCTCCTTGTGTCCATGCTTCCTCAATAGTAATGTATGATTACATGCTTCAACCTTGCAATCTCCCATCCTACTCCCTTCTCCTCCTTCTCACCCCTTCTCCCCCTTCTCATTGTCCTCCTCCCTTCTCCTTCTCATTGTCCTCTACCTCCTTCGTTCATCATCCTCCCCCCCTCCTCCATGTCCTCCTTCCTTCTTCTCTTTCCTCTCCTCCTCCCTCATCCTCCCCCTTGTTCACTCCTCAACTATTAACCCCATGAATCCATGAATGAGACTAGCTCCTTAACATTGCAACCCTTTCTTAACCTTGAACTCATTCTATACCATGTAACTCTCTTTCACACTTAAACCCCTAGTTGAACTCATCCTTAAAAATGTAACTCTCTCTCAGCCTTAAACCCCTAGTTATATTTCTCAACCCTACCCTCCTTCTAAGCCCTATAAACATTTCCTAAACCTTGGAACCATTACAGAGGTGAGAACCTCCATCGAGCCTTGTGTTCCACACTTTATTTTCACCTAAGCTCATGTAAGAACTACTACTTTAGCCAAAACCTCTCCCTGAAATACACCCAAAGACCTATGCTATAGTTGAGAACATATATGCTACAAAGAGCAATAACATAACTGTAGGTGATAAACACCTCATAATTGGAAGTGAGAAAAAGTGACAACATTTTGGCACTATTGTTGAGGAGGTTAGTGATTGGATCAAAATGGATCATATGTTTGCTTGCATGGAAAAGAATGTCCTATGAAATCACTCAAGGAAAATGAGTATGAGAATGCTTCCAAATTAATGCTAAATTTATGAAATCTTTCTTAATTACATGCTAAAAAACAAAGCAATTTAATTATAAATCACAAAAGTTAACCCTACCCTCAACCTCGACACCCTATAAAAGCATCTCCCATACTGCTTAATCCTTCCCCATTCGCTTTTGCACACCCCCTTCCTTCTCCTTCATCGCCACTTTTTCATCCACCACCTCTCCACCCTTCCTCTACCCCTTCTTCCACCTCTCCTCATCCACCACTTTTTTGTACATCTTTTCTCCACCATTTCTTCCACCGCTCCTCTAACACCACTTTTCCTCCACCTCTTTTATGCTTTTTTCCATCCCTCTTCCTCTCTCTCTTTCTATTCTCTCTTTCCTTTCCCCTTTCTCTGTCTTTGTCCTCTTTCCACCTTCCCTTCCATTTTTTCTATCTTCCCTCAAATTTTCATCTTCCCATTTTTTCTTTCTTCCCTCCCATATTTCCATTTTCCCTTGCAATTTCCATTGCCTTTCCCTTCTCCTTCCCCTTTTTTCCCCTTCCATATTTCTATCTTCCCCGCAATTTCCATCGTCTTTGCCTTCTCCTTCCCCCTTTTTTCCTTCATATTCCACCTTCCCCCCAATTTCCATTGCCTTGCCCCTTTTTTCCTTCCCCCTTTCTCTCTCTCTTTTCCCTCTTCGCTTCCATTCCCTCCATTCTCTCCCCCCCCCCCTCCTTCCATTCTCTCCCACCCCCATCCCCTTCCATTCTCTCTGCCCCCTTTTGTTCCCCCCACTTTTTCATTCCCTCCTCCCAGCCCTCTCCCTTCCCCTATCCTCACCCCACCCCTCCTCCCC
This sequence comes from Dipteris shenzhenensis, assembly GCF_047967505.1. Taxonomy (NCBI): domain Eukaryota; kingdom Viridiplantae; phylum Streptophyta; class Polypodiopsida; order Gleicheniales; family Dipteridaceae; genus Dipteris; species Dipteris shenzhenensis. Next base: position 20,299,936 of record NC_141620.1, read on the forward strand.
CTCCCCCTTCTCCTTTCCCCCTCTCCTCTCTTTCCCCCCTCCCCATTTTCTTGTGCTACACTAGAAGCCATTGTTCTTTCTTTTTCCACTACCAACCCATGCATGCCCCTCATTCCTATTACTTGTTCCCATTCATGACCCCTTGCCTATCTGATGTCATGTTTGTCCCCCTTCTTAGCCCATCCCAACCTCTCCATTAAACATGTTTCATTTCTCCCCCCCTTGCTGCCCCTTCCACTCATATGATTGCCTGTAACTTGAGAAGAGGCATCAAGGGGCAATTGCATCAGTTAAGCCACCTGGATGAGTTACGCCTCTGAGCTGCCTAATCACAGATGGCAATACAGTGCAGAAGGAAGGCCTAGCATGATCGGCATATTGTGCCTAAATTTGAAAAAGGGTATGATCGTTTTATTCTATACTGCTAAGTTGGAAGCTATCAAAACCAAATTTAAGCTGGTTGGAATGGACCGTACTGGCTGATAGAAGTTTTTGACAATGGGATAGTGCAACTCATAGATTTGGAAGGTAATGTGTTCTCCAAGTTGTAAAATGGAAGCAAAGTAAAGCCATACTAAGCATTGAGTTCTTTAGACAAACGAAACTCTGAAAGAGATAACTCGATTGACAATGCCTTAGTGAATTTCTCATAAGGCAACATGCCAGCTAGCTGTTTAATTATGGTGGAACAAATGCATCGTGTTCCACCATGTAGCATGATTAAAGTTGAAGGCCTATTAATGCAAAATCATCATGCCAAAGCAAAGGAGTCTCATACAATCATTGATTTGACAGGAACTACAATTGTAGATTCAAATCGACTACATTTGGTTAGGAACTCTACTAATCAACCTTACTTGTGGACTTAGTATACTTTTTCATCTTCAACAACCCTCTTTGAGCTTACTTTTGCTAAAGCTTTCACATTTATGTCATCCTCTCTGATCCTGGTATCTTTCTTATGCCAATTCATTCTCAATACCCAGCCTCTTTGCTAGCCATCTTCCTTCTTGGTTATCAACTACGTTATCCTGGTTATCATGGAGGAGACAGAGCACCAAGTCTGATAGGAGAGGAGACTAAGCTCTCATGTGTCACCGCACACCCAATTGAAGAATTCTCTAGCAATGTTCTTATAGGCATCCTAGAGACCAACTGTCTTCTAAATTTCACACAGCTGCCATGGAAGGAGGTTTACGATGAGGAGCTAGCAGAGGAGATCCTTAACTCTTATGATGAGGACACCAACCACAACCTCATCATCAATGAAACACATGCCAAGATCACCTCATAGTTGCTAAAGAAGGCCTTTCGAGATTGAAGCAGCACACCACTTCTGCAAAGTTGGCGGATGCCAAACGGTGCGCTGCTTACTTTGAAGGAGGAAGCTACTCATCCTCATAGGGATACCTGATCAATAAGGATGAGGATGAGGGCTTGCAAGTTTTTGTCCAAGTTCATTGGAATAAAGAAAAGTGTAGGCTATGTGTTAAGGCAATATGTGGCTTGAGTCATCACTGCAATGGAGGACTCGATGGCAGTTGACTAGTTCACAATTTTTGAAACGAGCAGTGAAAAGAGGCTACACTCACTCCAACCTCAGCACCCAAGCCCCATCTTTGTATGATATACCATCAGTGGGTGTCAAAACAGTGCCTTGGTACACTACCTTCTTCAAGCAGAGTCGAGCCATTGAAAACTCAATAGGGTGAGTAGGAACCCGGCAGCCAGGAACAACAACATCAAGATGAACAAGGAATTGGTGAGCAGGAGTAGGAGATGGAGCAAGAAGAGGACCATGAGCAGGAGAAGGGATGGAACCAAGAATAGCAGGAATCGGAGAAGGAGTAGGAAGAGCAGCTCACCGAGCATCAAGAGGGAGAAAAGAGGCTGGAGGGGAATGACGATGAGGGCACCTTCGAAGGGAAAGAATAGGATAACCTAGAGGGGAACATCCAGAAGGGCACCTTTGAGGGTAAGGAAATGGAGGAAGTTGAGACAAGAGAATAGGAAGAAACTCCCAGGGAGGAAGAAGTCTGAGCAGGTGATGCAGAGCCATTACACCAGGCCAAGCAAAAAGGAGGTAGTGAAGGAACATGGTAGAGAGAGGGAGAGACAGAGGGTAGGCTAGGGAGAGATGAAATGATACTCAAAAGGAGACATAATGAAATGGAAATGAAATGACTAGAGCAATGAACAAAAATTAGAGTACTCACATGTAAACCAAAGAGCTTGTAGCTTGATACTAGATTGATTTGACACTAGGCAAGTATAGCTCTTATATAAGAGCACACACACACATATGAACACCTATGCATATAGGATAACTCCCAATATGACACATGGCATCCAAAGGACACACTAGACTAGAACTCACATTAGAACACACATTTTTGACTCACTTTGGCTTCATATTCCGACACCCCCCCATGAAGGCAAGGTGAGAGACTACTAGAATGAAACCAAGAATAGAACATGACAATGACGGTCTAAGGTGAGGGACTATTAGAATGGAACCAAGAACAGAATATGACAATGACAGTCATCAAACTGTGCACCCTATGTAACTTAAAGGCTAAAGACTGAGCGTGTTCAGAGGTTGATCCAAGCACTCTCATGGCTTGAGACAACATGCTCAAAGGCTCACGTTATAGCATGGCTACATGACCAGGTCATAGGTCTAGGAATACACCAACATCTTGGAACTCGGCCAGGCCTGATAAAGAGACCTATCAAAGCCAATACATGGCTCCCACAATACGTCCCCCTCTAAACCTATCAAAGCCAATACACGGCTCCCACAATACATCCTTTCCTAGCTCCAAGGGCCAATGAGAGACATGGAGCCACACACCGAAACAATATAGGAAAATACATCTTTTTAGGAGGACTAAGGCAGAGAACCTTTAACACACATGATTTATTTGCATTCATTTTGGGGGACAACCGAGGGCAGAGTACCCTTGACTCAAACAAGAAAGTAGTAAAGATATATTTTATTCATTTTGTGCATAGCAAGGGAAGAGAACCCATGTGCCCAAAGTAGCTACTGCATAAGAGTGTGCACATCCTAATGCAAAGAAGTATGTCGGTGAAGAATGCCCTCGAATGATGTGTCGATGAAGGCCATAGGAGCAACTACCAAGGGAGATCACATCATGACTCTCAATGTGCCGATCAGAATCACCAAATGCATAGAAGAGGCTCAAAAAAATGAGTAAAAGTGCCCAAGGGAGCTCAAATCACTGTTGGAGATCACGGGAGTCTGAATCTGAGCAAAAAATGCCAAAAAATAGCCTAAAACTTCTCGGAATCACCTTCTGACAAGTTGTACGGACTCTTGGCACTGTCGCGCATCCATCTGTAGAGGTCCGTATGGATGTCCGTACAACTATACGAAAAAAACAAGAAAAAAATCCCTTTTCTTTTCTGAAAAGGTGCGGGACAGGGTCGTTTATGTTTGGGAAGTGCCAAAATTTCAAAAAACGTTGAAATCAGACCTCAAAAGTTAAAAAAACAATGCTAGAGTGCTCCAAAATAAGTTTCTGGCAACCAATTGATGAGGAATGTTTGCCAATGTTAAGGGAGAACCACGAACTGATGCGGGAGTGAGCTGAACTCACAAACGAGGACCGTGGAGTACTTGATAGCGAGGAACCATGGTGAGGCTAAGGGAAGGGAGGCTCTACCTTAAAGGAGAGGGGAGCTTCCATTTATGGGCTTCTCTCATCCTCTAGATAGAGCAAGAAGAAGGGGAAGGTAGGAAGGGAGGCTCTAAAACCACATGAAGGAACATGGTAGAGAGAGGGAGAGAGAGAGGGTAGGCTAGGGAGAGAGGAAGTGATACTCAAAAGGAAACATAATGGAAATGAAATGACTTGAGCAATGAACAAAAATGAGAGTACTCACATGTAGACCAAAGAGCTTGTAGCTTGATACTTGATTGATTTGACACTAGACAAGTATAGCTCTTATATAAGAGCACACACACACACACACACACATATGAGCCCGAGTTTCCTCCAATGCCTCTGTGCATCTGGCTCTCCAGATATGCCGGGCTACTATGCTCGCTAGAATCTCCCAAGAGGTATCCACAGAGGCATGTATGGCTACAAAAGGAAGGTGTGGTATCACATCCAAAGAATAAGACTCAACCTGATGATGTCGAATCGAAATAGCCCGAGAAGAGTCAAGTCTCTGGTGGTTAGGCTCGTTCCAGGTATGATCATTTTTTGTTTCCTACTTGATTTTGGTCATTGTTTTCAAATCTGTTATAGTAAGACTTTTGTTTTCTATAATCTGGCAGGTGAAGACAGAAGACCATGAAACACTAGATTGGGTGTTTCACCACACGAAAATACCAAGAATAATCAAAAGACAAGTGCTAGGCGAGAATCTCCATGTTGCAGGAAAAGGTAATTTTCAAGTAGAGTGGCACATGGCGGGGGATCTTAAAACACTTAAGTGCATGTATAACGTCAATAAAGGAGGCAACTCAAAGTCTCCTTGTCTTTACTGCAAAGAATCAGCTCAAGTAATGGATTCCAAATGGTGGAAGAGAGCACCTAATAGAGATAAAGTTGACCCTGACTTCAAGGCCATTCTGTGTTGGGGTAAAGGGCAGTGTGCCCACCCACTTGTACAGTGCCCATGTATACTCATATATATATGAAAGAGGAATAAGCTGGAGTAGCTTTTTGCTCCACCACTTTTGGTGTCTCCTTATTCCTTTGTGTGTGCTCTCCTCTCCCACAACTGGTATCAGAGCCCATGGCATTCGATCTACGAAGAGCCCAGTCGGTGAGCATGTACATAGATGAAGTTGCCGAGCACTGGTCGTTGAAGGCGTGTGGAGAGCCGCTTGACGTTGGCAGTCTGTTGGAAATTGCTAGTGTTGCAGCTGGCTGGCCTTGGGAGCGAAGTGGTGCTCGTGGCTGTGAGTCGTAGCTATGATTCGTGGGTGCCGATGGAGCCGTAGAGGTACTATGTATGCTGGGGAGAGGCTGGAGTAATGGAGTCCATCGGGAGTAGGCTGCTATGTTCTGGCGTTGAAGGCGCGGTCCTTCTAGCTACGAGCTAAAGGTTGTTGTGTCGAACTTCTACCGTGTGCTGTCGGGCTACAAGAGCATTACGTTGAGCGCTGGACTATGGCAGTGGACTATGGCTATTAGAAAAAGTCACGGTTGGTGGAGCAATCGCCGCGCTGCTATTCATTGCAACAAGGCGTTAGTAGAAAAAGTCACGGTTGGTGGAGCAATCGCCACGCTGCTAATTAATTGCAACGAAGTAGGCTAGCCTATAGCTTGAATGGGCTCGTGGCCGGCGCAGGCTATGAAGCCTCTCTGAACACGGAGTTGTAGAGGGAGATCCTGGGCATTGGCGTCTGCGACTAACAATCCATCAGCGGGGATTCGATCGCCGATACAGAGCTCTACGATATCTCCGACCACAATGTCGAATATGGAGACCGTTGTTTTCCGGCCCCCTCCCATGACTTGCACTGGACATTTTGTAGAAGTACGCCTTGTGGACATTAGCTGTTGATAGGCTGATTTGAGGCTGTTGCTTGGGCACTTTGTGGGACTGGTCATATGCCATTTTGCAGTCTTGCACAAGGAGCTTTCGATCTGTACATCACTTTGGCAGTGGCATTGACACATGCTTTGACAACGGTACATGCCTGGTTGAGATGCATTGACAATTCGTTGCATAGTCATATGCCATTTTGCAGTCTTGCACAAGGAGCTTTCGATCTGTACATCACTTTGGCAGTGGCATTGACACATGCTTTGACAGCGGTACATGCCTGGTTTTGATGCATTGACAGTTCGTTGGATGTATGGTTGTTTGCCTATGTTGGATACATACGGTGGTACGGTGATGTATTGAGATCCTGTCAGATTAGCATCATTTGGAGCACATTTCAGGGCTGTTTTGCCAGTGCTTTTGGGCTATTTTATTGCTGATCTGTGAGCATTCTTGGGGCTGATTTGGTTGGGCATTGTACTTGCCATTTTGCTGGTGTTGCAGTTGACATACGGGGTGATCTGCTGGATGTAATTTGACCATTTTTGGGGCTGTTTTTTTGCCGGAGCAGATGAGTGCTGTAAAGGGCAGCAAACATTCAAGGAAGCTGCTGTTGCTGTTTTTATGACAAAACAGTCATATTCAGGACTGAATCTTTTTCCTGGTGTGGAATTGCACTTTGTGCCGAACTGGAAAGTTGTAGCTCACAGAACATACTAAAACTTTTCTTTTGGAAGCAAGTTGATCCGGTATAAGCTGCAGGAGTTACAGCCTCTGCAAAACCACAAAAAGTTGCAGTCTACTGTCTATTTGTGACCAATGTGCAGGAAGCTGTTTTTCAGGTGAGAATATCTAAGAATCCACAAGGATTTTGCTCTTGAGGTCAACTGACAAGTTGTAGATCTTTCTACCAGCTACAACTTTTCTGTTTACAGCTTTGGCATCCGGTCTTTCAGTGAAAAGATATCGCTGTTCAAAAACAGGGACAGCTTGTTATTTTGCCCAAAGTGGCTGTGAGGTATTGTTGTAGGAATTTCTCTTGCACAACAGTGAATTGGGAACTCACAGTAAATTACAGAAAGTGATTGGGATCTCACTTCAGTCCAAGGGCATTATTGGCATTTTGGCAAGTCACTTTGGCACATTTGGCAAGTGGTGAATGCTTGATTTTGTTGCCAAAGGGTTGCACACTTGAGGTGATGCATTGGTGATGCAGTAAATGCCATTTCGATGCATTATGGATTTGCATTGGTGGATGCCGCACTGATGTTTATGGATAGTTGAGCTGGGCTCCTATTGCCATTGGTTGAGCAGATATTGCTCATTTGGTTCAGTGCATTTCTTACTTGGATTGCCAAGCATTGGCAGGTTACTGAGCTGCATATATTCTTGTTTATTCCTCTTTATGGCTGAGTGCTTTTGAGCATTGGATCAGCCAGTTTATTTGGAGACCTGATTGGTCTGGACAACACTATATTTTTGGTCATTTGGGTTGCCTATTGCACTATATTGCTCTTTGGTTGTGAGCTATTGTGACACAGATATGGCATCTACAGCTGGTAGTGCCCTCTTTGATATTGAGAGGTTGGATGGATCAAACTTTCAGTATTGGAAAGAGCAGATTTATGATGTGTTAGTGCAGAAGAGGCAGCATAAGCCCATTCAATGCAAAGGTGTCAAGCCTAATAGCATTAAACAGAGTGATTGGGATGACATGGATGAGCAAGCATGCTCTATCATTCAGTCATCACTCTCGAAGTCAGTCTACTTGCAGGTACAAGATGGTGTACAGGGTGTAGACTACCATGCATATGAGTTTTATACTCGTATATGCCAGATGTATGACCATGATAGTGTTATGTTATAGCATGATGGGCTGAAATGTCCTGATGAAAATACAGCCTTGATATGCACTCCAAATGTCGATCAATTGGTAGAAACAGGTCATGTTCAAGGGGGAATTCCAGGAGCAATTCTAGCTCTCGGACTTGTGTTAGATGTTTCTATTATGGAAAGTATGGCCACATGAGAAAGTATTGCTGGAAATGGCTGAGAAAATACAAGAAGAAGAGCAAGGTTAAGAATGACAGGAAGAAGGAGAAGAAGCATGTTGAGCTTCAAGGCATGGATGCCAGGGTTTCCACTGATAGTAGCAGTGATGAAGGAATTCTTTTGTCTATGTCTGACACCTCCTTCTTGGCCACTGATGTACCCATTCTTGGTGATTGGATGTTAGATCCATGTGCTTCATGTCATATGACCCCTCATAGGTCATGGTTCAGTGCATATCAGGAATGCATTGTGGAGAGTGGTTTGATGGGCATTGATCATTCTATGGATGTCTATGGTTATGGGGATATCCACCTTGTTATGCCTAGTGGCTCTATTCTTGTTCTACAGAGGGTTAGACATATACCAGGACTTGCTACGAGCAAGATCAGTACTGGACAGTTGGTTGAGGCAGGTTATCATGTCTCTTTGGGTGATCATGCATGGAAGATTGCTAGCGGCAATCTGGTTATGGCTAGGGGATCACGGGTTGGATTCTCTTATGCATTGCATGTATCAGGTGTCCAGGATAAGATGCTTATGATTAGTAAGCAGCCATCAGCTAGTTTATGGTATGCCAGACTTGGACATATGTCTACTACAGGTATGGAAGCCCTTACAACATTGAGATACATTCCTCTTATGGATGTCTCTCAAATTTTATGTCATGATTGTGATGATGGTCAGCAATCAGGATCCTCCTTTGTGAGGAAGACAGTTAGTGAGAGGTATCTTGAGCCATTGCAGTTGGTTCATAGTGCAGTTTGTGGGCCTATGCCTACCGTTTCACTGGGTGGCGCCTCTTACTTTGTGACATTTATTGATGCTGCTACAAAGTACATATGGGTATATCCGATACGGCAGAAGCATGATGTATATGATACATTTCAGCGCTTCTTGGGTAATGCTGAAAATCAGTCAGGAAAGAAGCTATTGAGCTTGATGACTGATGGTGATGCAGAGTTTACCTCTCCTAGATTTCAACATCTATGTGATACACTTGGTATCAGGAGGGTGTTGACCACTCCTCATCTTTCTGCTCACGATGCCTTGGCAGAAGGCATAAATCGGATTCTATTGGACAGGATTGGTAGCATGCTACGGTATGCAAGTCTTACCGAATGCTATTGGGTTAAGGCATTTAAGACAGCTGCATACTTGCTTAACAGGTCACCCAGGAGATCTTTGAATGGTAGAGTGCCATTTGACTTCTTGACAGGCAAGGCACCATGTTATGAGCATTTACGTGTGTTTGGCTGCGAGGCTTATGTTCATGGTTCCCGATCGAGGAGGTGCATCTTCCTTGGATATAGTGAGTCCAGTAAGGACTACAGGTTATGGGATTCTTCAACTAGAGAGTTGATACGCAGCCATAATGTCTATTTCAGAGAGGATGCTATGTTTGGACAGCCCAAGACTGTGGATAGTAGGAGAGTGGTGTTCCAGGAGGGTGTAAGTGCATTGATACCTCCGAATTCTTTGCAGGGGCAGCCCATATCCCTTGGAGTGGGAGGTTTTTCCCATGGTGAGCCGGTTATAAAGTTAGGACAGCCACGATTACTTCCTAATTTTGGTCAGAGACGATCAAATGTCTCAAGTATTCCACAGGTTTATACTCCTATGGAGATTGTTGATGCATCTTCTATGGACAGTTACAGTTTACTCCCAAGATGCGGAGTGCCTCTTGCAGATGAGGATGAGGCTATGCATTGTGAGGAGGTTACCTTAGCTAATGATGCCCGGTATGATCCATTGGCTGGTTATGCCAGGACAGATGTGGTTTCTGCAGTTATTGACTCGGGTCATATTGTGCATGGGCAGGAATCATTGATATGTTTGCTTCGTAAGTGCCTTCATGGCCAGAAGCAATCCCCTCGAGCTTGGCTTCATAGGTTTGATATCGTTATGAGAGCTCAGGATGTGATGCGCAGTGAGACAGGTTATGGTCTCAGTATTCAGGAGGTTGCTATCCTTCTGAGGTTACTTGCCATATGGTTCCTTATGGACAGGGATGCTTTGCAGTGGGAGCTACAGGGTCTTGATGATGTTTGTCAGATACTTGGTTGTTTCGGTATGGAGAGGGGGAAGTTACTGAGTACTCCATTGCCTGTATTGGCTTCATACTTGAAACATTGTAGGTTTGACAATCACAGATCAGTTGAGCAGCAAGTTATGGTTGATATGGCAGCCATAGTACTTCATGCATCCATGACTGTGTTGAGACTTAGTTCTCACATGTTTGCCATTGGTGCTACACTTCCAGTTCTTGCTTCCGTTGCAGTGGGAGTTGGTAGCATGATTATGGTAGATTTTGGCAGTAGGGAAGTGGTTGTGGACATCAGGTCCTTATGCTTCTAGGAGTAGCATGCAGGTGATGCAGGTTGGGTAGACCAGCAGAGGTCTATTGTAGGTTATGTGCTTATGGTCACAGGTGGTACAGAGACATTTTCTCTGCACAGTGACAGTTTGGGTGCTATGGACTTAGCACAAGAGCACGTGGTGGTGAGAGTTCACTCTCCTAGTGAGATCTGGCATGAGATCTTGGTTGACAGGCATCTACAGCTTGTCATTTTCTATCCTTCAAACCTGATGTCTGCTAGCAGCTTATCCTCTATGCACTTTGCACATTGTAAAGTGCCGATGGGCATAGGATGATGGTCTGGTCATCTTGTTTTTCAGCCTATGGCTGATTGTATTATGTGTACTATACTCCCTTAAAGGCACACTGCCTTTAAGTGGGAGGTTGTTGGGGTAAAGGGCAGTGTGCCCACCCACTTGTACAGTGCCCATGTATACTCATATATATATGAAAGAGGAATAAGCTGGAGTAGCTTTTTGCTCCACCACTTTTGGTGTCTCCTTATTCCTTTGTGTGTGCTCTCCTCTCCCACATTCTGGACATTCCACTATGTAATGTTCACATCTGCACATTGCATGGTCTATGTCAAATTATTGAGAAATTGGTATTTTTGTATATTGGATTTGCTTGGAAACTCTGTCCCGAAAAAAATAGAAAGGATGCTCTTCAAGCATTGGAAAAAGTGTTATCCGATATAGGTCTACATGGAGTAGATGTTCAAATCACAAAGGATTTTTAAAAGTCTACCAATGGCAAGGAGGTACCAATCAAGCCCTCTATTGGTGGTGTTAAGGCAAGAAGATTCTTGTCTCGACCCAAACACAATAAGCAAGTAAGACAAGGTAGAACAGTTTCAAAGATTAATTATGGATTGTGGAAGCAAGTCCATAATGCCGTGAAAGATCATGAGGTAGATGGGGAAGCACGAAATGTGAAGGCAGAGGTGTGGAGGTCTCTTGATCAACTCTTCATGTTCTATGATAAAGGAACATGGACAAAGAGTGATTACAAGAACTTTGAAGAGGCAATTAAACATTTTGGGAAGTCAATGAAAGACGCGTGGACAGCCTGCAATATAACTCACTACATGGTAAGGTTCTGTCTTCTTCTTTTACTTAAGTGTGATCCTCTTTTTTTTTATTACTAAATATGCATTCTTATGTCTTACAGCATATCATCTACAACCACTTTCCCTATTTTGTCAAAAAGTATGGATGCCTAGTAATTTGGTCTACCCAAGGCATGGAGAAGTCTCACTACATGGCACATAATGCATTTTTCAGACACACACAACACCATGAAGGGAGTCAAAAGGCAAATAGTCTAAAGGAAGTCTTCCAATGGTTTTACCGAGGCATACTACAAAGGCTGCATGCTAAAAGAAAAGTTGCTAGCTTCAAAGTCAAGCTTGCTTTTCTTCTAGCCCAAAAGCAAAGACGAAGACAAACTCTAGACAATTCAATGGTAGCAGAGAGACATAGACAATGGAGAGAATCAAAGATATTTAGAAACCATAAATGGACAAGTAAACATGAATAGCAGTTTGTAACTTATTGATGTTATGTCCACATGTTTTCAAACTCAATCAATAGAATTTTTTTTGTGGAACAAGTGACTCTTGGTGTTATGCCTATATGATTTGAGACACCATCAACATTACTTCTTTTGTGAAACATGTGATCTAAACATAATACAATTTGTTCACAATTTCAATATATTGTTTGTTTAATATTTAATGACACCACTCTATCTATCCCAAGGCCTTTGTACAAATCAGTTCATCTTCAACTTATTGTTCATTTATACAAGATCATACCAGACATCAAAGACTTTGTACAAATCAGTTCAACTTCAATATAATGTTTGTGCTATATTTGATGACTAAATCCTATTTCTCCCAGGGCGTGCCGATCGGAACTCTCTTTTTTATCTTGATTGGACTCTTTTTCTTTCTTATTGGCTTGATGTCGACTGTATGTTTATCAATGCTTGCCTCTGTTGCTTGTCTGGGAGGGGTATCCTTTTCTTCAGCTGTCTCCACGTCTTCTTGGATTGTGTCGCCTGATGCAATCATGGGTGGCTCTCGAAACCTTATGAGCTTGTGTTTTCCATAGACCTCCAGACATTTGGGTTCCCTAACACCACATGCTAATGCATAAGAAGTGTAAGACAAAAAGTAAGAGGCCCTAGCTCGGCCTGCTTATTCACAGAATCCCCAAATATATCTATGGCAGACAACTCTCTATCAAAATGATCTTTTCCTTTTGCCATGAAAGATCATGTCCACCTAAAACCCTGGACAAACATTTTAAGAAGTAAACAATGGCTTCTCCATTGTTGCTCAACTGCCTATGGTAAATCAAGATCTTAGCACTGCCTAGATCATGAATATAATGAGCTAGGCTTGACAGTTTTGCCAAACCCAGCCAGCCTGCTTCCACTTATTCTCTGGAGGAATGTGTCATCCTCAATTTGTAGCTGCCACATATTAAAAGATTGGAGTGAGACAATACACAACCTATAAAACATTGAGGCCGAAGACAAAGTATTTGATTTGAAGTAACAAGATTGTACCTTCTCATTTTCATTAGCAACAAGCAGTTCATTTTTCCAAAGATTTATTCCTCTCCCCTCCAGTCCAGCCTCTTCTTTAAACTTTTCCGTGTATAGTGCTGAGAGATTCATAGCTTCCTGTGTGAGTTGGAAGGTAGCTTCACCTAGCTCTTGGAACTTTTCAGCCTCTTTGAAACAAATAGTAAGGGCCTTTGCAGGATCAGAAGTTGTTTCCAAAGCCAGTAGTGAATGGTCATCCTCTATGCCAACCTCCTTGTCAAGCCTTGAAGCCTGGGCAATAAGGGAAATGTCATAGTCCTCCCTCAAATTGAACATATACTCTATATCATGGAGGAAAACATAATCTTTTCCACCAATCAAGACACCTGGAAGCATGGGCACTGCATAGTTGCTGCTCTGAACATCAAAATCTTCAACTGGCTGTGCTGCCCTAAGAGTTTTTGTCCTCAGTTGAACAAGGTCAAGAGCAGCCACTTGTAGCCCCTCATCTTGGAGGTTGATATCTTCTTCTTACTCTGCCATTTCTGTTACCAAAGGGACATCCTCTTTTTCCTCTGCTTCAGATCTGTCTTCTTCTTCAGCCTCCTACCCTTGTTCATCCAAAGAGTCCTGACTGAAGACAATGTACATAAGGAATGCCATGGTTTCCTCAAGCGCTCTACACTTTCTGGTGTGCAAGTTACAATTGAATTTATATTGATCAGGTAGGCTGTCAAATCTTCTATTCACATGGTACCTCAGCCTGTCAATGGAGACAATATGATATATATGCACAAAAACCTTTTCACCTTCCATAATTCTTCCTGCCTCTGTCAGTTGTTTAAAGGTATCCCAATGGTCTGAAAGAAAATCTTTGTGATGCTCCAGTACAGAGCTCATAGTGAACTCCATGTTGAAAATACTGTGGTATATGTGGAAGTTCCTTTGAGCCTTGCATTTGTGAAGAAACTCAAATAGGAGCAAATTTGGAGATTTGTCCTCTTCTGGTTCCTTTTGTTTTGAGATGGAAGACTCAGCATTCTGCTCCAGTCTCTTCCTTTTTCCTGTTCCAAAATTTATATACATTGAATTCTATATGCTGACATATGCAATCAAGGAATGCATAGGATATCACCAAATAATTCCCTTCATGAGCTCTCATGACTCACCTGGTGATTGTTGTGGTTAGGAGGGGCCTGAGAGTCAACTGTTCCAAAGCAAAAACATTTCTCATCATCAAGGAAGAATTCCACAGGGCCAAAGATAGCAAAACAATGAGGAAGAAGTGAGAACCAAAAGAGACATAGGAATTTGCAGGAAACCACGATGTAGGACCATTTGGAAAATGTCAAGCACTCTCCTTGCATTTTTTTGCAAATTTTCTAGTTCTGTTGATATCCATGTCAAATCAAATGCTAGGATCATCTCACAGATTCCTGGACAGTATGAGTTGATATGCAAGAGAAAGGCTGGAGTTGAGTGAAGCTTTTCATGAGGAATGTGTCGAGAATAGGAATTTGCAGCAAAATGCGATCTTCCATCTACACTATGACATCCTCCTATGTCATATAATCATAGGAGATGGTCTTTGCAATATCAAAATTTCCCTTATCTATACAAATGGCTAGATAGCATTGTGCTAGAAATTCTAAGTGCTAAGTGCTAGTATTCCTAAGTTCTAAGTGGCAGTATTGCTAATAGAAAAATGATAGAATTGCTAAGTGCTAATTGCCAAGCACTAGCATTTCTTAGTGCTCAGTGCTAGAATTGCTAAGTGCTAAGTGATAAGTGCTAGTATTGCTAAGTTTTAGTGGTGATAGTGCTAAATGCTAAATGCTAAATGCTAAGTGCTAAGTGCTAGCATTGCAGAGTCCTATGTGGTAAGTGCTAAGTGGTAAGTCCTATGTGCTAAGTTTATACTTGGAGGCAAGCCTGACTCATGCAGCACAGTGGTTGTAATGAATGACTTGATCAATATTATAGTATTGATCTTTACCAAAATAAGTGGCACTCCATGTCTTTTGTAGTCATCTACAATGAAACACATTTTCACAAGGGTAAACCAATATACTAGTAGTACTTGCCACCTAGCACTACTCTATCAACTATCACTACTATGCTAGGAGAAGCTAGAACTTAGCACTTAGCACTTAGCAATGCTAGCCTTGAGCACTTAGCACTCTTCAATGCTAGCACGTTGCAATGCTAGCACTTAGCACTCACTACACTAACAAATTAGCACATTGTAATGCTAGAATTTAGCACTTAGTACTCTGCAATGCCAACACTTACAATTGTTATGGTAGCACTTAGCAATGCTAGCACTTAGCACATAAGACTCTGAAGGTCAAGAGTGTGGGTAAGAGGACAAGAGCTTCCAGGTATCACAACTAACAATGCAGTTGAGTATAATTCTTTGATCCGTGTTTTGGAGGGTTGTCTTCAAAGTCAAGTTAAAGAATTGGAAGTAAGAGGAGATCTCAACTTATTATAAAGCAAATGCAAGGGCATTACAGGACAAGAAGTCCTCATTTGAAGGAGCTTAATCAAAAGTCTATGGCACTATGTAGTCAATTTGATTTTTGCAAGTTTTTTCATATAAACAGAAAAGAAAATCAAAGGGCAGATGAGTTAGCTACTCAAGCCATTGTAGTACAAGACTGGGGGGGTGGTTTTTTGGTAGACACTAGATGGCCAGAACTACAAGATGTTCACCAATATGTGGAAGAAGGCATGTTTCCTCAAGGGTTAACTCCACAACACAAGCAGAGATTGGTTACTTTTGGCCACGCCTCCATAAGGATGTATATGAATATCACAAATGGAACCTATCAGCTTGAGGATGTTGATGGCATGGTGAGACCCGGATGCACCAATGAGTATCACCTTAAATTCTTCTATCATCAACCACCTTGAGGTCCAGTAGACACTCTCTGTCACTAGAGAGGATCTACTGGGGGGCAAAGATGTGATGCCAAAATTTGATATTTTTTACTTGGCATTGGCATTGTTTTTTTCTATGTTTGATAAGAGTTTGAGTATCAAGTGATAGCCTAGCGGCTCTCACTTATTTCTATTTTCTAAGATATTGTATGGGATTGAGAGGATGAGTGGAATGGATCATTGTAAATAACATAGGTATGAATTATAAATACCTTGGTATGGGGTGAGAGTTATTTATGTATGGGATATTGTGGGGCTTTTAGAAAATAGGAAGAGTGAGTCATATAAAGAGGTGGGCTCATGTCCATGTGTTCCAATTTTATAAGAGAGGCCACATGCCAAGTGTGTGGAAGGCATGTGGAGGAGTGTGGAGTCAAGAGGAATCCTTCTAGAATTCCTATGTGGAATAAGGAGGATGTGGACATATGGAAAAGAGAGTGTCCCTATGGGCTCCATGTGGGGAGACTCTTGACTTTCTCAATATTTTAAGAGTCTTGAGCATCTTTTGATGGGACACATGGGAAGACTAGCCAAAAAGGACATGGATGGTGACATATGGGCTTATGTATTGATGGGGAAAGGAATCTACAGGCAGCAATTGTAAATGGGTGAAGGAGGGATGGTTGGCCCTCATTTCAAAAGGTGACATGTATAAAAGGCCAAAGTGTTGACTTTGATCTTCATTGTTGTTTGCACAAGTTTGAATACAAGCTCCCTCTTCTCTTCCAATAGTGTTTTGGGTGTTCTCTTGTTTCCATTGTAGTGCCCTTGTGTTTACCACTCCACCCCCCTTCACTCTCCTCTTCCCTTCTCGTTCTCTCTCTCCTTTCTCCCCTCTCTTCTTCCCTCTCCCCCTTCCCTCTTTCTCTTCTGAAAACAAATTCCAACAATCCACAGGCTGCTTGAGTGACACATGCGGACCGCTAGTGCCTTGTATTGCTTCACAAGGAGTAGCTTGGAGTGGAGGCTCCATCAGCATCTCTTCAACATCCCCACAACATGTAAGTCACCATTGAGACATACACATTCAGTAAACATCCTCATGGTTTGCCGTGAACTTCTTGTGTTTTGTCAATACGCAAAAATAGAAAAATATTTCTTTGTGTTATGCCCATGTTCATTTGTTCATATAGCTTTTAGATCTTCCTTTGGTGGTGAGCTTTGAGGGTTATGGAATTCACAAGAAAGCACCCAACAATATAGGTAGCCCCACATTGAATTTGGGGGTATTAATTAATTTCTTTCGATAGGAGGGGGGCACAACGGTTGATCAATGTAAGTTGTGATTAATTAATTAATTATGTAAGGCAGTGGGGGGCGCAACGGTGGCTTCTTCCAAAAGTCTCCATATCCAAAAGATTATTCCACTTAGTATAAAAGGAGGAAAGGGTAGAGTGTAGGCATTGAAGGAGGGGGTTGTGAAATCCTCTCAAAGATGAGCAAGAAAAGAATAGGATGAAGGGGGAGAGAGTGTGGAAGGCAAGGGGAAGGGAAAGGAGTGGGAAGAGTTAGAGGCGAGGGGGAGGAGAGTAATAGTAATTAATTAATAGGTTTTGAATCAAGAAGGGAATAGGCACCCCTAGATTATATACCTAAGAATGTCACGTCCTCTATTTGCTGCACTACCTCGAAGCACACATAGTTTTTGTTCTAGAGAGCAATATGCAAAGCATCTTTAACATATGAACCACAGATAGGAGGGAAAAAAATGAGTACATGTGGTAGCTTAGAGAACAAGAGCATACCTTGTGTCACAAAGAAGGAGCTTCTATATGGACGCTTTGAGAACCAGGAGGAGACAAGAGGCAAGGTTTGAGTGGGGAGGTGGAAAGGCAAGAGGCAGCTTTGAGACAAAGGAGGAAATGACAGGTCAATGGAATGAAGGGAGGAGATGGATGGTCTCAAAGCCTTCGGTTAAGACTTAGCCAGAACTTCACAAGCCAATCCAAGTTTGTACGGCACACATC
This sequence comes from Dipteris shenzhenensis, assembly GCF_047967505.1. Lineage (NCBI taxonomy): Eukaryota > Viridiplantae > Streptophyta > Polypodiopsida > Gleicheniales > Dipteridaceae > Dipteris > Dipteris shenzhenensis. The sequence goes on from NC_141620.1 coordinate 20,317,336, forward strand.
AAAACAAAATGAAATCTTAAAGAGGATGCCGATCAATGCATGTGCCAAAAATAAGTTTTGAGTGTTTAAAACATGCATTTTTTTTTACCTAAGGTTGGCCATTTTTTAATTAATTTTTAGTTAATCAATTTTCTTGATTCCAACAAAGCAAACAAATGAGACCTCCACTGGATGTAGACAAACTAGTAAGCTTGGCCAAGTTGTTGTAAGAAGACACAATGAAGCGAGCCATGTAAGAACTAGTTTGATACATATATACATCACTGACTTTTTGTAAAGTGCATCGTTGGATTGTTTCTTTGCTGTATTTTGGTAGATATGAATATTTGGAGTATGCAAATGCCAACATAATCATGGGAAAATAGTTGTCATAAATGTATATAGTAGTCTGAGAATTGAGATATGTCTTTGTTACGTGAATAGATAAACAGATCTTAAATTGTCGATTGGGAACAAGGCAAAAATCAATGCTGAATTTTCAAAAAATATGGATACATTTATTTATAGTAGTTTTCTTCTTCTCAAAAAATAATACTTTCGAGACCAAAATGGCCATCGAGAGTATTGTATCCTAATGGTCTAGTGGAGTTGTTTTTGTTAATGTAGTACTACTCTAGCATGTGAGCTTTATTTGTGTTTTCTCAAGTTCCAAAACTCACTTAAAAATTCTCATCGAATGGTTGATGAGTTGCAAAATCAATCGTCATCATTGTTGGTGGGTTTTTTCTATGTCGATCTATTAATAGGGCTTTGGTGACGATATTTGCCACATTGTCCTTAAATGGACAATAGATGAGACTAGTGAAGCCATCAGAAATACAATCACGTACATAATGATAATGATTTTCAATGTGTTTTATGCGAACATGAAAGATAGGATTGTTGGCTATGGCAATGCAACTCTGGCTATCACAGAAGATAGAGTTTGCTTCGCCATCCTATGCATGATGCAAGTCATGCAAAAGCTTCCTTAACCACATTAACTCCGTAGTCATTGAATTTGCAACTTTGTACTCTGATTCACTGGAGGAAAGAGAGACTCGCTCTTGCTTCTTACTGAGCCATGAGATACAAGCTAAACCCAATGAGAAGCAATAGCCAATAGTAGACCATCTGTAGTGAATGTCCCCTAACCAATCTGAGTCGGTGAAACCACTCAGCTCTAGATCACAATCTGAAGCATAATGCAAGCCAAGAGAGAGAGTGCCATGGACATATCTTAGAACCCTCTTTGCTGCATTCCAATGTGTGATTGTGGGACAATGCATGAACTAGCTCAAAAGCCCTGTGGCATAGGCAATATCAAGCCGTGTGGAGCACAGATATATCAAACTACCAACCAATTTCCTGTACAAAGTGCTATCAAACTTTTCAGCAGCATCATGCTTACTCAGCCTAAGTCCCTTTTCCAATGGAGTAGCCACATGCTTACCATTCTCCATTTTAAATTTCTGCAACTACCCCTTCGAATACTTTGTCTGTGATAGAGATCCCATCATGGGTCTACCAAAACTCAATGCCAAGACAATAATGCAATAGGCCCAAATCTATCATGTCAAAGTTGTGACATAAAGTGGACTGCACTATTGTAATTTGCTGCAAATCACTGCTAGTGAGTATCATGTCATCCACATATAGTACCAACATGACCAATTCTGATTTTTGCTATAGAACATATAGATTTGGCTCTGTATGAGTGTTTACGAAGCCCTGGGACATCAAAAACTGATGCATCTTCTGATACCACACATGAAGTACTTGCTTCAGCCCATATAGAGCCTTCTTGAGCTTGCATACCTTGTGCTCTTGTCCCTTCACCTCAAAATCTTGGGGCTGATGTACATAGACCTCCTCTTTAAGATCTCCATTGAGGAAAGTGATCTTGACATCCATCTGGTACACTGGAGGGAATAATCCAATATAATATCCATCTCCACCTATTTTATATTGCTTCTCCCATGGTCCTTGGGCCATGTCTCACTAAATGCAAGCATGGGACTGCCTAGGTGGAGGGGTGGCACATGGAGGAACCATGCCACCTTAACATTTTATAATATTACTACCATGGATTATGTACAACACACCTATGGGTCCTCTTATGTGGAAGGGTGGCACATGGTCATGCCCTGCCACCTCAACCTTGGGCCCTATGCACACCATATTTTATTATACTATTTCCACACATACAAGCACACACACATATTTATGCCTTTTACCTTGGTCAAATTTATCCATAACAGTTCCCCCCCCAGGTAGGGAATGCACAGCATTTCCATGCCTGGGACCATCACGCACAAAGAAGGGCTTGAGGTAACACTTTTGATCACCTTGTTGCCATATGGCTCATGCAGCTCCTGTACTTGTACAGACCCATTGCTACGTTCCTTGATGATTGTATGGACCGGTCCACAGTGAAAGGAACTTTTTATCCATTTGGTGGTCTAATCTGTTATCAAAGCATAGCACAACATCCCCCTCAGCAAAGTGTCTTTCCCATCCCTTGCAAATCTTAGCATCCAAGTAGGCCTTTTGTCGGTTCTTTTGGATCTAGGTTTGATGTAGGGCAAGGTGTCGGGTTTCATCTAACTTTTCAAGTTGTACCAACCTAGCCTCTACACATTCATCTTTTGTCATCCACTATTCTTGTGCCAATCTCAAGGCCAAAATCTCTATCTCTAGTGATAAAACTAAAACGACAGAATAGTCTTCTTGCCCTGAGCTGATAGGAAAATCTGAGGGCGACCACTTACTCTTGCGAAATCTTTTAGCCTTCTCTATTGGTGGGTCTACTATCTCAGCATCTAAGGGCTCTGAGAAGGATGCCTTCTTCCTAGGGTGGCCTGGTCCATGGTTTGGAGAGGGGTCCGAGGTGGTACAACTTCTTTTCCTAAGGTCAAGGATCTCTACATCAGAATCCTCGATGCTTGATTCACTTAGAAGATTCACCCCTAGAATATTGGAACATTCAGTACAATAATGACCCTTCTGGTGGCACTCGTAGCACACAACATTGGCACATTCTCTTGGATCGTGATTGGCTTGATTTCTGATGCCCACCATCTCAAGCCATAGATCATTCAGGGCCTTGGCTAGGTCATTGACTCCAAGTTCTTTAGCAGGAGGGGCCGGGGGGTACGAAGGAGGGGGGCTCATGGGGGAAAATCTTCTCGACGAAGAGTGAGGATATACACCTTGTTGAGGGTAAGCATCTAAGGGAGGACCATACATTTGAGGTGGAGGCGGTGGATACATCCTTGATGAGGGGTGGGTGTATGCCCCTGAGTTGGACCCCCCAGGTTGTTGTTGCAAGAATTGAGGGGATTGCGGAAGGACAACCGTCTTCTTTGAAGCAGGGTCAAACTAAACTTTATCAAACTTTTGAGCAATCTCTTGTGCTAGCACCATGGTCTCTGGATTCTCCCATTTAAGCTTGAGGTGGAACTCATCATTTGCTCCTACTACAAGGTAGCTCAGCACATGTTGAGTCATTCCAGCTTAAAATCCGACGTTGTCCTCTTGCGTGGCAATTAAATGGTCTAGGAGCACGGCCCCTCGATCTTCATATCGACGTGCCGTCTCACCTTCTAATTGCTTCAAGTTTGCCACCTGCAGCTACACATTCTCCGGCTCCTCTTCTTTGCCGAAATACTTGATCATAGATGCTGTAAGCCGTGGCCAACTTTGGAGAACGTCTTTGGCCTGCTTCTCATACCCCACTTGAGCCAAACCCTCTAGAAATGTGGGAAGAACCAACATCCATCTATCTTCAGTAAGAAAGTGGAGAGAAACACAATGGCACTTGAAGGCCACAAGATACTCATTTGGATTTTCTTCAACCCATCCACAGAACATGGGAATGTCAGCCATGCTTGGAAAATGGAAAAGAGAGAGACGAAATGAGGCTTATCTATTGGCAAACAGTGGAAAGAGGTAGCTTGAACTAAAAATCAGGTGAAGATACATCCACAAAGCACACATAGGCAGGGTAGGGTGTGACTGGTGTATTGTGAAATACTATACGGGAAGAATCTTCAACATAAATTTTACAGAAGTTAATTTACATAAGGGAGTATTTAAACAATTTTGGAAAAAAGTTATAGATTTGTACAGAAAAAGGGTATATTTTCTTAGTGAAGAATTTACAGATAAGGGATTTTAGAAATAGACCTTGAACGCACGTGATATAGAGGGTTTATACATAGTGACCCCCCCCGAGGGTGAATTATGCTAGTGGGTCAATTACTCGAATGATTTTCTCGTTTAAGGTCTTCACATGCAGGCTATTGTGTAAAATGCTTCCAAGGGAGAATAAATTACCAACCTCAGGAGATATGGCAAGGCAACATGTGACCTCTCTTGGAGAATTAGATTACAAGTACATCCATGCATGTGTCAATGATTGCGTTCTGTTTCATGGAACACATAAGGATGCAAGAGAGTGTCCTACTTGTGGAGAGGTAAGATATAGAGCAAATCTCAAAACTTTGGATGTGCCTCATAAGGTTCTGTGACATTTTCCCATAATCTCTCGCATCCAACATATGTTCAAGTGCAAATCCATTGGAGAGCTCATGTCATGGCATTCCTCCCATCGATCAACCGATGGCAAGTGGAGAACTCCCATAGACACTCCTGCGTGGAAGCAACTAATCAACCATTCCAAGTGTGTTCAGTTCATACTACCTACTAGCATTTCTCGCAGTGCATCGAAGGATGTGAAGGATTGTATTTACAAGATGGGTGAGCTTGTAAGGTACTGTACATGATGCAAGGTGTTCATATTGCTAATATTACATACTTTTTCATTTCTAGGTATGTGAGCTCAAAGGAAATAGATCCCACCATGCTTGAGAATGCTCGAGTTATGTTAGTGGAGGAGATATTTCCATGTTCTATTCTCACAAGCCAACTACACCTCTTAGTGCATTTGGTGGATGAGATTGCTATATACGGTATTGTACATGCACGATGGTTGTTCTTCCTTGAGTACTTCATGAAGACCTTGAAGGGTTTTGTGAGACAAAATGCAAGACCCAAAGGTAGCATGGCCAAGGGTTGGTTGATATAAGAGTCACTTGTATATATTTCTGAGTTTCTTGTTGATGTGGATAGCTCTCTCCCACGACTATGGAGAGATGATGAAGACCTAAGGATGATCTCTATTGTGCCTCAAGGGAAAGGATGTAGCAAAGTAATAGACACTGAGTGGCTTAATAATATCAACCTCTATTGCATGCTTAATAATGATGTCATGAAAAGATGGGTGACAAGATACGAGGATGCAAAGACGAGAAGACAAGGAGAAAGGACCCTCTTTTGTACACACCACGTATCTCATGTGCCATACCCTCAGCATCTAAGAGCATTTCCAAAGGATATTTATGTGGATTGGCTACTTGACGAAATGGAGAGAGTAGAGAGAGACGAGGGGATGCATATCACAATGAAAGAATGGGAGTATGCTAGGGGATGCATGAGCAAGGTCGGTATATAGAATGTTATGCATAAGTTAGGAGCTTTCAATAATTTAGATTGCTTATTTAATTGATTTTTTCTTGGTGTAGTGCAAGTGGCTTGTAACTATTAACTCCACAAAGTTTCGACAAAGTAAGGACACACTAGTACTACCACAACAATGTGAATAGGTATTGTACACACATATAAAAATACTCACTTTTAAATATTTGATACCTTCGATGCAAGGAAAATAACATGATTGTATTTGTGTTTGAATTCGCTTGTCTATCAACCAATGGTGGGGATAATAATAGATGGTGGCATGTCATACCTATTACACCATGTTCCAAAGTGATGTATAGTACATTTACTAATATGGAGCATATGGAGAATGATCATGGCCATGGAGGCAATGATGACCATGATATGAGAGAGGAGGATGATCATGAGATAGGAGATATAGATATTGAGGCCATTACCCGTGAGGACAACCCTACCATTGGTGATGTTGATTTCAATGAGCACATGAGTAGCACAAGTAGTAGTGGGTTGAATGTGTTTGTAGATCTCAACACTAATTTGGATTTTGAAGTAGATAGTTGAGAGTGCTCTCAACGGAAGCAAGAACGGAAGAGGGAGAGAGAGAAACAGAGAGCCACACAAGTTTTGGTGGGTGCAGAACCACCCTAATCTTCTTTTTCATTCATTTATATATGTGTTTGAGTATTGTACATAACTGGGGTAAAGGCACAGTGACCTTTAACCCGCACAACCTCCCACTTAAAGGACAATGTGCCTTTAAGGGAGAACAACTAGTGAGCATACTATCCAATGCCCATCAATACACGATAATACTCAAACTGCTCACTAGGTAGACTCTTCGTCAGCATATCTACAGGGTTATCATCTATATGAGCCTTGACAAGCTCTATGCGCTTGTCCTCAAGTACCTCCCTGATGAAATGGTACCTGACCTCAATGTGTTTGGTCATTGCATGAAAGACCGGATTCCATGCTAGCTGAATAGTACTCATGGAATCACTATGCAATGTCGGTACACTTGTATGAATCCCCAAATCTCCCACTAGCTAATCAAGCCATATAGCCTCCTTGCAACCCTCTGTGGTTGCAACATACTCAGCCTTTGTGGTAGACAAAGCAGTGCACTTCCGTGCACGAGACATCCACAACACTGCACCACCTGCAAAGGTGAATACATAACCAGAAGTGGATCTCCTACTATCCACATGCCTTGCATAGTCTGAATCCATGTACCCAAGTACATGCATGTCTCCTCTACCAAAGTAGATGCACATCTCCTTGGTACCCTTCATGTACCTCATGATGCACTTAACTGCCTCCCAATGCCTCTTTCCTAGATTAGCCATATACCGGCTAACAACTCCCACTGCAAATGCAATGTCTAGTCTAGTAGCTATCATAGCATACATAAGACTCCCAACTGCTGATGCATAAGGAAACTTGGCCATCATGGCCCTTTCCTCATCTCATTTGGGACTATTTGTATGACTTAGTTTCACATATGGAGGCAATGGAGTACTCACTGCCTTCCCCCCCTCCATATTGAAACGCTGCAATACTTTTGTAACATACTCTTTTTGTGAAAGCCAAAAGAGTTTCCTACTCCGATCACGCGTGATGCACATACCAAGAATATGACCTACAAGTCCCAAATCCTTCATATCAAAGGCCTCATGCAACTTGGCCTTTAATGCATCTAGCTCATAAGTATTCTTGCTAGCCAATAGCATATCATCCATATATAGTGTCAGGAGTATCAGGCTATTATCCTTAGCCCTTTTAGTATAGAGGCAGTGATCAATTTCACTCCTTCTAAAACCCTGGGACCAAATGAAAGCATCAAACTTCTGATACTATTCTCTAGGCACTTGCTTAAGACCATAGAGACTCTTCTTCAGCTTGCAAACTAAATGCTCTTTGCCCTTTTCTTCAAAGCCTTCCTGCTGCACCATGTAAATTTCCTCATGCAAATCCCCATGCAAGAAAGTTGTCTTGACATCCATCTGCATCTCCATATCCTCTGCTGCCACTAGTCCAAGCATGCATCTAAGTGTGGTCATCTTCACAACCGGAGAGAATATCTCAAATCCAAAATCTAGGACAAAGAAGGTATCCCCCGACCAGCACGCTTGATCTTCGCCGGTAAACAGCTCGAAGATGGCCGCACCCTCGAGCACTACAACATCCAGAAGGAGTCCACCATCCACCTCGTCTTGCACCTCAGAGGTGGCATGCAGATCTTTGTCAAGACCTTGACCGGTTAGACCATCACCCTGGAAGTTGAGAGCTCTGATACCATCGATAATGTTAAGACGAAGATTCAGGACAAGGAAGGAATTCCTCCGAACCAGCAGCGGCTTATCTTTGCAGCTGGAGGACGGCCGAACCCTCGCTGACTACAAAATTCAGAAGGAATCCACCCTTCATCTCGGTCTGCGGCTATGAGGTGGTATGCAGATCTTTGTGAAGACGCTGACGGGGAAGACCATAACCCTCGAAGGTGAAAATTCTGACACGATCGATAATGTCAAGACCAAGATTCAAGACAAGGAGGGGATTCCTCAAGATTAGCAGCGGTTGATTTTTGCAGGCAAGCAGTTGGAAGACGGTCATACCTTGGCCGATTACAACATTCAGAAGGAATCCACTCTGTGCTTCGTTTGAGAGGTGGCATGCAGATTTTCGTGAAGACTCTCACTGGTAAGACTATCACTCTGGAGGTGGAGAGTTCAGACACGATTGACAACGTCAAAACGAAGATTCAGGACAAGGAGGGTATTCCCCCTGATCAGCAGAGACTTATATTTGCTGGGAAGCAGCTCGAAGATGGGCGAACTCTTGCAGACTATAATATTCAGAAAGAATCCACCCTTCACCTGGTCCTTCGACTGCGAGGTGGACAGAAGCTGTCGGTTTTGAAGAGCGCAGTCGCACTAGGTCTGAAGAAGTTTCTGTGTTTTGTGTGTTCGTCGTTTATGGATATGTGTACAGAGCTTATGGCAGCCCTATGAGAATTAGAAATACTTCTGTGTCATCGTGCTCGACCTTGTTATTGTTTGGTGCTGTATATTCACATATGCCTTGAACTGTGAAGAATTGTATCAAGAACATTTTAGCAATCTATTATGTTCTGTTCACCTATTACAGAGATAATTTGGGAAATTTCAACGTCTATTTGCAACGGTGTTCTGTATTTGAAAGTTGTTATGACGGGTTTTATATGATGGGTATGTCCTAGAAAAGATTCTGTTGTTCGTCCTTATGTCATGAGGTTTGTCTCGGGAGACATGTATCTTGCATTCTAGATGCCATGTATGTTGATGATTTATCTTGTTGTGTTTCTTTGCCTAAGAGCTGGTCCCCATGGACGGGATGTTCTCTCCCCAAACAAGAGAAAGCTACAAGAGACACAAACAGTTGCCGTGCTGCAGAAATGATCCCTAAGGGGGCAAATTGTCACCTATTCTATAGTGGTTCTCTGGTTTGGAGCGGTGCGCCAGCGCACCGCTTGGAACCCTTAAATGGAAATTACACACTGGTTGGTGGGTTCATCCAAGAGGACTTGAAGCTCCTTTTGTTGGCTGAAATTCTCCAATTGTCTTATTTATTATTGGTGCATGAGGACTAAGGTGGTAGATATGCACCAATGACATCTAATAAACTAGGGATGAATGTAAGTAACCAAGGGCATTGAAGTTCCTTTGCTTCTTTCAAATTGATGAAAAGAAAACTATCGAGTCTACATTCTAAGCAAGGTAATATTTAGAGATACACTAAGAAAGGGGGGCCTAGTTTGGAGGCCTTTATTAAGGGTGGCAATGTAAGGGTTTTGTGGTTAGGGAAGGTAAAATGTGATTCCCCTCCGGAGTCTCCTTTTTTATGTCATTTGTGAGCATTGAGCTATTGTTACACATTCTTAAAAGTGTCCCACGTCATTTTTTGCCAAGTAGCCTCCTTCTATTTTGGTTCTTTCTCTCTCTCACACTCACTCACACATACTTTCTTTTTTAAGAACTCTCTCTCTCTCTCTCTCTCTCTCTCTCTCTCTCTCTCTCTCTCTCTCTCTTCTCTCTCTCTCTCTCTCTCTCTCTCTCTCTCTCTCTCTCTCTCTCTCTCTCACACACACACACACACACACACACACACGCACACACACACACACACACAGAGTTTGCAAATCATTCGAACCTCTCTCTCTCTCTCTCTCTCTCTCTCTCTCTCTCTCTTAGTTTACAAATCATTCGAACTTTCCTACATAGGTTTTCATTATGGGCTTTCATCACAAGTGTTGCAAATTAATCATTCATTCATTTGGATAATTGTTTTCCTTTGATAGAACTAATTGGAGGCAGTGCTCACGAGTACTTATACTCACTTATTTAAAACTTATCCTTTGCTTCAACACCGATTTTGTCATAGAAGATACTATTGAATGGTTTGAGCTTGATTCTTTGAGAGCTCTTGGGCTCTTTTGTTTATGTAGAGGATGAATTGTCTATGAATGAGTTGGCAATTGAATTGTATGAGGGTATTTTTCTTTTGTCTTCGGAGCAAGAAATGCTCTGAAGTGTTGATTTATTTTGGTGCATGATTCTTTTGCTGTTAGTAAGTTTTCTAGCCCCTCATAAGTATGCATGATGATAAAAAGATATTTTGATGTGCTTATTTGGAAAAGGTTATGCTAGATTCTCTTGAAAACTTGCCCTTGATTGATAAAAGGGGTTAGGGTAAGAAAAGTATTGGGAGAGGCATCCTCCAAAGGACAAACGAGTGAAGAGATTCCTTCCCTTGAAATTTTGAAGTGTGATTCTTTTGCCTTTAGTAAGTTTTCTAGTCCCTCATAAGTATGCATGATGAGAAGAGAATATTATGATGTGCATATTTGGGGAAAGTGCATGCTAGAGTGACATGGAAACTTTCCCTTGATTGATGAAAGGGAATAGGGTAAGAAAAGTAGTGGGAGAGAGATTTGCCAAAATATAAACAAGTGAAGAGATGCCTACCCTTGAAAATGAATCCAAAGTCCAAGTGCCTCGTCTAAAGTCTTGCGAATATATGTGGAGGAAGACTTACTCCCTTACTCCCAAAGTGTTGCCTTCAATTTTGAGGCGAAGAGTGGTGAGGTAGTCATACGAGTATTGGATACACCATAATTCTAGGCAAGATTTCCTTCCAAAGTCTTACCTTCAATTTTGGGGTGAAGAGTGGTGAGGTAGCCATCTAATATGAGTTTTGAATACATGATAATCCTAGGTGTATGTTCCCTAAGCCATCTAGTAATTTACTTCAGGGAGTCACACTCCCATATACAAGCATTTTCTTATGTGAACGGTCTCATTATTAATGCAAGAGGTTGTAAGAGAGCTATATTTTCAACTAAGGCATCAAGCATTTTTTGCAATAACATGCATATGATCATTCCATTTAGCTCCTCTTGTATATGCAACTCTATTCTTCTAGAGATTATACTAGTTTAGTGGAAAAGTTTCTAGTAATAGAGTAAATGTTGCAAGAAAGGCCTCATTCTTCCCTATATCTTGAATGATTTCATGCTAGATTCTTGTCTCAATGCAATTTGCTTCTTTACTTGGCTAGCATTAGAGGATTTCTCCACATTTTGAAATCCTAGCCATATGGTGAATTCTAAAGCATTAGATTTCAGGTATATAAACAATCTCCCTCCTCCAAAAGTATCGAATGTCCAAAAAGCACATTTGGTTGGGTTTAAGCTTAGATGAGCCATTCTACACTTTGCAAAACATAAACTCAAGTGTTGTAAATGTTCCACTCTTTTCCCAAATACTGAAAAATCAAGGAAGATTTTCATAAAAGATGTAAGATACTCAGCAAATACCTTCTGAGAGTACTTTTGAAAGGTTGACGGAGCATTCTTAAGACCAAAGGTCATGACATTAGAAGCACGTACTCCCCATTCAGTGACAAATGCTGCTTTGTCTTTATCCTTAGGTGCCATTCTTATCTAGTTGTAGCCATTGAAACCATCAAGAAAACTATAGAGTTCATGACTTGCGACCAGCATCTAGCAAAGGAATCACAAAATGGTAGAGGAAAAGGGTCAGTAATGGTGGCAACATTGAGCTTTTTGTAGTCCCCACATATTTTGAGTTTTCCTTTCTTTTTGGGCACAATGACAATAGGTGAAAGCCATGTAACATGGGTGAGAGGATATATAAAACCAACTCTCAACAACTTATCAATTTTCTCTTTGACTTGTTTTGCATAGTTGGGGTTCATTCTGTATCTTCCTTGTACCACTAAGGAATAATCTTGCTTTAAGTTGATCATGTGTTGACAGAACTTAGGGTCTACTTCCTTCATATTAGTATAATGCCAATCAAAGACGTCTTTATATTTTGTTAATAAGTCTTTTGAAAGGTGGAGGAAGACTTGCACTTATCAAACTATCTTGGGGTTGTTAGGCTCTCCAAGGTTCATCTCTTCCAAGTCATTTTGTCAGACTCTGGCACTCTTTTGCATATGCTCCTCAAATTAAGTTTCAACTTTTAGGATGGCCTGTGCAACTGTTTTCTGATTGTCTTCTTGTAGGGTGTCATCTAGGTGGGCATGATTGTCGTTTATCATCTTGTGGTTGATAGAATTTTCCTCCGTGATCGTGTTCCATTTTACAATGGGGGCTCTTGTGTTTGTTGATTTGAGCATGTATACTAAGGAAAATTTCCTCCTCATCTTCCTCAAATTCAACTATCATGTTGATGCCTTCTCCTTGTAGTGGCTGAACTTGTTTTGGAAAGCTTCTCTTTGAAGAGAGATTTTAAACTTCTTTTTGCCTTCCTGATCGTTATCCTCTCTAATCCCCTGTCTTGTTTTACTTTGGCAGCTCTCAGCCATGGCCTTCCCAATAACATGGAATAGGCACAATCTCTTTCCTCCATTTTGAGTACTACAAATGTGACTGTCAAGGATAGTCCCATAATGGTAATTTCCTGTCCTCTTGGTATTCCAAGAGGTTGTATTCTTCTTTGGTCAGCCATTCTGACCTGAAATGGTGCTGGTGCAAGTTCATTGCAATAAAATTTCTTAAATAGATCCTCAGAGAGGATGTTTACTCCTGATCCTCTAGCTATAAATACTTCTGGTATCCTTTTCCTTTTATAATCCACATCTATGAGTGGGACTAAATTATCCACATCTTCAATGCTAGATGTGTAAATGTCGGGTGTTTCCTCTTCATCATCACTCTATGGATGATTTTTTGTTTGAGGAATGTTTGTAAAATGCAAATTCTGACATAATTGATCCTTGAATATTGGAACAAGATTCAGAAGTTGATCCAATGTTATCTAAAACTTTGGAATTCAAAAGCTCTTTAAAGAAGAGTGTGGGGTATTCATGTTCATATTTGGCCTTTTCTTGCATCTGATTGCTGTTTTTCAATGGGGTGTCTGCAATTAGAACGGCTTGCTCCTCTTTGATTTCCGTCAGCTTGACCTTGTCACCTCTATTTTTCTATTTTGATGAGTCTGAGCTAGTTCCCTCTAGCAACTCACTTTTTTCTTTGGGAATATATCTTGTGTTGGAAGAAGCTTTTCTTGTTGTGTGCGTATCTGGAACCTTGTTAAGTTGTTGGATGTTGCTTTATTGAAGTTTATTATATGTAGTTTGAAGTCGAACAATTTTTGTCAGAAGGTTGTCGAACTATGTTTAGAGTTGTTTGAGGTTGAGCTTAGCCTTACCCTTGTGTTGGAGCTATGATGATCTTGCTTCTGTTATTGCGTTACTCGCAAGCACTTGCTATAGAGATTTATTTCAGACGTGCTTGACTGAGGCCAGTTCATTGGCTTTGCCATCATTCTTGGTGCATCTCCACAATCGGGCATGGGCTTTGTACCTTTAGATTTGGTCAGAGCTAGTGCATGTATATTACCCTGATGTCTTTGATTTTGTTGATTGTAATCCTTATTTATAGGATCCAAGTATACCATATGAACACCTAATGGTGGTTGCTACTGCTATTGATTTTGGTTACCTCTTGCATTATAATCGATTATGGGGATTCCTCTTTCTCCTCTATTCTTGCACCAAAGTTCACATGGAGGACCTTGTATGTGGCCTTCCATGCCATAGCCTGTGCATGCTTGATCTTGGTTTTGTCCCTGTTGATTTCCCCAATTTTGCTGATTGGGTCTGCTTGGTGCATTATTGAATCTTTGTTCTCCTTGCCTACCTATTGCAATCTGATTAGCTGCCATGGGTGGGGCTTGATTGTTTGAATTTTGCACATGAGGAGGGACTCTCCCCCTATAATTTGGATTATACCAGTATCTCTCTTTCTCATGATTATCCTTCCTACAAAATGCACAAGCAACTTTAAGTGGGGGTGGGGGTGTTTTTAAAGTTTCCAATTGCTCCTTAATCATTTCTTCTAACTTAGAGAGCTTATCTGATTTTTTCTTGCCTTTTTATTTCTCTTTGGTCTCGCTCTATTTTTTCTTTTTCTTTGAGGTTTCTTCCTCTTCACTCTCATCATCTGATGTGTAATCATTTGTATCATCACTTTCCTCTTCTTCTGCATTAGTGTCTGTCTCTATTTCACAATCTGTGTCAGAGTTGGAATGCCTTTTCTTCTTTTGTTTTTTAGACCTTGACTTCATGCCTAGTCTTCTTTTTGCTCTTTGTGCCACATCAACCATGTTGTTTACTCCTCCAAGCTGATCTCTGCCAGCTACTAATGTCCGTAATTCTTTGTTTAGTCCCTTACAGAAATAATCTGCTAACTACTCATCAGTGGGTTGTTGATTGTTTTTCAACCTTCTATTCAAATTTTTGAACATTTGTGCATAGTCTTCAACTAAGAGATGTTTTTGCTGCATATTTTGAAGCTTCTTGAGTATGTCTTCTAGAGCTTTTTCTTTACAAAAATGGCTTAAAAATGCAGTTTTCAATTCATCATAAGAGGCAAAATGAGCTACACCATATTGCATAAGCCAAATCATTGCCTTACCATTAAAAGTTGCTGCAAACTGCTCTTTTTTGGTGAGGTTCGGAAGTTGTCCGAATCCGCTTGCAGCTCACCTTGTTTTAAATTATCTGACATGACTATCCTGCGATAGACCTCGCGCCCCCCCCTATTCCATTCTCTCTTCTCCTTCTCTTTCTCTTCTCTTCTCCTCTCCTCTTCTTTTATTAAGGAGTGGGAATTGAACCCAAGACCTCCCCATTCACAAAAGAAAGACTTACCAATGGGCCATGAAATAGGAAGTGATGAAAGTGTAATGATATTGCTTATGTTGAAATCTCATGAACTATAACTCTCTAACAGTAGGGAAATTCCTCTTGCTGTAAAAAGCAAAAGTACTTCATTTCATGTGCTCTATTCATGTCTCATACTAGATCGTAGATTTTGAACTTTTTCAAGTTCATTCCTTGGATGCACGCCACACGAGGAGGGTGGATATTTATGTCACTTCTCGACGAGTTCAATAATTTGGTGCTTGGTCCTCTGCTCATTATGGCTACCAATTGCCAAGATCTCTTTCTTGATCTTCATGTCGATCTTCAACAACTGATTGTACAATGCATTGCTCAAGGAGACGATGAGTGGGATGATACACCGTGGATGGTTCAAGGTGAAGAACTAGTGATACATTGGGAGGGCTTTGATTCCAATTCTACTCATTGTGCGGTGATCCAAGCTACTTGTTGCATCGGAGGTAATTGAAAGGGTGACATTCTTCCAAGGGTGGGATGATCCACAAGCTTGGGGGGAGATTTGGTGCATCTGCTTATTAATTCCTATGGATAAGCTCATCGTGAATGATTTCTTCTGAACCTCACTACAAACGTTTCTAGGGCTTGGCTATAGTCGGTAATGTTTCGACTAAGGAATCCCCTTGTACCTAATCAACCCTTTGTGCCACATTTTGAGCTTCAAGTTGTAATCTTTTTGGAGATAAACTATCAACAAAGGATTGCAAGTTTATTTTCTCCTCGCATTTTGTTGCAAACTTCTAGGTTCTATTCATATCCATCTCCAACCAAATTCTAGGGTGATCTACCAGATTCTTGGACAGTATAAATTGAATATGTAATAAGAAGGGTGGAGCTGAGTGAAGATATTTGGACATCAAGAATTCTATGGATAGAAGAAATATATGTCAAAAAACATTGAAAAGAATCTAGAATTCTGACCTTTCTTTTCCTTTTCCATGCTGTTGGAGTTGCATTGGTGAATCTCCTGCTCTTTCCCAAACTTGAACTGTAGCCTTGGTAACCTGGAGATCTGGTAGTGGTAGTAGTCTTCAGGCAGGTTTCTTTAGGCAAGTTGCAGTCTGGATGGAGTAGTGTGCTGGGTAGGAAGGGATTAGAGAGGGAAGAAAAAGGATGATGGGAGGGTGCTAGCAGGAATGAAAGATTGGGAGGCAGGGGAGGGAAGAGTGGTTGTGGAACTGATTATGAAATCATGAATGGCACAAGTTCCAAGGCAAAAAGTGTCCCTTTCACATGTGCCAAGTTTCAAATTCCAAGAGATCTGGGTCCCACCCACACGTGTGAAAAAATGACTCCATTTCACACGTGTGGGATTTAGCATCTGCCTTGTTTGTATTTTGCACTAATCTTTTTCCTCCTGTTTAATCTCTCATGTGTCGGCCCTCCCGTCTCAGCTCTCTTGCCTCCCTACCTCCGTACTCTGCACCATCAGCACCCTGACTAGCAGCACAGGTTCATCCCCAGCACAGGGTACTCATCAGCAGCACAGCACACCCACATATAGCTTCCAGGTCTGTAGGACTCTTTATATCCTGATCTTCTTGTTTAATAGTATAACACACATGGTTGTAGGATGTGATGTACCTTGGATATTAGGATAAAGATTATAGGCATTCCTAAGGTTTTTCCACTGCAACCACAAGCAGGAAGACTTTTGAATTGTGCTAATTGAGTGAGAGATTGATCATCTCTATAGATTTAACAATAATTGCAAATCTTAATGTGTGACAATTGCATTTAAGGATAAAACTTCTTTAGTCTATGCACTTTTCTTGCCTTTCATAGAGTCAATCCATCCTGCATGAACTTGGAAACACATTGAAATGACTGAAGGCATGTTCCAGCATGCTGCCTCATGAATTTGTAGAAAAATGCGAGGAGAAGGCTTTAGGAATTTCAAACAGCCGAAATCGTGTTTTGTTGCAAATATTGAACTATTGCTTCATCCACCCCTGTTATTCTGGTTTCATGTCTTTCTAAGTTGTCCATGGCTAGACTCTCCTTGCATGGAGTGTGATTGGTAGGAAGGGATCCGAGAGGGAAGGAAAAGGATGATGGGAGGGTGCTGGTAGGGATGAAAGATTGGGAGGCAGGGGAGGGAAGAGTGGTTATGGAATTGATTATGAAATCATGAATGGCACAAGTTCCAAGGCAAAAAGTGTCCCTTTCACATGTGCCACGTTTCAAACTCCAAGAGATCTGGGTCCCATCGACACGTGTGAAAAACGACTCCATTCCACACGTGTGGGATTTAGTAGCTGCCTTGTTTGTATTTTGCACTAATCCTGCCTTGTTTGTATTTTGCGCTAATCTTTTCCCTCCTGTTTATTCTATTCTGTCTCGGCCCTTCAGTCTCAGCTCTCTTGCCTCCCTACCTCCCTACTCTGCAACATCAGCATCCTGACCAATAGCACAGGTTCATCCCCAGCACAGGGTACTCATCAGCAGCATAGCACACCCACAGATAGCTTTCAGTTCATTATTTATGGGTTCTTCCCTCAGTCTCTATAATCTTCTTGCCTTCCATAGAAACAATCCATCCTGCATGGATATGCAAACACATTGAAATGACTGAAGGCATGTTCCAGCATGCTGCCTCATGAATTTGCAAGAAAATGCGAGGAGAAGGCTTTAGGAATTTCAAACAGCCGAAATCGCGTTTTGTTGCAAATATTGAACTGTTGCTTCATCCACCCCTGTCATTGTGGTTTTGTGTCATGAATGTACTCTCCTTGCATAGACTCAATCCATATTCTATTTAGTTGTAAAGACGGAGAAATCACTGTAGGAATGCAGATCTTCAAGTGTGATAATTGCATGTGAGGGTAAAACTGTACTTATGGGTTCTTCCTTCAGTCTCTGCACACTTCTTGCCTTCCATAGACTCAATCCATCCTGCATGGACATGCAAACACCTTGAAATGACTAAAAGCATATTCCAGCATGCTGCCTCATGAATTTGCAAAAAAATGCGAGGAGAAGGCTTTAGGAATTTCAAACAGCCAAAATCGCGTTTTGTTGCAAATATTGAACTGTTGCTTCATCCACCCCTGTCATTCTGGTTTTGTGACTTTCATAGTTGTCGATGGCTGTACTCTCCTTGCATAGACTCAATTCATATTGTATTTAGTTGTAAAGATAGAGAAATCACCGTAGGAATGCACCAGCATGTCACTTCAAGTATTTACAGGAAAATGCAATTTCGAGCTGTTAGGAATTTCAAACTGTCCATATCGCGTTTTATTGCAAAATTGTCAATGTTGCTTCATCCACCCCTGTCATTGTCTTTTTGTCTCATACCATGTTCTCCATGGCTGTAATCTCTTTGCATTGCTTTATATGCAGTTTGTCAGAGTGATGGCAAGAACCAAGTGAACTGTAAGGAAAGTTGGCAAAGGGCCAGGGCTTGCAGCAACAACAGTTGTGGCAGGTACCAAGAAATTTAGTGTGCCTCCAAAGGGAAGAGGTACACATGGCAAGAAGGGTAAGCCAATGAGCCTGCTCCAGCAAAAGGCCAAGAGATTGAAACATGGTGCAAGTGTGCTAAGGGAGATCAGGAAGCAACAGAAAGCTATAGGCTTTGCAATCCCCAAGGCACCTTTTCAAAGACTGGTGAAAGACATATGTGATAGTTGGCACCTTGGGTTTAGGTGGAACAGGACTGCCATTCTTTTCTTACAGAAAATGGCAGAGGATTACTTGGAAAAATATTTTGAAGATGCAATGCTGATAGCAGCCCATGCTCACAGGGTGACTCTGATGGCCAAAGACTTTAACACTTTGTCCAGAGTGAGATGGAGGTATCACAAGCTTGTTCATCCTGTGGAATGGCAGGACATAAAGATGAGAGACATATTATTAATTCCACCTACAAGGAAGTCGAAGGTAGATGAGGTTAAGGTTGTTGAAGTAACCCACTCAAAGAACACCAGAGGGAAGGCTGCTTATGAGGAGTCACTGAAGTAGTAAATAAAAGAATCAAAATCTGTTATAGATGTGGAGACTGGAAAGAGGGAGCTGCAGATACAAAGAAGGTTGCAGGAGTTGGGCCCTAATATAGTTGTCCATATTGAGGATGAAACTTCAGTGAATGATTTCGACTTAACAAAACCATGCTTGGCAGCATTGGCTCATAAGAATGAGTGTTGCTCAGATGCTATCATTCTTGTAATGCTCTAGTAAGTGTCTATTATTTTACATTTGTTTATAAAATAATCCTCCTTGTATCTCCTTTATACTCTACCCTAATTATTTTTTGGTCCCATGCAGCATGATGAGAAGCTGACTTTACCACTCTGTACAGCATACAGTTCATATTATTGATCCTGCCATTTCTTCTAAGTTAAGAGATGCAAAGGGAACTCCCATCGGTATTTCCAACTGATTCAGACACTGCAATTTTGAAGTTATCGATGTTTTGCTACTTCCATACCATAACAGGTATGTGGGTGACTGCTTCTTTTGGGATTCTTCTTTAAGATTGAGAACTCTTGTAGCCTTTGATTTCTTAATGCTTTTTTCCTTACGTAGTGATCACTGGAGTTTTGTTTCTATTGACATCCAGCAGAAGCAATGCTTTATATTCAACTCTCTTAAAAACACACACAGAGAGCTGAAATTATAAGTGGTGTGTGTGCTTTTTTTAACTTCAAACTTCATTATTTTGATTTCATACTAACTAAATTATATGTATTGCAGTTGTATTAGAAGGCTTCTAGATGCATTGGATCACTGTCCTCCTAATGTCTCTCTTTTGGATTCAATAGAGCCAATAAATCTAGAGGTAAAAAGTCGTTCCCTCTACTAATGTCTATTTCATGCTATGCCTTTAAACTTATTGAATAATTTTGTTTTGTTCAGATGTTAACAGTTTCTAACATATCTTTCCAACTGTACAGACACCACAACAAGATGATTCAAGTAGCTGCGAATGGAGAGTGTTGATCAGTGACAAATATCTACTTTCAAGCTATTTTGAGATGAGACAGCCAGACCTTGTAAGAAAAAATAATTTTCATTTAGCTTCAAGATAATTGATAGTGGTACAAAGTGTTCTAAATCATCATATGCCATTGCAGATGAGAGAAGATAGCTTCAGCTCAAACTATGTATATAATTTCAGAGCTGATACAATTTGGAAGTTTTTGAGCTATGCCTCCCCCAAACATATTGTACCAGCTACTGTCGAGTTGGGTGAGAGCTCTAAAGTCCGAGAAGGTGTCATACACCTTGATGACACAAATGAAGCTGATGTGATGCCATAGGAACAAGGACCTAGTGCTGATGAGGAGAAGCCACATGAACAAGGACCTGCTGCTGATGTTGTTGAGGAGAAGATGGACTAGCAGCAAACAGATGCTCCAGGGCAGTAGAGGAGACAATGGAGCAGTACCAAGATACTGTACAGGACAGGATGGAGCAGTTGAAAACAGATTCTCCAAAAAATGATGATACGAAGAGCTTGGACCATGTAGAGTAGCCTCTGGATCAAGTTATAGATAAATAGAAAATGGTTGTCAAGAATATGTTCTACATGTATAATTAAACACTTCTGTACAAAATTTTACTTTATTGAATACAATACCTTTGTTTATGGAGTCTGTGTTATCTCAATTTTCAAATTTTCAATATCTTTGCATTTTATTGAACTCTCTCTTCTTTTGAGCACCTGCAAAAAAGCAATATGAATCAATAGGGTAAAGTAAACTAATAGCAGTGCTTAATGAGACTAGGATAAATCAGATGGTGTACCTTTTTATTGTTGTAGATAAATAAAAAGTCCTTTGAAATAGAACCTTCTGTCTCAAACAGAATGTCATTGCGCAATTGAGCTAGGGAGCAACATTCTCTTAATGAGATATTGACTAGCACATTACCATTCTCAACAACATCAATATCAAGAAGTTTATTTTCTACACCAAAAGAATCTTCATCTTGATTCATTGGGACTAGTTTTGTGCCTAGCATTTGATTGCGCTTATAATAAAAAGAAAAAATAAAATTTTGTAATGCAACCATGTACTTCAGTTGCATAGAAGGTTGAACAACCTCACAAAACACTAAACTACATGTCTTCTTATCCCAACCTTTATCCAAAAATTCTGGCATGCATGCCGAACTTGTTGCTTTAACTGTGAACATTGTTTTTGAAACCTTCACTGGAAAGGTATTAAACAAGTCCACAAAAACTATGAGAGGCATGCATAAAGAAATTTTTATTATCCTTGTGGCAATATTGGGCCTTAGAGCTTTCTGTACTTCTTTGAAAAGCTTGGCCCTATATGCCTCTGTAACACTAAAATATGGGTGAGGCCAATCCGCTGAATTCCATGCTGGAAGGTCTTGTTTCCTTAACACATCATGTGTATTAGCATTGTCCAGCAACTGATAAAAATGATCAGTAAAAAATATACCCAATTGAGCTAGCTCTATTGCACATCGACCTTGGTATTGTTGTTCTCCTATCGATCCATGCAAAACATCTATAAATCCCAGAATACAATCGATGTTTTGCCATGTCTCATACGATGAAGGGTATAAATCTGAAATAAAACAACACAAGAATGTCAATAAGCAAAGAAAGAAAGCTTCATCTTAAAAATCCATACACCTCGTAAAGAAAAAAATCACAATAGAAAAATATACAATTAGGCCTGTGTTGCGGAAGATCATTTGGATAGTCTCGCAAGACAAGTTCTTTATGCATGTACACATGCTGAATCAAAACTTCTTTCACCGATATCTTCCCTCTGGTGATTTTAAAATCTCGTACTCTTCCCTTCCATGATGCCAAGAAAATGTTTTTTGTCTGGGGTCTTTTTCTTTTGCTAGGTTGCATGAGCACCCATGCTCCTTTCGAAACACTAAACCTTTCCCAAGTTTCTTCCGTTTTGACTGTACTTGAATTCTCTACCAAAGAAATAGAAGAAGCAGGTCCACAGGGTAAGGATGTGTGGTATAATTCTGCCTTCATAGCATTATCATCCACAGAGTATCTTCCACAAGAACGGCCATGGTTTTTATTCACCATGGAGACCTTGTGAATCTGTAACAATAGCAAAGTAATGTAAACAAGATAACAAATTGAAGTTTCAAGAAAGAGAAAGTGGGCAGACAGACAATTAACAAGAAACATCTTACTCTACGCCAAACAGGATCAAGGGAGCAGTTTTGGAAAAGAAGAGGCTGCTGCATAATGAGGCAGTGGTGTAGAATGGTAGACCTTTTCGAAGGAAAGGCAGCACAACATTTCAAAGTTCAAAGGAAGGTGGAAGCGGGAAGGCCCTTGTCAGATAAAATGTCAGACTAGATTCTATCTTCATGTCCAAAGATCTTGTGAGAATAAAAAACCAATCTCCACATTAATGTAGCACGCTTGTACCTACATAAAGTATTGTTTCTTTTTTCTATTTTCTCTTATTTTTGTGAATTTCCAACGTTACGTTGGCCCTCTATTGATTGGTTGAGAGCTTATTTTTCCAAACCGTAAAAGGCCCCAAAATGAGCTCCCTTTTTTCCTAATGTATAAGGAAAAGCCTAATCATGGCAACTTGAGTCATGTCGATAGAGTATTGAGCCAAGGCCCAATAAAAAAGTAAACCTGGTTGAGTGGGTTTTATATTGACACCATAAATTCAAGCAAAAGGATAAAATGAGAACGTTGCTACTCACAACCCATGATTGGTCACGAGATGGAAGACGTCGGATTAGGAAGATGAAGAAGAGCTCGAGGAGGCAAGTCAAGTTACTATGGAACAATTTAAGGACCTGAATGCTAGTCTCAAGTTTTAGTAGCATTCTTGTTAGAGAGACAGAGAGAGACAGAGAGAGACAGAGAGAGAAAGAGAGAGAGACCATAGACATGTACTTGCTTGTGCCCCATATGCCCCGAGAAGGAGAAGGTGAGATTGTTTTAACAATAGCAAAATATTTAGAAAAATGACTCCAAAAAAGATCGAAAGTTTCCAGCTTGTTAAGACATGAGACTCACAAGAGATGGATCAGAAATATACTTTTGATGGAGATTTGATGGGACAGTTTTTTCAAAAAGCTTGTCTCTCTAAACAACCTATTCAACAAGCCAACGTGGGGAATAGACATACAATGTATGCAAACTCATCTCTTAGAAATTCATCTCCCTTTGTCAAGGGCCATTGGCATAATAAGACGTTGGATTAATACTAAAACAAGTGTCCAAAACTGCTACATTTTAGTACTGTGTCTTGAATGGTACAAAGAACTTCAAATTCTCCACAACACCCTCAATCGACGCTGCAAGAGCTGCTAGGGAAACCAATAGAAAAATTGTACTGATGGATTGCATTATAATCCACCAAGTTGTCCAGCGCTTGATTTTCTTTTGAGCTATGTACATTTCAATGGGAAAGTAAACTGTCAAAGGCCAGAATGCTGAAGCTCCGAGGATTCCCATTATGCCATTGAAAAAGGGGAGAGTCATTGCAACAACAGTCGTGAAAATCACGAAAGTTGTCCTCCATACCAATCTGAACAAGTTGATAGTAATTATCCCATAGGCTGGCAGATTTAGTTTGTATTCTTTATGAATGAACTGGCTCTTTGGAAATAAACCTGACATCCAATATTCCAAACATGCAAATACAGGCTGGCTAAATACCTGCCCAAAGCAAAAGATGTGATCTCTCTCTCTCTCTCTCTCTCTCTCTCTCTCTCTCTCTCTCTCTCTGTGACACACAAAAAAAAAAATTTGGGGTGAAATCCATGTTTTTTTATATTACAAAAGGCTGTCCCCAAAGTGGATACC
Source organism: Dipteris shenzhenensis (assembly GCF_047967505.1). Taxonomy (NCBI): domain Eukaryota; kingdom Viridiplantae; phylum Streptophyta; class Polypodiopsida; order Gleicheniales; family Dipteridaceae; genus Dipteris; species Dipteris shenzhenensis. The sequence goes on from NC_141620.1 coordinate 20,340,866, forward strand.
ATAAAACAAAAGAGCAGAAAATTTCATTGTAAGACAAGTACACAGTGTAATTTATCTGACGAACAGACAGGCAATCATAGAAGGATTTCCTAAGCGACATCCGGAAATAGTAGTACATGGAACAAGTAGGCTCTCTAAACAAGTTGATAGTAATTATCCCATATGCTGCTGGCAGATTTAGTTTGTATTCTTTATGAATGAACTGGCTCTTTGGAAATAAACCTGACATCCAATATTCCAAACATGCAAATACAGGCTGGCTAAATACCTGCCCAAAGCAAAAGATGTGATCTCTCTCTCTCTCTCTCTCTCTGTGTGACACACACACACAAAAAAAAAATTTGGGGTAAAATCCATGTTTTTTTATATTACAAGAGGCTGTCCCCAAAGTGGATACCATAAAATAAAAGAGCAGAAAATTTCATTGTAAGACAAGTACACAGTGTAATTTATCTAACGAACAGACAGGCAATCATAGAAGGATTTCCTGAGCGACATCCGGAAATAGTAGTACATGGAACAAGTAGGCTCTCTAAAGACACGGTGGTTTCTATCTTTCCACAGAGTCTAGAGTGGCCAATATCAAACCCATGTAAAAAAAGATTAAACTTTGCCTTCTCACACACATTTTAGGGGTGAAAAACCTCACACACACACACACACACATGCACACATGTTCTAAACCTATTGTAATCTCAAATCCTTTTGCTATGTAACAATGCTTTGTATGACATTACTTTCTATAAAGAGTCCTAGAATTGCAAACTTTTGTCCCATCTTTCAAAAGCACTTTATTTATGAAAACCGCACCATCTTTAGAGACAATGGCATTGATGTACTTAGCTTTTGAAGCTTCTAAAGGATTTTCCAGGCGTGCTCCCCCCCAGTGCCCCCTCCGTCTCTCTCTCTCTATATATATATATGTGTGTGTGTGTGTGTGTGTGTGTTGGGGGTGGGGGGCGGCGGGGGGGGGGGGCGGGGGGGCCTGTTGTACCTCCCAGTTACTGCAGGCAACTGCCTATCATGATCTCCTCATTAGTTTGGGCCCCATCTTTGAAAACACATTACATAAGCTACATAGACCATTGTGAGGTCACACATGCCAACATATCTAGCCACTCGCTTAAAGAGAAAAGGAACTGCCCATGGTTTGAAAGCCACCTTGACATTTGCATTGATAGTTGCGACAAAACAACCTTTGAGGTTGAAAGATACTATTTGAAATTTATTTGGGCTCACTTGCATGCACTTTCTCTCTGCCTATTCTTACAAGAATTTGTTCTTTGGCGTGTTAAATAATTGACAACATTTGACTTGCTGATGTCATTCTAACGGGAAAAAAGCTTTGCAAATCATCTATGCAAATCCCTACCAATTGCATTAATGCAAACTGATGATAATATCTTTGCCGCTAATAGTTTCATAGAGGATTATGACTCTGCTTATGTCACAACCCGAAAAACCATCCAAAAGGCTTAGGAAAATCAAGTTTCACTTTGGTTGGATCTCCCATCACATTAGAAGATACAAAACGTATTCCATGTTAGTTCGATCAAAGCCTATGTTGGGGATATTCCTCATAATCCGATCTATGAAAATCCACTAGAATTGGAGGATAATGAGATACTTTTGGTTCCACGATGAAGTTACAAAAAAATGTCTCTTGAAGTTCGAGGGATTTCCATGTTTCAAGACTTTCTTGACATTCTTGATGCTTATGAGACAGCACTTCAGTTGAGGTCAACAGAATAAAAGACAGAGGGGATGTCACTTCTCTTTACAAAACACATCTCCACTTGCTTAGTAATTCAGTTATTGCATATATTTATTTTCTAAAATTTCAAGTTCTTTGAATTATGATGTTTTGTAGGAACAAGAATGAAGATGGATTGTGAACACAAGAGAGCAAGAAGTTAACACAAGTGAACTCCAACTAAAATGTTCAACCAAATGAAGTACAAGTACTTGGTATATATAGTACCCAAGCACTAACACACAAAATAGAATAGACTAAGTCCTAGTCTATCCTACACCACCATATCATTGTATATCTCTATAAACCCCCCCTCAATGATATGGTTGAAGTACTCTGGAATTATCTCAGAAGTACCTGATGTACCTAAAGTACCATGGTTGCATAAATTCATCCACATGCAGATATAGCAACCTATGGGAGTACAAAAGAAAAACAATGTCATTTTACAAACCCCCTTGACATTGTTTGAATATCTCTGATCCCCAAGCCATATCGATGACGTGTGAAGAGAGGTGCTGACAGGCTTTTCGTGAAGATATTTGCCATATTGTCCTCAGTAGAACAATATGTAAGATTACAGCCATCCTGAATACAATCCTGCACATGATGATAGTGATTTTCAATATGTTTCATGCGAGCATGAAAGACAGGATAATGGCGATGCAACTCGTTGTCACAAAAGATCAAAGGTGAAGATGCAAGACATGAAATGGAAAGGAAAGTAGAAAAGCAAGACTAGGCAAACATAATGGAAATGAAATAAAGCTAGAAAGAAATGTACAACCAAGCAAAGTACTTACATGATCAAGAAAGACTAGAGGATCGATAGATTTGACATGAGAAAGTACAATGCCTTTATAGGATAGGCACACACACTCTAAGTGTTAAATGTATATGGGATAAGTCCCATAGTGACACGTGGCACTCTAGGATATAAAGTAGTATAGTATTACTCTAGGACACACTAAAAGTCACTCAAATTGACTCCATTTCCTAACACCCCCCCATGGAGGAAAGGTGAGGGACTACAAGAATGGAACTAAAGTCATGATAATGACAGTTATGAAAACTATACATGTCGGTCTAGAACTAGACATAGCTCCCACACAATCTCAGAGGCAAGTGAGCATGGCTCAGAGACTAGTGAGCATAACATAGAAATCTCATCTAGCATGGCTCAGAGGCTCATCATGCATGGATGCATGATCAACTCAAAGGTCTAGGAGACCAATGCACCAACAAATAGATCTATCAAAGCCAAAAAACCATAGCTCCCACAATACATCCCCTCCTGGCTTCAAAGACTAATGAGGAACATGGAGCCACACACCAAAAATAGAAAAGAAATACATCATTTTAGGAGGACTATCCAAGGTAGAGTACCTTTATTGACTACAGACACATGATTTATTGCATTCATTTTTTGGAAACACCCCAGGGCAGAGTACCCTGTACATCATGCTTAGAAAGCAAAATCATGATCTCCATCATCCTCTAGATGTTGGAGACAGGCAGTAAGAGGATGATCCTGTGTCGGATGGTCATCTTTGTCTGCATCATCACTAGTGGCAGAAGCCACCCAACTGGCATGATCCTTCGATTGTTGTTGAGCAAGCTTCTGGTAGCACTTGTCCTCCGTATGACCAAGCTTGTTGCAATATGTGCACTTGAACGGCTTGAATGGCTTTCCTCGTGCTGGTGGAGTCGATGGCCTAGGTCTCCATTTGCTGGTGGAGGCAAGAGCATGTGTAGTATCCGCTGAGTAGGATGGAGATTCTTTGTTGCAGCGATCCTTTTCAAGAAGAAGAGATACCATATCTTCAAAGGTAGTTGATGCAATGCGAAGTACTTCAAGGGCATTCTCAAAGCGAGAAATCCCTTCCATACTTGTCATGAGGACAGCCATTTCATCCTCGTCATCCGGGCAACACTTCAAGTTGGAGAGTTGTTGAACTAAAGACTGAATTTTTGCTATATGTGCACTCAAGGTATCAAATTCTTCAATTTTCAACTTATAAAATTGCATTTTCAAAAAAACCTTAGAGTTGGTGATCTTGTTACCAAATATATTCTCGAGGCGTGCCCAAATCTCCTTAGCCTTGGACTTGAAGTCAGTATGATGAATCGATGAATCAATGAATCATCTAGGCAAAGCCCGATGATTGTGATGGCCCTAGAATTGTGTTGCTTCCAAAGCTTGCGTATTTGAGGCTCCGTTGATGCCTCAAGCGCTTCATCATCTTCGATGGCATCCCAAACATTCTCCTTCATGAGAAGAAGTTGAACTTTTGTTTGCCATGTTGGGAATCCGTCCCTTGAATTTGTCCACAAGGAGAGAGTTGGTGGAAATCGAACCCATGAAGATGACAACTAGGAGAGAAAGCAGGATAGTGAGAGTGATGGACGGAATGAAGTTGTAGAAGAGGAGGAGCAGATGGCAGCACAATGGATCTGTAGAAGAGGAGATATTGGGCACAATGGAGCAGAGGAGGAGCAATTGTAGATGGCGGGCAGAATAGTAGCAGGCAGAGAATAATGGCCAGCAGAAGAGTAGCGGGCAGAGAATAATGGCGGGCCGATCAAATAGCAGGCAGAATGGCGGGGAGAATGGCGAGCTGAGTGGCGAACTGAAGAGCTGAGTGTCGAGCTGCTAAAGAGCTGAGTGGCGAGCTGAATCCCACGAATTGAATGGCGAGCTGATTCCCACGAACTGAAGCACGGGCTGAAGTGATGATCTCTTGGCTGAAGTGATGGGCTGAAGTGACTACCAACGCTCTCCAATGGTGAGGCTCAAGGTGGAAGAGAGGTTGAGCTCAAGATGGGATTGGAGAAGGCATTCCTCCAAGGGGAATGAGGGAGAGAGGCTTCATGTCCTCAATCTCTTACCTCAACCTCTTGGAAGATAGCCTAGCTCTGATACCAAATGAAGATGAAAGACATGGAATGGAAAGGAAAGTAGAAAAGCAAGACTAGGCAAACATAATGGAAATGAAATAAAGCTAGAAAGAAATGTACAACCAAGCAAAGTACTTACATGATCAAGAAAGGCTTGAGGCTTGATAGATTTGACATGAGAAAGTACAATGCCTTTATAGGATAGGCACACACACTCTAAGTGTCAAAATGTATATGGGATACGTCCCATAGTGACACGTGGCACTCTAGGATATAAAGTAGTATAGTACTACTCTAGAACACACTAAAAGTCACTCAAATTGACTCCATTTTCTAACAAAAGGTGCCTCACCATCCTGAGCATGATGCAAATCATGCAGTAGCTTCCTTAACCACATACATTCCATAGTGGCTGCATTTGCTGCTTTATATTCAGCTTCACTAGAGGAGAGAGAGACGCGGCTTTGCTTCATACTGAGCCATGATATACATGCGGAGCCCAATGAGAAGCAATGATCTGAAATGGACTTACGGTCATCAATGCCCCCTGACCAATCTGAGTCTGAAAAACCACTCAACAATACATCACCATCTGGAGTCTTTTCAAAACCTAAGGATGGTGTCTTTGCTAAGAAGGAAGGAGCTTCCACATCTAGGTGCGTTTGTTTGTCTTGCATTACCTACTTTAGGTTTCTTGAATATAAGGCGAGGCACATACTTCAGGTCATGTACACCCTTACAATGTTGAACAACTCACTCATACCAAGCTCTAGTAAGGCTGGAAAGTTCAATGTTCAAATATCCAATCTCGACGTACCCAAACATGGGACCAATCAAATGCATAGAATGCATACCAACCCAACAGCCTTAAAGATAATGTTTACGAGAGCCTTGGATGTGGGCTTATGAACATGAAAATGTCAAAGAGAGACAAAAGAAGATGAGAAACCTAGGGGGAAAACAGAAGTAAAATAGAAGTAGTATTGATCGCCTTTTAGTCCCACAAACAAATAGTGGTTAAAATGACCTTTAGTCCACAATTTCACATGACATGTAGAATGTTGATGTGGTAGCTTGACATGGCATGTTGAGGTGGCATGCTGAGGTGGCAGCCATGACATGTGGCATGGGACACATGGCAACTTGTGGGGAGGTGGAAGGCCATACCTGAACCATGGCACCACTTCTCACTGCTGGAACTCCCCATACAGCCCACCAAATTCCAAGAGAACCGCCCTCCATGTGATGTTGGGCACATTTTCTAATATTGGAAGCTGGCCCCTCCCTACATCTGATAAAGAAACACTCCCCCTATCATAACCCTCTTTCTGGTTGCATACTCTCCAGCCTCCTATCTCTGTAGCCTCTCTCCTGTGCACTGCAGCAGTCCATCCCCTTGCAAAAGCCCCTCCTGCCACTGTAGCAGACCGATTCCTTGCAGAAGCTCCTTCTGCAGCAATCCATCTCTTTGCAGAATCCCCTCTTGCTACTGCAGCAGACCATCCCCTTGCAGAAGCTCCTCCTACAGCAGTACATGCCCTTGCAGAAGCTTATCGTGCACCAGCAGTCCATCGGCTCCTCCTGCAACAGCTCTTCCTCTTGCAGAAGCTCCTCTTATAGCTACTCCTCCATACAATCCTGCTGGTGCAGCTGCTCCTACAGCTCTTCTCCATGCAGACCTACTGGTGCAACTCCTCCGGTAGCTCCTCCTCCACATGGCCCTACAGCAGCATTTTCCCATGTCATCCTGCTCCCACTGTTGATGGAGCTCTCACCCTATGCAATCCTACTCATTACCAACAACTACGCTTAATCTTTAAGGCAAAGCTATAGAAAACTTATAGTGTTTTTGCATAGCTTTTGAAGTTGTACCAGCGAACTAAAAGTACTCAGTTATGCCGAATTCGAGTCTCTTATTCAAAGCATTGGCTAAATGTTATTGATGTATGGAAGCACATAATTGTGCAGGCATCTTTCCTTAGGATTGGAGAACCCTTGGAGCCATAAGCATCCTAGCTACGCTATTTATTGAGACAATCATTGTGTACATAGACTTATTACACAGCCTTTAGATTTATTTTCACATCTTGTACATAGCTCCAGCTATAATCTAAGTCCTTCTGAGTTGGGTATCAAGGTTGGAAGGTGTTGATAAGATTTACTTTAACACCTTCATCTTGTATTTCATTGTAATAAAGAGCCTAGATAAGAGGGAGGTGTTAAGAAATGGAGTCAAGATGAGTCAGTTTGGTGTGTTCTAGTGTGAGTTCTAGTCTAGTGTGTCCTGTGGATGCCACATGCCACATTGGGAGTTATCCCATATGCATTGGTGTTCATATGTGTGTGTGTGTGTGCTCTATATAAGAGTTGTACTTGTCAAGTGTCAAATCAATCAAGTATCAAGCTACAAGCTCTTTTTCTACATGTGAGTACTTTCATTTGTTCATTGCTTAGTCATCTCATTTCCATTTCATTATGTCTTTCTTTGAGTATCATTATCTCTCTGACTTTATTTTGTTTTTCTCTTTGATGAGACAACACTAGCAGATGTACCAACTCTTTTAGTCTCATAGGCTGTTTGGCCTTTTAGAGACGTTAATATATATCTATCTATCTATCTATCTCCCTTGCCTACCCTCTCTCTCTCTCCCTCTCCACCATGTGTCTTCATGTGGTATCAGAGCCTCCCTTCCTACCTTCCCCTTCTTCTTGCACTACCTAGAGAGTGAGAGAAGCCCGCAAATGGAAGCTACCCTCTCCTCCAAGGTAGAGTTCCCTTCCCTTAGCCTCACCATTGTTTGGAGCTATTGGAGGAGGTGATCAACATCGACCATCAGCTCGGAAAGCCTTGCCATCAACTACCCCTTCAGCCTGGATATATGCCTCGCTGTCAACTGCTGTTTCAGCCTGCAAACAGGCCGTACAGCCTGCCATACACAGGCTGTACAGTTCGTACGGACTGTACGGACTATTCCAGCACTGTACAACTTGCCCACCAGGCCTCCGTACTGCCTTTGGGACTACTTCCCTCACTTGCTGCATCATACCAGCCCATACAACCTGCACGTACACCCACCATTGCTGCTCATTGCCCTTGCGATGCGTGCCATTGCTGCTCATTGCCTCTTCTCCTCCACATGAGCTGAGCTATCCTCATTTTGCCCCCCATGAATTGCTGCTCCATCTTCCGCATAATGACATCTCTATCCTCCGCCTCTTCTACCTTCATTTCCAGCCCTTAGTTTAATCTCTTTTCCCACTCCTAAAGTGCTGAAGACTGAAGTTCCCATTTCCCGAGGTACACGATGAGTTCTCTCTCTTCAAATTCATTGCTCGTGGAGAAGTTCACGGGGGAAGGATTCCCTACTTGGCAAACTACGGTTCAGTTGCTCCTCATGAAAGAAAATGTATGGGATGCTATTGAGGATGACGCTCCCACAACGGATCCTCAACAACTCAAGACATGGAAGCAACACAACTCAAAAGCTATTGCAATCATCAGACTTTGCCTCGATGATACTTTTATTCATCACATTGACTTAGGCAAAACTCGAGGCATAGGGCTCATTGTACTTACACCCCAGTTTTTTTCTGATTCACCTGGTCCCAAATGCTAAGTTCAGGCACTCCATAATGCCCCCAACTGACCTATCCTACATAACACTCGTCTACCATTTGGATTCAGATTTCCCTTTACCTCTCTCTATCAGCCTTATCTTGGATTAGCCATCCCAGGGCGTTAACTGCAATGGCAAAAAGTGGTGGGGATAAGGGGCAGCCTTGACTTACGGACCTCTTACAAGCAAAGGGAGCAGAGATAAGACCATTCACCTCCACTTTAGCCCTTAAGTTGGACAACAAGGTTTCAACGAAGCTTCTAAACCTTGGTCCTACTCCCATGACCTCAAATGACTAAAGAATAAAACCCCATTCCATTCTGTCATAGGCCTTGTCCAATTCAATTTTCATAAAGCAAATGTCCTTCCCTACTCCTCAACTAACTCCAACCCTTACCACATTGTGATAATAGCTTCTAGAACGTCCTTTGCTTTTATGAGCCTTTTTAATCCTCTGTTATCCATTTTTGCATTTTAATCTTTAATCTTAGGTCCAAGGCCTTTGCTAATATTTTGTAGCTTGTATTTAGCATTGTGATAGAACACCAAACTAGAAATCAACTCCTTTTGACCTCCTTTAGGAATGAGTTTGATCATCCCCATGTTAATTCTCATATCTTGGCTCCCACGAGAGAGAGACTCTTCTCAAAGGCTTCATAGTATAGGGCCCCTTATATCCCAGAAGGAATGATAAAAACCAATTGGGAGACATCCTCTCCTGGAATTTTCCAGGGGGCCATAGTAGAGGCAGATTCCTTCAGTTCTTCCACAGAAATGGGTTTGTCCAAAAAGTCAGCATTAAACTTAGGGACTTTTAGACAAACTCAACTTCATTTTGCCCTGGCAATTAATTTTTCAGTATTAGTAATCTCCTATTCACCAAGAATCTTTATAAAGTGTTCTTGTACCTCTCTCACTATGTCTTTATCTACAAGAACCTCCCTATCGGGCCAAACCATTTTTGAATGTGCTCTTGGGCTGCTTTCTTTCTAAGGCTTTTAAAGATGTCCTCGGTGGGTCTAAAAGATTTTCCCGCCCACCGGTCTCGTTAAAAATCCGTGACCTGTGCAAGCATATCTACTCAACAATGAAAGTAACTACAATGGAAAAAGCATCCAATTCCATTTAGAAAAAGCAATTGATTTGAAAGAAAAAGTACAAGAACAAGGATTAGGCAGAGAGTGTTCATACAAAAAAGATTACGAATGTGTTGCATGAACACTCCCCTCTTTAGATTTATGAGGATCCACAAGGTGCAAGAGGATTAGGAGCCAAGGCCACACGTGAGACTTATATGCAACCCCTATCAATGTGAAATGATGTGGCTTCAATACAACTGTTGTATGACTGTACTACTGGTACATCGCATGTAGCCAAATGTACTCTGACCTCTAAAAAGCTTAGGTACATCTACCAATGGACCATTTTAACTTGCTTCACATCATCTCAGATGCCTTTCACGTTGACCTCCTTTCTCTCTGCATGTGACACTCCTTATCTAACTTTCTTCACAAAATTTCACTTAAATGCATGCAATGTTGGATCTTTTGTTTCATATGACATTATAATGATTTTTATTTTACTGCACAACGTCTTTGACAAAAAAAGCAAGGTTAAAATTTAAACTTTGAATGGCAACTACTCTAGAATACTTCCGACACTCCCAAAACATCTTCGATCCACTTTCAGCTGGGGGGTACAAGCATAGCAAGTAACAAATCTTATTGAATCACAAATGATCAATAGCTAATTGAGGTCATGTCAGGTCATGTCATAAATTGAGGTCATGTCATAATTAAGGTCATGCCTTGGTTGTTTTCCACCTCACTTTGAGGATGTTTTATTTATCCTCATGATTTCATGATGTATTCCGTGCTCTCGTGGGTTTTTTCTCTTACTTAATAGAAGTCTCTTTCTTGAAATTTTTTTTTAAAAAAAACCAATAAAAAGAAATGTAGCTCTCTGCTAAAACAATAAGAATGCACGTGGAATACTAACCTGGTATGCCCCAATCAAATGTACAGCAATACAAGCATTGGCAAAATCAACTAGCCAATAGGGGTTGTAGAACCCAAATCCTGTCAAAAAATTCCCAGGGGCATTGTTTCCAAAGGCAGCATACCCTACGCATCCTGAAAGCATGTAAAATACAGTTGTAATGGCAACTCCTAGAGATGTTGCCTTCTTCATGGTTCGGTTTTCTGGAGGAGGCGATTTTAATGTGTCCTGTACTCAAAGATGCAACACATGTATATTTACAACTCACAATTCAAAAATAATCCTGGGTACAGAAGGCTGAACGTGAAGATTGATTACATGACTATTTTGGATAGTTCAAATGTGCTATTAGAACACTGAAAGAATAGCCAAAATTACAAGTCACAAATCAACCTGTTTTATCAAACAGATTATAACAACACTCAACACATTATCTTCAACATCATGGGAGATTGATCCAACAAATATACACCATGCTCAGTGCAACGTCATCAGAAACTTGTCACTACCTGAATTTCAATAAGGATAATTGAGAAGGCATATGCAAATGCAATATCTCCCAGAGCTTGAAAACCCAGCCAAACCTTCTTAGACTTTGAAACATAGCCAATGCTAACGCCACTGAGTGTGCCATGCGAATGGCCAGGTTCTGCAAAGTCCATTGAAAAATCCATCAATGGATTGTAATTTCATGTTAAATCTAATTAAAGTTAAATTTTCTGTTTAGTCCAGAACAATCCCTTCACCGCCCACTAGATTTTCTTCCTGCTTTTTTTGTCATCAGTTTTACTTCTCTCAATTGATGTAAGGATTCTGGATGGTATCTTTTAACTAGAAACTGAGTAAAACATGAGCCATGTTTATGTAATTTATCGATGTGCTGACTTTTCAGGTAGGGTGATACGTATACAACACCACATAATAAAATTTAGAGAAACAGATTGAATGCAACATCCCCAAGAACTTGAAAAACACCCAAACCTTCTTACACTTTGAGACATATCAATGCTAACTCATCAATAGTGCCATATGAATGGCCAGGTCGTGCAAATTCAATTGAAAAATTAAACTAAATAATTGTAAATTCGTGTCTATCTTAACATAACAGAAAACATACGTTTACTCAACATTCTGCTCCCTGTTTTTGTCGGTAGTTATTACTCGTTTCATTTAAGAAAGATGGATTCTTGGGCCTGTAAACTAATATTTGAGTATATCACAAATAAGGTTATTTTTATTTTTGGATTCTCAGAGTGATCGGCATTAATAACATTGGAAAATAGATTTCTACTAGACACTAAAAGTTAATTACTTACAAGCTAACCCCTCTCCTTACAGGCTGCACCCTCCCCTCTCTCACCAACTTGGTGATATTTTGCTGCTCTCCTTGATCCATGCCATTGGACAGAGTTTAATGTAGAAACCAAGGAACATGCATAAGAGATTTATTTTCATTTGCTTATTTTGTTTTAGAAGATTATTAATTACTTTTTGACTTTTGGATTTCTTCCCTAGCCTTCCTAAGCAAAGACTAGGTCATTTAGAAAGGATAAAAGGGATCTCTAGGAGGAATTTTTGTTTTCAAGAAATGAACTTCTATTAAGTGTGACCAAAATATTCAGGATAATATTGTGTAAAAGCCTCATACAAAATATGATATCTCTCTATAGTGTCCATGAAAGTGTGTATACGATATCTCTCTATATCCCTAAGAGTGACTAAGAGGCATGACTCTCAGTCCCATCTAAAGCCTTTGTGCATTTGGATCTCAATAAGTATGGGAATGATGTCGTCCAAGCTGATCCTATAGAAGGTGAATGCGGTTTGTGCAAAGACACAGGCACCGCATATAGAACAATCAGCTGAGAGACTCCTATGGCGATAATCCAAATCAGCTCCCTCGTAGAAGATATGAAGACTTGATAGTGTCAACCAGGCCATAGATCCCAAGTAATGCAACATCCTGCCAAGCAAGTTGCAATGCATGTCAGATATTTGGGCCTCGTTGCAACCCCAAATGCAATGCTGAATGAACTCTAAAGCTGTAAAGCATTGCGGGCATCGAGGATTCGCACCAAAATTCTATCTCCAAGTCTTGACTAGGAGTCCAAAATGCTAGAAGAGCCATGAAAAAATAGAAATACCTTCGAGTTGGGGTGATGCTGATCTTCCGGCTCAATGCCCCCCCCCCGGAAATGCATCATGCATGGCATAAACAAAAAAGTCACCCAGAATGGGTCAACAGAAAACCTCAGTACAAACTGGAAAGACAGTTGGAAGTGCCACCTCAGTCCTGCTATAGACTCTCAAAAGAAGGGATAGCCCCTCCATTCTTTGAGAAAATATTCCTCCTAGCACAGGCACCCGGGAAGAGTTTTTCACTGGATTTGAAATGTTACTATGTTTTGCATTTTCATGGAGGTTTTGGGATGGACATTTCTCTCCCACCTTTGTTGTAGTACGATGTCATTTTGAATGGAATATATTATTGTTTTATGTTCAAAACATATCTTTTTCGTTAGTGCCCTATGCAAAAATTAGTTTCTACAAAAGTATGTAAAATTTTTGCTATGGAGTCCAAAGGAAGATGGGGAATCTCAAGAACTCTGCGATAACTCCGAAATATTGAAAATTGGAGTCACGGAGAGAGAGTTATGGGGTTTTCTTCCCGTGTGTAAGATGTGATCCCTTGGGGGGAGAGTGCTTGAGTTTCTACAGTAACGATAAGTGTAATAAGATTGAGGAGGGAAGTGTCTAGATGTTTGGGTGTCGATAGAGGGGATTTCTCTAGAGAGAGAGAGAAGGAAGTGCTCTCGTGGTCTTGGAAAAATACATGAAAGAAAGACATGATGTACAGGGTTTGGAATGAGTAGAATGAGGCTTTTGTTGCTTTTTATGGAGGGGGCTATTCATAGCGTCATGCTATTTATAGTGAGGTTTCCTTCTATATAGAGGACGGCCAGTACTATTGTGGCAACTCAATTGAGTGCTCCTCAACTGACAATGGGGCTTGGACGTGAGGCTAACACTCTAGCCATCTACATGGCGGATCATAGGATCATGTACCAAAGGTCTTCGGGATGGGCTCAAGTGATATGGGATGCTTGGGTGAGATACGGGCCTATGGATGAGTCAAGCTGTAGACCACGTGCTCGTGGGTGGACGGGAGAATCGAGATTGCGTGCACTTGTTTCTGATCGATTGGGATCAAGATTATTGTTAGTGCAGATCTTGTAGGGTCATGTCAGTGAGGGCCTTTGTTGTGGGTGTGTCCGCCGTCCCCTGTGAGGCTAGTCTAGTGTAGGGTTGGGGCATGTGCATATGCCGTCCCCTGTGAGGCTAGTCTAGTGTAGGGTTGGGGCATGTGCATATGCCAAATGGATCAGGGCTTGTTTGAGGACGATGTACTGCTAGCTTGGCAGCCCACTAGAGGCACATTATAGGCGGGTATTCCTAGGAGGGGTGCTGGACAGATCGTGGTTGTGTAGGGCCTCTTTGTGGTTTGCTTGGTGCCGTGATGAAATGCTCTTTGGAGGTGTCCTAGGTAGGCCTATTGAGGGGGATAGTCAGGCCACCATGTGGGGCAGCATACCCAACCTGCTTGTTGCATTACCAAGTCCCTGCAGGCGGGTGCTTAGCTGAGGTGGGCCGACATGCTAGTCGGGGAAGCCCCTTTTATGGCTGTGTGAGAACCCCTTGTGGGGCAGATCTAGGTGGCCCATATAGGTCAGGAGTCGGCCCCCTAGAGGCAAGCAATCAGCCCCCGTCTAGGGCATGTGGTCGGTCCACCTAGAGCAGGGAGTCGGCCTGCTTACATCAGCCGACTGAAAGGCATGGAGTGCCTATTTACAGGCCCCCTCCTCACTTGTGGTGGTCACAGTGGAGGTTTACTCTAGCTGTTTAGGTGGTTTTCCTGGGATCAATTGTAGTGTCTCCTTCTCTTTCTTTCTCTCTCCTTCAGTTCAGTTTGTGGTCTGGTTTGCTTTCTCCTTTTTTGTTAAGTATCCACTGTACTTCTCACGGCTGCTCCAGGGGGAACAGGTTTGAGATTACCAGATCAGTCCGTCAGGGATGCCCCTTAGCTCCCTTTTTATTCCTTTTTGTGGCTGAGGCTATGAGCTATTACATTAGAGCTCAAGCTGGGATTGTAGGGCTCAGGTTTCCTCTCAGGCAGGAGGATGGGGGCAAATTTCCACAACGATTCATCGGGGAAATCCATCAATTTGCTCAGCTCAAGCCTTGTATGGTTTTGACGCTCTAGTTGAGCATCTTGAAAGAAATCACAGAGGACTCAAGGTAGCCTTTAAAGAGCCGCACCTTAGTGGCAAACAATCAAGTCGCCAAGGTTGAAGCCCAAGACCACAGATGGGAGCTACCACCAATAGCAGCCAACTGAAGCAAGCCAATATAGAAACTCCGTGCTGTGACACCAAAAACCAACAAAGCACACAAATGTGATGAAGAAAGACATAGTCCCATCATCTAAACGAATTCAAAATATTCAAGCCACGAGAACCACACCAACAAGACTTTGAGAAACAATAGCAACCGGCATTCTAGCAATTCACAATAATGCAACGTCCAAGAAACTACAAGAGATTACAAAGATATGGTGTTGTAGGCATAAAGTCAACCCTTTGGTTGACCAGTAGTACTTGGGTACTACATATACCAAGTACTTGTATTGTTTCATTTGAACATTTCTATTGGAGCTTTCTTATGTGTGCACTCTTGCTCACTTGTGTTCACAACTTGTCTCCACTTTGTTCCTACATTTGGTATCAGAGCGCTTCCGTCTTTAGAGCCCATTCCCACGCTTGCTTCCAGACTCCTGCAAGCTTGGTGCTCCAGTGCGCGTTTGTGGTTCTCACATTCAGCTCTCAAGCTTTCGTTTGAGGTAGCTCCAACAGTCCAGCGGCTGTTTTTTGATCTTTTGAGGTCCGATTTTAATGTTTTGCAAAATTTTTGAGCTACCCGCATACAAACAAGACTGTCCCGCACCATTTCAGGCAGGGGAAAAAAATTATTATATTTTTTTTGTCCGTACGGATCTGTCTGTACAGTTGCGCGACAATGCCGCGAGTTCGTACGACTTGTCGGAACCTAATTTCGAGCCCATACGACTTGTTAGAAGGCGGTTTGAGCAATTTCGACTGTTTTTGGCCGTTTTTGCTCAGATCTGGACCTTTTTCAGCTCCAGTCTCTACCGGGTGTGTTCCAGCAGCTCCAAGCTCTTCTCTACACATGTGTTGTATTCAGAAGTACTCCTGACAGCTTCATTTAGCTCCAACCAGCTCACTTCAGCTCCTTTGTCATCTCCAGCTTGCCCACATAGTCAGTGGACTGTTTTGCAGGTGGTTCGGGCCAAGTTGCACTTCCAGTAAGTGTTTTGAGCTGTGTATTTCACTTCAGGACTGTTTTGGCAGCCCATACTCTGGCACTCTCAGGTGCATTTGGAGATACTCTACATTGTTGGGTACATTTGCAGTTACTTTTATAGTTGTGGATGCTTTTGAGCTCCATTG
This sequence comes from Dipteris shenzhenensis, assembly GCF_047967505.1. Taxonomy (NCBI): domain Eukaryota; kingdom Viridiplantae; phylum Streptophyta; class Polypodiopsida; order Gleicheniales; family Dipteridaceae; genus Dipteris; species Dipteris shenzhenensis. The sequence goes on from NC_141620.1 coordinate 20,356,657, forward strand.
GATGCATTTGAGCACTCGTGGGTGCGCTCTTTCAGATTTACGTTGTGCATTTTAAGTTTGGGATTGCACTTCAGATTGCAGTGATTGGTTTATGCCATTTTTGCAGTGATTGCATTGTGCAGTCAGTGGCATTTCAGAGCAGCTAGTCTTACTTAGCATTTGCAACAAGCATTTGTTTGGGATTTGTAGGCACATTTGCAGCCAGTTGCACTTTTGGGACTTGCAGTTCTTTTTGCAAGTACATTTGCAGCTTGTGGGTATCCCATTTTGCATCATGTCGACTCTTTCAAACAGTTTTGGCAATTTGTCCGAGGGTGATAAGCTGGATGGACAAACTATGCCTTGTGGTCATTCATGCTTAAGAACATCTTGGTTGGTAAGGGCTTATGGGATATTGTTAGTGGGGATGAGGTGAGGCCAACAAGCTCATCTACATCCAGCACAGCTTCTTCGGGTTAGACTACAGGCAGACATCAAATTGCTACAGGCCCTCCTGCTAGTCCCATAGCATAGACGGAGGAGCAGAAGAAGTTTGACTGCCGTAGTGCCCAAGCGATGTTTTTGATTGCCACAAATGTGAAGAGGCACATTATGACGACTATCAAGTTGTGCAAGGATGCAAAGGCAGCATGGGAAAGATTGGCAAACATGTATCATGTTAAGAATGAGGCAAGGGCCATTGCCTTGACAAATCAGCTCAAGGATCTCGAGATGCAATCCAGATTTGAGGCAAAATCTGATTTCAGTTTTGCCCATGATCGACATATGTTGGTCGAATTTCAGGATAACCAATGCAGGATCAAGGATCCAAAGAAAGGGTATGAGGTTGTAGCAACAGGCACATATGACAGAGGCTTATACAAGCTTGATGCTCAGCCTTATGATCATTGTCCTACTTGTATAACAATAATATGACTTAGGGAATGCCAAAATTACAGCAACCAGCAAATGAAATGTGTGAGGGGTGTGCACTTAGCGAATTGCATCGCTTTCCATTCAGTAAACAAGGCAAGAATTGGGTCAAGGCAACCAGACTGTTGCAGATAGTGCACAGTGATGTATGTGGCCCCATGACTATTCCCACGCATAGAGGAGCAAGGTACTTTGTGACCTTTATAGATGACTTCTTCAGGTTCACATGGCTTTTTCTCATGAAGTATTGGTTTCAAGAGTTCAAAGCTATGGCTGAGAACCAAAAAATTTCTAGAATTGGAACACTTGACTCAGATAGAGGGGGAGAGTACATGTCATATGCATTCCAGAGATTTTTCCAGGGATTTTTGAAGCAACATGAGATTAAACATCACTTGACCTGCCCTTACACACCACAGCATAATCCACTCTCTGAGAGAAAGAATCGTACTCTCATGGAGATGACGAGATGCATGCTGAAATTCAAGAGAGTCTCAAAGGCTTTTTGGGGAGAAGCAGTTGTGACAGCCACTTATATTCAGAACAGATGCCCTACCAAAGCTTTGGTTAATGTGACTCCATTTGAGGCTTTGTATGGCTTTAAGCCAAAGGTTAGTCATTTCAGAGTTTTTGGCTCAGTGGCATATGCTTTGGTTCCAGATGCACATCAGACAAAGCTTGATGGCAAGAGTATCAAATGCATTTCTACTTCTCATAGTTCAAATGGCTTGCCACATGTTGAAAATGGCTCTCCCTCAAATGTTTCAGATTTGGAAACCTTGAAGAGATGAGCTGTTGCTCCTCCCCGTGAGCTACTGCCCCCCCCTCTCCCTCTCTCAGCCAGCCCCCTCTCCCTCTCCCTCTCCCTCGCTGCCCCCCCTCACTGCTCCTCCTCTACCTCCCCTCTCGCCAGCCCCTCTCCCTCCTCCCTCACCCTCCCTCTCCCCTTCCTCCTCCCCGCCCTCCCTCTCCCCCCCCGCTGCCCCCTACCTCTCCCTCCCTGCTGCCCCTACCTCTCCCTCCCCGCCCTACCTCTCCCCCACCCGTCAGCCCCCCCGCCCCCCTTCTCCTCCCCTGTCCCCTCCCCCGTCATCCCTCTCCCCCCCCCGCTGCCCCCCTCCCTGCTGCCCCCTTCTCCTCCGCCCTCCCTCTCCCCTGCCAGCCCCCCCATCCCCTTCTCCTCCCCTGCCCCCCTCCCTCGCCCTCCCTCTCCCCCCCCGCTGCTCTCCCCCTCCCCGTTGCTCCCTTCTCCTCCGCCCTCCCTCTCCCCCGCCCCCTTCTCCTCCCCCGCCCCCCTCCCTCCCCCTCCCTCTCCCCCCCCCGCTGCTCTCCCCCCCAAGGAGACCCAAAAAAAAAAAAAAAAAAAAAGAGTTAAAAAAAAAAAACCTCCTCCCTCTCCCTGCCCGCCCCCTTCCTTCCTAACTCAGCTCCCCACGCCTCCCCCTCAGCCTACCTCCGTTTCCCCCTTTAGTCTATCCTCTCCTTCCCTTCCCCTCTCTTCTACCCTCTCTTTCTCCTTCTTCCTGCGCTTGCGTTCAGGGCGTCTTGGGCAGTAGTTTCACGAACGGAGCTTTTTCAGTTTTGGAATCGGCCTTTTCACATCGATTGGCGAATGGATCCACATTTAGCCAATCTCCGTCCACCTCCACCGGCTGCGAGAACTGTCATTTTTTTAGAAGACGAGTTGCAGCAGCTCAAGAAAGATGTGGAATTAGAGGGCTCCACATCACTTTTTGCCCGCATCTTTGGGTCACACCCTTCGAGATCATAGGCTAGAGACTGGATGTTGGCGGCGTTACCAAGAGACCTCGCCCCACACCTCAGGGATATTCGACTTTTGGGACGTGGATTCTTCCAAGTGGTTTTCGACTCCCACGAGTCCACAGCCCTTGTTCTCAAAGCTAATTCCCTGGCTTTGGGTTTGAGGAGGATCTTTCTTTTACCCTACACCTTGGGCTTCGATCCTGTCGAGGAGGACAGGTAGGTCACATCACTGGTCATTAGATTTCCTGGTCTTCCTCAGGTCTACCATCGCGTGCTTGCCACTATCAGAGCCACATTTGGACTGGTCACTGACATCCCCTCCCTTCCTGGCATGCCTTCTTCCTCGGCAGAGGTAGTCAGTGCAGACAGGGTGCCTCGTGTTAGGGTCATTGTCTCTGACCCTAACATCTCAGATGACCACATTATGCTTCAGCGTCCAGACGGCTCTCTCTTTCGACAGAGAGTCGAGATTTTAGGTAGACAGGACTAGTGCAGGATTCGCAGGACCCTTGGGCACTTTGCTAGAGAGTGCCCAAGGAAGAGAAAAAGACCCAAGAGGTCTTCTAGTGCGGCTCCTTCACGTACTACCACGACTGCACCTCCCCAGCACCCTATACCACGCACTCCAGGACCACCAAGAGCAATAGGACGCCCTGCTTCGTGCACCCCAAGATCACCAGGGACAGCAGGGCGCCAATGCCCGCAGCACACCCAGTACCACGATGGAGAGCTATCAGAGCGGCTCTCTTACCTCAGGAGGAGACTTTTGATCCTGTTCAGACAGACGCCCTCCAGACTCTAGAGGTGGATGTTGCTGCAGCCCCAGACACTACAGTTCCACACATCAGGAGGGGCCTTTAGATCCACTAGCCCCAGTCACTTTGGTTTCTGACCCCTTGGTTTCTGACCACGAGGGGGCTACAGGTACTTCTTCCCCGCAGACTGTTCCTGCCACAGCCAAGACAACCGAGAAAGTGCAGGCGCATATGAGTGATGGAAGCTGAAAATGAGCCTCAGAGCTTCAAGGATGCTCAGCATAATCCGGCATGGCAAAAAGCTATGGAAGCTGAGATTAAATCCATTGAGAAGAATGCCACATGGGACTTGGTTGATGCACCCATTGGGAAAAATGTGGTTGGCACGAAATGGATTTATCAGGTGAAATACCATTTAGATGGCACAGTTGAGAAATACAAAACCCGTTTAGTTGCCAAGGAGTATGCACAAGAGGAAGGGATAGATTATGAGGAGACTTTTGCTCCAGTGGCCAAGATGACCACCATTCATTCTGTCATCTCTCTTGTTGCGTTTTATGGTTGGTCAGTGTACTAGATGGATGCCAAGACCGCTTTCCTCAATGGAGATCTTATAGAGGAGGTCTATGTACATCAACCCCAAGGTTTTGAGGTGAAGGGACAAGATCTAAAGCTGAGTGGTTTCACCGACTCAGATTGGTTTAGGGGACATTGATGACAAACAGTCCAGTATTGGCTATTGCTTCTCATTGGGTTCAGCCTGTATCTCATGGCTCAGTAAGAAGCAAGAGTGAGTCTCTCTTTCTTCCAAGGAAGCATAGTACAAAGCTGCAAATTCAAGCACTACTGAGTTAATGTGGTTAAGGAAGCTTTTGCATGCCTTGCATCATGCACAGGATGGCGAAGCAAACTCTATGTTCTGTGACAACTAGAGTTGCATTGCCATAGCCAACAATCCTATCTTTCATGCTCGCATGAAATACATTGAAAATCATTATCATTATTATGGGATTGTATTTCTGATGGCTTCATTGATCTCATCTATTGTTCATCTGAGGACGATATGGCGGATATCTTTACCAAAGCCCTGTCAACAGATCTTTTCCTATGACATCGTCATGGCTTGGGGATGAAAGACAATGTCAAGGGGGGTTGTGAAGCGATTCACAATGACTCTGTGCAACCATGGTACTTTAGGTACTGCAGGGTACACCTGAGACGTTTCAAGGGTACTTTCAGCCATATCTTTGAGGGAGGATTTGTAAGAGATTACAAAGATATGGTGTTGTAGGATAAAGTCAACCCTATGGTTGACCAATGGTACTTGGGTACTATATATACCAAGTACTTGTATTGTTTCATTTGAACATTTCTATTGGAGCTTTCTTGTGTGTGCAATCTTGCTCACTTGTGTTCACAACCTGTCTCCACTTTGTTCCTACAGAAACTGTAAAGGTTTACAACCACAAAATCAAGCTTTCGCCAGAGTGGGGATGAAATTGTGCTATCAAGATGGGGATGATAACAACAGAATCATGTTGGGCCCCACAACATAAGCTCTATTATGGAACATCAACCTTTTGATGCAGAAATGATACACACAGATACAAAAACACATTTTTTGGTGAAATCCATGTATCTTTATATTAAAAAGAGGCTGTCCCCACAGTGGGGATCAGCAAATAAGATTTCATTGTAGGACATGTAGACAGTGTACTCTATCTGACGAACAACCAGGCAATCATAAAAGGATTGCCTGAGTGACATCTGTAGTAGAACATGGAAGAAGTAGGCTCGTGAAATACTCTGTGATTCCTGTCTTTCCATAGCCCAAGTGCCCACTATAGAACCCACATGAAAAATAGATCAAACTCCGCTTGCTGTGGGAGAATGCCAAAGTCCAAAAAAGCTTGCCAAAGGAAGCCGTTGGAATGCGAGCCTGGAGGTGCTGCTGAAGAAATAGCAGGAAATCACGAGTCTATCTCTCTCTCTCACACACACACGCACATAGAGAGAGAGAGAGAGAGAGAGAGAGAGAGAGAGTGTGTGTGTGTCTAGCCTTAAAAGGTGGTGGAAGATGAAAGATTTTTTAATTATACTAGTTATTAACAAAAACCATGTAGTACATAATGTTGGCAAGTCCAACTTTTGGAACTGTAGCAAAAGGATAGAATTATAATCTTCTACCTATAGCTTTGCCAATACCAAGGCCCACTCCAATTGATGAATAAGACAATGACATGACACCTGCAACTATAGATAACCACCACAGCTTATTAAAATCTGGAATCTGAGAAAGAATGATCTGTACTGCTCCAAACAATATCATGTATGGGTTGTTAGAGATATGGCATGGCATTTTTTCTCCTTCTCGATGGAAACAGTTTGACCGGTGAATGGCACTGCATACAGAAAGAAGGAAAAATATTATGGGCCAAGTGCTTCTAATGGCAGTTCACAATATGGGAAAAAATTAGGGACAGATTCCACTTTCTAGGTTCATCCCCTTACAACATGCACATTCCAGCACACAGGTATCTCAAGCTGAGATTCCTCTTACAATAATCTAGAGATATGTGCTGAAACAAAGTTCAAAAATCAATTATACATTTCATATTATGCAAGACCTATCTCTAGGCTGGCACATGCAACACTTCAGTCAATAACTTACACCATGCTTGTTGAGGTAGTAATCGTATAGCCAATTGCAACCCCAACAAGATTGCTATATTGCACTAGTCCACAAAGCCATACTTGAAGACCTCCTGTCAAAATAAATAATAGATATTTAGACCAAGATGTTTGCATAGAGGGATTTCCAGTTTTGGCAAGAAAATCATAGACTTTTGAATTTAAAAAACGTACTCATGGCCCCTAACTACCAAGGTTTTAAAGGTATAGATGTGTCTAATGTCAACATCCAAGCTCTAAAAAATCTTTTGTTGTAACAGTTATTAGACCCTCATTAGCCCCATTAGAAACTCAATCAATGCTAGTACTATACACAGTGAAACTTTCCTTGAACCAATTTGCAGCTCCACAACTAGAATTGCAGCGATTCTGAGTGCTCAGCACTTTAAATACAACTTCTAAAAGTGGCTGGAAACTTCAAACAGCAAGGGAAACTCTACGATGGGGCTGGGACAGAAATCACAATAGAGGGGGAGAGAGAGAGAGAGGGGGGGGGGTGCACCCACGTAGGTATTTATTGCAATAGAAAACTATTGCAATTATGCAATAGAAAACTATTGCAAGAGCTGGGTACAAATTGTCATTCTAAGAGAGCACTGTTATGCTCTAGTCGGGATAGCATGACCTCGGATAGATCGGTGGGCATTTTCTCTTAGATGACCAACTTTTGTAATAGTTAATGTGCGTAATTGAAATGGTCAAGAGAAGTAACTGCCAAGGTCCTAGGTGAGGGCGGAATGGCATTGACTAGATAGTTCTGAGTGCTAAGGCCCTAGGTGCACCTAAATGTGCAATAATGCCAAGGGGCAAGTGGTTTTTAATGTGCCCCAAGAGAGGGGTAAAAAGGTGCACCAAGTGGAGAGGCTAAATTGATGACATTTGGCAAGGAGAACTATCTAGGGAATTGAGGGTTTCATGGATAGGTATGAATGAAATAACGTATGGATCTGACGATTTACTATCCTTTGAGAAAGGCTGGGTGGAATAACAGATAGCCACCGCCCGGGACTGTTTCAACGACGTAGAAGAGGTTCAGGTTACAGATAGAATCGTGGATAGATAAAAATGTTGACATTTTGGTATCAGAGCATGGTTAGAAAATAAAAGGGCAAGTGGCCAGTCATGATGTCATTGTGTTATTTGACTCGGCCTCAACTCACAATGTGATTAACTCCAAGCTTGTGAAGAGGCTGAAATTAAAGACAAGTCCATCTGACTATGCGTATACAGTCAGGATGGCAGATGGAAGTTCAACGGAAGTATGGGACCAAAGGGTTACCCAGTTGGAACTTCGGATTTAGGACTATGCTGAGAAGCTTGATTTTGAAATGACCAAGCTTGCTCATGCAGATATAGCCCTGGGTATGGCGTGGCATTCTAGGAAGAATCCAGCCATTGATTGGAAAAAGCACGTATATCAATTCAAGATGAATGATGTGCTTTATGTCTTGCGAGGTGAAAAAGATATACCGCAGGGACCGTTGGTTTCCGTGATGGAAATCAGAAAAGCTCAAGTAGAGTTTTTATTCCTTTGCATAGCATCGGTAGAGCCGGTGGATGAGTCTTCGGCTAGCACTGATGTTACGCAAAGTGGTGAGATGGCCAAGCTGGCTAATCTTATAATAGATGAGTTCTCTGAATGTTTTAGGGATGAACTACCTTATGGGTTACCTCCAGAGCGGAAAGTTCAACATAAGATTGAACTGATCCCGGGGGCAGAACCCGTAAATAGACCTCCCTATAGAATGAGTTTTGCTGAAGAAGCGGAGGTGCGTAGACAACTGGAAGAATACCTCAAGTTGGGGCAGATTCAACCAAGTTTCTCACCTTTTGCTTCGCCAGTGATATTAAAGAGGAAAAAGGATGATACGTTTCGCTTTTGTATAGATTACAGAGCATTGAATAATATCACTGCTAAGCACAGGTATCCGATGGCTCGGATTGATGATTTGCTAGATGCATTACATGGAGCCGTGATTTTCAGCAAGATAGATCTTAAGTGCGGCTACCATCAGATCCGGATTAGAGCCGAGGATGTGCACAAAACCGCTTTCAGGAGCAGGTTTGGTCATTATGAGTTTTTGGTAATGCCCTTCGGACTTACCAATGCTCCAGCGACCTTCGTCATGCTTATGAACGATTTACTACGTCCGTATATCGGAAAGTTCGTAGTACATTTTATTGACGACATCCTAATATTCAGTAAAAGTGTTACTGAGCATCGTGAACACTTAAGGATAGTGTTCAGTACTTTGAGGAAACCCAGTCTTTATGTGAATAAAAAGAAAACTATACTGTGTATTGTTAGGCTTGAGTATTTAGGGTTCATAATTACTCCACAGGGGGTAGAAATGGATCCGAAGAAAGTGGCTGCGATACTAACATGGCCAATCCCTCAGAGTCTGACCGCGTTGCGATCATTCTTGGGATTTGTCCAGTTTTATAGAAGGCATATCAAAGGATATTCCAGAATAGCATCGCTATTGACTGATCTGACCTCAGATAAAGTACCTCTTATTTGGGGACAGAATCAACAAGAAAGTTTTAACACTATAAAACAAGCTGTGGTCTCAGGACCGGTGTTAAAAATAGTTGATCCCCAGAAACCGTTGTTCCCAGAAACCGATGCAAGTGGCATTGCGGTAGGAGCAGTCCTCCTTCAAGAGGGAAGGCCAGTAGCCTTTGAAAGCAAGAAGCTTTCTCCCTCTCAAAGGAATTGGCCAACTCATGAATTGGAGTTGTATGCTGTTATCCATGCTTTGAAAACATGGAGGCATTATCTGTATGGTTCAGAGCTTTATGTGGATGTAGATCATGATACTCTGAAACATTTTTGTAAACAACCTGACTTGAGGGGCCGCCAAGCTAGGTGGGCAGAGCTCATGCAGGAGTTTAATCTAACGATTCGGTACCGAAGAGGAAAAGATAATAAGGTGGCTGATGCGTTGTCTCGCATTATGCACAACCTGAGTTTCACGGTATTAGAGAGTACTCTAATGACCGAGATCAGAGAAACTCAAAAAGTGGACCAGTTTGTCCAGAGCTTATGGCCTAAGGCTCATGTGTTAAAACCCGGGGAAAGTGTAAAGGATGACCTGGCATCTACAAAACGCTAAACTTATGCAAGATATACCATAAGGGATGGTATGCTAGTTAGAAATGGCAAGGTTGTAGTACCTGGTCAGAATGATCTCAGGCAGAGAGTCATTCGACAATGCCATGATAGCCCGTGTGCGGGACATCCAGGTGTCAAGAAGACATATGATCTCGTGAAGCGAGATTTCTTTTGGCCAAAGATGAAAAAGCATATTCATGAATATGTGACACGGTGTTTCTCGTGTCAGGTAAGCAAGGCCGAGCGGGTGAAGCCACCCGGACTTTTACAGCCCTTGGAAGTACCACTAAGTAAGTGGGAGAGCATTTCCATGGACTTTATTGTAGGGCTACCTGCAACACAAGGAGGATATAATTCTATCCTTGTGGTGGTTGATCGTCTAACCAAGATGGCTCACTTCATTCCGACTAGAGAGTCTGTTAGTGCCCCGCAAGTGGCGGATTTGTTTATTAGACATATATTTCGTCTGCATGGATTGCCTAGATCCATAGTGTCAGACAGAGATGTTAGATTTACCGGTCATTTTTGGACAGCGGTATTTGAGACACTAAGGACTGAGTTGGGAATGAGTAGTGGGGATCATCCTGAGACGGATGGTTAGACGGAGAGAGTCAACCAAACTTTAAAGGATATGCTGAGGGCATATGTGTCATTGAGGCAACATACATGGGACAAGTGGTTGCCATTGTTGGAGTTTGCCTACAATGATAGAAAACATTCATCTACCGGGTTCAGTCCGTTTGAGCTGAACTATGGTTATAGACCAGCCAATCCGACTATAGTTGGAGTACCTCAGAAAGTGCCTAGTGCCACGAACTTTGTAGTTCAGATGCGGGAGATGTTAGCACTTGCGAGAGCTAATATCCATCAGGCTATGGATAGAGCCAAGGTGTATGCGGATGAAAATCGGTCTATAAGAGTATTTGAAGAAGGAGAAAAAGTTTTTCTCAGAATTCCTTCGCACTCGAAGTCGTTGACTTCAGGAGAGTGTGCTAAGTTATCACCTCGATACTATGGGCCGTGGTTAATTCTAAAGAGAATAGGCAGTGTAGCCTATAAATTAGAATTGCCACAGGGGTGTAAGGTGCACCCGGTTTTTCATGTTTCGCGCTTAAAGAAATTTTTGCATACAGGTGACTCACTAATCGAAGGTGTGGTTTTGTTTCAGGAGATAGAGGATATTGCAAAGCGTCAACCAACAAGAATCCTGGACCGAGGAACAATGCAGATACGAAATCGGAAGATACCCACGGTGTTGGTTGCATGGCATGGTCAGCCTCTATCGGAAGCTACCTGGGAATCCGTATACCAGTTACGGAGAGCTTTCCCAGATTTCATCATCGAGGATGCTGATGCTTGAAGAGGGAAGGAATGTTATGCTCTAGTCGGGATAGCATGACCTCGGATAGATCGGTGGGCATTTTCTCTTAGATGACCAACTTTTGTAATAGTTAATGTGTGTAATTGAAATGGTCAAGAGAAGTAACTGCCAAGGTCCTAGGTGAGGGCGGAATGGCATTGACTAGATAGTTCTGAGTGCTAAGGCCTAGGTGCACCTAAATGTGCAATAATGCCAAGGGGCAAGTGGTTTTTAATGTGCCCCAAGAGAGGGGTAAAAAGGTGCACCAAGTGGAGAGGTTAAATTGATGACATTTGGCAAGGAGAACTATCTAGGGAATTGAGGGTCTCATGGATAGGTATGAATGAAATAACGTATGGATCTGACGATTTACTATCCTTTGAGAAAGGCTGGGTGGAATAACAGATAGCCACCGCCCGGGACTGTTTCAACGACGTAGAAGAGGTTCAAGTTACAGATAGAATCGTGGATAGATAAAAATGTTGACAAGCACAGAGGCTCTGAATTTATAGACAAGGGCAGGCAGCTGGAAAGCGTATGCTTGATAAAGCTGGCACTGCTTTTTAAAGAGCTGGACATTTCTGGCCTAGAATATGCCAGCTTTCTAAAAATTGAGTTCTCTTGGGTTTTCTCCAAAAAGTTGGCACTGCAACTTACTCTTGGTCTAGTAAGCCCTCTTTTAAAGTTGAGTGCCACTTGTCTTAGTGTTTTTCCCCTTTAAAAATGGGGAATCCAGCACTTCCAAGGTCCTACACATTCAACAAACAGTATCCAACACCTTTTTTTTTTTGCAAAAAAGGACTTCTATGAAGTATGAAGAAAACCTGAGAGAGAAAGCTCAAAGTGGAAAATACATCATGCTGTGCATGGGAAAAAACACACCTCAGAAAGAGGCCAAAAACAAACAAGGTGGAGGCTGAAAGTGCCATCTCAACCCTATAATAGTCTCATAGAAGAAAGGAGAACCCCTCCATTCTTTAAAGAAAATAGCCCTACTAGTAGTAGTTGCCCAAGAAAACCCCTACATGCTCGCCCAAATGGCCATCAGCATATGTATAGTGTCTATCCATATACTAGCCAAAGTGTGTGAAGGGTGGACCTGGGATCCATCCAAAGCCTCTGTGCAACCAAATATGCGACACTGCAATACTCACTAGTATCTCCTAAGAAGAGTCTACAAAGGCATGCACAGCTCTAAAGGGTGAGACAATAACATCATCCAGAGAGCATGGCTCAGCTGAGTGGTGTCAAATCGATAAAGCCCAAGAGGAGTCATGTCTCTCATAGAAAACTTGAGGACCTGAAAAAAAGAGCCAAGCAACTGAACCCCAAGTCATGAAGAAGGGGCAACGAATAAAAGTACTAAAAATCTTGGCTATCCTCTTCCTAATAATCGTAGCCAATCTGCAATCCCATAAACAATGCTAAACTGACTCCATAGCAGAGGGGCAGTGAGAACAAGTAGGGTCAGCCCCGAACCTGGATCTCCATAGGTTCACTGCAATCCCTCCATAAATAAAAAGTTGGTGAAAGGTGCATCAAGTGAGATCTGCATATCGGGTATCACCAACATAGGAATACACTATCATAAGCATATTCTCTAGCCTATGTGTCAGAATCTACTATGAGAAGGGAGGCATAAAAATCTATAGCTATGTGCATGATGGCATCAGGATCAGTTTGCAAAACCCCATCCTAGTCAACAAGCCGCGAGACACTTTCTCTACTATGTCTAGGGCCAAGAGTAGAGAAAAAGTGTTTATTGAATCTACCTCCCATCCGAGTCCAAAATGACTCTCGTACATGAAAGACATACTCTGCTCTGTGATCGAGTAATACCTTCTAATGAGTCCTTGCTGCAACAAGGAACTCTTGAATCCAAGCACTTGTAGGCCTCTTCTACTCTTCCCCTCTGTAGGGCTGCCAATTACCTTTAAAACCCAACCTCGCATCTGAGAATGATAGGGACCAAATGATAGAAATCACTAACACTAGTGAGGGCTGTAGGCACATTTTGAAGGGGACAATACTCCAGCCTAAATGAGAGAAACCCATATCTGCAATGCTGCCTCTGTTAGGTCCTCCTTTGCATACAAGGCATCTGGAATCCTGAGACTGGCAGAGCATCCTCTCAAATGAGTCTCCGAAATCATCAATACCATGAGAAAGTGATCTGAAATGGATATCCCCACAAAAATGCATACTGGTTTATCTCTATCTAGAGGCCAAGTATCAACATAAAATCTATCAATCCATGCATGGATAGGCATCTACAACCTCCTGCTCAACCACAAAAACAAGAGTGATTGTGACTGAGTGTGAAAGGCATCATCTAACCACGTATCACTGCCACTGAACCAAAATAAGAAGGCATTGCAAGTTGCTCTCTCCAAAGAGTGAATGTCATCCTGCCAACCCCCTTTCTTAGATGAAGGCAACTCCACATATTGAAATCACCTCAAATAGCCCAAGAATCTACAATGGGGGCCCAAGAGAGCAGCTTCTTCCACATAAGGACATGATCCCCTCTATTGTTGGTGGCACAGAGGTTGAGGAAGCAAACCTTACATCCCCCAATCAAAAGAAAGACACAATAAGCTCTAGAGGGGGATGATGACTACGTGTCCAACAACCAAGGGGAGAAAATAATCTAAAGCTGAAATGCATGTACCACCCCTAGTGTGAGTAGCAAGTGACTAAAAAGTAACCTAAAAGCATCTTGTCTAACTTTACATAATCTCTGGCATCCGATTTATGCTTCTAGATGAAAAGAATATCCAGTAACACCTTGCCCGACCTGGTGGCAAAAATGAACATCTCCTGATAAGGAGTCCTCCTTCCAAAGCAATAATACAAGATTTCTCTTTATTTCTTGGAACAAGTACAATTTCATGGAGAAACTCATCCACCCACTTGGCATCTAATGCCAAGTAGTTCTTGAATTTGACGAGGTACCTATAGGTAACCTGGCCTCTGGGTTATTTCGTCTCTATGTCATACACAATTTGTTTTGCTTGGAGGACTTCTTCCACTCTAGTGGCTCTTCTTGACCTGGTTATGTGGCTTCCTGAGCCCATGATATCTCTTTAGAAGACTCACGTGGAGATTATTGTGAATCTTTCAAATCTCTGGAAGCTCTGGTCAATAAGCAACTTTGCTTATTGGCTTAGTGATTCGAAAAGGTCCGTAGTACCTGTTAGATAGCTTTGGATACATCTTTTCTTTGCCTTTCATCTTCCTAAGCCTAGCTTTCTCAAACTTGAGAAGTACCCAATCCCCTTCTTGGAGATTCATTTCTCTTTTGTGCTTGTAACCTGTAAATGTCTTTTAGCATCACACAATCTCCAACTTTCACAGGCCACTACATGACCATCCTGATCAAGAGCAGCTCCAACACACTCTCCACATGCATCGTTGAACACATCAAAAGGCTTGTGCAAGTCACGAACAATAAGGATTGGATCTATAGTTAACTTTTCCTTGAGAGTGTTATATGTTGTCTTTTGCTGCTCCCCCCATTTGAAAATGGCAAATTCATTAGTCAAATCGTGAAGCATGGCTGCAATATCAGCAAAATGACAGATGGATCTCCTATAGTAAGAACAAAATCCTAGAAAACTGCATACTTCATGCAATGTTCTCAACTCGTTTCATTCTTGGATAGCTTTGATCTTTGTAGGATCCATTTATACTCCATCCTTGGAGATAACATGACCAAGATAGTGGATCTTATACAAAAAGAAATCATTTTTCTTTCCATTGATGTAAAGCATATTGTCTCATAGTTCTTGGAACATGTTGGCTAGTTATCTCTTATGCTGCTCTTTTGATGTTGAAAACACAATGATGTCATCAAGGAAGGTACCTTGAAATGTCACCAAGGTTGAAGATCTGGTCCATCATCCTATTGAAGGTAGTAGGAGTATTCATTAAGCCAAATGGCATGACCAAGAACTCGTACAATCCAAAGGTCGTGCGAAATGCCTCTTGTGAATATCTTGAGGGTGGATCGTTATCTTATGGTAGCCACTCGTTAAATCTATCATACAACAAATCATCTATGCATGGAATTGGAAACCGGTTCTTAACAGTCATCTTGTTAAAGGCTCCATAATCGACACACATACGATAAGACCCATCCTTCTTTTGAACCAATACACAAGTGTGCAAAAAGGATAGGGACTAGGTTGAATGAGTCCTTTGGAGAGTAGATCAGCCATGATCTCTTCAGTCTAGGCTGCACTCACCCTTCACTTCTTGGACTGAGCTCAATGGCATGATCCTCCAGACGCTCTGGAGGTAATTCTCTGAGCAGTGACTCTGAAAACAATCTTTAAAATCCTCTAAAACTTGAAACTCTTTCTTGTCTTAAGGATCCAATTCAGCTTTTGGCTCATTCTCTTTTTTCTTTAATGAAAATGGTGTAAGAGGAAGATTTTATTAATTTCCAACAAAAACACTAGATATGACTAGAATAGTTTCCCCTCTTCCTTTAGCAACAATTTGATGCTCTCTATTTCTATGACTGAAACAAGTGTCCTTATGGGATGGAGATGCGACGGACGGCAACTTGAGTTTGGGAAGATCCAGGAGCAACTTGTTCGTCAGAGGTGATGGCACTCGTTCGTTGACGCCCGTGAAACTCTGGATTACACGACCTGACAAACTGAACGATCAGCGTAGTCCATCGCTTGTCCCAGTCCTAATTCCCATTGACGCCAGATCTATGGCCATCGCCATCATCTCGATGGACGCCGAATCTTGGTTCACACGTGGCAACAGAGTCTTTGCGAGAATTTCATCAACAAGCAGGATAAACTAGAAGGGCCGAGCGTCCCTCTACACAACGTTTGCTATGCCCTGCGACGTCGCCTTTTGAGATCGCCGCCCTCCTCCAGTGATTTCTTGCAGAAGCCTCCTAACATGTGGTTGTGTGTGGGTGAAGTAGATGGTGTCGGTTCAGTTTCTGTAGGTGCTAAGACCAAGATTTAGCAGTTGTCCGCCAAGACGAGTTGCCAGGTCACCCTGCTTGTCGCAGCCCAGCTTGCCCGGAAGCTCGTTGCCCGGGCTATTTGCTTGAGGGCTTGCGATGCTGCTGTAAGAGATTACAAAGATATGGTGTTGCAGGCATAAAGTCAACCCTATGGTTGACCAGTAGTACTTGGGTACTATATATACCAAGTACTTGTATTGCTTCATTTGAACATTTCTATTGGAGCTTTCTTGTGTGTGCACTCTTGCTCACTTGTGTTCACAACCTATCTTCACTTTGTTCCTACATTTGGTATCAGAGCGCTTCCGTCTCTAGAGCCCATTCTCGCGCTTGCTTCTAGACTCCCACAAGCTTGGTGCTCTAGTGCGCATTCCTGGTTCTCACATTCAGCTCTCCAGCTTTTGTTTGAGGTAGCTCCAACAGTCTAGCAGCAGTTTTTTGACCTTTTGAGGTCCAATTTCGACGTTTTTCCGAAATTTTTGAGCTACCCGCATACAAACAAACCTGTCCCGCACCATTTCAGGCGATTTTTTTTGTTTGCTTTTTTCTGTACAGTTGTACGGATGTCCACATAGTTGCGCGATAGTGCTAGGAGTCCGCGTCTCTTGTCGGAAGGTGATTTCGAGTAGTTTTTCGGCTATTTTTCAGCGTTTTTGCTCAAATCTCGACCCTTTTCAGCTCCAGTCTCTTCCGGGTGTGTTTCAACAGCTCCAGGCGTCTCCATACTTCTCCAGGCTCTTCTCTACATGTGTATTGTGTTCAGAAGTACTTCCGATAGCTTCATTCAGCTCCAAACATCTCACTTCAGCTCCTTTGTCATCTCCAGCTTGCCCACACAGTTAGTGGACTGTTTTGCAGGTGATTCGGGCCAAGGTGCACTTTCAGTAAGTGTTTTGAGCTGTGTATTTTGCTTCGGGACTGTTTTTGCAGCCCATACTCTTGCACTCTCAGGTGCATTTGCAGATACTCTTCATTGTTAAGTGCATTTACAGTTACTCTATAGTTGTGGATGCCTTTGAGCTCCGTTGAATGCATTTGACCACTCGTGGTTGCGCTATTTCAGATTTGGGTTGTGCATTTTCAGTTTGGGATTGTACTTCGTGTAATGATTGGTTTATGCCATTTTTGCTGTGATTGCATTGTGCAGTCAGTGGCATTTCAGAGCAGCCAGTCATACTTTGCATTTGCAACAAGCATTTGTTTGGGATTTGCAGGCACATTTACAGCCACTTGAACGTTTGGGACTTGCAGTTCTTGTAGGTACATTTGTAGCTTGTGAGTATCCCATTTTGCATCATGTCAACTCTTTCAGACAGTTTTGGCAATTTGTCCGAGGGTGACAAGCTAGATGGACCAAACTATGCCTTGTGGTCATTCATGCTTAAGAACATCTTGGTTGGTAAGGGCTTGTGGGATATTGTTAGTGGGGATGAGATGAGGCCAGCAGGCTCATCTACATCCAGCACAGCTTCTTCGGGTCAGATATAGACAGACAGCAGACTGCTACAGCCCCTCCTGCTAGTCCCATAGCATCGACGGAGGAGCAGAAGAAGTTTGACCGCCGCAGTGCCCAAGCGATGTTTTTGATTGCCACAAATGTGAAGAGGCACATTATGACGACTATCAAGTCGTGCAAGGATGCAAAGGCAGCATGGGAAAGATTGGCAAACATGTATCATGTTAAGAATGAGGCAAGGGCCATTGCCTTGACAAATCGAGATGCAGGAAGGCCAGGCCATCACTGAACATATTGCCAGGATCAATGATGCTTCTCAAGACATCATCGGAGTTGGGCACATTCCCATTCAGCTTGATAATGGAAAAGTTAAGTATATCCGAGATGTTTGGTATGGAGATGACGAGATGCATGCTGAAATTCAAGAGAGTCTCAAAGGCTTTTTGGGGAGAAGCAGTTGTGGCAGCCACTTATATTCAGAACAGATGCCCTACCAAAGCTTTGGTTAATGTGACTCCATTTGAGGCTTTGTATGGCTTTAAGCCAAAGGTTAGTCATTTCAGAGTTTTTGGCTCAGTGGCATATGCTTTGGTTCCAGATGCATATCAAATAAAGCTTGATGACAAGAGTGTCAAATGCATTTTCGTGGGGTATAGCACTGAAAGCAGGGGATTTAGGCTTTATAATCCCACTACTAGGAAGGTAATAATCAGCATAGATGTTCTCTTTACTGAGAATGAGTGCATGCAGCCCGCTAGTGCAGACTTGCCACCATACGATGACACCTCTTTGGACATCATCCAGTTTGAGGATGATGAGACGGAGTCTCTTGATGCTTCCCCTTCTACTTCTCATAGTTTAGATGGCTTGCCACATGTTGAGGATGGCTCTCCCTCAAATGTTTCAGATTTGCAGCCAATTAATGAGAATAGACAGCCTCATGTTTGGAGGCATTATCAACGTCGTGAGGCCACTAAAGATGTTGATACAGCTCCGAGTGGTACAGCAAAGAAATCTATTCCGTGTTGGGCAAGGTTGACCATTCAAGATGCTCAGCCTACTTTGGGAAAAACCAGGGCCAGCACTCAGAAAAATCAGCAAAAGGTCAATTTTTCTTTGATGACCTCAGTGATGGAAGCTGAAAATGAGCCTCAGAGCTTCAAGGATGCTCAACATAATCCGGCATGGGAGAAAGCTATGGAAGTTGAGATTAAATCCATTGAGAAGAATGCCACATGGGACTAGGTTGATGCACCCATTGGGAAAAATGTGGTTGGCACGAAATGGATTTACAAGGTGAAATACCATTCAAAAGGCACAGTTGAGAAATACAAAGCCCGTTTGGTTGTCAAGGGGTATGCACAAGAGGAGGGGATAAATTATGAGGAGACTTTTGCTCCAGTAACCAAGATGACCACCATTCGTTCTGTCATCTCTCTTGTTGCGTTTTATGGTTGGTCAGTGTACTAGATGGATGCCAAGACCGCTTTCCTCAATGGAGATCTTATAGAGGAGGTCTATGTACATTAGCCCCAAGGTTTTGAGGTGAAGGGACAAGAGCACAAGGTATGCAAGCTCAGGAAGGCTCTATATGGGCGGAAGCAAGCACCTCGTGTGTGGTATCAAAAGATACATCAGTTTTTGCTGTCCCAGGGCTTCGTAAACACTCATACAGAGCCAAATTTGTATGTTCTGCAGCAAAATTCAGAATTGGTCATGTTGGTACTAGATGTGGATGACATCATACTCACTCGCAGTGATTTGCAGCAAATTACAGAAGTGCAGTCCGCTTTATGTCACAACTTTGACATTACAGATTTGGGCCTATTGCATTACTGTCTTGGCATTGAGTTTTGGCAGACCCATGATGGGATCTCTATGTCACAGACAAAGTATTCAAAGGGGTTGTTGCAGAAATTTAAAATGGAGAACTGTAAGCATGTGGCTACTCCATTGGAAAAGTGGATCAAGCTGAGTAAGCATGATACTGCTGAAAAGCTTGATGGCACTTTGTACAAGCAGTTGGTTGTCAGTTTGATATATCTATGCTCCACACGGCCTGATATTGCCTCTGCCACAAGACTTTTGAGCCAGTTCATGCATTGTCCCACGATCACACATTGGAATGCAGCAAAGAGGGTTCTCAGATATGTCCATGGCACTTTGTCTCTTGGCTTGCATTATGCTTCAGATTGTGATCTAAAGCTGAGTGGTTTCATCGACTCAGATTGGTTAGGGGACATTGACAACAGACGGTCCACTATTGGCTATCGCTTCTCATTGGGTTCAGCCTGTATCTCATGGCTCAGTAAGAAGCAAGAGCAAGTCTCTCTTTCCTCCAATGAAGCAGAGTACAAAGCTGCAAATTCAGCCACTACTGAGTTAATGTGGTTAAGGAAGCTTTTGTATGACTTGCGTCATGCTCAGGATGGCGAAGCAGACTCTATCTTCTGTGACAACCAGAGTTGCATTGCCATAGCCAACAATCCTATCTTTCATGCTCGCATGAAACACGTTGAAAATCATTATCATTATGTACGGGATTGTAGCTCTGATGGCTTCATTGATCTCATCTATTGTCGATCTGAGGACAATATGGCGGATATCTTTACCAAAGCCCTGTCAACAGATCTTTTCCTACGACATCGACATGGCTTGGGGATCAGAGACATTCTCACAATATCAAGGGGGGTTTGAAGTGATTCAAAATGACTTTGTGCAACCATGGTACTTTAGGTACTGCAGGGTACACCTGAGACGTTTTAAGGGTACTTTTAGCCATATCTTTGAGGGAGGATTTGTAAGAGATTACAAAGATATGGTATTGTAGGCATAAAGTCAACCCTATGGTTGACCAATAGTACTTGGATACTATATATACCAAGTACTTGTATTGTTTCATTTGAACATTTCTATTGGATCTTTCTTGTGTGTGCACTCTTGCTCACTTATGTTCACTACTTGTCTCCACTTTGTTCCTACATCTGCTACGTACGGGTTCCAAAACACCAACAATTCCTTTGACTAAGGCTTCAAAGGGCATCGCCTGCACCTAGCAAGCTCCCTCGTAGCAGCTCGCCATCCTGAGTATTCTCCATGAGCCAAGATCTCTTCTACTAACTCCCAAGACTCGCCTAACATTGGTCCAGTTAGCTTAACCTTGCTCTAGTTAGTATGACCTTAGTCTAGTTAGCCTGACCTTGGTCCAATCAGCCTGACCTAATCAGACTAATTTGGTTAGTGTAACCAGACTGGGATCAATCTGGTTAGAGCTCAATTTCAGACCAACCAGACCAGAGCCAGTTAGTCTGGTTAGTGTAACCAGTCGGTCACTCATCCAATTACTGTCGCAAAAACAAAAAAAGGAAGGAAGAGACAGTTGCAGAGTCAGTTTTTGCCTTCGGATTCCACCCATCTGTCAGTCGTTCTACTATCAGAAAATCAACAAAAATTCTGAGATTTACTGAGTATAAAAGTTGCACACCTTTGCATAGCAAAAGGACAAGGTAGCTTCAGCTTTACAGCTCCAGCACTACTTGGAGGGCAGTGTTTGTTTCTCGGGAGAACTGACCTTGACAGCGGCCCTTGGTATGGCAAGGAGGGCTCACATGGCAGCACCTTCGACCCCCACTGTGGTTAAGATTATGCTCTCTCCAGAAGACAAGCAGCATGTCAAGTGTGAAGTAGAGGCTTTGCAGGACAAGGCCCTGGTGAGTCGCATTGTTGGGCTCACCCCGTCAAGGAAACAGGTCAGGGATTGGCTTTAGGCTAGCTTAGCCCTAGGGGCTGACCACATCCAGGAGATCACGATCTATCGGAGAGGAGTCTTCCTCATGCAGCTGAACTCCGCCAACACCACGGCCTCCCTTGTCAAGCATAGCCCTATCCTACTAGGCCCTCATGTTGTCTACCTCCTTCCTTGGTACCATGGTTTCACAGTCGAGGACATGGATTCAACTCATCACATGCCACGATTCCTAGTGACGCTCCGCTTCTCGGGGCTTTCGAAGGAGTACAGATCTATTCTTCCTTCCATAGGGAATTGTTTTGGCATAGTTCTAGCATCTCCAGCACAGACAACGGCTTCAGTAGTGGTAGACGACGGGGTCCCCCGCCTCCGAGTTATCCTAGAGCATCCAAAGTTCCTCCTAGAGGAGATCCTCCTGGAGACCTTATATGGAGGTGAGTTCAGATAGCGTGTGGAGATCTCTGGCTTGTGCCCGCCGGGCAGTGTCTTTGGTGCAGACAAATGGGTCACCTGGCACGGGACTATTTAATGGGCAGGGTCCCTCACCAGAGACAGGAGCATAGGGAGGCTCAGAGTTGTTCGTCGACCAGGCCCTAGCAACAGGCGAGGTAGCAACAGACCTAGACACCTTGGGTTGAGCCCTCCCAAGGGACTTGGACCAAGGTGGAGAAAAAGAAACCCTCCAAATCAGCTTGGAAAAACAAAAGGAGAGTTAGACTTAAAGAGCCCAAGAAGGCGCAGTCTTCAGACTTCTTCTTCCTAGGACACAGGGAAGGGGAAGGGGAAGGTGCCAATGGAGTCCCCGGACCGAACATAGATGGAGGAGGAGGAGACCTTTTTCGATCTCCCCTCGGACGTGCAGGTGATAGTAGAATACCCAGGTTCCTGTTTAGCGGGAGTCTGGAGCCCCAGTAGAGTCGGCTCCGGAGGTCCCTCCGCCTCCCCCGCCCCCTCCTTTGGCCCCCGCATTGCCCCCCTGATCCTGCCTCCCCACTCCCCCTCCCCCCAACTGCTGTTACTCTCACCTCCCACCCCCCCGCGTCTCCTTCTCGCCCCCCCCCCCCCCCCGGTCCCCTTACAGCAGCCTCCCTCCCCCCCCTGCCCGCCTCTCGCCCTTCCTCGTCTCGACCTATGGGCAAGGGGGTGCTTGAGCACTCTTTGGCACGGCCCAGCCCTAGCTCTACCTCCTCACAGTCAAGGTCATCTGGACCCTTTTCTTAGCTTCCAGGTCCTAAGTCTCGCCCTAGTCATCCTCTGCCAGAGAGTATTGGAGGCTAGGACCGTGGAACTACCTAGAGATTCTGGATAGATACCCGCTTGCTCTAGAGGTGTTAGTCCTGATTTTACAGCTCCAAAAAGGGGGTTTCATAGGAGTGTACGGCTCTCGCACTCGTCCCTTCTGGGGATTTCACTTCTCAGATAGTGGGGAGTAGCAGTGGACCCCATGCTGTTTGATCTGATGATGGGGTAATAGATGTTCAGCATGATGGAGGAGTGGCTAGGCCCGTAGGGGAGGAAACTGTGAGTCTTCCATGGGAAGACCACCACTTTTCAGTTGGGTTTTTCTGCAGATAGACGGAACTTGGGAGCAGCATCATAGCCCTTGCAAGAAGTGAAAAATTTTATTTCTGCGCGTGAATTTTATTCTGGAGCTCAATGATTTGACAGCCCAAGCACGATGCAGCCAGCTCAACGTGGAGCTATCCATCCTCTACATCGTTGACCTCTGCTCCAACCCACCATTTGCTCCTTCTGCCTGACATTCTATTGGAGCTGCTCCGAGCTTGATGTGAGCTCCAAACACTTCCCAACTTCTCTGATTACCGCCCGATTGTCCTTGGTGCCCGAGCTTCACTTTTGACCGACTCTTAGAGTGCTCGTGACACCTCCGGTCTCTACTTCGACATCAGTGACTCTCCCTTAGCCATTTTGAGAGTCACATGTGAGTTCTCCATCTAGCTATCCCATGGACTTCACCGACACATCTTTTGGGGCATTCCTGCCTAGCGCTTCTTCGACATCGTCATCGTCTCATAAGGATGTGCACACATGTGCAGTGGCTACTTGGAGGACATCTCTTACTCCTAAGAGATCTATATTTATTACAACAGCTTGATGTATTTTGGGGTCCTCTGCCCTGGGTAGTCCCCCTAAAATGGTATGTATTGAGTATCTGGTTTTCATTGAGTCTAAAGGTCCTCTGCCTTGGATAGTCCTCCTAAAAAGATGTATTGGTTTTCCTATTTTTTTGAGGTGTGGCTTCCTAACATGTCCTGTCATGAAGCCAAGGGGGAATAAGAGCATGTTCCTGCAGTCAACATATGCCCAATGCAAAAGCACAGCTGGTTGTCTTATGTGCACAGAGTCCTCTGAGTTGGTCATGCATCCATGCATGATAAGCCTCTGAGCCATGCTAGATGAGATTTCTATGTTATGCTCATTAGCCTCTGGGCCATGCTCACTTGCCTCTAAAATTGTGTAGGAACCATGTCTAGTTCTAGACCGGCATGCACAGTTTTGATGACCGTCATTATCATGTTCTGTTATTGGTTTCATTCCAGTAGTCTCTCACCTTGCCTTCATGGGGGGGTGTTGGAATATGAAGCTAAAGTGAGTAAAAAATGTGTGTTCTAGGTGGTCTAGGTGGTGTTTTATAGTGTAGTGAGTCCTAGACGTGCCACGTGTCATATTGGGAGATATCCCATGGACATTGTGACTTTCTAGAGTCTAGTGTCACACTATATAGTGTTGTATTTGTCTATTGTCTATTAAATCAGTCAACATCAAGCTATCTATATGTGAGTATTTTGGTTATCATTGCCTAGCACCTTATTCTCTCATTTTCTTTCCATTTTGCCTTTCCATTATGCTTTCCATATTTCCATTTCGTTCCTAGTTAGCTTGACATTCTCCTACCGCCATGTCTCTTCACCTTGTTACCAACCCCGGTAAGTGCCGCCAAATAACCACTCTAGCATCGTCCCTGTCACCAACCCAGTAAGTGCTGCCAGATAACCACTCTAGCATCGTCTGTGGCTTGAGTGTTAGGATCTGTTGTAAGAAGGGAGGCATAGAAATCGGTGGCAACCTAAAGACGGCATCTGGATGTGTCTGAAGAACTTCGCCTGAGTCAACAAGCTGTGAGAGGCTCTCCCTACTATGTCTGAGGCCAAGAGTAGAGAAGAACTGCTTGTTGACCCTACCTCCCGTCTGAGTCCAAAATGACTCTCTAGCATGAAAGGCATACTCTGCTCTCTGATCTAAGGGTGACTATTGCTGAGCCCTTGCTGTAGCAAGGCGCTCTTGAATCCAAGCATCTGTAGGCCTCTTCTGCTCCTCCCTCTGGAGGGCAGCCAACTGCTGGCGGATACCTATCTCACGCCTGAGGATCTCACCCCTCCTGATACGAGAAACTAAAAGATAAAAGTCACTAATATTAAAGAGAGCTATAGCTAAGTCTGAAGGAGAAAGCTGCCCATCATGCAAATGAGATACCCAGGTCCTCAACACTGTCTCTGTAAGGCCCTCCTCTGCATAAAAAGAATCTGGAATCCTAATACTGGCAGAGCAGCGCCTCACATGAGGATCTAAGGCCATCAAAACCACTAGAAAATGATCCGAAGTAGACACCCCAGCTGCAATGCAAACAATACCACCTCTGTCAAGAGCCCAATCATCCACATAAAATCTATCAATCTGTGCATGTATAGGCATGTGCAATCTCTTGTTCGACCAAGAAAACAAGAGAGAATGTGGCTGAGTGTGAAAAGCATCATCGTGCCAAGCATCCGTGCCCCTGTAATGAAAAAGAAAGGCATCCCACGCTGCTCTCTCTAGGGAGTAAATGCCACCTTCTCTACCACCCCTTTTGTCTGAGGGCATTTCAACTATGTTGAAATCACCCCCTATAATCCAAGCATCTGCAATATGTGACCAAGAGAGTAGTTCCTTCCACAAAAGAACACGATCCCCTCTAGA
The DNA here is from genome assembly GCF_047967505.1 of Dipteris shenzhenensis. Lineage (NCBI taxonomy): Eukaryota > Viridiplantae > Streptophyta > Polypodiopsida > Gleicheniales > Dipteridaceae > Dipteris > Dipteris shenzhenensis. The sequence goes on from NC_141620.1 coordinate 20,381,429, forward strand.
ATTGGGTGCATATAGGTTTAAAAGACCAACCTTATGCCCACCAATCAAAAGCAAAATCCACCAAGCTCTGGAAGGGACTATGATCCCGTGTCCAATTACCAAGGGGAGTATAGAAGAAGAAACATAAATGCAAGTACCTCCCCTGGTGCCCAAGGTGGGTGACCAAAAAGTATGGCTTGAAAGAAGCTTACCCGACTTGGCACAATCCCCCTAACATTCAATTTGTGTTTGTGAATCATCAGAATGTCCATGGGACCCCCAGTAACACTTAAATGAAGTTGGTTACGAATCAGCTGCCTGCAGCGGCGGTGAGGTATACTCTTGAGGCCCTGAACGTTCCAAGTGACAATCCTCATGTGCGAGAGGAGGAAGCCGGATGGAATATCCTACCTGACTTGGTTGTGGAGAAAGCCCTCTCCTACGAAAAGTTCCTCCTATCAAGAGGAGAAAAATCAACTGAGGAAAGCACACCCACATCTGCTGAGGGAGAAACTCTGTCCATGGATGTCTGAAAGATGTGCTCCCCGAGCGTAGAGGGCACAAACTCCTCCTCTGCCTCAAACTCAGCTAAGTCTGTCAGAACTGAAAATGAATTTTTGCGAAGTACCTCTGGCGCGGGAGTGCGAAGGAGCCTTGCGGAAGAAGGGGAGGAACCAATAACCCCCTTACCTCTGTCAGGTGTAGACAGACGTGTAAGAGAAGAAGGGGATTGTTGCTACATGACCTTTGCATGAATCTTCATGACCTCAGCCACAACTTTGGCATTGTTCTCAAGTAAGGCACGGGTCTCTGAAGAAAGGTTCTCCTTAGGTGAGCGCTCCTGTACATGAATAGGGGCAGAAACAGTCTCATCTGCACATGGAACTAGGATAGGAATGTCTCCTGCCTGAAGAGACAGGTCCACGGCTCCATCAGTGGGAGCCTAAGGTACTGGCTTCCCAACTCTGACAGGCACCCAACGGTGGATGACCAAAGTAGGACATGCGGACTGTCCTGTCCGCGCTGTAGAAGTGCCAGGACGAGAGGCTGATGGTCTTGGCAATGGAGCCGAAGGTCTAGGAGCGTGTGAGGCGGTAGGAACTGGTTGTGATGAAGGTCCAGGTTGGGTGAAGCTATGAGGCGCACCCATGGATCTTTTTGGTCTTTTCTTTTTCCTTGGGCAATCTCTGGCAAAGTGCCCAAGGGTCCTGCAAATCCTACACTGATCTTGTCTCCCTGCAATCTCGACTCTCTATCTGAAGAAGGAGCCATCTGGACGCTGAAGCATAATGTGGTCATCCGAGATGTTAGGGTCATAGGCAATGAACCTAACACACGGTACCCCATTGAACCTGATTGCCATTGCTACTGAAGTAGGCAACTTAGGGAGAGGGGGGATCTCAGTAACCACTCCAAAGGCGGCTCCAATGGAATGTAGCAGTCGATGGTACACCTAAGGAAGGCTTGGAAATCTGATGAAGACTCTCATCCGGTTGTCCTCCTCGAGAAGATCAAACCCCAAAGAAAAAGGGGTTAAAAAAATCCTCCTGGAGCCCAGTGCTAACGGGCTAGCTTGCAGCACTGTACGTGCTACCTCCGAGGAGTCGAAAACAATCTGGAAGAAACCTCGCCCAAGCAGACGAACATCTGTGAAGTGCCCTGCAAGGTCTCTAGGAAGAGTGGCAAGCATCCAATCCCTGACCTGTAACCTGAAGGGTGGGACCCATGGATGCGAGCAAAGAGCGATGTCAAGCTCTCCTGCTCAGTATCTTTTTTGAGTTGCTGCAACTCGTCTTTTGAGAAAGTGATGGTTTTCATGGCTGGTGGAAACGGGCAAGGATTGGCTGAAGGTTGGGCCATCGTCAATCAAGATGTGAAGGCCGACTCGAACACAAAAAGCTCTGTCTGACCAAAAGTGCTGCTAGGAAGGGCTAGGAAGAGTAGGAAGAGGAAGGAAAGATAAGAAGTAGGGGGGGCTGAGGGAGGGTAGAGTGAGGGCTAAGGGAGAGGAGGATAGCATGGAGGGAGAAGGAGAGGGTGAGGGCTAAGGGGAGAAGGGGCAGCAGGGGGAGAGGGAGAGGGTGAAGGGGGCAGCAAGAGGGAGAGGGTGAGGACTAAGGGAAGAAGGGGGGCAGCAGGGAGGGAGAGGAGAGGAAGTAAGGAGGGAAGGGCGGGGAGGGAAGGGGGAGGAGAGGGTAAGCGGAGAGGGAGAGAGGGCTAGGGAGGAGAGGGTAGGGCGGAGAGGCTAGGGGAGTGAGGGCGGAGAGGAGAGGGCAGGCGGGGAGGGGGCCGTACGGCCGTACGGCAAGGAGGGCAGCAAGGGAGCGGGGTTGAGAGAGCGGGGTCAGCAGCGAGGTAGAGAGGAGAGGGCAGCGAGGCTGAGAGGAGCTACGAGAGGGAGAGGAGAGCGCAAAGGGGAGAGGGAGGGAGGGCCGTACAGTCATATGGCTGAGGAGAGGGGGCGCAACAGCAAGGTCAGGGAGGAGCAGCAGCTCGTTTGTACTGATTGAATGAATTTGAAATTCCAGCACACTGAATTCTCCAATTGCTCTTTGATAGCTCTTCAAAAACTAAAAAAGAAATCAACATTTTCTAGAGCAAATCGTCAAAGCAAAATCTCAATTTTGGGAACAGAAAATAGGTCAGATTTTTCTACATCAAACCACCAAATCCTGGAGTTGTCAGCAGCTCATAATCTGCCTTCTTTCCTAGCTGTTTGCACCTGAAATCTTGACAAAATAGGCAGCTCTTTCTCTGGATCACTCACAGTTGAAAGGTCTTCTTCATGCTTCATTGATGATGTCTTCTCTAATTTGCTGTAATTTTGTACTTTCTCCTGGGACTAGGGATTGTAGTCCGAGTCATAGTCACCAAGGAAAGTGACAAAGCTGAGCTCCAATATCAATGAAACCTACCTTGAACCAATTTGCACTTCCACAACTAGAATCACAGCAGCAATTCTGAGCACTGAACCTTCCTTGAACGAATCACAGCAATTCTAAGCACCGAGCACTTTAAAAACAACATTGACTAGTGGCTGGAAACTCTGAGCAGCACGGGAAACTCAACGATGGAGCTAGGATAGAAATTGCAATAGAGGTAGAGAGAGAGAGAGAGAGAGAGAGAGAGAGAGAGCAGGATGCCACACTAGGGGCCAGAAATAAGGGTTGGTCCCCCTTGTAGGTCTTTATTGCAATAGAAAACTATTGCAAGAGCTGAGTACAAATCATAATTCTCAAGAGGGCATGAGGCTCTGAATTTATAGACTGGGGCAGGCAGCTAGAAATGCTTCCTAAAAGCCTGCGCCTGCTTTCTAAAAAGCTGGGGCTTTCTAGCCTAGAATAGTCCAATTTTCTGAAGACTGAGCGTTCTTGGGATTTCAAGTTGGCACTGCAACTTGCTTTCTCTCTAGTTGGGCCTCTTTTAAGTTGGGCGCCACTTGTCTTAGTTCTTTTCCCCTTAAAAAATAGGGAATTCTGCACTCTCCAGGGTCCTAAACATTCAACAAACAATATCCAACACTTTAACCCATTAGAGTTTAGCCAATGCATACATTCTAGTTGTTGGACTAATCCTAGTCCCTTGTGTGCATCCCACAGTGTACATTAACCAACGCAAAGAAAATGAAAATGAATCTTGCTCTTGTTGACTAAAGTCAACTTTCTTTTACCAAAGTGAATAATAAAAGATTTCTCTTTATTTCTCCGAAGAAGTACAATTTCATGACACACATTATATGTTTCAGAAGAATGACAGAATCTAAACACACTCCTCTTCATCTCAGCCTCGAAGTGCAAGTACAAAGATCTTTGTTGCCTTAACACCCACAAACAAATACTTCCCATTCATTGCTTCAAACCCTACAACATTCCCATTTGATCAAACATAGCAGAGACAACATGATAGGCACACGAGCATCTCAGGACCACAAGAGCAGATTTTCCAATTGCAGCAAGAGATTAAAGAACCAGACTTCAACTTGCAGTAATTGGGAAGAAAGAGCAAGAGATGGAAAGTACTGGTAGGCAAGAAGTTGTAAGAGGTAGTACAAAAATACATTACATCTCCTGCACCACAGCTTGTTTCTTAGATAAAGTCAATAAAAGAGAGTGCAAGCGAAATTTGAAATACGGGTGGTTCAATTAAAGACTCAACTTGCAGTCATGGAGCAGAGCCACGTGGAACCATCACAGCTTTGTAAGCCCATGTGACTTTGCAACAGGAGCTGCAAGCTGAAGTCTCTCTTCTCAGGTCTAAGCATGATCACTACAAGTCAGGCTACCATTGCCTATAGGTTCGAATACAAGGATTTACGAAATGTCCTGGAGGATGATACCCACTCCTAAGCCTCTACAGCTCCATCATAGTCTCTCTGATGTACTGGACATGGGACTCTTTTCTAATTTGGTCCAGCAAGCTTTAGCTCCTTGACATGACAGTTTTCCATATTTTTCTCTTTCGTTATGTAGTTTCATCTCTTCAGCTCTTAGAATCCATTTCCCATGAGGGTCTTCTTCTTATTTTACCTTATTAGTTGTAACTCCAAGAGCCATTTTATTTTCTTCTGTAACTTTATGGCGCCAAGATCATGGCATGTAGCTTCTCACTAGCAAACTAGCATTAACCAATAGGGAGGAAGGGAGGAGATTCCAACAAAAAGAAGCCAGATCAAGTGAGGATGAAGAGGAGGGGAGGGAGATTCGGATTAGAATTTGTACGGGGATGGAGAGGAGAGTGTGAGTGGAGATAGAACTCTTCTGGCGATCCAAACATGGAAGAAAAAGTCTTAGGCTGCTTTCGATGCATCACATTTGTTCTCCCAAGATGCATGGTGGATTGAACATCACGGATATTCATGTGCATATTCTTGCCCACAGGGGGAAAATGTTGCTGCAATTTTTGCAAGGTGATCAGCCTTGGGCTCTTATGATTAGAACTCTAGTTACTCATATCAGTATTTCTGTGCTTGGTCATTGGCAACTCGATCACTGGGATTTCTTTTTTGGTTGCACTGATGGCACTTTGCATGGATGCCCTTTTGTCTCCCGCTTGCTTCTTGACTGGAAGCATGTTCTTTCTCATTTGGAATGGAATGGATGGCAATCTTTGCTTGGGAATTCTTTGAGAGCTGAAAGCATTCACTGGTCGAAAGTCTTTCATTCTCCCTTGGCTTTACAGGAACGTCGACGTTCCTAATTTGTCTCGTTTAAAGGCATCACCTCGGTTGCTGATGTTATAGATGATGCTGGTATTGTGCTCCCCTTTTCTCTAGCAGCCACTACATATGGATTGGGCTCTCATTATCGTCCTTTGTGGTGACAAATTACTTCTATGCTTTCGCCCTTTGTTCCAATTCCTCCTTTGGAACTCCAGGACCGACTGGAAGATTGGATTTTGACTTCTCCAGGGTCCTCTTCTCGTCCTTTGGGGCTATCTCAGATTACTGTACTTGCATTGTATAAAATCCTTTTGCCTCAACCTTGGGTTTCAGAGAGAGGTGATTCTGTTTGGCGAATGCATCGCCCAGCCAAGTGGTGAAGGAAAAGATTACAGCAACTTTGGGCCTATAAAGTACCGCTTCGGCAACAGGTTTTCTTTTGGCGAGTTCTTTTGGGAGTGTTTCCATCTGGACAGCTATTAGTTCATGACACATTGCTCCTGCACTTTGCCATAGATGTTCTGCTTCTTCGGAGACTGTGGCTCACTTGTTTTGGCTTTGTCCGTGCTCTCGTGAGTTTTTTGATTTGCTTCGATAGCACCTGCGAGCGAGATTCCCATCTGTTCCGTTTGGGAAGTTCTTCTGGCTATTTGGGTTTCATCCATCCAGACCAAAGTTTCATCTTTTCTTCGTTTGGGTTCGCTACTGGGCACTATGGACTTTATGGACATATAGGAATTGTAAAGTCTTTGGTGATCCTACTTTCTCTCTGTTTGGCTTTTTTAGGCGTTCTTTCATTGCTTGTAGACCCGCTGCATAGATCATGAGGTCTTTTTGGCATATACTGAAATTTTCAGTTGATGTAATTGTAGCATCTTTTTTTGAGGTTGCTACTCATATAATATAATCAATCAATGATTTCACCAAAAAAAAAAAGTGAGTGGAGATAGAGGCTTGAGCTATGAGCTTGCCTGGGTGTATTGGGATTTTTTGCAAGAGTTCTCTGTATTATCTGAGAGGTGGACTTATGCACTTCAGCCGACTTGGTCACCTTGATGTTCATTTTTGTTCCTCTAGCACAAGCATTTTTGGTTATGATTCTTATGAGCATGAGCATTCTTGTTTTCCTTGTGTTGGTTCTATTTTTTGTGGGATTCTATTCCATCTTGCTCTTGCAGAATCATCCGCACCATAGTCTACTCAATCACCATTTCATAGTTGCACCATCACCAGGCCATCCATTGCACCATAGCATACAATGCCACCACTAGCATTGCATCAACACCAAAGTCATTGGTAGCACACACTCCTTGCACCTCACAACAGTGGCCTTTGTCCTCCGATAACAATTGCGGAAGAGATTGGACCTCCCATCAAACAAGCATGCTGGTGTTGTAAGACCCTCTTCAGAAGAGCCTTTGGCTGTTATACTTGTATATAGATCATTAACTACATTAGGGTCAATATAATAAATGTTGTGATGGAAGCACAGGCGTAGGACCAATCTCTGATTTTGGACACCTCCTCAGCATCTTGATTGCATCTTTTTGGCATCTCTATACAAATGGTGATCTTGCCACAGGTCATCCCCATACATTGCTTGGTTTTGAGGATCTCCCACTCTCCTTCCACCAAGGTTGTAGGATAGAGGGGAGTCATGGAAAGGCTGCTAGAGGTGGAAGAAACCTAGGGTGTCCTGCTTCGACTCCCTACTGCCTTGCTACTCCTCACACAGATAAGAAAATAATTTACTTCCTAATACTAATGTACTAGGCATGCAGCTTACATTTCTCTCTAACTCAAAATCTTAGCACTGGTCTTAGAATACGAATCTATTTGTCATCATTACCCCCATCTTGAAACAAGTAGTGTAGGATGGAAATAGCCATTTTTCTCCCATCCTGAACCATGGTCTCAAGATCCTAGGAACCAGAATGGGATCCCCTTTTTTAGGGATTGGAAAGCATGGAATGATGACATGTGACCTTATCCCCACCTCTTACCGCATGAATGATGCCATGTGTCCTCCATCCCTAGTTTCTTTGACTGCTAGCACAGGTTGGGATCGGAATAGGATAGAAATACATTTGAATATGGATGAGACCACTTTTTCTCATTCCCATCCTATGTCCTCACATGTGCTAAGACCCTTAACTATGGTGGTACTAATTACTTGATGCGAAAGCATAAATTCCAACTAAGAGAGAGAGAGAGAGAGAGAGAGAGAGATTGTTTACATGCATAAGACTCATGCACATAATTGTTACACAGTGGGAGATTGAGAGTAAGCTAACTGCTGTCTTTATTCTGGTTGGCCTTGGCAATCACCATTGGAATTGTTGGCCTCATTCAATGAAGGAAGCTAAGTGCAACATCTTTATCTTCAATGAAAAGGATAGATCTAGTGAATGAGGAGGCTAGGATTTTCTGCTCATGGTTGTGACACATCCCAATCTCGTTGCTTCTAGTTTTACGTTGAATCACAGGCACAGGCACCTGGTTTATCCTCCCATCCAACCTCGTTGGTTGCAAGCTTCTCTGCTGAAATCCAAAAATGAATCCATTTCGTGAAAGCTTTCTGCTTGCTTAATTCCAACAAGCCCCAAACTCCCTAGATGGATCTAGTATGCCACATGTCCTCAATTTAAGGCCCTTCCTTAATGCATCATTTACCCCTCTCTTGGGATATCTTTGAATTCATATGCCCTTAGGCACATTTAATGCATTAAGGTCCCTTAGCCTTAGATCCACCTAGTCTAGTGCCATGTCACCCTCACCAAAAACCTTGACCTTATTCCTTTTTGATCATTTACATGAAGCCCAAACAAATATAATACAAACATTGATCCTTTAAAGGAAAATGCCGACTGACCCTTCCGAGGTCATGTTACCTCGACTTGAGCGTAACATTATGATATCAAAAAGCCGACTGACCCTTCTGAGGTCATGTTACCTCGACTTGAGCGTAACATTCCTTCCCTCTTCAGGCATCAGCATCCTCGATGATAAAGTCTGGGAACACTCTCTGTAACTGGTATATGGATTCCCAGGTAGCTTCTGATAGAGGTAGACCATGCCATGCAACCAACACCGTGGGTATCTTCCGATTGCATACTTGCATTGTTCCTCGGTCCAGGATTCCTGTTGGTTTGCGTCTTACATTATCCTCTATCTCTTGAAACAAAACAACACCCTCGATTAGTGAGTCACCTGTATGCAAAAATTTCTTTAAACGAGAAACATGAAACACTGGGTGCACCTTACAACCCTGTGGCAATTCTAATTTATAGGCTACCTTGCCTATTCTTTTTAGAATTAACCATGGCCCACAATATCGAGGTGATAACTTAGCACACTCTCCTGCAGTCAAAGACTTAGAGTGCGAAGGAACTCTGAGAAAAACTTTTTCTCCTTCCTTAAATTCTCTAGCGGATCGATTTTCATCCGCATACGCCTTAGCTCTATCCATAGCTTGGCGGATGTTAGTTCTCGCAAGTGCTACATCTCCCGCATCTGAATCACAAAGTTCATGGCACTAGGCACTTTCTGAGGTATTCCAACTATAGTTGGGTTCGCTGGCCTATAACCATAGTTTAGCTCAAACGGAGTGAACCCTGTAGAGGAATGTTTTCTATCATTGTAGGCAAACTCTAACAATGGCAACCACTTGTCCCATGTATGTTGCCTCAATGACACATATGCTCTAAGCATATCCTCTAAAATTTGGTTGATTTTTTCTGTCTGACCATCCATTTCTGGATGATCCCCACTACTCATTCCCAACTCAATCCTTAGTGTTTCAAATACCGTAGTCTAAAAATGACCGGTAAATTTTACATCTCTGTCTGACACCATGGATTTGGATAATCCATGCAAATGAAATATATGTCTAATAAACAAATCCGCCACTTGCGGGGCACTAACAGACTCTCTAGTTGGAATGAAGTGAGCCATCTTGGTAAGACGATCAACCACCACAAGGATAAAATCATATCCACCTTGTGTCGTAGGCAATCCTACAATAATGTCCATGGAAATGCTCTCCCACTTACCTAGTGGTATCTGCAAGGGCTGTAAAAGTCCGAGTGGCTTCACCCGTTCTGCCTTACTTACCTGACACGAAAAACAACGTGTCACATATTCATGAATATACTTTTTCATCTTTGGCCAAAAGAAATCTCGCTTTACGAGATCATATGTCTTCTCGAAGCCTGGATGTCCCGCACATGGGCTATCATGGCATTGTCGAATGACTCTCTGCCTGAGATCATTCTGATTAGGTACTACTACTTTTCCATTTCTTTTCAGCATACCATCCCTTATGGCATATCTTGCATAAGTTTGGCCTTTTCTGGATGCCAGGTCATCCTTTTCTCCGGGTTTTAATACATGAGCCTTAGGCCATAGGCTGTGGACGAGAACTCGTCCACCTTTTGAGTTTCTCTAATCTCGATCATTAGAGCACTCTCTAACACCGTGAAACTCATGTTATGTATAATGCATGACAATGCATCAACAACTTTATTATCCTTCCCTCTTCAATCCTCTATCTCCTTTGAGAAGATCCCGCTAGCTGACTGTTCTGCTCTGGGACTTCCCTCCATTTCCACGTCGCATTCTGAGACCATCATCTCAGCCATCCGACGATCTTTGTTTCGTGGACAATCTTTCCACTAATGAGGCTGAAGGCAACCAAAACACAAGCTTTCTCTCCTCGCTTTTTCCCTTTGCTTTGGGTTCAAAGAGGGCTTCGACCAAGCTCGGGCTGCCATTGGTGTTACTTTTCTTTTCATTCCAATGGTGGTACTTGATTTAGGAGTCTCAACTGGTTTCGCCTGCTTGGCTTGACCACTAGGCTGTGAGGCACCCCCTTTGCTAATCCACTTCTTCTTAAACCCAGTTTTCTTTGGGTACCCATACTGAGTCCCAACCTGCACAAACCCACTTGGTTTGTTCCCTTTTGCATCCTCTTAGTTCAGGGCTATGGCAATTGCTTCATCTAGCGTGCTCGCATACTTAGCCCGAACTTGCATCTTTATCTGATCATTCAATCCAAAGATAAAATCTTTTACTTGGATTGACTAAGGTAGGGGTTCATCAATCTTCATTACACTTTCTCTAAACTTATCAGTGTATTTTGCCAATGATAAATTTCTCTGACGAAGGTTTCGATAGTGATCCCAAGCTCGGGATGCTTCGTCAGGAGGTAGGAAGTGTTTTTTAAATTCCTTTTTAAACCCCTCCCAGGTAGTGGATGCTACTCCATCTTTCTGCTGTTTTATCCACCACCTATCTGCTGCCTCATTAAACATATGGGTGGCCTCGTGGATTTTCTTCATATCATTCCTGATTTCACAAATGGCGAATGCCTCGTCCCATTTGTGTAACCAGTGGTCAATGACATCGGAACTACGGTCAGACATCTGACCATAATACTTTTCTGGCCTATAATTGGCAATATTAGGTACCTTACCCTCCTAGGCTCGACCATACGAACACTAGACTCCGGTTCCATTGGAGATTTACCTTTCTCCTCACGAGATGGTTTGGCAGACATACTGTGCACCATTTTCCTGAGTTCAAACTGTCCCACATTTGTTTGTAACTGCTGCGCTAAAATCTGTTGCAAGGCATCCTCTAACATTGCAATTCTGCCAGACAGTGTATGACCTGCTGGGTGCGACACCTGCGGGGTCGGCCGGACTCCCGACTCTACGGGATCCATCCTGGAAGCTTCTTCTTCTACTTCCATTCAGGTCAATGGGATTGTGTGTGTTAAGAAAAAAAAAAAAAATTGCTTGCAACTGTAATTACAAATTGAAAGTCCAACCTCCAATTTCACAGCTAACCAAATATATATCACACTGTAACTAAAACCATTTTTCTCTATACTAGGGAAACTCCTACAACCCAAATTAACTCAAACACGGAAGCAAACAAACTTAGAAGGCATAGAAAGCTCCCCGGTTGTATCTTTGCTGCATGAAGAGGTCAACTAGTCCCTATAAGTCACTCCCACACGCATTTATGACCTGCCTTGTGATCACGAACATGCTGTACGGTCATAATATCAAACTCTTACAGAGTTACTGACCCATAACCTCTGTTACGCAGATGTCTAGATCAGTTTCCCTGTCCCTAAAATAGTTGCAGGTTGACGAACGGAATCACAATAAAATTAATTACAAAGCTAGCCTATACTCCTAGGATCATGTAGTTCTGTCTTGACAGCTAGTGTTGTGACTAGTACTGCGATGACGTCCGTGACCCCACAGCTACGCCATCATCTACGGTAGCTAATTCTGTGATCACACAGCCCCTTTGGTCGTGCATTGCTCCATATACGTAATGCAAATCTCAAGAGCCAAATTTCCAACTCCTGCGACATTGTTTCCCACAGTATTGCATAGCTGGTCCTTCGATGCGTCAAACATCCCGTCAGTCCCAGACCGCTTGTAATATACTCTGCGCTTTGATACCAAATGACACATCCCAATCTCGTTGCTTCTAGTTTTACGTTGAATCACGGGCACAGGCACCTGGTTTATCCTCCCAGCCAACCTCGTTGGTTGCAAGCTTCTCTGCTGAAATCCAAAGATGAATCCATTTCGTGAAAGCTTTCTGCTTGCTTAATTCCAACAAGCCCCAAACTCCCTAGATGGATCTAGTATGCCACATGTCCTCAATTTAGGGTCCTTCCTTAATGCATCATTTACCCCTCTCTTGGGATATCTTTGAATTCATCTGCCCCTGGGCACATTTAATGCATTAAGGTCTCTTAGCCCTAGATCCACCTAGTCTAGTGCCATGTCACCCTCACCAAGGACCTTGACCTTATTCCTTTTTTATCATTAAACAATAAAATATACGCAAAAGTATTCACCGATACAAAAGAAATTTTAAATACTAAACATTTAAAAGTAAGACTATCGAAAGATATCAAGAAAAAGTCAAGCCTTATGTCAACATATCTTCTCACTGCCTCATTTTGAATGATCGGTACAACTTTAATTGATTGCAATGAGAGACCCATATGCCTATGGATGGCTTGAGTTATTGTTTGACCATATGAATCTTTGTGTATTCCACAAGGAACTTGTTCCTCATTACATCCACCTTAATACGATGTCTTAACTCAATAAATTTTGATTTCTTGGCCTCTCTAGATTCCCTTCTAACATATCTTTCTCTTTCTATCATTGCATCATCCTTTAATATTCTTCCTTTTTTGGTTACTGGTGATGTAACTTCTTCATCATGATCATTTACATGAAGCCCAAACAAATATAATACAAACATTGATCCTTTAAAGGAAAATGCCGACTGACCCTTCCGAGGTCATGTTACCTCGACTTGAGCGTAACAGGTTGAACTCATCTATGGTTGATACCTGGGAATTGCTCCAACATAAGCACTATATATGGAGAGGCTATGGTGGCTGCAGGGGCTGCTTGGGAGGGCTGACGGCTGTTGAGGCTGCTGATCTGAGTCTTGACGTGTTGAACTGGGCCTTGAATGATGTTTGAGGGCCCTTTGGGGGTGACCTGCCCTAGATCTGGCCAACCCCATCAGGCTGTCTGGCCCTATATAAATCATCCTCCTGCCGCTAAGATCTACTGCAAATATGCTGCTAGGGTTTTCTTAAATACCTGATGTTCTCGGAAAGCTGGACTGCCCTATTTACTACTGTATGTACTTCTGAGGACGATGTAGCAGACTGCATGGATGCAACGTGGACTTTCTGCTGCTGCTGTTGATGGGCTGTACAGCTATGTCTCCTGTTGCAGCATCTAACTGTGGCTGAGGGTGCAGCGCTTGAGGCTGCCCTGTGTTGAAGTAGATGGCCACAGGTTGTTGGATGTATGTGACAAGGGGGGTTGAGTGACAAGTATTGGTCACTTGGGAGGAAGTAGGGGGACATGAGATGGGGCACAAGACAAGAAGAGAGAACTGGCTGAGCAGTGGAAACAAGTGTGAAGGAGGGTCAGAGGAAGGGTGACAGACTGGAGATCAGGGGCTAGAGATGGAGGATGAGCTAGGAGGGGCAGGAAGAGGAGATTGAATCTCCAATACAATGGAGGGAAAGGGAGCGGAAGAAGGGAGAGTGGAAGTAAGGATAGAAGAGGATGTGGTGGTGGTGGTGGTGGGGGGGAAGCAGGAGAGGCAAGGGCATAGGAGATCAGGATTTAGGGCCTTAGCACATGGATGGGAGTAGGCCACGTTTGAGAATGGGAATCTATTTTTCATCATTATCCAATTGGTCTATGATGGCTTTAGAATGGTAATAACCACAGTTTCTCCCTATCATCGATCATGGTCTCAAGACCTTGAGAACTAGAATGGGGTTCCCTTTTTTAGGGATTAGAAAGGATGGGATGATAACGTGTGTCCTTGTTGCCACGTGCTAAACACATTAAATGATGCCATGTGCCCTCACCCACCTAATCCATCCTGGTTCACTTGACTCTTAATCACATGGTGGGATTGGAATAGGATAGTAAAACATATGAATATGGCTTTTACCATTCCCATGCTATTTCCTCCCATGTGCTAAGACCTTAGGAGGAGAGGAGCCATAACAGATCTTAGCAATTGGAGAAGCAAGATCCATGCAATCCAGAGTAGGTTCAGCCTTACCTCCCAACTTCACAAGCCTCCTTTTGTATTGCACCTCTCATTCTTGTTGATGTACTTTTCCTTTGCAAGGCCTATGGACCTGAGGCGCATCTGGAAATACAGCCACATCATTCTGTGAGGAAGCTCAATGCTGTTAGGTTCTCCAGAATATTTCTAGGGACAGAATATTGGGGTCACCGACCACCACTCAAACCTTCAGGGCTCCATCCTCCATGTGGGCAAAAGCTGCCAACGGCTTTTTTCTGCATGGAGAATGGACTTTTGGGAACCCTACCAAACGATGCAACAATGGATCTGATAATATCATGGCACTACTGTGAAAACCATAGAAAAAGCAGGGTAACAAGAACTGAGGAATGTGATGCTTCATCGTCACGTAAACCATAGAAAAAGCAGAGTAACAAGAACAGAGGAATGTGATGCTTCATCATCACGTTCTCATCATAGAGTACAAAGACTAAGTGAGCACTAGTTACCTAGGGCTCTGTTGAAGGGAAGTCTGGGTGATTTCTACAAAGTTAACCTGGAGGAGGAGCGGTAACCTGGAGGTAGTCGATCAAGCGAGAGATGTCGAGCGAGCAGGACCAAATAAGCGAGCGAGAAAAAGCAAGTAAAGCATCAATGGTTGGGCTACCAACACATTATCTCATTGTATGTATGTACTCATCATTAATAAAGATTTATAGTGCTTCCTCAACATTGAACATGATTATAACATAATATAGCAAGTGCACATTAGTAATAGTATTCTATACTCTATGAGATGAGCTTAAATAGAAATACTTTGGCTATCAACAACAGGTACTATATAGTTGAAGTGCACATCACATAACCTCACTATATGTATATCCTTATTGTTAATAAAGCTTTATAGTATTACCATAATTTTAAAAATGATTATAACATAAGCTTGTAAGTCTACATTAGTGATAGTGTTATTTATTCTCATGAGATGAGCTTGCATAGAATGTTGTGGCTACCAACAAGTAGTATATAGTTGAAGTGCATCATTCAATAAAAGCTTCACCACCATCAAACATGATCATAACATATTATTGAAAGACTACCTTGGTAAAACTGTTATATGTATTTTCATAAGAAGATCTTGCATAGAAAACATTTGATTTTTTTGTCCTAATATATAGATAGAGTTCTAACATGCTCCTATTATGAGCGGCCTTACTCTAAATCTGGTGCAAGAAACTGGCAAAAATTCAATTAAATTCACATTTTGATGCAAGAAGTTTTACTAAACCCCATTTGGATTTGTAAATCAAAAGATACAGGACGTCAAAATTCTCATCTTTTGGGCCAAAAGAGGGAGCGTGTTAATGCGCTGCTGCTTGTTTTGGCCCAAAAGATGAGAATTTCGGAATTTTGGGCCAAAACAAGCAGCACGTTAACACGCTCCCTCTTTTGGCCCAAAAGATGAGAATTTTGACGTCCTGTATCTTTTGATTTACAAATCCAAATGGGGTCATGTTACATATCAAAACGAATGGCAACGCTTGATTTAAATGATTATCATTACCTTTTGCACCATTTAGTAAAAATTCATGCATCAAAATGTGAATTTAATAAACAATTAGCTAATTTCTTACATCGGATCTAGAGGAAAGCATACCTAATAGGGACAATGTCAATATGTTATCTATTTTGGCTTCTACCATTGATTTCTATAAGCAAAGATTAATTTGTTTTGGAATTTAATTCATTTTAAAGAAAGGGATGTACTTACTCTTTAGATTTTATTGGATTGGTTGGATGTAAGAGTGATTCATTAGGGAGGGTTTTTTTACAAACAGAAAAACATAGGTTTTGTTCCAAGAGTGAATAGAGTTTCAAAAACCAAGCATTTGCTCATGCATGTAATGTGGACTATTCCATTCAAGAAGTCTTATGAAACTTTTGGCTTGTGTGGAAGATTTCATTGGTGATCTCACTTATGTTGGTGGAGAGAGAGTCTAACTTGATTATGGAGGATTATAAAAAATTGAATGAGTAAAATTGGAGTATTTAACAATCTATTATTGTTTTGTTTTGATTGTTTTTTTTGGCTCGCTCACTTTTTCTTGCTCACTTTTTCTCACTCGCTTTTTGGTAATCCTCGGTAACTTGCAGAGTGCAGGTTTATATGATGGAGATGCTCAACTGAAACGAATCCCTAATTCACATGCTATTGAGAGAGGCTGAAAATGTGCCCCACCACTGTTTGTCTTTGAACTTCATGTACTAAGCTCCTTCAACCTGTATCAGTGTTGCTTATCCTAGGCAGCAAGGGGGATCTTGAAGGCAATGGACATCGGAGCAAGCTACCATGAGAGCCCCCTATCCAAACCAAAAGTCACCAAAGCTAGTATGCTCTCCAAAAACCGGATAAGCTTCCAAATTCCTCCCTTGGGAAAAAAAAGGAGACAGGGCAAAGCAAAATGTGCCAAGGTTGAGAAGCGAGAGTGAAAAGAGGAGCAGAGAGGAAGGCAAAATCAGATGTGGTGTGAAGAGACTTTTCAGAAGAGAATACAAAATGGCCAGAAAAATGACATTTTGAGACGAATTCTAGGTCATGAATGCAGTGAAATAAACTTAAGAGAGCCTAAAAGGGTTCCAATTCCATACGTTGTCCTGAAGTACACTGAAACCTGGTCTTTGGCAATTCACAAGTCAGTACGTTGCAAGTATTTCAAAGGAGAATGCATAAACGAGGTCAATCCAATAATGTAATTTTTGGCAATTCCACACAAGTTATGCTCGATCACGCAGAATGAGAAGAGACGCAGTTTGTTCAGCGAGATAGAAGTTTTGATTTGATATGTATTACGTTTCCTTGTTTCTATAATTTCTGTCCAAGATAGGGACAAGTAGAGAACGAATAAATTTTCAAGACGTTGAGTGGACCTAAATTGGATCTGACAGCGTCCATATATGTGTAATTCCGCTTCCCTGAGATAGGATCTGGAGATCTGTAGCAATCTGCAAGTAGAATTGATGTGTAGTATGTCACGACTGCAAACAACAGCTGGACCAGTGGCCCTGCAATCCAGCCCAACTGAGCCATACTCCATGGCAAAGAAAGTATTCCTGCGCCTATGACCGCGGTTATGATGTGAGCCAATGCTGTCCATACGGTCCCTACAGAGAAACACAAGACTGAGCAACATTGCTGATTTGACGAGGAAGGAAATGCATAGCCCCTCTCCTTGCTTTTCTTTATTCTGCTAATAGAAAATGCTGGCCATGTAGGTAACGACCCCACTCAGCATGAAAGCTGCAGCACTCCACCGTAATTTTAACAACACTGCACGCACAAGCTAATCAATAAAAAGTATTGGCTGTTGAGCACCATACTTGGATTTTTAAAGCAGACTGAGAATCCAGTTAGTGACTTACGTTGCAGGGAATCTGACCTCCGGTATCTTACATACGCAAGGCAAGCTTTCAGAGCACACAGGACAGACCCTTAGGACGGACAAAGAATTAGAAGCCTGAACCTGCCCAATTTCGGAACGACAAAAGGAGGGATCTACCAGTTCGCCTTGGCTGGCCATCGTCGTCTCGACTAGTAGAAGGCGTCAATTCCTCCCCCGCTTCTCCATATCCAGATTGAGGCGAGGCAATGAACTTATTGGATTGGGGTGATGCGTGAAGGATATTTGAACGTGAAGGTGACTCTATATGAGCCATCGAAGGTAATCTCACAGTACAAGTCTCAAAATACTACGTGCAGCAAGGTTCTCTTATAAATGGGAGCGTCTTGTGCGTATGTGGTGATCAAATGCCACGTTCTTTGTGTCTTGGAACGGCAATAATGCAAAGCAAAGACTGTGGAACGTGCATGATATTGGTACGACGAGCTTAACAACAGAATGATGAGCACTGACCTGTCTACAAAGTTGGGTGCATGGCTCTGGCTAGCTCTTCCGAGTTCTGATAGTCCCTTATTAGAGAGAGAGAGAGAGAGAGAGAGAGAGAGAGAGAGAGGGACTGTGGGATCGGAATATTGCTTTCTACTGCGCTAGCGATGCAGAAGAAGCCTAGCTACAGTGAAATATATGCATTGGTGGACCGATAAAGTTGAACAAAAGATGATGGAGGCGTCAAGCGACGAACTAGTGGAACAAAAAGTGGTTAAAAAGTTGAAAAGGTGAAGAGCTGATGAAGGTGGCATGAAAAGAGCTGATGAAGAGTTGATGACTGATGAAGGTGATTGAAAGAGTGAAAGGCAACGTACTACGTAGCTGTCGAGGTTACGTGCTCTAGATTCATAGATTCATTCTATAATGAATAAGGAATGAGGATTCAAGAGTTAGAGCTATAGTTTCATAGATTCATTAATATAATGAACAAGGAATGAGGATTCAAGCGCTAGAGCTATAGTTTCATAGATTCATTCTATAATGAAGGAGTGAGGATTCAAGAGATAGTCTAAGAGCTGTATAGATTCATAGATTCATTCTATAATGAACAAGGAATGAGGATTCACGGAAGCAAAATGTGAATCATGTGATGCGAATCATTGCCGCATGCAAGGGGTAGAAGTTCTACTTGGACTATCAAATCTAGAAATCGATGGTTTTAAAGAGGACACTGAAAGTGAAAGTGCAACGGAGAGTAGAATAATGGAGTAGAAAGAAAGAGTAGGATAATGGAGTAAAGTGCAAGGGAGAGTAGAATAATGGATTAAAGTGCAAAGAATAGTGGACTATCAAATCTAGAAATAGATGCTTTTGAAGAGGACATTAAAAGTCAAAGTGTAAGGGAAAGTAGAATAATGGAGTAGAAAGAAAGAGTAGAATAATGCAATAAAGTTCAAGGGAGAGTAGAATAATGGAGTAGAAGGAAAGGTTAGCTTTTAATACACCACCCAGCTCATCGTGCCCACCATTTTCCATGATTTAGGGAGACTTCATCTAATGGTTGAGCTCGCATCTACCAACCCCCATGACTTTGACGGTGAAGCGGAGAGATTGAATGGTGGAGTGGATGATGCATGGAAGGTTGGCAATGCAATACGGATGCAACTTCTGCGGGAATTGCAAGAACTGAATACCGAAGCTGGTGATTGAAAGATGCAAAGCTCGCTACGATTAAGAACATGTAGGGTAAGGGGGGCAATGCTATGGAGCACTAAGTTTGTAGTTCACTAATCCCTCGCAAAAATGGATTTTGAATTCAAATTTGAAGTCATAGTAGTAATAGGAAGCCAATCTTTGCTTTTAAGTTTTTTGAAAAATTTGTGGAACACAAAACACTATGGGAGCCAATGCTTAGGTCAAGTGAGAGCAACTACTAAAGCACTCTTCTTCCAAAAAATGGTGAAAGGAGAGCTTGATGTATCATCTTTTTCCTTGAGGAATATTGGGTGGCACCTACCTCCCTATTGGGGGGCTACTAACATTTTAAAGGCACCCGCCTCTTTACTAGCCCTTTACTCTAATGTGCCCCCCCCCCCCCCTCCCTTGAAGAGAACATTCTTGTGACACCCCCTAGATTAGCTGTAAATTATACTTTCCCCCTTTACGACATTGGCCAAGGAGCTCGTGTTAACCTCGAGAAAATTGTAGAGAAAAAGCATAAAAATCAATCTCCTCCATTTTCAAAACATTGTAGACATGATAGGGATAGGCGAACCAGAAAAGAATTAAAAAAAAAATCGTCTCATTAATGCCACCCGCTTGTAGCAACATAAAGTACTATATTTTTTTCATATTTTTGCCTTTTTTTGGTGGAATTTCTACGTTACATTGGCCTTCTCCTCATTGGTTGAGAGACGTTTTTCCCAAACCCTAAAAGGCCCCAAAATGAGCTCCCTTTTTTCCTTATGTTGGTTATAACTTGTTCATAATTTTAATTTTCCATAATTGTAATGGTAGGGGGATGGCTATAAGATGTGGGGATAAGGTCACGATGATGGTGGGGATTGAAGTGGTTGCAATTGGTGCTATTACCATTTCCCAATATGGATGGAATGCTTATTGGTGAGGCACTTTTGAGCATTGTCAAGTGGCCTAAGACCTCTCTGAAACATGTTGGTGATTCCTTAGATGAGTCGGTAACTCAAGAGGCTGCACCAAGTGAACCTGAGCAACCTTATGTTGAGGCTATGACAGTTTCTGCATTGGAAACTGATGATTCCATTTGTAAATCCTAGAAAGAGAAAAAGGTTGTGTTGTGGGATCAGAGCAAAACAAAGGACATGGGGGAAGGTGTGGTCTTATATGTTTTCTTGGGTGACTTTATAAACTTTGGTCTTTTGGGTAACAATTACATTGGTGTGGGTGTTGAGAAGAAAGAAAAAATTACAAGAAGTGACTTAGGGACTTCTATGGAAGGTGTCAGTTTTCTTAGCCTAGTTAAGTGGCCCATCAAGCAGATTACCTTACTTGATGGAAGCCCATTGCAACAATATGTGCCCATGGACCAAGTTGCTAACACAGATGAGGTGTTCAACGATCGAATGGTGAAAGGATGCTCCACCTTTAAAGAAAAAATATACACTTTCATTAATAGGGTGCCTAAGCAAAGAGAGTCTCCAATGTCGATGTACAAAATGTCAATGGGTCATTGTTTGCTTGGGTGGAGCCATTTTTGGTGAGGCTCATGGAATTTTTTGTATATAGGTATCTTCCATGATGCATAACTTATGCATTGCTCAACAGAATTTGGAAAACCTTGTCTTCAAGTTGTAGTACATATTTAAAATCTGAGCATGAGACCAAAAAATTATGGAATAACGATTTGGAATGAGACTTAAAGCATTATAAGTGCTATGTTGCATGTGAAGCATGCATCCTGAAGAGTATAGGAAATAGTAATTTATTCAAAAAAATCAAGATTTTTTTCTATACATACATGCAACCAAGTAATCATTCAAAAGTACACTACATGAGCTTCTCCTCAACCCAAGGACACACCTAAATGAGAACACTAGGTATGGATTAATGGGCTTCCATTGTTGTGCTAAAGTGATGCACAACCATTTGAGGGCATGCTCCATAACTTTAGTTTTGATTTGTTCGGATTGAAAATTTGGAATCCAAACTAGTGGGACTACTGCATGGTGGTATTGATATTGGTATATAGATTCACTCTAAAATGGAAGAAGCTGAAAATGTGCAATTTGTGCATGTGCAAACATCTTTTAATAAATGCAACACTATTTACAATTTTGAATTGTTCTTTTTTCATGCACTTGCTTGCTATATGGCTCATAAGCATGCCAAATACACATCATCAAACCCGATAGCATGGCCTTTGGCCTATTTGTGTTTTGAAGCATATTAGGCAACATTGCACTTGTTTGGGATATCCAATTTTGCTGACATGTATTGCTGGGGGGGGAACTTGGCGGCTGAAATTTCACTACTTCTGCAAATTTTAAATTCTCACACCTCCTACCCATCAAATCTTGGAATATTAAGTACTTGCAACCTCTCCCCACCCTACAAAAAGCCCTACAACCTGCATGCACCTCAACGTGACCTTGCGCAGGCTTTGATTTGCCATTGTCATCTTTTAGGTAAGTTGTCTGCTATTCTTTACTCACATCATAAGCTAGCTTCTCTCTATTCTGGAGGGCATATTCTAGACTAATAATTGCCATGGCATTAATGGAAACATGTAGCTTGCCATGGCTTACAAGAGAATTAGAAAGAGGCTACGAGATAGGAAAACTGAAAAGCTTGGTCAAGGCACAAGGAGCAGATTATGGGTCAAGGAAAGCAATGGCATGGTATCGAAATGGTAATGGAGGACACTTTTGCAACATTTGGAAAGGGAGAAAAAACGAGAAGAAAGAAGACTCCTTGTAGAGTAGTAGGAAGAAGCAGTTTGCATATGCAAGCATTCGATCATTGCCATTGGAACGAAGAACACGAGCTATGGTGTCATGATTGGTGGGAGCAGTTGAGGCAACAACATCACGCCATTCACGAGAATACCAGTCTCGAGTTTTCACAAGCTTAAGTTTGCACCCTAAAGTTCATAGAGTAACAACCCTACCAACACCTTGGGAGATGCACGCCTAAGAGGAGATGCTCTCTAACATGAGAAATGGCCTACAGAAAGTAAAAGGGGTGCACAACTTAGATTAACTAGGTGTAAAGAGGGTGACATTCACTATGTTGGTGTTGTTAGATATCAATGCTCCACTCTCATGTAACTATGTGGGAATCAGCTAACTCTACTTGTAAGCCCCCCCATATGAGGAGAAGGCATTTGAGTAGCTCGGTTATCTGGTAGGTCCTAGTTTGGACACCAGATGGGGGCCATGTGTGGCCTGATGGCTGGACGGAGTTGGCACACTGCCAACTAGGCTACATGCAAGTGCGGGAAGGCATCCCATGATTGACCGCATTGAGGGTAGACGGAGCATTTCCCGGGGCACCCCACTCTCGGGTTGCGGGGCCCGGTTGGAGCCCCAGATGATCTCGGATGGCTGTGGGCCGAACGGACACTATAGGTAAGTTGCTCTATTTTACGCACCGATTCTATCGTGTGGTCGGTGGCCTATTTCGGGACCGACCCCCAATCGGCCGTTTTGGGCGGACTGGGTTGGTCACCCAATTGGGTCTAATTGACTACTAGTGGTGGCTATATAAGAGCAAGCCCGTGAAGCCCATTTCATCACTGGCTACATCAACCCTGATTCCTTAGCATCGAGCCTCCGTCGTCTACTGTTTCCAGCATGCCATCGAAGCTTCTCACAGGAGTGCATGGCTGGGAGGCAGTGCCATCTATTGTATCAGTTCTATAGTAATCAAAATTTTGATTCTCCATACTATCTATTTTCTCTCTTGCATATGAGATCCTGTTATCTATTGAGCACAGATGTTGTATTGTTTTCTTACATGATAGTAGAGCCTAGACTCTAGTAAGAAGATTTGGTAGTGTGTTTCTGTTTGCGAGTAGATTGTGAGAGATGGCCCAGCCCGCAAGACTGCGAATCCCACCATTTGGTGAAAGCAAAAAGTTGGACGGCACTAACTATCCACTCTGGAAGTTCAAGATGAAGACCATCCTAAGCGCATACAAGCTTTGGGATACTACTACTGGGGTGGACGTGAAGTCGGTTGCGAGACCGGATCCAGCCAATGCAGAACAATAGATAGTACCAACTGGGGATGAGATTCTCGTGTGGACAAGAAGAAAAGCAGATGCGTTGTGTTCTATTGTTTGCAGTGTAAGTGATTCTGTCATGGCGTTAATTCAACATGTCACCACAACGGAGGAGGCATGGACGGTCTTAAAAAATCAGTACAAGACCACGAATCAGAAGCAGATTCAGAATCTGGAGACTCAACTTGCGAATGAGAAATTGGCTGAGTCTGAAGTGGCAGAGAAGTTCATCACCAGGTGAAGAATCTGCGTGATCAGATGACTGCGATTGGCATCACCATCACCAGCGAGAATCTAGCATGAAGGTGCATATGGATTCTCCCACCAAAGTACGACGGTCTTGTTATGGCGCTGAATACGCAAAACAGAAATCCACCCCTCAACTTTGAGGATTTCAGCACGATGCTTCTGGAGGAGGAGATGCGTCAAAAGACGAGGACTGGAGAAGATTCGACTTTCTATGCTGGATCAAAGAAAGGTAAGGGTAAGGACTCTAGTAACCCATCTTCTTCTGATGATAAAAAGAGAAAGAGCTTCTATTGCAACAAGGCAGGGCACAAGCAGAATGAGTGCCGAAAGGAGATTGCAGATGAGAAGAACAGAGTAAAGAAAGAGTCCAGCAATAGCGCGAAGGCAGTACCAGTAGAGCTGTTCGTAGCAATTGAGAAGATTTGCATGGAGGTAATTCATGTACCTGCAGATGAACCTTGGATCATTGACAGTGGTGCATCGTGCCACATGACCAGTCGGAAGGATTGGTATACCTCTCTACATCCGGTAGGAAATGACATCCTGGTAGCATTCAGCAATGATGCAAAATGTCCAACAAAAGGAAAAGGTACAATTGCTCTCAAGTCAGATGGAGTTGTAAAAGAGTTGTCCAATGTTCTTTATGTGCCAGATATCAAGAGAAACTTGTTGTCCGTTTCTGCAATCATGGATCGGGACCTCAAAGTTCAATTCGATAAGAATGGCACACAGATTTTGGATCTTCAAGGGAAGGTCATTGGTAAAGATACACGGCGCAACAACATCTACGAACTCTCATCTTTCAGTGCTCAAGTCGATGTGAAGAACACTAAGCTGTGGCATGAGAGGTTTGGTCATCTAAACCTTAGTTCTTTAAAGGAGATGCATAAAAGAGGAATGATTACAGACCTACCAGAAATTACAGATCTGCCCGGTGTATGTGAAGCTTGCATGATGGGCAAGCAGCATTGGCAGCTCTTTCCTAAAGAGGCTAGTAGGGCAAAGGCTCCTCTAGAGCTCCTTCACACAAACCTCTACAAAAAGATGGAGACGGAAGCTTTGGGTGGTTCCTACTACTTCATGACACTGATCGATGACTACAGTAGAAGGATATGGATATACTTCCTGAAGACTAAAGATGAGGCTTTTAGTAAGTTCAAAGAATGGCATGTAATGGTCGAGAAAGAATCGGGGAGGAAGGTGAAGAAGTTGAGATCAGATAGAGGTCGTGAGTTCACATCAAGTGAATTCGAAAGTTATTGTAAAAGTCACAGGATCAAGAGGCAGAAACCCCCGCCACATACATCACAGCAAAATGGAGTAGCAGAACGCAAGATGTGCGTCATCTGTGAAATGGGCAGGAGTATGATGAAAGGGAAAGATTTGCCAAAGACTTTCTGGGCTAAAGCATGTAACATGGCAGTTTACATTGTGAATCGTAGCTATACGAAGGCTATGAACGGAATGACTCCACTGTAAGCCTTTTCTGGTAAGAAACCTTCAGCTGCACATTTTAGAGTTTTTGGATGTGACTGTTTTGTGCATGTCCCTGATGCTAACAGGACCAAATGGGAACCGAAGAGCTGGAAGTGTATTTTCTTAGGCTATAGTGAAGAGGTCTCTATAACCCTGTTACCAAGAAGGTAATAGTAAGTCGCGATGTAGTCTTCTCAGAACAGCCGCATTAATTGGAGGAGGATGCTTCCTTCCCAGACAACCAGGACCAGGATATCCATCTAGTACAACCATGACTTTAGCAGACAGCGCTAGAGCAATGCTTAGTGAAAAGCATCTTTCGAATCAGTATTGGGTAGAAGCAATAGCCACTACAAACTATTTGCTAAATCGGCTTTCTACTGAACCGATATAGGGTATGACTCCTTATGAAGCATTCACTGGACACAAGCCACACATTGGGCATCTCCGCATATTTGGTTGCATAGCATATGCCCACATACATGATGATCATCGCAAGAAATTGGAGGCGAAGTCATGCAAATGCATCATGGTTGGCTACAGTGACGAAAGCAAAGCATACAAATTGTATGCTCCCATCAACCACAAGGTCATTATCTCCAGAGATGTAATCTTTGATGAGGAATTAGAATGGAAAACCTCACCTACACAAGAGATAGAAGCATCGACTTCACAGTCATCTACAGAACAAGTTGATGAAGAAGAGCAAGGATTGCCAACAACACCCCAAGCAGAGCCACAGCAGCTCAGACGGTCTACTAGGGAAAGCAAGCCTCTAGCCAGATTGACATATGCTCAGAAAGGCAAAGCAATTCAAGTGGAAACCACCAGCTATGCTCTTATGACTACCATCATGGCTACAAAAGAGCCAGTGTACTTTGAAGACGCAGTAGACAAGCGAGAATGGCAAACTACTATGAATGAAGAAATGGATGCTTTGTATAAGAATAATACTTGGAAATTATGTGACCTTCCACCAGGAAAGGCAGCCATAGCAAACAAATGGGTATACAAAGTGAAGTATAATCCAGATGGCAGTATTTGAAGATACAAAGCCAGACTAGTTGCAAAAGGATTTGCACAGCAATATGGTCAAGATTATGATGAGACTTATGCTCCAATAGCAAAGATGGATTCCATATGGCTATGCAGGTTACTCGTAGATCATTTGCTCTCCCATCTGCTGCATGAAGTGAACGCACTCTCTTTGCTTCGTGAAATTTTGCTAAACGAGATGCTTTTGTTTGTGAGTGCTAGTCTACATGCAGTTTTTTGTGGGCTTTGGAGAATTTGCCAGAGCCGATGGGGAATATATCTTTGATACAGTTATCGCTTAATCATGTGCTGATTGTAGCTTTTGCATGCATTGATTGGAGCTGAATTTCCTGCAGATTTGCAATTAAAGATGGATTTTTGTAGAAGAGCATCGTCAGATCAGTAATTTCTATGATTTAGTAATGTTGTTGTGATGTGCTTTGGAAATGAAACTTTATTTCTTGAAATAGCATATTCCAATTGTTCTATTTTGCAAGAGGAGTTGTTGAGAACAAGTAAAAAATTTAAGTTGGTACATGTAATGTGTTGCAAGTAATTGAAATGTAAAAGAATTCAAGTGCATTACAACAATGTTATACCTTGCTATTATTAAGTTGGAAATCCTAAATGTACTTTTCTTTAAATTTTAGACATGGGATCAAGTATAATTTAAATAATTTCTTTGGACTTGCTTTCATTGTAGAAATCTTACTTTCCTTCACATTTTTATTTATAGCAGGTAAGCAACTTCAATGCAAAGAAGAGAATGATGAAGTAAATTCATACAATGGGCTTGATGATGTAAATAAAATGCAACCATCACCACATAATTTTCCATCGATTCCAAAAGCTATTGTTCCAAGTAAAGAAAATTTTGTAGGAGGTGGAAACTCTTTAATATCTCTAGGGAAAGGCCAACTATCAGATTGTGCCCCTTATAGATTTGTTTTTGAGGGGAAATAAGTATGCAAATGTGGCACATATAAAGTGACCAATCCAAAATATCCTACATTCTTAAAGGGGGATCTCAGAGACAAGTTTTGTTCACATACAGTTACATTGCTTGTACCTTCCACTTACATTCACCAATTTGTCAACTACTTGGAAGTTGGGGAATTCTATAGGGTGGAAGGGGCAAGTGTTGTGCTGAGAAGATGAACTAAAGGTGGAACATCAAAGTTTTCCCTCTTTGTTGATGCTACCACTTGTATCATTAGGTGGGAACCTTTTGAGGGCAATCTTCATTGCTACTGGATCACTCACTTTCTACTTATGTTCCTTGGGCTGCCAAGATGATCAACTTTGGAAAACTTTCAGTCTCTAATGTCATGGGGACAATTGCCATTGTAATTATAAAAGTTGCAAGCGATGAAGAAATGGCAGACCAAATCATAGTTGCGGATGGACCACGTGATGAAGATAGAGATGTAGTAAGTTAAATAGTAAAATGAAGACTTCACTTTTATGTGCTAGTTTCCGTAACTCCACTTGTTTGCTTGTTTATGTGATAGTTATCTTTTGTGAAAGAGAGAAAAAGCACCCTTACTCAACTTGTACAAGAGTTTAATGAGGAAGGTGTGGTTATGTACTTGCTAAAGAATGTGTCGTTCCTAAAGGCAAAGGGAACCATTTGTGTCTTTGATTTACCATCTTAGCTGATGCCACCTGATGGTTCAATCCAAGATGGCTTGAAACAAGCTTTTGTGAGTCAAGTAGCATGACTTGGCTATGGGAATCAGGTGACCTTTATTTGTGTTGAGCTTTCTATTACACATATTCCTTACAACGTTCTTAATAGCAAATATTTTTATTTCATTACAGGTATTTGGGATTCTACACTCTACCAACATCAACGTTGATCTGCTTGAGTATGTTTGCGAGGCATGTAGAGGATTTCAAGTAATCTGGGACCCTCTTCATCCTTATTGCTACTCTTGCAAGGGCCCCCAAACTATCGCACAAGTTCCTTGCATTATTGGAGATATTGTTTGTCATGGTGGTGAGCAAGTGCCAATACGCATTCGTGGCTCATACATTGACATTGTGCTTTCATTGAGTATTCCTTTTGTTGAGGTGTACGAGCAAGACCTCATGATGGCATGCGACAAGCTTAGGAGTTCCAAGCCTAGTGGAAGCTTTAAGGTAAATAGTTCCAGATTTGTTATTGCATTTGAGGCAAATTCATGATGTAATTTCCTTTTGTCTTAACATATTTGCAAAGAAACTCCACTTCAAACAATCCCAATTGTTTTATTATGCTTGAAACCTCTTGATTTTAAACTACTTCATTATTTGTGAAATAGAAAAATTCAAATACCATGGACATAGAACATATACTACAAACAAAACAATTGTCCAAAAATGTAGATTTCATGTTGGAAAATCCATCCAACACAAAGGCACTAATTTTTCTTCTACATTTTTTCCCTTCTCTAACATATCAATAATTGCTCACAACCATATTTGAAAACATTGTGTCAACTTCTTGCACAACTAATACATCATGGCATTTGTTGACAGGAATCCCTAAATGTGCTACTTTGACAATTGAAAATGTCCAAAATATAGTGCAATGCTCTTCAACATCTTGTGCATTAGTAGTAGACATCATTAAATGTTTCCATGACATTTTCAGAACACGCTTCACTTTGCTATGCTATGATGGAATCGAACTTTCAAAGAAAACAACAATAGGTAAAGCAAAGTAAGTTGACACAAGAGCATTATTCTTGGATGAGAATAGGGCCACTTGCACAATCAATCCGTTGGTTCATTTGCTATGCTATGATCGAATCAAACTTTCAAAGAAAATGACAATAGGTAAAGCAAAGCAAGTTGACACAAGAGCGCATTATTCTTGGATGAGTCAAGGGCCACTTGCACAATTAATCCATTGGTTCACTTGAAAGGAGAAAGTTTGTACAACATATGGAACAAAGAAGATGACATATTACTACAAGAACTTGTACATACAAATCCAACATTGCCTGCAAAAGACATTCTCAATACATTTAATGTGCAATGTCTCCAACACAATCACACTTCCCAAGCTCTTATAAGCAAAATTTACAAGATGAGAAGAGTTGTAATTGCACCAAATTTTATTCTTGACAAACAAAAGTCATCAAGAACAACTACAAATTTGGAGTATATAAGTTGCAAACGGAAAAAAAAAGAAAATCTAATTTCACATCTACAACAATATGCAAATAGAATTAAAGATACTCGAAGTTTTCAATGCATTTTTTGGGGGACATTGACATTTTCTGCAAAGCTTACAAAATTGAAGGAGAAAATGAGTATTTTTCTTCAAGGCAATGGAGTAAACATAGCACACTCTCATGCAACTAATAAGTTATTGTGTTCTCTATGCCATAAAAATGTAAGAAATCGAAAAATTCCAACTCTATCCACAAAGAACATGAAAATGACACATGTGGACAAATACACTAAGAATCTTAATGACATTGAAGCAAGATTAGTTTCTATTAGAATACCCTTTGCTCAAATACGTGAGCTAAATTACAAAGGTCAATTTGGACTCCATGGAAGTGTTGTAAATGTATTTGCAGACATTGGGAGAGCACAATGAGTGCTGCCTAGGTTTTTGAATGAGAACAACAAAGTTGCCAAAGCAATCAAACACAAACTCTCATACAAGCATAGCTACATGAGTGGCATTATTCACCCAACATTTTCAATGCTTGCACTCAGAGAATTTTTTACTAGACCATTGTCCAAACAAAAAATGTATGCATAAATATTCTTTGGGAAGACCATGTGAGGATTATTCAAGAACAAGACACATCAACTGACAATCATGAAAATGATCATAACAACTTTCTTGGAGAAGATCTTCAAACAGATACTTTAGTTCATGGAATCTATACAAGCCAACAAGTTGATGATTTTGAAAACCAAACAATTGCAGTTTCTCCCTCAGAGGGTTTCTCTCCACTAAGCCTCTTCAAAGACAAATTTTGTGAAGAACTAACTTTTCCAAAGCTATTCTTTTGCAATCCTATACAATACAACATTCCTGAACATACTTCCTACCAAAGTATTGCATGCTGGGAATTAACAAATGTAGATAGGCGATTCGCACTATCCATTGATAACCTTTTCTTTAAGACAATAAAAATCCCAGTTAAACAAATTCTGTCTTTGTATTGGGTTCATATGCATAAAGCACAAACAAAAGGGAGGATACAAGTGAAGGATGCATTAATAGATACAAACATTGAGAAGCTTCTTCAATCCAACATAGGTTATCGTGACATCACACACCTTATAACCATAGATGTTTTTATCGAAGCTATGCTTATATATTAATATAAAATCTTGGTGAAATTTTCAAGATCATTTTTTAAATTTCACAATAATAGTATAATGTAGTACTTTTTTGTATATTTTCTTTTGAATTTTAAAGGAAAAAATGTAAATCTTGGCAAAACTTGAAATTTTTGTGCATTAAATTTTCAAATCCTGGCAAATGTTTCAAATATTTATTTTCATTAGGGCATACAAACTTTTGATGCCAATATTAAAGTTTAGCTTCTTAACGAAACTAACTTGAAAAAATCATCCATGCTTATAACATTCGGTGACTATAAGCAACAACTTGAGAAAAGTCTTTTTGCTATGTTAAGATAGTTGGGGCCACCATCATTCTTCATCACACTCTCATTAGGCAGCAAAAAAACTATGGGAGCCATTGATTGACTGTCTCCGAAAACTTAATCCAAATTCATCAACAATCCAACATCAAAATCCAAACATTGAATTGAGAAACCTCATTCGTTCGGACCCCATCACAACAACTTAGTATTATGTCCACAAATTCCAGGCTTTGCAATTGATATTGAAAAAAGTTCCAAGCATTCTTGGTAAATTGAATGACTTCTTCTTCGTTACAAAATTCTAGAACAAGGGCAGCCAACATGACCATGGGCTTCTTTGGATAAATGACACACCAATTTTTGGGATATCAACAAATGGGGAAATGAAAACTTCTGTAGATAAACACATATCTACAAACATTTCTTCATTTCCTTCTTCCCAAAGAGATATCCAAACTCATTAACACCAAAAAACATGCGATTTACAAAAGTACTCTTGCCACATAGATGCTGTAAGAGAAGCTATGTCACAAAGCATGGGCTCAAGTGCATCAGCAAACGAACGTATCCCACATGTTGGAAATGCAATTTTAAATACTCAACATATAAGCTCGCAACCAGCAGTTTACTTATCTTTGTCATTGCCACTATCAATGTCCTCAAGATAATTTCAATACATTAACACAAACCCTCTAGAGAAATGTACGTTCTTGTTGAAGCATTGAGAACAACTAGAATAACTAGATCCAAACATCACAAACAATTTCTTCGATGACATTATCACAAAGTATTTGAAGCGCTCAATAAACCTTGAAGACATTTGCTTGGCATCTTTTGCAAGCGAGTACACAATTGCAGGCACAAATGCAACAAAATGGAAAAAACCTTGAGTAATCAATTACAATAACTAGCGAGACAAAGGACCCTGAGGAGTACTATAGAGAACTATGCACTTTGTTTCTCCCATACCGCAACTTCAAACCAACGCTTGACGAACAAATTACTATATGGCATGACAAATATGACCATCACAAAATAACCATAAGCCAAAAAAAGAAAAAGTTCAACAACCTTTTACCTAAGTTTTCGATGAATTCCACACCTTCTTGCAATGGGTCAACAACTTCAAACAACCAATCTAATGCACAAAACCCTCATACATATGACATTGCAATTGACATGCTGACAAAAAAAAAAAAAAACCAGGAACACAATTAAAATTTATTATCATACAAGCTAATCTTAAACAATGAATACTACAACAAATTACGAGAGTTGAACAATGACCAGAGACTAATTCTCGAGGATATCATGCTAAAAACAAGAGTCGACCCGGATAACAAAATACATCTCTTTCTAGCAGGCAATTCTAGAACATGGAAAACATTTGTGCTGCTAGCAATTGTCCAACTCCTATTGAGATATTACTCACACAAGCAAACTAACAATATCAAATTGCCAAAAGTCCTATTGCTTGCTTACACAGGTAAAGCAGCATTCAATATTGGAGGAACAACAATTCATTCAGCTCTACACTTACCACTTATGGCATCATGACATTACAAAAGCCTCTCCATGAAAAGGCTACAAGAACTATCACAACTCTATAGGGATCTTGAAATAGTCATTTTTGATGAGGTCTCCTTGATTGGGTACAACATATTGCTTGCAGATAGCTGACATGCGGCTAAGAGACATAAAACACAACCACCTACAACCATTTGGGGATGTAGATGTTCTATTATGTGGAGATTTATCTCAAGCTAGTCCAACAAAAGGTACTTGGCTTTTCATTGACAAAAACTCAAGCAAGCCAACAATACCTTCTTATTGGGAAAATAACAGTTTCCTGTACGAACTAACGAAACCCATGTGTCAAACAAATCCTCGATGCATAGAGGTGCTAAACAAGGTAAGGATACGTCAACAAAGTATTGAAGACATATCATACATAAACAACATATACCTGCACAAGCCACTACAAAAAGAAAACATCCCTCATCTATTCTACACTAATGCATCAAAGGACATCCACAACATGGAGGTATTCGAATTACTTATGGAAACATCACATATCCTTCAAGAAATTGACAATAAACAAAGAACATGCAGCAAAAAAGTTGTGGTCTACACAAAATTCTACACTTGAAACTAGGAATGATAATTGAGATTTGCTTGGGCAACTTGGACATTCCAAATGGATTGGTCAAGAGAGCAGACGGAATATTCAAAGACTATGGAAAAACAATGGAAACACATGTTGCTTGGATCTTCTTCAACAACAAGAACATAGGTAAACAAGCACGTTTCAACAACAAGCATCTTTACAACAACACAATCCCTTCCAACTAGACTCCAATATATCCAATCACACGAGAATTTTACATGGGAAAGAACCACTTAAATACAATTTTTATGCACACAATTTCCAATACAACCCAAAGCCACAAGAACAATCCATTGTTCACAAGGACTATCCATTGATTCCTTGGCATTTGACCCATCCTTTATCAAAACACGTGGTCTTGCATATACGGCACTCTCATGTATATGCAACCCTAAAAATTTATTCCTCATAAAACCACTAGAATCAAAGCACATCAAAGTGGACAACAAGGTACTCAAAGAAGTTGATCTCTTGTCAAAAGAAAGAATGTGGGTACCAAAAGAAGTGAACTTCTCAAAAACAAAAATTGAACATACAACATTATAATTGCTTCACACATGAGCACTAAAGTCACACTTACAAGACATACTTCATAACAAAAGCCTCTTAAGTGCCACAATACTATCTTCAAGAATTGCATGACAACAAATCCAACATCCTCTATTTGCTTGAATTCACATGCTTGGAAAAGACAAACAGTGTTGGTATTGCAACATGTTTTGGAAAGCATATACAATTGCAAAAAGAAACATATATTACACAAGAGGGTTGTGAATGCTTGCTAACCATCTTCACAAATAGAATCAATGAAAACATCAATGTGTACAATTCACCAACATCATCGTGCTCCACACTCACCTCCTCTCTTCAATTTCTTTTGTGCAACATTCAACCATACACACAAACAATAATTATAGGAGACTTCAACATCGGCTATAACAACTACAATAACAAAAATACAAAACTCACAACATTCATGATAGAACATAAAATGCAGCAAATTATCCAAGATCCAACAACTATACACAGCTTCGCTATAGAACACATTTTGACAAACACACCACATCAACATTCTATAGTTGGATCTAACTTCATTTATTGGTTTGATCACTTACTTGTTTATACAAACATACAACTACATTTAGGGTAGGCCTTTTGAATGTAATTCATCTTGTTATCAATTGTTGTCCTCAAACTAGCAATGAGTCGTAGTTGCCTACTGCTCAGGGCCGTTACACACCGATGCCTGCCCAACATTGGAAAACTAGTGGGATTACTGCATGGTGGTCTTAAAACATTGATAGTTGTTGATATTGGTATCTAGATTCACCTTAAAATGGAAGAATTTGAAAATATGCAATTGGTGCATGTGCAAATATCTTTCAATAAATCCAACACTATTTACAATTTTGAATTGTTTCTTTTTCCATTTAGTTGCTTGCTATATGGCTCATAAGCATGCCAAAGGTCATTGCATTTCATAATACAAGCATCAAACCCTATAGCGTGCCCTTTCACCTATTTGTGTTTTGAAGCATTTGAGGCCACATTGCACTTGTTTGGGATATCTAATTCTGCTGACGTGCATTGCCGGAGGGGGGGAAATTGGTGATTGAAAATTTCACTACTCTCGCAAATTTTGAATTTTCACACCTCCCGCCCATCTCTTGGAAGATTAAGTACCTGAAACCTGCCCCTGGCCTACAAGCTGCATGCACCTCGATGTGACCTTATGCCATCTTTGGTTTGGCATTTTCATCTTTTTAGTAAGTTGTCTTCTATTCTTTGCTCACCTCACAAGCTAGCTTCTCTCTGTTTTGGTTTGGCATTGTCGTCTTTCACTGATCGTCGCCATGACAACATGCAGCTCGCCATGGCTTGCAAGAGAAGTAGACAGAGGCTGCCAAACAGGAAAGCTGAAAAGCTTGGTTAGGGCACAAGGAACAAATTGCAGGTCAAGGAAAGAAACGGCGTGGTATCAAAACGGCAACGGAAGGCACTTTTGCAATGTTTGCAAAGGGAGAAACAATGAGAAGAAAGAAGAATCCTTGTAGAGCAGCAGTAACAGGAAGCAGTTGTTCCATATGCATGCATTCAATCATTGCCATCAAAGTGAAGAACAAAAGCTATGGTGTCATGATTGATGGTAGCATTCGAGGAAGCAACATCAAGCCATTCAGGTGAATACTAGTCTCGAGTATTCACAAGCTTTAGCCTGCGCCCTAAAGTTTGTAGAGTGACAACCCTACCAACACCTCAGGAGATGCACACAGCGTAGAAGCAATGCCTAATCATCCTGATCTGGGTAGTCTATGGGCTTTAATAGAACACAAGAAAAGGAGAGATAGCCTAAGGGTGGAAGTCATTGCAATAGTGACGACGTTTTGGAACAAAAATATGAGAGCTTCTCCAAATAATAATGACATTTGTAGAAAACAGATGAGACACAAGGTGTTTGACGAGCACATCATACATATGCTTGATACAATGCAGGTTAGTTGTTGCCTCAACCAACCAAGTGGTTGTTCATGATTGAGTTTTGGGATATTTTACTAGGCTGGCTTGGACTTAATATGATTGTCCTAAACCATCCCGGTGGTTGGAATATCATGCAACCAGGGTGGTTTAGCTCAAACACTAGAACCAGGCTGGCTTGGACTTAATGTGATTGTCCTAAACTAGCCCGATGGTTGGAACATCATGCAACCATGGTTGGTTTAGATCAAACATTAGTTATCTGATTGTCTTGAACCAATGTGGTTGAACATAAATTAACATCAATATATTTCGCAACAGAACAACAATATATTGTTATTTGTCTGAGATCTTTGAACAACTTTATATTTATGCAAGGATTACATGACAAGGGCTCGACACTTTGCACAATGGGAGCCTTTAGCAACATACTTCGCAAACTGTGGGTTCTTATAATATTGAAGGCCTTCCCACAGTTCCTTCTGCAATATATCCATCTTGTGAATGACACTCCTAGGAACCCTATGTTCCTCCTCCAAGCAATCAATCTCATCTATGACAATCTTGGGTTACCGAGGGACCCCTTGCGAAATGGCTTCATGAAGCTCAAGATAAGCGGTAGAAAAAATGTCGTTGTAGCCGTGGCTTTCCATCTCTATTCCTTCACTATTCCTTCACTCGAGACCTGTTGGGTCTTTAAACTTAGTTTTCTCTCCTACTATCCAAGCTATAATTGTTCACATATTCTAACTTGTCAAATCAAGCCATCTTGACATGCTCAATGATGTAATCAAATGAGATCTTTTCCATCTTTGAAGACATGTGGACCGATAGATTCCCCACACATTACATTGATGAATATGACAAGTTAGTTGTATGATAGTTGAGGCAGAGGAGGTAGGCACTGGCTAGAGGAGGTAGGCACCAGTAAGGAAATACATTTTCCTTGGTTTATGATTAACTGCAACCCCCACAAAATATAACCTTTAGTGAATCCCAAATAACCACCGCGTTTGTTTTAGTAAATCCTAATCAATAAATCCCAAAGTAATCCCAAAGAAGGGAAAGTGTAAATCCCAAAGAGTATACTAATCCCAAACAACCATCGTGCTTATTTTAGTGATAATGACTGTGCATGAGGGACCGTCTAGTTCATAGGTTCAGATTAGCATTGAGTCAAAATCAAACTGTAATATCAATGATTGTACATGAGGGACCATATAATTCACAGGCTTAAATTAGCATTGAGTCGGAATCAAACTACAATAACAATGACTTTGCATGCGTGACCATCTAGTTCACAAGCTTAGATTAAACACCTATTTCATTAATTTTGGACTCTTGCACTGTCCAAATTCATTTTGCGAGATAATTTTGGATAAAACATTTCAAAAAAAGAGGCTCTTATAAAACAAAACATTGAGTCAAAAAGAAAGATTTTAAAAAATCAAATTAGAAAAAATGACGTGAGATGTTATTAAAACTAGAGTACATTAAAAATAGAGTACATCACATTGTTAAAAGAGACAAAAAGTAAGATTTTAAAAAACCAAATTAGAAAAAATGGCGTGACATGTTATGAAAACTAGAGTACATTTCAAAAAGAGCACATCACATTTGTACAAGAAGTAGATCATATTACTCAAAACCATATGGTGTCAAAAAACACCTTAATACAGTCTCTCTTAACATCACATTTGTACAAGAAGTAGATCATATTACTCAAAGCCATATGGTGTCAAAAAACACCTTAATACAGTCTCTCTTATCTTCTTGATCACCCTAAGTCTAGAAGATCTTATCATTGGTCTCTCTTATCTTCTCAACAACCCAATCTTTCACTGCCTCCACAGCTGTATCCTCAACATAATTACATGCGAAGAAGAAATTTAAGCAATCACAAATTGTTTCTTTATAATTTCTCTAAGAGGCTCTTATTGTTCTCTCAGCATCCGCATCAAATCGCCCATG
Source organism: Dipteris shenzhenensis (assembly GCF_047967505.1). Lineage (NCBI taxonomy): Eukaryota > Viridiplantae > Streptophyta > Polypodiopsida > Gleicheniales > Dipteridaceae > Dipteris > Dipteris shenzhenensis. The sequence continues at coordinate 20,418,309 of NC_141620.1, forward strand.
ATGAGAGCTGCGATAACGCAGGTTACTTAAGAAGTCTAAGAGATCTTGTCGTGCTTTTATCATACATCTTAAAAGTCTTTCACTCTCTGCTATCTTGAGAGTCTCCTCCCTCTCTGCGTGCCTTTGTGCAGCAAATTCCTCTCTCCATGTGTGTCAAAGGAGAACCTTGTCGAATTTTGGCCTCTCTTTGTGCTCCTTGGTCAGCAATCCATTCTTTGAGATTGTTAATTTCGAACTCCACGTCTTCGACAATGCCAAGGACATCCATGGGTGGGGAGATGATAAAGAAAGGGAGATGGACTACGATGCAAAAAAGAAGAGAGTGTCTGCGGAAGGACTAGGATGGAAGAATACAAGTTAATGAGAAGCACTAGGATGGATGAAAGAAGAGAGTGTTTGTGGAAGAACTAGGATAGAAGAATACAAGTTATCAGGATGGATGAAAGAAGAGAGTGTTTGTGGAAGGACTAGGATAGAAGAATACAAGTTACTCAGAAGGACTAGGATGTAAGAAATAAGAGAGTGTTTGTGGAAGGACTAGGATGGAAGAATACAAGTGCACTAAGGCACGATGTGTTCACTATGATAAGGATAAGGGTTGGAATAAAGTGAGAGGCACGAAGTGTTCACTATGATAAGGATAAGGGTTGGAATAAAGTGAGTGGAGATTGAATGCTCTACTTTAAGTGAGTGGAGATGATAAGGATAAGGGTTGGAATAAAGTGAGAGAAGCATTGGGAATGCTCTACTTTAAGTGAGTGGAGACTGTCCAACTAAATAAAATTCTCATCACACAAGGATTTATTTCCAAATAATCACATCATCACACATTCATATCATAAAATTGTGTGCATGAAGAAATATATTACAAATATTACATCATCACATATTCATATCAAAATTCTCATCACACAAGGATTTATTTCCAAATAATCACATCATCACACATTCATATCATAAAATTGTGTGCATGAAGAAATATATTACAAATATTACATCATCACATATTCATATCAAAATTCTCATCACACAAGGATTTATTTCCAAATAATCACATCATCACACATTCATATCATAAAATTGTGTGCATGAAGAAATATATTACAAATATTACATCATCACATATTCATATCAAAATTCTCATCACACAAGGATTTATTTCCAAATAATCACATCATCACACATTCATATCATAAAATTGTGTGCATGAAGAAATATATTACAAATATTACATCATCACATATTCATATCAAAATTCTCATCACACAAGGATTTATTTCCAAATAATCACATCATCACACATTCATATCATAAAATTGTGTGCATGAAATAATTATATAAATATCATCAGTAAATGCCACTTAAGTAATAAGTCACAAATTGGTATATAATCAATAAAAACTACAAACACAACATCATACATGCATCACAACTCTTGTGATGCTTCTAGTGGAGACTGTGGCAACTCTTCTGATGCTTCCAATGGAGGCTGTGGTGCTCTAGATGTACACTCAGTCTCTACTTCTTCTGTAGTATGTAGTGCTTTCGGAGTAGACTCAGTATTCTCTTCCTTAAATGCAAGCGGAGGTTGTGGCAACTCTTCTGATGCTTCTAGTGGAGGCTGTGGTGCTGTAGGTGTACACTGGGACTCTACTTCTTCTGTAGTGTGCAGTGCTTTCATAGTAGACTCAATCTCCTCTTCCTTAAATGCAAGCTCTAATATTACTTCAGTTGCACGTTGTATTCTAATGGCAGCAATTAGGTGTCAAATGATTTCAGCCCTAAACAATTGTATATCCTCCTCTGAATATTTGAGCTCCAAAAAGTCTTCCGATGAGATCTGTGGCTTAAGTGAGAAAATTTCTTTGAAAATCAACATGCAGTTGTAGGCAACTCTCCACCCACAACTATGCCCATCTTCCTGCTCTACTACTAAATGCTTTTGGAAGTCTACCGAGTCTTTGTACTGTCCTATTTCTCTGATAGCAGATACCAACTTCTCAATCGACCTGCTCATCGTGACATATTAAAAAAACTTAGTGTGTCTATTGCATAAGGTACATAATATAGAAGTAACAACAGATTAATAGAATACTTACATTTGCACTGAGCCATGAAAGCCTGCAATTGAGTTAACAAACCAACAATAGTTGTCTCCAAGGTCCCAAACCACCAGACTCCAATGTTCCCTACACGAATAATTAAGAACCATTATTATTTAACACAATGTTGCCAGTATAAGATGAAAATAAAGGTTGCCATGATACTTACATCTCATGATATGCCATAAATAGGACTTGCACGCCATGTAAATGTAAAGGCTGTAACAATTTACAAACATCGGCTATTGTCTTTCTGCTATCGCTAAGTATAGGAGAAAGGAGGGAATCCAACATATACACATGATTTTGTACGACTCTACCAAATCGTGAGATAACTATACTGCACCAACAAATAAATGAATATTAGCTTATTAGATTTAATCAAAATATTGAATTATCAAGCAGAGAAAAAGTTTGTATCAAACGTGAGAATGGCCATCATAATGTTGTTATTGACCTTATTTGAAGCTCTAGAGAGAATTGAAATCTCCTCTCCCCCAAATTCAAGATACTGAGGTCTATGTTGAATCATAACCCTAACATTAAAAGAGCTTCCCAATTCTTCCAATGAAGCCATGTTTGTAGAGTTGAGGTCTTCTATCCTCTTTGACTCTTTGACGGCATTCATTTCACAATCAATGATTGCTCGAATGGTACATGTTATAAATGCATAGAGATGCAAATCCGTATATGTTGACAGTGTGGTGTCATTTTGTATCTCAAAAATTTGACCAAGTACCAAAAAGCAATTGTAGCCCACCCTCCATCCATAATTATAGATGTGGCTATTCTCTTGATGTGATACCTGACATATTATATACTCTATTTGTTGTGCCAAGTCACATTGCCGCATTACTATGTCGATAGCACCTACTAACTTTTGAGCTGATCTGCACATCAAAACATATAACAACAGTGAATATGTGCATTGCATATCAATCTACATGTCAAGAAGTGACAATAAGTGTAGTCTATACTTAATCTAACACATTGCCATGGACGGATGTCATTGAGTTGGCAAAGAAGCACTTCTTTGCAAGGATGTCCACGACTACCAGACTCCAATGTGAGCTGCATTATCAATAAAGAATAATTACTGTGTTTGAGACAATTCTAGCAATGCAATAGAAAAAACAAGTAGGGTTTGATGCTTACTTCTCATAATATGCTGTAAAAATAACTCGTGCATCATTCATAGGAACGTGCTTCAACCACTTGCAAACATCCTCTATGATTTCTTCTTTGTTGCTAAGCACTTCCGAATACGGAGATCGAGCATATATGAAATGCTTTGTATATTTTGCAGAAAATTTGCTATAACATTACTATATTTTAAAAAAAAGTATTAGCTTCTTGGGTTTGATCAAAATAAGCAAAGTATAAAGCCAAGGAAAAGGCTGCATCAAACCTGAGGATGGTTGTAATGACTTTGATATTAACCTCATTCTTAGGATTCAAGAGGATTGAAATCTCTTCTTCACCAAATTCAAAAAAATGAGGTTGTTGTCGAATTAACAACATAGCAGTGAATGAACTTCCAATCTGCTCCAATAGATTCATATTTTCATGACTCATCTTATTGAGAGAGTAGTCTACATCGTACTCTTCTTCACTTGCTATGTCCTCCACATCCTCCTTCTGCCATAAAAATATAAAAAAGTTATGCGATGTACACATCCCAAATAAAGGCTTAAACAAGCAGATAAGGTTTCATACATGCTTTCATTAGAGTGAGTCTCTCCTCTGCTTGGAGCAAAAATTTAAAAAGGTTTCATACATGCTTTCATTAGAGTGAGTCTCTCCTCCTCTTGGAGGAAAAATTTAAAAAGTTATAAGATTTACACATCCCAAATAAAAATAATGGTTTAAATAATCATAGAAGTATAAAGATAGCATGCTTTCATTAGACAAGTTATGAGATTTACACATCCCAAATAAAAATAATGGTTTAAATAATCATAGAAGTATAAAGATAGCATGCTTTCATTAGACTCAGTCTCCTCCTCTTGGAGGAAAATATAAAAAAGTTATGAGATTTACACATCCCAATTAAAGGCTTGAACAAGCATACAAGTATAAAGATAAGGTTTTATACATGTTGCAATGTAGTCATATTTTCAGGTTGTTTCCCAATGGTAGTAATTAGATGCCCGAAATGCTAGTAGATCGGCTTCTGTATATGATTCCATTTTGACTGGTAACTCCAAATCAAAAATCTCTCTAAGAAACAACATGCAATTGTAGGCAACTCTCCACCCACAGCTGTGTCCATCTTTTTGCTCCACTGGCAGACGTCTTTTGAATTCTACTTGATCTTGTTGCTCCATGGTTGTTCTGACATCAGATACTAGCCGATATGCAGCACTGTCCATCATGACATATTAAATATATTAATATGTCATGATCATAAGATACAAAATAAGAAAGTATCAAAAATATTAAGAGAATAATTACCTTGGGGAGTTGGCATGATAGCCTTCTATTGAATTCACAAACCATAAATGGTTGAGTTCAAGGTCCCAGAAGATCAGACTCCAATGTGAGCTACACGACCAGAATAAAAATGATTATTGTTTTACACAAACTTGCCAAAGAAATAGTAAAAATAAGGTTAGAGTTGACACTTACGCCTCATGATAAGGCATGAAGATGACTCGCACCCCATCTAAATTCAAAGGGCTTAACCAGGTACAAACATCTTCTATAGTCTTTTGAGGAGAGCTAAGAATAGAAGAAAGGAGAGCATCGAGCATGTAGACACGATGCTGCACTGCACTAGGAAGTTGAGAAATAACTACACTGCACCAAGAAATAAACAAACATTAGCTCATAGAATTGATTTGCATTCTGCACTAGGAAACTGATATATATAACTACACTGTGAATAAATAAACAAATGTTAGCTCATTGAAGTAGCAACAAATAAATAAATGTTAACTGAGAATGGCCAAGATAACATTGTCATTAACCTCTTTTAAAGGATTGGAGAGGATTGAAACCTCCTCTCTACCAAAGCTTAAATACTGAGGTTCTCGTTTCAAAACGATCCTAACTTCAAATGAGCTCTCCATTTTATCCAATGCAGCTAAATTTGATTTTTCAATCAAATTTAGAGGTGGTTGCATTGTTGAAGTAGAAGGGAGTGCCTTCGTATTGACTTCATCCATTTCTTCTCCCTCTATTGCCTGTAAACAAATATGAGAGATTAGATTCATTATCTTTAAATTTAAATCTTATTTAAAAAATTGTATTTAGTTGAGAAATAGAGAGTTCATACCGCTAAGTATTGTCGTAGTGGCCTTTTTCATAACCCTGCGAGCCATAATTATCAAAGAAGGCATCATCATGTTTGTCTTCATCCACCAACCTCTCTGGGAACGGGTCATGTAAGTCCATCTTTTCATCATCATCAACTGGGACATTATGATCTTCAAGGTAATCATCCATGTCATCGGTGTCCTTGTGGTCTATCTCTTTTTCATAGCCTGTGGTTAGATCTGCTTGAAGCTGGAACTAAGCCATGAAATGCTTATTTTCAATAATATTTGTGGAGTTGCCTTTTCTTAGGAGATCCTCAAATAAATATCCCATCCTGCACAAGGTGACCTCCCAACCTGCCGGTAGCAAATTCTCCATCATGGTAAGCAAGAGACTCCCACTTTTTGCAGGACTTCCATAGTTGTTTTTTTGATAATGTATGGACCTAGGAATATCTTGCTCTTCTAGCATCAATCTCAAATTATTTGAATTCCCTCTTATGTTCTTTTGTAAGGAGTGATCAGGGTTGGGACTCCGCATACACAGAAAGAATGATTCAAGAGTTTGAATTGCTATGCCACATTCTCTCTTGCCTCTCTTTGCTGCATAAACACCACTATAGATCTTCAAATCTGATGAATATGCTCGCTCTAGAGTAACCTGCATGGCTTCTTTGTCTTTTTTATCAACAAAAATGACAATGTTGCAAATTGCCACTTTGCTAATGGTGGTATATACTATTCTATCAATGAAGTTATGGATATCATCACTAGAAACTTCATTGATAAAGAATAGTTGTGGCTTATCCCATGCTGACTCATTCTTGAAGAAGTCATCTTCTGAGATTCCCTTGAAGTTCACAAGCTTTCCAGACTCTGCCGTAACCTCTACATTGAATTGAAAGCTTTGGTCCATATCTGTCGGCATCCTTATCTTGCTGATTAATCTTTCCACATATGCAACCACCTGTTGTGGGATTTCTTTTCTCATATAAGAGGTTACTATTTCCGACCCATCTTCATCCTTTTTAATCCACCTGTTTGCCCATAGCTTTACCTTGGGTGTTGACAAAGAAGCTATATGCTTCACCACATTATAGTCAATGTTACAATGAGTAAGTGGAATTTGTTTCTCTAACAGCAAATACTTAATGGCACTATGCACTGCATCACGCCTCACCTGTACATTGATGCATTCTTCCATGCAGTGGTCTTTGTCTTTTTTTCCAAAAAACCATTCTTTCTTTAAAATTTTTTGTGCTGCCATGGATGCATACTTATCAGGTAAGTACTTTACAGGCCTCCACATCCTTGCCGTCAACTCCTTCTTATCCATTACCTTTGACTTGCCAGAGATAAACAAAGGAGCTTCATAGGTCAGCTGTCCACACTCACAAGCAATGCACGTTTCAAGCATCTCATTGAACACTTCAACATGACGAAATATGATAGAAGTGTAGTCGGCATATCTGTCCCTCACCACCTTGAGGCTTGTCATACTTTCTTCTCGCTCTTGAGTTCCCCTAGGTACAACTGCACTCAAAGAAGTATAGAAGTTTGTGAGTGTGTCGGTGTCTGCTTTTGTGACCTTTCGCTTCAAATCAGGATTTGGAGAACCAAATGTTGTCCATATAATCCTTGCCTTCTGTAAGACCTCTGATGTTGAGGATATCTTACGCTTTCCATGGACATAATGATTAAGTCTTTCGGACTCAATCAAATACTTGATCTCATGCTTGAATATACAGATTGTTGCAGGATAATAATGGAATGAACTTATCTTTGCAAATTGTTCTGGAGTGAGTCTTTTGCCCTCCTTTGCTTCCCTTGCGATCTGATTACAAGCATAAGCCCAATGTTGACCATCAATGGGCTGGAATCTGCAATGAAGGAGGAATTCCTTCTTTACTTCCTTTAGCATATTCTCACCTTGTGCCTCTTCGCCTTGTTCATGTGGAATATTTTTAAGAGTGTCTTTAAAGAATTGACTGAAGGTTTCCTCAAAATGTGTAGGCCCTGTAAATGTTATTTCATCCAGAAAACTATTTTTGGTTGGACAAAACATTATTGGGCGCAAGACCACATTGCTTGCCACAGGTTTCTTACCATCTCTCAAAGCCTCGTATATTTGCATTGCATAGGATATATCAAGGCTTCGGCTATTAGTAAAGAGAGCTGCAGCTTCCACATCTTTGGCATTCACAAACCACATCCTTTGACCCCAGATATATCCCACATCATCATCTGTAACTGCTTCATTAAGATGCAGATTAAGATTTTTGATTGATGTGAGTTCATCTTGATCATCTTCAACCTCGGGTTCTGAGTGTTCTTCATCTTTCTCTTTTTTTAACCGTCTTTCATCCACATTATCTTTCTCTACAGTGGGACGATGTCTTTTTTTACTGCTTGGAACCGTGGCTCTTGCAGTACTAGCCTTTTGCATTTCACGTCGTAGTTTGCTAGCAAGAGCTTCTAGCATAACTGCAGTGGATCGACCTTGATCTTCTTCAATTTTTTTTAATTCCCGTGCACTTAAGGCTTGTTTTTCATCATCCTTAGTTACATCCACCATTTCTGGCTCTAGAAGTTTGCGCTCATGTTCTACACGTTTGTGACAATGTGCCTGTTCTTCTTGTTCCTGCATCGAAGTCTGAGCTTTTTGATCTCCTTCATGTGAAGATCCTTGAATATGAGGAGCATATTCTGCATCCTGAAAGTATTCAAACATTATCTTTGCATGCATCCTTTTTGCCACCACACTAGGAAATTGCTCCCAAGTATATGAAAGAGTCTCCACTGCACTTTGCAACTCTGGAAACTTTGATGGTTGAGGAGGAGGCATCACAAAGGTCTTTGAGTCTCTCCTTGACACAATAAAAGGAAAACCGCCAACTTCAGGATTTGAACTCTTTGTTAAAATATCCACAAAGGTGTCTTTTCGCTGTATTATTATGCCTACCACAAGGATTGAAGTCATATCTTTTTTGAAGAAAGTAGCATCCCATGGATCTTCAACACCATTGAACTCCCTTTTTGACATAAGTAGAAAGAGTCTCTTTTCCTTTTGATGAAGAAACCAAGCACTTCTGCCCATGTGATATCGAGTCCACCTACAAAAGCCATCAGGGCTATATTCCTTTCCTTTGAAATTCAGAGTGACATCAGAAACCCATTCTCTGATCTCAGAGTCATTTAGGATAGCCATCATATTAGCTGATTGCTCCATAATCCTACAAGAAAAGATAATGAAGAATTTAGATACATACAAGTAAAGTACAATATACAACCCTTGATACAATAAATGTGGGAAATAGCCCAAAAGGCTTTACAAGGCTTCATATGGCAATAAATGTGGAAAATAGCCTAAAAGGCTTTACAAGGCTTAAATATTTGTACAAATGTAAAAAAATTAGCCAATAAAGCTTTACAAGTAATATAAAATGTCATCTAGTGATAAAGCTTCAATCTTCGTGAAGACATGTAATCTGTCCATCCATTGATTTGCCCTCTAGTCGTAAAGCTTCAATCTTCGTGATGACATGTAATCTGTCCATCCATTGATATCTGTGCACTGATACCCAACTGATGCAATCTATCCACTAAAAACTGTTCCACTGATATCCACTTATGCAACCCACATGATATCCACTTATGCATCCCACTGATACTCGTTAAATAGTGAATGGTCGGGATGGTCGGGTTTATTACAAGGCGCTTCATATGACAATAAATGTAAAAAATAGCATAGAAGGCTTTACAAGGGTTTTTATGACAATAAAGGAGCTTAAATATTTATACAAATGCAATAAAAATAACCAATAATCATCAAGCTCCAATATGTCCCATGACATGTAATCTGTCCACTGATATATGTAATCTGTCCACTGATATTTGCTCATGCAATCTGCCCACTGATAAACTTCTTGGTAAATGGTAAAAGGTCTTATTTAATAGCATGTTATGAGTGTTAAACTGCATGTGAGCGAAGGGACTGACAACGATTAGGAACTAGTTAGAAAAATTTAAGCATGGCTTCGATTGGCAACTTGGAGAATTGTCTCTCCTCTAAGGCAATCTAATCTATGCTAAACTATGCTAAACCAACCGTCGAAGCGAAGAAAAGCAATAAATAATTTATTTTTCTGTGTTCATTTTAATGTGCTAGGGTTTAAGAGGCTTAAATATGCAAAAGAAGGGGTTGTGATGTAGAGGCTAAACCTGCATGTGAGATAAATGAAGAACAAGTATCTAAAGAAAAGTTAACATTTTTGAATTTAAAAGATGAATATATATATAAATATTATCTCACCTTCAAAACAAACCGTAAATTCACTCTTTTATAATTTTTTTAAAGTATAATATAAAACATGTAAATATATAAAACTCTCTTTACTTTCTCTCTCTCTCTCTCTCTCGACTCCTAAATCTCTCTGTAGCCATAGTCAAGACACCTCATTCTCTCTCTTAATCTCTCTCTCTCTGACAACTTTTAAGTATTTTCCTCTCTATCCTCATCCCACTTATTCTCTCTCTCCCTCTCCCTCCCTCTAGCACAGAAGTTTCATTCCTCCCTCTCTCTCCCTCTCTCCCCCTCTCTCTCTCTCTCTCTCTCTCTCTCTCTCTCTCTCTCTCTCTCCCTCTCTCACTTTCTCTCTCCCTAAGTCTCCCTCTTCTCTTCTCTCTCTCTCTCTCTCTCTCTCTCTCTCTCTCTTTCCCTCTCTCCTCTTGCCACGTTTCATTCTGATAAACATCTCTCTCTCTCCCTCTCTCTCCCTCTCTCTCTCTCCCTCTCTCTCTTTCCCTCTCTCCCTCTTTCTCTCTCTCCCTCTCTCTCTTTCTCTCTCTCTCCCTCTCTCTCCCTACTCTCTCCCTCCCTCAAGCAGCCACGGCCCCTAGGAGACCCTCTTCTCTCTCTTAATCTCTCTCCCCCTCCCTCCTCTCTCTTTCTTTCCCTCCCTACTCTTCTCTCTCATTTAAGGAGCCCCTCTTCTCTCTTTGAATCTCTCTCTCTCTCTCCCTCTCTCCCTCTCTCTTGGCGGCCACAGCCGCCAAGAGCCCCTCTTCTCTCTCTTAATTTCTCTCTTTCCCTCTCTCCTCTCTCCTCTCTCCTCTCTCTTTCTCTCCCTCCCTATTCTCTCATTTCTCAAATTTACAAACTCAAATATAAATAAAAAACTAATTAAAATAGAACTCAAAAACTCAAATAAGAAACTAATTTAATCCCTCTCTCTCCCTCTCTCTCTTTCTCTCTCTCTCTTGCTCTCTCTCTTTCCCTCTCTCTCTCTTTCTCTCTCTCCCTCTCTCTCTCTTTCTCTCTCTCTCCCTACTCTCTCCCTCCCTCAAAGCAGCCATGGCCCCCAAGAGACTCTCTTCTCTCTCTTAATCTCTCTCCCCCTCTCTCCTCTCTCTTTCTTTCCCTCCCTACTCTTCTCTCTCATTTAAGGAGCCCCTCTTCTGTCTGTGAATCTCTGTCTCTCTCTCCCTCTCTCCCTCTCTCCCTTTCCTCTCTCATTTAAGGAGCCCCTCTTCTCTCTCTTAATTTCTCTCTTTCCCTCTCTCCTCTCTCCTCTCTCTTTCTCTCCCTCCCTATTCTCTCATTTCTCAAATTTACAAACTCAAATATAAATAAAAAACTAATTAAAATAGAACTTAAAAACTCAAATAAGAAACTAATTTAAAAAGAATTGTAATGCCTTCTAAAAGACCACCCTCCTCAAAAACTTTAACAATAAACTAATTGAAAAAGAATTATAAGTAAAGAAAAAGAATTACACGACGAATTTTAAGAAATAGAACTCAAAAACTTTAACAAGAAACTAATTGAAAAAGAATTGTAAGTAAAGAAAAAGAATTACAAGACGAATGAAAAAGAATGCAAGTACCTGGAAAAAGTGAAAAAACTAAGGATCCGCTTATCTGGAAAAAGTGAAAAAAGTAAGGCTCTGCTTATCCTTTCTCTTCCGCTCTTGGTTGCTTCAATGAAATGAGGAGAGAGTTAAAATGAATGAATGGAAAGAAAAGTATATATAAGAAAAACTAGCCCACTCCTCCTACGCATAAATTTGAATTTTCAAAAAAGAGAGGAAATTTTGAATTCATTATAAATTTGAATTCAAATTTGTGTTCAACATTCTTCTCATACTTTCTTCTCATACGTTCCTTTTGAATTCAAATTTGTGTTCAACATTCTTCTTGATACTTTCTTCAACATTCTTCTCGATACTTTCTTCTCGTAAGTCCTTTTCATTCTTCTCGTAAGTCCTTTTCATTCTTCTTGTAAGTCAAATCTTATTTGTCGCTCTTGCTCGTGATAGTAAGTCAAATCCTCCTCTCCCCTCTCTCTCCTTCTGCTCCCTCCTCTCCTCTCCCTCTCTCTCTCCTCTCTCTCCTTCCTCTCCCCTCCCTCCCTCCCTCCATCCCTCGACCCCCACCCTCCCCCCTTTCCCTCCCCTCCCTTGCCCTCCCCCCTTCCCCTCCCCTCCCTTCCCCTTCCCTCCCCTCTCTCCGCCGCCAAAACTCCTCCCTCCCTCAACCCCCCGCCCTCCCCTCCCCTCCCCTCCCCTCCCTCCGCCGCCAAAACCCCTCCCCCTGTCGACCCCTCCCCTCCCGCTCCCCCCCTCCCCTTCCCCCTCTCCCATCCCCGTCCCACCCCCTTTCCCCCGGCCTCGTCCCAACCCCTTAACCCTCCACACCCCCTTCCCCCCTTCCCCAGGGCTGGCGGCCACGGTTGCCAGCGCTCCCCCCCCCTACCCCCTTCCTCCCCTACCCCTTTTTCCCCCCTACCCCCTTTCAACCCTCCCCCCCTCTTCCCGGCTGCCAGCCCCCCCCCTCTCGCACCCCTCTTCCCCACCCCCCCTTCGCGGCCCCCCAGCCCTCCCCCCCTCTTGCACCCCCCTCCACCCCCACCCCCCTTCCCCGCCCCCTCTCCCCCCCCCTCCCCCCTTCCCTCAGGCTGGCGGCCGCGGCTGCTAGCCCCCCCCCCTCTCAGCCCTCCCCCCCCCTCTTCCCCACCCTCCCTTCGTGGCCCCCGACAGCCCTCCCCCCCTCTTCCCCACCCCCCTTCGTGGCCCCCGGGCTGGCGGCCGCGGTCGCCAGCCCCCCCCTCTTGCACCCCCCCTCGCACCCTTCACCCCCGCCAGCCCCTTTGCCCCCCCCCCCCTCTCAGCCCTCCCCCCCCCCCTCTTCCCCACCCTCCCTTCGCGGCCCCCTGGCTGGCGGCCGTGACTGCCAGCCCCCCCCTCTCACACCCCTCTTCCCCACCCCCCCCTTCGTGGCCGCAGCCCCCCCCCTCTCAGCCCTCTCCCCCCCTCTTCCCCAACCCCCTTCACGGCCCCCACGGCCGCCAGCACCCTTGCTCTCGCACCCCTCTTCCCCACCCCCCCCTTCGCGGCCCCCAGCCCCCCCCCTCTCGCACCCCGCCCTCACACCCCCCTCCCCCCCACCCCTCCCACCCCCTTCCCCCCCTCTCAGCCCTCCCCCCCCTCTTTCCCACCCCCCCTTCGCGACCCCCCCTGCCCCCCAGCCCTCCCCCCCCCTTCCCCACCCCCCCTTCCCCTGGGCTGGTGACCGCGGCCGCCAACCCCCCCCTCCTCTCAACCCCTCCCACCCCCTTCCCCCCCACCCAACCCCCTTCTCGCCCCCGAGCTGGCAGCTCTGGCCGCCAGCTGCCCCCCCTCTCAGCCCTCCACCCCCTTCACCCCTCCCACCCCCTTCCCCCCACCCACCCCCCTCCCCGCCCCCGCTAGCGCCGCCAGCCGCTCCCGCCCCCTTCCCTCTCCCCCCTCCCGGCCGCTAGCCCCCCCTTCCCTCTCGCCCCCTCCCGGCCGCCAGCCCCCCCTTCCCCCCTCCATGGGAGACCCAGTCCCCCCCTTCCCCCCCCTCCCTCCTCCTTTCCTCCCTCTACTCAGCCCCACCCTCTCCCTCCCTTCCTCCTCCCTTCCCTCCAGTCCCTCCATCCTCTTCTTCTCCTCCCCTGAACCTTTCTCTCTCTAGTTCCTCTCTCTTCAAATTTTTAAAAAAAATCTAGAAAAAAAATTAATCAAAAAAATTTGCAAGTACCTGGAAAAAGTTTGTAAGTTTGCTCTTTCTTGCTTTCTTGCTCTTCCTTCCTTGCTCTCTTGATCGTCCTTGCTTTCTTGCTTCAATGAATGAAATGAGGGGAGAATGAATGAAGAAGGAAGACTATATATAAGAAAAATTAGGTTTTCCTCCTCCTCTCCTATTGGCTTTCCATTCCTCCCCTCTCTCCTATTGGCTTTTCATTTATCCCCTCTCCCATTGGCTCCCATTACTCCCCCTCTCCCATTGGACCCCCATCCCTCATCCCAATCTTCCATTAGCCCTCCCCCCATCCATCCATTTCTTCTTCCTCCCCATTGCCACCACTCCCATCCCACATTTCCACCACATCCCATACTCCTCCCATTTCCCAAAATCCCATATTTCCCCATCTCACCCTCCTCTTTTTCATCCCCTATTAACTCCCTCACTCATTTCACTCCCTTATTATCCTACTCCCCTATTACCTCCCCCTCTCCCATTCCATTCCTCTTCCATTCTTCCCTCCCTACTCTCACTTCCACTTCCCATTACTCACTTGCCATTTGAAAACTATTAATATATTATTATACTATTTTTTATACTTATTATCATACACCCTTATTACTTTTCTCTCCCATTCCACTCCTCCCTCCTCACTCCCACTTCCACTTCCCATTACTCACTTGCTATACACATTTGCAAACTATTAATATATTATTATATGATTTTTTATACTATTTGCAAACTTACATGTGGGCAAAATCACAGGTGTCAAAGCGATCCCATTGTGGTTATACAACAACTGTGCTTTTATTCAAGGGCATATTTATCCTCATCAACAAGCTTATTTACTCAAGGTATGAAGTGCATAATTTGTGCACTAGGTGTTTACTTTGTATCAAAATTGTTTGCCACACACACACACATATACACATACCGAGAATTTTCTAATATTATCGCATCTACATTTCTCCGATGGGCACAAAACTTTGTACACGCCTCAACCTAGGTCTTATTGACTTGCATACAAAGTGGTGCAACCATCTCATAAGTACTTGTTCGGATAACACACCTCCAAACGTATTTTATAACGATTGTGCATAACACTAGGAACAAAATGGTGTATCATGTGAGATCGACTATGCAAAGCATATCCAATGGACACAAGACTTTACACGTTCCTCAACCTAGGCAGTATTGACTTGTGTGCAAAGTGGCATCCCCATCCAATACGTACTTGTTTGAAAAATACACCTACGATCGTGTTTTTTGACCGTTGTACATGACACCAAGGCAAAAAACGATATTTAATACTCAATCTACCATGTAAAGCATATCCGATGGGCACAATACTTTGCACGTGCCTCAAAAGCAGTGGTATGGTATTCCATGCAAAGTGGAACGCCCATTCAATAAGTACTTTTTAGAATATCACACCTAGGACCATGTTTTTTATTGGTTGTTGTCCATGACACTAAGGCAAAAACGCTAATTTATGCTTACTCCACAATGTAACGCATATGCAATCATCACACTACTTTGCACACATCTCAACCTAGGTATTATTGACTTACATGCAAAGTGGCGTGCCCATCCCATAAGTACTTAGTCGAATAACACATCTAGGACTGCGTTTTTTGACGATTGTGCATGACACTAAGGCCAAAACAATGTTTAATGCTTGTTCGACAATGCAAAGCATATCCGATGGGGACAATACTTTGCACACACCTTAAACTAGGTGGAATCGACTAACATGTAAAGTGGCATGCCCATCCCATAAGTGCTTGATCGGATAACATACCTAGTAGCGTGTTTTTTTACGGATGTGCATGACACTAGAGCAAAAATAGTATTAAATGCTCGATCGACCATGCAAAGGATATTCGATGGGCACAACACTTTTCGTACACCTCAACCTAGGTGGTATTGAAATGTTCTAAAAGAGGACACCCATCCAATAAGTACTTGGTCAGATAACACACCTAATGGCGCATTTTTTTGTGGATGTCCATATCACTAGGGAAAAAATGGTTTATAATGTGTGATCGACCATGCAAAGCATATACGATGGTGGTAATACTTTGCACGCACCTCAACGCAGTTGAAATGGACTTGTGTGCAAAGTGGATCCCCCATCCGATAAGTACTTAAGTATTTGAATAGCACACCGATGGCCGTGTTTTTTGACGGTTGTACATGACACCAAGGTAAAAAACGGTGTATAATGCATGATCGACCATGTAAATCATATCCGATGGTGACAATACTTTGCACGCACCTCAACCTAGTTGAAATGGACTTGCGTACAAAGTGGAGCCCCCATTCGATAAGTACTTGTTTGAATAACACACTTAGGACCGTGTTTTTTCATGGTTGTGCATGACACTAAGGCAAAAACGGTGTTTTAGGCTTGATCGACAATGCAAAGCATATCCAATGGGCACAATACTTTTCACACACCTTCAACTAGGTGGAATTGACTTACATGCAAAGTGGCATTCCCATCGCATAAGTGCTTGATTAGATAACACACCTAGTATCGTGTTTTTTTACGGATGTGCATGCACTAAGGCAAAAATGGTATTTAATGCTCGATCGACCATGCAAAGCATATCCGATGGGCATAATACTTTTCCTATACCTCAACCTAGGTAGTATTGAAATGTTCTCAAAGAGGCACACCCATCCGATAAGTACTTGGTCAGATAACATACCTAAGGGCGTGTTTTTTTACAAATGTGCATACCACTAGGGAAAAAACGGTGTATAATGCGTGATCGACCATGCAAATCATATCTGATGGTGAAAATACTTTGCACACACCTCAACCTATTTGAAACTGACTTGTATGCAAACTGGAGCCCCCATCCGATAAGTACTAGTTTGAATAACACATAGGACCGTGTTTTTTCATGGTTGTGCATGACACCAAGGCAAAAAACGGTGTTTTATGCTTGATCGACAATGCAAAGCATATGCGATGGGCACAATACTTTGCACACACCTTCAACTAGGTGGAATGGACTTACATGCAAAGTGGCACGCCCATCCCATAAGTGCTTGATCGGATAACATACCTAGTAGCGTGTTTTTTTACGGATGTGCATGACACTAGAGCAAAAATAGTATTTAATGCTCGAACGACCATGCAAAGGATATCTGATGGGCACAAAAATTTTTTTATGCCTCAACCTAGGTGGTATTGAAATGTTCTCAAAGAGGTACACCCATCCGATAAGTACTTGGTCAGATAACACACCTAAGGGCATGTTTTTTTGCGGATGTCCATATCACTAGGGAAAAAATGGTGTACAATGCATGATCGACCATTCAAAGCATATACGATGGTGACAATACTTTGCGCGCACCTCAACCTAGTTGAAACGGACTTGTGTGCAAAGTGGAGCCCCCATCCAATAAGTACTTGTTTAATTAACACACTTAGGACCGTGTTTTTTCATGGTTGTGCATGTAACTAAGGCAAAAACGGTATTTTATGCTTGATCGACAATGCAAAGCATATCCAATGGGCATGATACTTTGCACACACCTTCAACTAGGTGGAATTAACTTACATGCAAAGTGGCATTCCCATCGCATAAGTGCTTGATCGGATAACACACCTAGCAACGTGTTTTTTTACGGATGTGCATGACACTAAGGCAAAAATGGTATTTAATGCTCGATCGACCATGCAAAGCATATCGGATGGACACAATACTTTTCCTATACTTCAACCTAGGTGGTATTAAAAAGTTCTCAAAGAGGCACACCCATCCGATAAGTACTTGGTCAGATAACATACCTAAGGGCATGTTTTTTTGCGGATGTGCATACCACTAGGGAAAAAATGGTGTATAATGCATGATCGACCATGCAAATCATATCTGATGGTGACAATACTTTGCACACACCTCAACGTAGTTGAAACGGACTTGCGTGCAAAGTGGAGCCCCCATCTGATGAGTACTTGTTTGAATAACACACCTAGGACTGTGTTTTTTCATGGTTGTGCATGACACTAAGGCAAAAACGGTGTTTTATGCTTGATCGACAATGCAAAGCATATCCGATGGGCACAATACTTTGCACACACCTTCAACTAGTTGTAATTGACTTACATGCAAAGTGGCATGCCCATCCCATAAGTGCTTGATCGGATAACATACCTAGCAGCGTGTTTTTTTACGGATGTGCATGACACTAGAGCAAAAATAGTATTTAATGCTCGATCGACCATGCAAAGGATATCCGATGGGCACAACACTTTTGTACACCTCAACCTAGGTGGTATTGAAATGTTCTCAATGAGGCACACCCATCCGATAAGTACTTGGTCAAATAACACACCTAATGGCATGTTTTTTTGTGGATGTCCATATCACTAGGGAAAAAATGGTGTATAATATGATCGACCATGCAAAGCATATCCGATGGTAACAATACTTTGCACGCACCTCAATGTAGTTGAAACGGACTTGCGTGCAAAGTGGAGGCCCCATCCGATAAGTACTTATTTGAATAACACACCTATGGCCGTGTTTTTATATGGTTGTGCATGACACAAAGGCAAAAACGGTGTTTTATGCTTGATCGACAATGCAAAGCATATCCGATGGGCACAATACTTCGCACACACCTTCAACTAGGTGGAATTGACTTACATGGTCGATTGTTTTGTTGTGGTTCGGCCATCGGATGATGAATATGAGAATGTGAAGTTTTGGGTTGCAAAAGTAGTTGATGTGCAAAGAGATGACCAAGGGAGAGCTACAACATTTACATCGGTATGGTATGAGCCAAAGGGCAGGAAGGAGAATATGGATAACAACACATTATATACCAATTGTATAATGAAGGAGTGGGTCCCAAATGATGAAGCGGTCTCTCAAGTTTCAACGGAGACAATCATAGTGTCTTGGCATTCAAGGGCAAAGAAATCAAAGAAGCACATGGGATATGAGGTAGAAGGAAAAATAAAAATACCACAGCAAACTATTTTGCATATACAGAATTTGTAAGGATGCTCGCCATGGAGGAAGTAGAAGGAGACAGCGCAAATGAAGAATGTCCATGATTAAAGCTTTGTATTGAAGTCCATTGAAGGATTTTATTTGGGTACTAGGCAAGGAGCCAATCCAAGACAATTATAATCAGAGTCATCACCTCCTATGTCAAATGAGAGTCAAAATATGCATTGGATGTCACCCAAGGGTCAAGGCTTGCCAAGACAATAGGGAGTTAATGCAGATGGCACCTGGCAAGGGACTATCACATTGAGCAATAAGACAATGGGGAGTCAATTCACCCAAGGGGCAAGGCTTGGCAAGATAACTTGTGGGAGTTAATGCAGATGGCACCTGTATTTTGCACTGGATGTCACCTAAGGGTCAAGGCTTGGCAAGACAATAGGGAGTTAATGCAGATGGCACCTGGCACCTGGCAAGGGACTATCGCATTGAGCAATAAGACAATGGGGAGTCAATGCACCCAAGGGGCAAGGCTTGGCAAGACAAGTGGGAGTCAAATTATGCAGATGGCACCTGGCAAGGGACTGTCGTGACATTGAGCAATAAGACAATGGGGAGTCAAATTATGCAGATGGCACGAATTGAGGCTCTTTAAGAGCAACAATTTAAATTGTAAACATATGTTCAATCTATATCATTTTGGATATAAAGGCTCTAGCTGAGAGCAACATCTCTCAATGTAATCATATAATAATAGCTATAATTGCTATTATACCTCTTTGGTTCAATACAAAACTTGGGTCTTATGGCATCATGTCTTCTTTCTATTTATCAAAAGTTTTAAAAATTTTATGCATATTGCCGAGTGACAATGTTATTTTCATGAAATATTTAAGTCTCCTTTCATGGATTTATAAATTTATCACGTCAATGAAAAACATCAAGGAAAAATATTAAAAATAATTAAATAAACAAATAACTTAGATATAGCTAGAATTTCTAATATAGGATTATTTCAAATTCTTGCATGTTGGTGCAAAAGTATAGATTGAAAAAACAATATTTTTATGTGAATATGATAGTGCCACAAAGTGAACTTTTGATTTGGGAAGGGAAAACATCAAGGAAAAATATTTAAAATAATTAAATTAACAAATAACTTAGATATAGCTAGAATTTCTAATATAGGATTATTTCAAATTCTTGCATGTTGGTGCAAAAGTATGGATTGAAAAAACAATATTTTTATGTGAATATGATAGTGCCACAAAGTGAACTTTTGATTTGGGAAGAATATTTTCAGAAAGTAAAATTTTGATTTGGGAAGGATATTTTCACAAAGTAAAGTTTTCATTTGGGAAGGATTTTTGGGCTTCGTCCAAAAACAACACAAAAAGTCCAAAATTAATGAAATAGGTGTTATTAGCATTGAATCAGTTTATTAGACTGTAATAACAATAGTTCTTGTTCTTATGACCAAGAACTATTGTTATTATAGTTTGATGAGCCGACTCAATGCTAATCTGCTGTCCTATTTTGATCTTGCCTTTGTTTAAGGAAATTGACTGTAATAACAATGACTTTGCAATGAGGTACCATCTAATTCACAGGCTCAGATTAGCATTAAGTCAGAATCAGACTGTAATTATAATAAGTGACCATCTAATTCACATGCTCAGATTAGCATTAAGCTAGAGTTAGACTGTAAGAACATATCAGACTATTAGAATTTTAGAATTTCTAGTTATAATGGCCATAATGTTATTATGATATTGGCTGTGATGACCGAGAAGTTCTCCCATGGCAAACATCTAATCGCACGTCATGGCTAGATGATGATGTATATGACCATCTAGGCTAAGCTAGGCTACTAGCAAGCTGGGTGCATGTGCCACCGCTCCCCCCCATCATCCCATTGAATTATTATGATCTTGGCTCTGATGACCAAGAAAGTCTCCCACGGCAATCATCTAGTCGCACGTCATGGCTAGATGATGATGTATATGACCATCTACACTAGGCTGGGCTACCAACAAAATCTAGTGAGTGGATTGTGTGCTCTTAGCATCGATAGGCACCCAAAGTCGCACAAATTGACATGAGAAACAAAGGGGAAAAGAGTGGGAGGGTGGCAAGTCTAGCTATATAAAGGCCTTAAGGGTAGAAAAATAATTCACAGCACCCAAGAAAATCCTTCTCCTACCCCTTTCCACGCTCTCCAAGCCCCTTCCATCCCTATGATGAATCTTCTGCTGTAACCTCAATGCCCCTTCTACATAATGCTGCCCAATTCATGGGTTCCATTGTTTGCCTTGCATCCTACAACACTCCACCAGCCATAGCCATGACCAAGGGAGTTGCAGGATGGGGAGCCAAAGGAAATAGGTATTAAGGGGTGGATTGCAGAACGGATTTCATGTTTGTCGCATTTGATCCTGTTCTCAGCTACGAGTGTCCTCATGTTGGAGACCCTTCTAGGCTTTCGTTTTAGGGTCTCAACTTATTCAAGTAGCCAAGGGTTTTTCAATGTCATGCCCTCCTTCTAGTTAGTAAGCTCGATGGCAAACAAGCTAGTATTGGTGCTGTGTTTGGAGACCACCATGAAGAGGTGGAGACCCAACCTATAGTGGCAGAGAACTAGCTCCTACCTAAGCACACAAGGAATTTTCTATGCCTATCCATTTCCTTTTGACCAAAGGTGAGGGTAAGAAGATGTTTGGCATCTCTTATACCGCCATTGTTTTGTCAAGTTGGGGCTCCATGGGCAGGGAAGAGGAGAACTCAATCTAATAACATATCATCATTGTTCCATCAGGCACTGAGAGAGAACTCAACTTGATGGAGAGCTACTCATAATTGAGCACAACCTTTGGCAATGGGAGAGCAGAACTCAACTTGGTGGTGAGCTCCAACACACTGAGGGTATCAGTGTGCTGGATCTCACCACCAGATTGAAATGCTACAAATTTGGCCCAAAATGGTGGGGGAAAAGACAAATCGTCAAGGCAAGAGTCTCTCTCTCTCACACACACATACACTGTTGGGGTAAAGGGCAGTGTGCCCACCCACTTGTACAGTGCCCATGTATACTCATATATATATGATAGAGGAATAAGCTGGAGTAGCTTTTGCTCCACCACTTTTGGTGTCTTCTTATCCCTTCGTGAGTGCTCCCTCTTCCCCCTCAACTGGTATCAGAGCCTGGTTGAGCATGGTGAGTGTGGCTAACAAGGAGAGAGTCCGGTGGAGCTTCAAGCAGTGCATCCCAAGAGTAGGAGCCAGGCCTCCACCTCGAAGGGAAGAGCTACAGAGAGAATAGCATGTGGATCGTTGCTGGAGTCTTCCTTTCTAGCACTAGTGGATCTGACTGCTGCGACGAGGATGAGTGACAGTTGTCTCATTGAAGAATTTCCACCTCGTTACAGCAGCAAAAGATCATTTTCTTGACACCAAGAGTGAAAGCAAGAAGAGCATGCTCACATCCTTGGAGATACCTGCTTCAAAATCACCAGAAGTAGAGTCAATGATAAGAACAACGCAGTTGACATCTCTATTATGGGTTTAGAATGATGTTTTTTGGCACGACAGAAGACACAACTGTTTCCCAAGAAGACTGCCTACTGTGTTGAAGATTTGGGTCGTTTTGCACATGAAGGATTGTAGGGAGCGGCTCAGCAAGGCTTGTACTCAGAGTCTTGAATGCGGTCATCATTGTGGTGGGCTGAGAGGTGAACGAATTTGCTTACCACGTTTAGAGAAAAATGGTCATCAAAACTCTCCATTATGTAAGGCATACCGTCCTTCTGCAGACGATTTCTACTCAATTTGCACGGTTGATCCTCCTTGTGCAAAGAAGCAAGTGAAGGAAGGTTTTCCTGGTCCAGAAATCAGCTTTGGATACCTAACTGCTCACAGTGCACAAAGCGCATGAAGCATGATATGCGGGAATCATTGGATCTGCTGAACTTGGTAAAGGCAAAAGCAATGAGTTAATGAGCTGCAAGATCTTGCGAGTGGATGAGTTAATGTGAAAGTGTTATCTTGCACAAGTGCTTCTCACCTCATCCCTTTCTATTCTGTAATTTCCATTTTACAAGCTCCCATTGGTGTGTGGTTGAGACGTGCTTTTTAGCACTTTTGGTACAGGGAAAGTGAGGTCTTCTTGCAGGAATATCTCCCATACACAATGAATGCATTTGGGGCAAGAGGTTAATGCCATTTTTGACACTGTTTTTTGATACTTGAAAAGTGGCAAATGCATACATGTTGATGCACTTTGGCAAGTTGATGCATTTTGGCAAAATGATGCAGTAAATGTCACTTGGTATATGCCATTGGTGATGCATTTTGGATGCATAAGTCAGTGGCAAATGCATACAATTTGATGTTCACTTGAATGCCAATATAATGAGGCCATATACATGCAGTAAATGCATTTTGGGGACTCTTGAAAGGCATTTTTTTTTCTCTGATATGCAATTTCCAGAAAGCGGTTTATGCATTGGATGCCACAATATATGCAAGTATCTTGCTCAGAAATTGGATGTTCAATATCTGGTTATGCTTTGAAGCCCACGAGAAAATGATTGACAGAACAGTCATTTTCAGGACTGAATGTCTCTTTCCTGGTGCAGAATTGCATTTTGTGCCGAACTGGGAAGTTGTAGTTCACAGAACATACTACAACTTTGCTTTTGGAAGCAAGTTAATCCGGTATAAGCTGCAAGAGTTACAGCCTCTGCAAAACCACAAAAAGTTGCAGTCTACTATCTATTTGTGACCAATGTGCAGGAAGCTGTTTTTCAGGTGAGAATATCTGAGAATCCACAAGGATTTGGCTCTTGAGCTCAACTGACAAGTTGTAGATCTTTCTACCAGCTACAACATCCGGTCTTTCAGTGAAAAGATATCACTGTTCAAAAATAGGGACAGCGTGTTATTTTGCCCAAAGTGGCTATGACTTATTGTTGTAGGAATTTCTCTTGCACAACAGTGAATTGGGAACTCACAGTAAATTACAGAAAGTGATTGGAATCTCACTTCAGTCCAAGGGCATTATTGGCATTTTGGCAAATCACTTTGGCACATTTGGCAAGTGGTGAATGCTTGATTTTGTTGCCAAAGGATTGCACACTTGAGGTGATGCACTGGTGTTGCAGTAAATGCCATTTCGATGCATTATGGATTTGCATTAATGGATGCCGCACTGATGTGTATGGATAGTTGAGCTGGGCTCCTATTGCCATTGGTTGAGCAGGCATTGCTCATTTGGTTCAGTGCATTTCTTACTTGGATTGCCAGGCATTAGTAGGTTACTGGGCTGCATATATTCTTGTTTATGCCTCTTTATGGCTGAGTGCTTTTGAGCATTGGATCAGCCAGTTTATTCGGAGACCTGATTGGTCTGGACAACACTATATTTTTTGGTCATTTGGGTTGCCTATTGCACTATACTGCTCTTTGGTTGTGAGCTATTGTGCCACAGATATGGCATCTATAGCTGGTAGTGCCCTCTTTGATATTGAGAGGTTGGATGGATCAAACTTTCAGTATTGGAAAGAGCAGATTTATGATGTGTTAGTGCAGAAGAGGCAGCATAAGCCCATTCAATGCAAAGGTGTCAAGCCTAATAGCATTAAACAGAGTGATTGGGATGACATGGATGAGCAAGCATGCTCTATCATTCAGTCATCACTCTCGAAGTCAGTCTACTTGTAGGTACATGATGGTGTACAAGGTGTAGACTGCCATGCGTATGAGTTCTATACTTGTATATGCCGGATGTATGACCATGATAGTGTTATGTTACAGCATGATGGGTTGAAATGTCCTGATGGGCTGAAATACAGCCTTGATATGCACTCCAGAGGTAGATCAATTGGTAGAAACAGGTCATGTTCAAGGGGGAATTCCAAGAGCAAGTCTAGCTCTCGGACTTGTGTTAGATGTTTCTATTGTGGAAAGTATGGCCACATGAAAAAATATTGCTAGAAATGGCTAAGAAAATGCAAGAAGAAGAGCAAGGCTAAGAATGATAGGAAGAAGGAGAAGAAGCATGATGAGCTTCAAGGCGTGGATGCCAGGGTTTCCACTGACAGTAGCAGTGATGAAGGCATTCTTTTGTCTATGTCTGACACCTCCTTCTTGCCCACTGATGTACCCATTCTCGGTGATTGGATGTTAGATCCATGTGCTTCATGTCATATGACCCCTCATAGGTCATGGTTCAGTGCATATCAGGAATGCATTGTGGAGAGTGGTTTGATGGGCATTGATCATTCTATGGATGTCTATGGTTATGGGGATATCCACCTTGTTATGCCTAGTGGCTCTATTCTTGTTCTACAGAGGGTTAGACATATACCAGGACTTGCTACGAGCAATGTCAGTACTGGACAGTTGGTTGAGGCAGGTTATCATGTCTCTTTGGGTGATCATGCATGGAAGATTGCTAGAGGCAATCTAGTTATGGCTAGGGGATCACGGGTTGGATTCTCTTATGCATTGCATGTATCAGGTGTCCAGGATAAGATGCTTATGATTAGTAAGCAGCCATCGGTTAGTTTATGGTATGCTAGACTTGGATATATGTCTACTGCAGGTATGGAAGCCCTTACAACATTGAGATACATTCCTGTTATGGATGTCTCTCAAATTTTATGTCATGATTGTGATGATGATCAGCAGCCAGGATCCTCTTTTGTGAGGAAGACAGTCAGTGAGAGGTATCTTGAGCCATTGCAGTTGGTTCATAGTGCAGTTTGTGGGCCTATGCCTACCGTTTCACTGGGTGGCGCCTCTTACTTTGTGACATTTATTGATGCTGCTACAAAATACATATGGGTCTATCCGATTTGGCAGAAGCATGATGTATATGATACATTTCAGCGCTTCTTGGGTAATGCTGAAAATCAGTCAAGAAAGAAGCTATTGAGCTTGATGACTGATGGTGATGCAGAATTTACCTCTTCTAGATTTCAGCATCTATGTGATACACTTGGTATCAGGAGGGTGTTGACCACTCCTCATCTTTCTGCTCACGATGCCTTAGCAGAAGGCATAAATTGGATTCTATTGGACAAGATTGGTAGCATGCTACGGTATGCAGGTCTTACCGAATGCTATTGGGCTGAGGCATGTAAGATAGCTACATACTTGCTTAACAGGTCACCCAGGAGATCTCTGAATGGTAGAGTGCCATTTGACTTCTTGACAGGCAAGGCACCATGTTATGAGCATTTACGTGTGTTTGGCTGCGAGGCTTATGCTCATGGTTCCCGATCGAGGAGGTGTATCTTCCTTGGATATAGTGAGTCCAGTAAGGACTACAGGTTATGGGATTCTTCAACTAGAGAATTGATACGCAGCCATAATGTCTATTTCAGAGAGGATGCTATGTTTAGACAGCCCAGGACTATGGATAGCAGGAGAGTGGTATTCCAGGAGGTTGTAAGTGCACTGATACCTCCGAATTCTTTGTAGGGGCAGCCCATATCCCTTGGAGTGGGAGGTTTTTCCCACGGTGAGCAGGTTATAAAGTTGGGACAGCCACGATTACTTCCTGATTTTGGTCAGAGACGATCAGATGTCTCGAGTATTCCACAGGTTTATACTCCTATGGAGATTGTTGATGCATCTTCTATGGACAGTTACAGTTTACTCCCAGGATGCGGAGTGCCTCTTGCAGATGAGGATGAGGCTATGCATGGTGAGGAGGATACCTTGGCTAATGATGCCCGGTATGATCCATTGGCTGGTTATGCCAGGACAGATGTGGTTTCTGTAGTTATTGACTCGGGTCATATGGCGCATGGGCAGGAATCATTGATATGTTTGCTTCGTAAGAGCCTTCATGGCCAGAAGCAATCCCCTCGAGCTTGGCTTCATAGGTTTGATACCATTATGAGAGCTCAGGATGTGATGCGTAGTGAGACAGGTTATGGTCTCAGTATTCAGGAGGTTGCTATCCTTCTGAGGTTACTTGCCATATGGTTCCTTATGGACAGGGATGCTTTGCAGTGGGAGCTGCATGATCTTGATGATGTTTGTCAGATACTTGGTTATTTCAGTATGGATAGGGGGAAGTTACTGAGTACTCCATTGCCTGTATTGGCTCCATACTTGAAACACTGCAGGTTTGACGATCACAGATCAGTTGAGCAGCAAGTTATGGTTGATATGGCAGCCATAGTACTTCATGCATCCATGACTATGTTGAGACTTGGTTCTCACATGTTTGCCATTGGGGCTACACTTCCGGTTCTTGCTTCCGTTGCAATGGGAGTTGGTAGCATGATTATGGTAGATTTTGGCAGTAGGGAAGCGGTTGTGGACATCAGGTCCTTATGCTTCCAGGAGCAGCATGCAGGTGATGCAGGTTGGGTAGACCAGTAGAGGTCTATTGTAGGGCATGTGCTTATGGTCACAGGTGGTACAGAGACATTTTCTTTACACAGTGACAGTTCAGGTGCTATGGACTTAGCACAGGAGCACGTGGTGGTGAGAGTTCACTCTCCCAGTGAGATCTGGCATGAGATCTTGGTTGACAGGCATCTACAGCTTGTCATTTTCTATCCTGCAAACCTGATGTCTGCTAGCAGCTTATCCTCTATGCACTTTGCACATTGTAAAGTGCCGATGGGCATAGGATGACGGTTGGTCATCTTGTTTTTCAGCCTATGGCTGATTGTATTATATGTGTACTATACTCCCTTAAAGGCACACTGCCTTTAAGTGGGAGGTTATTGGGGTAAAGGGCAGTGTGCCCACCCACTTGTACAGTGCCCATGTATACTCATACATGTATGATAGAGGAATAAGCTGGAGTAGCTTTTGCTCCACCACTTTTGGTATCTTCTTATCCCTTTGTGAGTGCTCCCTCTTCCCCCCCATACACACACAAATGCCCAAATTGCTAAACTTTTTGCCCAAAATGGTGGGAAAAAAGACAAATCATCAAGGCGAGAGAGAGAGAGAGAGAGAGAGAGAGAGAGAGATCAAAGAAATTTCTTTTAGCTCAAATTGGCATCTAGAGGAGGGCGCCGATGCCCTCCTCTGGATGCCAGTTTGGGCTTGAAAAAATTTCACAACTTTTGCTAGAAATATCCAAATTTAATCATGTTTGGTATCAAAACAATCGGAACACATCAAATGAGCTCATTTCTCTTGTTAGTTTCATGAAATTTTGTCTCTGGTGTGATTCTGTGCATGCTAGCTTTCCTCAAGAAGCCCTTTTGGGCTAAACATTTATCCAAAATATGGGAAAAAAGGACAAATGATGATGGTTAAAAAGGAAAAGGAGAGAGAGAGAGAGAGAGAGAGAGAGAGAGAGAGAGAGAGAGGACCGCAATGCATGCATGAGAGAGGGGGTAGAGAGAGATGTGACAAAGTTAGACATAGACGAATATAGAGGGTCTATACGTAGGATGAAGAGACAAATCACACACACACACACACATAGAGCAATGCATGCATGAGAGAGGGGGTAGAGAGAGATGTGATAGAGTTAAACATAGATAGAGATACAGGGTTGCAATGAGGACAAGGAGGATGAAGAGAGAAAAGAGACAACAAGAATATTGTGTGTGTGTAAGATAGATAGATACATAGATACATAGATACATAGAGAGAGAGAGAGAGAGAGAGAGAGAGAGAGAGCACGAAGAGAGAGATATCATAGAGAGAGGGGATGGTAAGATGTTGATAGCACACACACACACACACACACACACAGATGTGTCATAAGTGGAATAGGTGGAACAAAACATGGTTGCAAAAAAAAACTCACTCCTCACACACTCTCTTTAAAGAAGTTTCACAAAGACAAAGTGCTAGCATCTTTGGATTTAATCTCTTTTGTTAAATGTTTTCTTCGAATGTAATTTCTTTTGTTTCAATTTTGATGTAATACTATTATCGAAAAAACTATCATATGTTATTTATTTTGTTTTAATTTGAATGTAGTACCATTATCGCAAAAACTATTGTTGTTACTTCGGTAGTGAAAGTAACTCTAAAGAAGCACAAATGGCATATTTCTACCCTCCTTTACATTGTACTGCAACCATAGGGATTGTTGCACAAGAAACTGCTGAAAAAATTGTTGTTATTGTAGTGAAAATGGTTCACAAATGCCCTCATTTATGATTTACTGCAACTGATGCAATTGCTACACAAGCAATTGTTGCAGAAGAACTAAAATAGCTCTAAAATTAGCTTGGAACTAAAATAGCTCCAAGAACTACTAGAAATTGTTGCACAAGGACTAGTAGGACTAAAATAGCTTCAAAATAGGAGTATATTTTCCTTGGTTTAGAACTATACTAACTCCAATAACCAGTGCGGTGTGGCTGCAAGGAAACTATCATAAATTGCAAATGTCTACATTTTCCTTATCTTGGAACTAAAATAAGCACTAAAATGACTCCAAGAACTAGTGCAATGGTTGAGAAATTATTGCACAAGGACTAATAGGACTAAAATAGCTCCAAAATAAGACTATATTTTCCTTGGTTTAAAACTAAAATAGCTCGAACAACCGGCACACAGTGGTTACAGATATGGACCTTAGGGTCCCCTTTAGGGATTGACATGGTCTTCATGCCAACATGGTGGTGTCTCCATGCCAACATCATCGTTCGAACCAGCATGGTGGTCAACGCAAGAAAATATTGTGTTGTGCAGTGACAGATGCCGAAGCTGCACAATGACAAGAGCAAGGAAAAAGTTGTGTGTAATGTAGTCAGGTCAATGTGGTGGTCGCTTCATGCCAACGTGGTCGCTCCTCCATGCCACCATCATTGCAATCACGTTCTTGAGGGTGGTCTATACTTTGACTCCTTGCGTTTTGGGGAACTTGTGGACCATGATCATGAGTGCCAATGAATGCGATTGTTAGTGAGCAGTCTTGACTCTTAAGCTAAGGGCCTTAGGTATGGAGAGAAGGGGGAGATGAGATGGCAATGATTTGAGTAGAAATAAGGCATGTGTTGCAACTATGAATGCACAATTAGAAATGCTTGAAATTAGAAATGCTCATCCACAATCTTCAAGACGAGTTGTGACTAGGCAAATTGTGGATGCATTGAGTCATGCCCATGCTAGTATTCATATCCCTGAAAATGTTCCGGGGTTGAAGAAGGAGTTGTAGAAGAGGATCTCATTACCAAAATAGGCACTACCCCAATGCTTGATCCACCTTGTAAGATTGTTAACCGAGATACGGGGAGAGGATTTATGCAAGTGTCACAATCCTCTCAAAGAGCTGTTCCACATGCACAGGGGGGAAAACATAAGTCACATGGTCTAGAGTGGGACTTTGTTATTAATGTTTGCGACTACGTTGAGTGGAAATGCAAGTATTGTGGAATACAAAAATATGGGGGATCACCTCGCATAAGGGGCCACTTGCTTGGTGACTCAAGAAAGAGCATTCAGCATTGTGCGACCCCAGGAGCTCTTGCAATAGCTCACACCTTGACAAAAAAGTTGCAAGCTTCTAGAAAATTACGAAGAAGATAAATTTGGGAAAGTCAAGGTATAAGTGCAATAGAGATTGTAAGCATACACAATGACGGAAGTACAAGTGTTGTAGGATCCCATGCCATAACTCCTTGTGTGGAAACTAGCATGCAAGATAGATCGCCACCTATGGCTCATGAAGCTAGATTGGAACCTGTGACTCCTAACTTGAGGCAACCCACGATAGTTGAGAGCATCCGAATTCAAGATTTGGAGAATGGATAGTATGTACTTGGTAGATCAATCTCGCAGTCAGAATATCCATTGAGTATGGTCAATAACAATGATATGAGGGCTGCATGGAATTGCATTGCTAACTATGCCTTCTTACCACACATTGTATATGTCATTGTTAGATAAGGCATACGCAGAAGAGAAAGAGAACATAAATTGTAGCGTTTTCGAGCAACTGCATAACACCAGATGCACAATTATTTTAGACAGGTGGACAAGCATAAAACACCATGCTTTATTGAATCTGATGATTATATTGCCACGTGGGGAGGCCTTCCACAC
The DNA here is from genome assembly GCF_047967505.1 of Dipteris shenzhenensis. NCBI lineage: Eukaryota > Viridiplantae > Streptophyta > Polypodiopsida > Gleicheniales > Dipteridaceae > Dipteris > Dipteris shenzhenensis. Next base: position 20,448,720 of record NC_141620.1, read on the forward strand.
ATTAATCGATGCCTCACATGTAAAGAAGTCGGGGACATATATGGCTGGTGTATTATCAAAGGTTATAAGAGAGTTAGGCCCTAAAAAGGTTGTTCAGGTTGTCATGGATAATGCCAAGAGTTGTAAAAAGGCGGGTAGAATATTACAAAGGGAGTATACCAATTTATATGCATCTACGTGTTGTATGCATCCCTTAAATCTTGCATTGAAAGATTGCTATAAACTAGTGCCATGGTTCGAAGAGATTGTTTGTGACGCTCGAGACATCGTGAAGTTAGTACGATCGAAGCAACATCTTGAAGCAATCTTTATGTCTCATGATGGTTCTACCATGTTGCAATTGCCAGCAACCACGAGATTTGCTATGTACTTCTACACTTTGCAATCTCTGGTGAAAAATAGGAGTTTTCTTATAGAGACATTTCATTGTGATGCATTTGAACGATGGATGTCAGAGTTGATCGATAGGGCAACAAAGGAGAAAATGCATGACCAGAAAGAAACATTGGGATCCCTTGCATTATGGAAACAGTTTGAGGATGCCGCTAATGCTATGAAACCTGTTTATATGCACTTAGGGATTTGGACTCAAAGTCTCCAGCATGGATGCACTTTTGGAGTATTGAGCAAGCTCTTATTGCGAGGAATCCCCCTACTCGCCCGGGCCAAGAGAATGAGAGAAGACCATTTAATGTACAAAACATAAGGAATTGTGGCAATTGTTTAGGCTGCGATGGGAGCAAGCTCATAATCCATTGCATAGTGTTTGGGTACCTTTTAGACCCCGAGTGGTGGAATATGAAGCCCGAAGAGATCCCAATAGTTATGCATGACTTTCATAAGGTGGTGCGACAATATTATCCCCACAACCATGAGTTTGCAAAGTGTTGTAGCTGGCGGTTGAGGCCATGCTTATGATTAGATCTTGTTGTGTATGTGTAGAAAGCTTTCTCGCTTGACACTAGCAAATAGCTACAGTTGCCACCCTATGCAATAACTCCCACCTTATGCATTCTTAAATTTTTTGAATTACATGAAATGCAAATGATTCTTTCAATACACGCATGCAACAAATGATTCTTTCAATGCATGCATGCAAGAAATGCAAGATAATTTCTTGAAAATTTTTATTAAAAGCCCCCCCCGGCCTTTATGTGGAGGGCCAAGGAAACCTAGTTCCAGGCATGGTTCCAACTAGCCCTCCATCCTATTTAGGATGTGGGACCAGGAACCACTTCCTGGACCAGGCCCCTTGGTCAAGACTTAGAGAGAGGAGGATTTTTACCTCTTCTCAATCCACTGTTAGTGAAAATGAAATCGGCAGTTGACATATATTTTGGGGTAGTAGTACTACCGCCGACAATTTAAGGATTACCATCGTAGCAGTAGTACCACTGACGGTAAGCAACACAATACCACTGGTAGTGTTACTACTATCGACGGTTATACTTAAACTACCTGTGGTAGAAAAAATACCACTGGTATGGTTACTACTACCATCGATAATAATGTGTAAAGCTACCGACGGTACTATTAGAACTACCGTTGGTACTAGGATACTGCTGTTAGTGTTCTTGCTACCGTCGGTATGTATCCAGTTTTCAGGTCAAGGCCACTTGATAGCGTAAAGGCATGATTGTATATGTGAATGCATGAAATACATCATCATGACACGTAATCACAAGAAATTCATGTGATTACGTGAATATGCAATCCTTGGTGGTTAGCACAACAAAATATTGTGTTGCATAGTGACAGATGGTGAAGCTACGCAATGACTGGTGACAAGGCAAAATGTGTGTGATGTAGTTAGGACAGAGACTACGCTGTGCGAAGGAGGGCAGAGGAACAGTCTTTGTGCTCATGAGTAAATGCATGTAGTGCCATGTGTCCTCTGCGCTATTGACAATGATAAGATTGTGTCTCATTATTACGCCAGTGCGACAATCATGATGTTGAACTTTCAATGAGAGCATGAGTCCGTCCCAAATTCAAAATCTCACCCACCAATGCGTCGCGTCGCCGCCCTAAAATGGCCCCAAAATAGTTTCATGATTGGCTACACCCAAGCAAACGTTGACCCTTTTTCTTACATCCTTATGATCAAGTGTTCTCCATTTTAAGATGGCATTATTTCCCTTGAAGAGCTTTCACTTGGCGAAAAAAAAGACTTCACCTTCACACCCCATTCTGAGATATGCATTTAATGTGATGGCACTCAAGGCTACCCTTTGAACAAAGCATAATTATAAAATTTGCTTACCATCACAACACATGATAAGGATTTGTACATCTATCTACATGTATATATGCTCTGGTACAACCACATTTCATGTCAATTAAAGCATTCCAAGTGATCAAGTCAAAGTCTATGTGAACTCTTTACAGAAGCACATGCCCTTGTATTAGGGCTTTGAATATTCTATAGGTCCAAGTCTTCTCTACCCAATCCTTATGGTAGGGTTCTCTACTACAAATCTCAAGTACAATGAGTCTCATGAGAGTACAACTTTGATTGCTCATTTAACAAATTGTAAAAAGTATAGTGCAAACCTGGAGCTCCTACCAAGGGAATTATACGTGTAACGTGTAAACATGTTGTTTTCATCATCATCTCTCTCTCTCTCTGTCTCTCACCCCCCCTCCCCCCCCCAAAAAAAAAGAAATGTGTGAGTAATTGTAGTACTACAATGCACAATGTCATACTAAATGATAGCAAGTGTTAAGGAGTGTTTGTTGCCTTTCGTTTTGAAAAGATCAAGTTACATGCTTTCCAATTACTATTAGGTGCATATATTAATAGACTCCCCCCCCCCCCCCCCCAAAAAAAAAGAAAAAAGAAAAAAAGAGAAGATCGTGTTAGAGGCTTTCCAATTACTATTAGTTGCATATATTAGTAGAACAAAATCTTGATGTAGTAGGGATTCCAACGTTTTACATCGTGCCATCATAGTAAACATTGGAATATATAGATTACTCTAAGCCTCAACTTTGTTAAAATCCATTCAAGAATGCATAAATTATGGCTTAAGCAATTTGCCCATGTGCAAGATATTACTTGAACCTAGTAGAAAGAAAAGATACCCAATCACGCTTTGGCCCTTGAGAGTTTGTAAGCCTTGACAACTCAATGTATGTCTTATGCTCTCTCAATGTGTCACTTCTATATGCATAAGAGAGATATTCTATGTGAGGGAGAGAGTTTATTCAAAATTCACAACTCTTACCCTTAACAATTCATTCTATTGTGCTGTCTCTTACGTATGCATAAGAGAGCGATTTTGTCACTTGTGTGAGGGAGATAGTTTATTCAAAGAGAAAGAGAGAGAGAGAGAGAGAGACACACACACACACACACACACACTATTACACACGGATCCTATTGCGACACTTAAGTACCGACGTTTAACGTACATGGGGTGCTAATCATCGGTATTGGAAGCGGGGTTCGTTAAGGGTTGCTATATAGCGACTTTAGTGAAACGTCGCTATATAGCGACATTTGCCTAAAGTTGCTATATAGCGACTTTTATCAGATTGGTAATGGTCATTATATAGTGACACTGAGATAGTTTTCTATAGTGACGTTTTACAAAGAGTTTTTTTTCCCATACCGACCTTAAAAGATAGTTTTTCCCAATGATAAAATTTTTTTAATTTTCATACATGTTTGATCTTTTGAGAAAATAAAAGTACGAGAGCATGTACATCAAGCCTTTAAAGCTCATATATCATGTCCAAGTTTGAGATGAAAAAATCAATAAAGAGCATTTGCATCAACGGTTTTATCCTGAGCCAAGTCTAATGCGCCAAACAAGTCTATCTCTAACTCTATACTGAGTTGATCTCCTATATCATCATCGTACTCTAGCATTGTATGTTCACATAAGAGTACTTGATCATCTTCTTCAATAAAGTGTGGTGATTCTTGATGATCATCGTCTTCTTCCTCAATATCGTGATCTCCATCTTCCTCCCGTACGATGTCATTATGTGCATCTTCCTCTTGGCTCATATTGTGATCTTCATATTCTTCATCTGGATAAATTGGATCCGGCATTGGTAGTGGCATCTCCATATCCACATCTCTATCTTCGAAAATTTGCTTAGCATTGGGAGTGGCATCTCCATATCCACATCTCTATCTTCAAAAATTTGCTTACTTCATGGTGCAACTTGAATCACGTACCACCATCTTGGATCAGAACAATCCGAATGAAAAACCACGTATATTGAAGGTGGGTGCCAAATGCCATCAATTATATATATGAAATTATGCTTAAGTACATGTATCAATGGATCTTTAAAAACGAAAGCTTCGATTAATTAAATCATTAGTATGCACCTGTTCACAGTGCTCGAGAAGAACAGAAGTATCACTTTCACTGGTCCAAAGTTTGGTGGAGTCTATTGCAAAGAAACTGCTACTATCTTTTCTCATTGTCGCATGGGGACCGTTGTAAATAGTTCTAAACCATTTTACATCAAGAATGAAAATACTAAATCGTCTAAAATCAACTTCATAGATTTCACGTATGGTTCCACAATAATTCAACTGTGAGGAGAGAAGATTGATATCCGAAGCACTTGCTCAGCTATCTTGTGTGAAGTTAGCCATGACTCCACATTCATACATGACTCTCTTTGAATCGATGCGTTCCACGTGAAAATGTCATCCATATGACCATAATGCACTGTACTTTTTGTACTGCAAAAGAGCATCATTAAAACAATGAAGATGCATCTATTCTATAGTGTATATTGCCACAAATAATTACTTAATTACGTCAAGAGGTAAGAAACTTACATGCATCATACATCTAGATGATAACTCTCACTCGCGCTCGTTTATTGTCTCTCCATCACGTTCGGCTTTACGTAGAGCCAGTTGTAGCCAATCAAGTGACACGTGAGTGGGGAGAAGAGCCAGATCCTGTGGATATGGTTATGATTGCCTGTACATTACTCTAAATCTCGTCCTTGCATTTTTTCTTTCTGCTTTGGCCGCTTCATATCTCTCAATCCACTTCTGCATCTCCTTGCTATTGAGGATACAAAACTTATCTCTATTTGCTCTCGCTCATCTTTCTTTCAATCCTTTTTCCTTGGGGAACCTCGCCAATGATGCGATCATCATCCTTGTTATGCCAAGCTTGCGGCATATCGAGATCCGTGGATGCAAGAAACTCCGTGATATATACTAATGACTCTTGCACAAGCCATCCATCTGCCACGCTTGCTTATGGTCTTGCTCTTTGTCTTACAGATCCCTTCAAAGTTTTCATAAACCACTCGAGAAAAAACATCTACCGACTATGAACGGTACCTGCAATGGCCACCTCATCAACTATGTGCACAAGCAAGTGCACTTGAGTTGTCATAATGCTCGAGGGAAAGTGCTTCTCAAGCAAGCATACGGCTTCGATGGATTCCACCCGTCTTCTCGATGCTCGATATGGAGATCTCTTTTTGAGATATCCACCTATTTCACATGCCCATGTAAGATAATTTATAATCAGTCTACATATTATATGTATTTGCCTATGCTTAAGCTTTGTCTCTTTTTCTTTTACACTCATATACTCATACATAAGCATAAGCATATCCGTTCTTTCCTTTTCTCTTATGCTTATGCTCTTTTTCCCTCTTCCTTCTCTTATGCTTATGCTTATACATGAGCATATGTCTCCTTCTCCTCTTTTCCTCTTTTCCTCTCTCTTTCTCCCCCTCTTTCCCCTCTTTCGATCTCTTTTCATAAGCATATGTATTTGCCTATGCTTAAGCTTTCTCTCTTTTTCTTTTATGTTCATATGCTCATGCATAAGCATAAGCATATGCTTTCTTTCCGTATCTCTTATGCTTATGCTTATGCATGGGCATATGTCTCCTTCTCCTCTTTTCCTCTTTTCCTCTCTAGCAATTAGGTTGGTCTAAACATAGTTGGTACTTTTAAATTTGAAAATTTTAGTCACATCCCTCTCAACTTTGGTCCTATTGGGATCATTCAGATGCTACATGTAAACGTCCTTAAGTGATAGAGGATTAATCCCCATTGTCGTCGTCACACAAACGAAATTTCCTTAAACCGTCATGTCAGTGAATCGTCCATTTTAGCAGATAGGATTCATTATGATTCTCTTTATTGGCCGTATGCATGCTTTAATTTAAAGTCTTTCATGCCGCTGCATGTTGGGAGATAGTCTATGCTGACGACTTGGAAGGGGCCTACGGGCTAGCTACCAAGTTTCCTTAGATAGTAGACCATTGCTTTGAGTTGTCCTGAAATCTTGAAAGTGCCAACAACGAGGTGACCAAGACAAAGCCCTGAGTTGCCCTTAGGGCTTGAACTCAGGACTAGCACATACACACCCACACGTTTTAGTCGCTTGTACTAAACAATGTTGGCACTATTCCCCTCCTCCTCGATACATCCTTTCTCAAATAGTAGATCATTGCTTTCCTCTTTCCGTATAATACATCCTTTCTCCAACCCCATTTTGAACTCCTCAGAATGCAACTCAAACCTATAATGCCTTGACGTTCTGGCTTAAGGAACACAAAACAGGTGGTTGTAACTTCAATCTAAAATTGGTAGGTGAGACGTTCCACGTCTATTTGGACTTGCTTCGAATTGGACTCTTATTGGCCTATGGCACTTCAATTCAGAGTCTTCATGGCATTGCATCTCAAGGGATAATCGATCCTGGCAACTTGGAAGTGGCCTATGGGCTAGTTACCAAGTTTTCTCAGATAGTACACCATTGCTTCCATACATGCTTCCTGAGATAGAAGACCACTCGTGATACATCCTTGCTCCAACCCCATTGGGTGTTTATAGACTACAGCTCATCTAGACTAAGGGTCATCTGGGCTGGACAAATCTTGCCCGTTCATGATCTATGGGCATGCTCAAGTAAACGCTCTGAGTTTACTCTGAGAATGCAATTCAAACCTATCATCCCTTGACACTGTGCCTTAAGGAATTGATTATTGGTTGGGAACTTCGAACCTATCATCCCTTGACACTCTGCCTTTAAGGAATTGATTATTGGTTGGGAACTTCAATCTAAAATTGGCAGGTGGGATGTTAGACGTCCACATGCTCTCTTTCTATTTCTTCCAATTTGTCCCTTTCGCGTCAGCATTCAGCTCCTGTGATGGCGCTGGTTGATGATTCGGTGGAATTTCGATCGCGTAGCTCTGGAGTTGATTCGGTGAATCGCGGAGCATCGCCCTGCAAGCGTCCAAACGAATCGTGATTCCGAGAAATTGCGATCGTCTCGTGAAGCTCGAGTTGTTTGGGGGTGATTCGGTGAAGGGCGTGCGAGATCGGCGACTTGCAGCGTCGGAAGAGCGGCTGGTGGTGATTCGAACCATTGCGATGGTGAAGCTTGGCGGTTGCGATGATACGGTGAATCCCGTGTAAGTAAGAGCCGGCGTCGCGAGAGAAGAGTCCAAACCGACCTTGCCACAGGGCAAGACGTGGAAGGCCAGCTCGGGGAGCTGCTGTCCCTCTCCGGATGAATCCACGCGGAAAAGCTGTAGATAGGGCAGATCACGGTGAGGCGACCGGCTGAGGCGATTGAGGAAGTGCATACACGCGTCAATGGCTATGGTGAACAGTAGCTAGTGCGGCCGGATGAAGGAACCTCATCGGCAAGAGCAGCTTTTCGAGAAAAGAAGACTGGAGTCTGGAGAGCTGGCCGGCTGCTTGCAGTCTTGCACATGGGAGGCTGATAGATTCGATTTCTTTTGCCGTTGCGCGAACAGCGACCGTTTTTGTTGTTGTGGGTTGACAAAAGGGCAAAGCGGCCGGCGGGGAAAAGTTCAAAGTTGATTATTGGCGATGGCTAGGGGTAAAAGCGTTGCGGAGGGTAATGTATGCCGAAGGAGCAGAGAAAGGCGGGTGTGGTGATGCATTGCATGGACGAAGGTGAACGATGGCGCAGTCAGAAAAAACGGCAATAATGGATGATGAAGATGAACGA